>NC_044381.1:99849480-100517409 GCF_006542625.1 Nomascus leucogenys
TTTTCCATAAGAACCGTCTTTGCCAAACCCACAACCACATTATACTGAATGGGCAAAAGCTTGAAGCATTCCCCTGAAAACCTGAACAAGACAAGAATCACCAGCCTATTCAACACAGTACTGGAAGTCCTGGCCAGAGAGATCAGGCAAGGTAAATAAATAAAAGGCACCCAAGTAGGATGACAGAAAGTCAAATATCTCTGTTTGAGGACAATATAATCTAGACATAGAAAACCCCATAGTCTCTGCCCAAAAGCTCCTTGATCTGATAAACAACTTCAGCAAAATTTCATGATACAAAATTAAGGTACAGAAGTCAGTAACATTTCTATACATAAACAACATTAAAATACATAGGAATAAAGCTAACCAGAGAGGTGAAAGATCTCTACAACGATATCAGAGATGAAACAAACAAATGGAAAAATATTATGTGCTCATGGATAGGAAGAATTGGTATTGTTAAAATGCCCAAAACAATTTAAAACTTGAGTGCTATTCCTATCAAACTACCAATGACATTCATCGCAGAATTAGAAAAAACTAGTCTGCAATTCAGATGGAACCAAAAAAAAGAGCCCAAATAATCAAGGCAATTCTAAGCATAAAAAGAACAAAACTGGAGGCATCACACTACCTGGCATCCAACTATACCACAAGGTTACAATAACAAAAACAGTGTGGTACTGGTACAAAAAAAACAGGCACATAGACCAATGGAACAGAACTGGGAGCCCAGAAATAATGCCGAACACCTACACTCATCTGATCTTTGAAAAAGTTGGCAAAAAAAAGCAATGGGGAAAGGAATCTGTATCCAATAAACAAAGCTGGGATAACTGGCTGGCCATATTCAGAAGGTTGAAACTGAGCCCCTTCTTTACACCATATTCAAATATCAACTCAAAATAAATTACAGGCTTAAATGTAAAAACCTAGAACTATAAAAATCATAAAAACCCTGGAAGATAACCTAGGGAATACCATTCTGGACATGGACCCTGGCAAAAATTTCATGACGAAGATGCCAAGAGCAACTGCAACACAAACAAAATCGAAACACGTGACCTAACTAAACTAAAGAGCATCTGCACTGCAGATAAATAGAGAAAACAGACAACCTACACAATGAGAGAAAATATTTGCAAACTATGCATTTGGCAAAGGTCTAATACCTAGAATCTATAAGGAACTTAAGTTAACAAGCAAAAACAAATCAATTAAAAAGTGGGCAAAAGACATGAACAGACACTTTTCCAAAGAAGGCATTTATGCAGCCAACAAGCATATGAAAATATCCTCAACATGATTAATCATTAGAGAAATACAAATCAAAACCAAAATGAATTACCATCTCCCACCGGTCAGAATGGCTATTTTTAAAAAGTCAAAAAATAACAAATGCTGGTGAGGTTTTAGAGAGAAAGGAATGCTTATACACTGCTGGTGGAAATGTAAATTAGTTCATTAGTTGGAAGCAGTCTAAAGATTTCTCAAATAATTTAAAACAGAATTATCATTTTACCCAGTAATCCCATTTTTGGGTACATACCCAAAGAAATACAAATTTTTTACCATAAAGACTCGTGCATACATATATTCATCACAGCACTATTCACAGTAGAAAAGACATGGAATCAATCTAAACACCCATCAACGGTAGACTAGTAAGGAAATTGTGGTACATATACACCATGGAATACTATGTAGACATTAAAAAGAACAAGACCATATCCTTTGCAGCAACATGGATGGAGCTGGAGACCATTATCCTAGGCAAAGCAGCACAGGGACAGAAAACAAAATATCGCATAGTCTCACTTATAAGTGGGGGCTGAATGCTGGGTACACATGGACACAAAGAAGGGAACAGCAGACACCAGGACCTACTTGAGCGTAGAGGGTGAGATGAGGGTGAGGATCATAAAACTACCTATCAAGTACTATGCTTATTATCTGGGGGATGAAGTAATCTGTACACCAAATCCCTGTGACACAATTTACCTTATAACAAATTTGCACCTGTACCCCTTAACTTAAAATAAAAGTTAAAAAAAAAAGTAAGAATAATGTTGACTGAAGTCACGAGCGGTGGCTAATCAGCTGAAGAGAAATGTGAGTGGTAACCATAAACTGGGACTCTGGGCCTTCTATGGTTGGAAATCTTGCAATAACAGATGGCTTGAAAGGAAGGAATAAAGACAGTAACAGAATAACAGAAGAAGGGAGAGTGAGAAAGATGAAGGGAGAAAAGACATTAGAGCTAACATAGGGGAACTAACTCATAAGACTCTTCCCAATCACTAAAAGTCATGTTTCACCTGAATCAACTGTTCATTAGTTGTCCTCCTCTAGCTTTCAGGTATTTATTCAATAAATAAATCAAGTTCCTCCTATAATCCAGAAAATAAAATAATATAATATTTTCCTATCTCCGATAGCTATATTGACAAAATAGACTGAAGGTTACATTATAAAAAAGATTAATCCTGATAAGCAAAACAAAACAAAATAAAAATGACCTTTTCAGAGTTGGTTTTCACTGACTGGTAAAAAAGCAATTTCACGAAGATTTTGACTGGTTTCTTTATAGTACCGTGAGCATGCAGAGAACCTGGCAGAAACTCTTCTCATTTGGAACAAACAATGTCTTAGAAAGAAAAGCAGGATTTCCTCTTAGAAATATATTTTTAAAAAGACTTTTTCATTAATTCAAGGTTTTTCAAATATATTAGAGGCAATTTAGATATTTTGGAGCAGAATTTTTCATTATTATTCTCATCACAAACATTGGTATATAAAAGGGAAGCACGCAGCCGTGAGCTGACCAAAATTTAAAGCGATTTAAATAATCCAAGTCCATGCTTTTTAGTACCAAAACAATTTGAGGGTCTGGCTATATTCACAAACTGGACCAATTTCAGAGAATAAACTATTCTAAGAAAAATGAGTTGAATAATTTGCATACTGCAACTGGCATTCAAGTTTTGTGAGACAGTAAGAAGACTTGAGTTTTTATTTGAGCTTACCATAAATTGGCAGTGCAAAACAGAGAAACAAGGTAACGTGTCCCTGTTTCTTTCTACCTCTGTACTTCATGTGTAAAATAAATAAGGCAATTAAGGAAGCATCTTTGAAATGATAAAGGACCACTTAATTATGCAAAATCAAAATTAATCTTTAGTTCCTTTTGATTAGACATTCTGTTTTGAGCTTGTTAGGTATGTAAAAAAGACCAATAATTTAGTATGTATAATGTTAATTATAAACATTTGAACAATATTTTAATGTTCAAGCTACAATGCACCTCATTTTGACTTTAAGGTAGCATCACATGGCATACTTCTAAGTCCATTCTCGAGATATTCTTTTGTACCTATCTCTGTTTGTCTTATTGTTCCCTGCAATCTCTGGCACATAGAAGTCATCTGGGTTGGGATTGCATAGTAGAGAACAAATGAATAAGAGAATGTTAGAAATAGTTAAAGCAGAAGATGACTTTAATCTTAGAATATTAAGACAAATGCTATCATTACTATTAATATTTGGTTGATAAATTCTTTTTCTAAGTGCAACCTCATGTGGTTTGAAGGGATAGTCTATAGGAAAGTGAATTTTCAAAAGGAACACACAGCCTTAATGTGGGCTGTTATTAGGTTCCATAATTGTGTCTTGCCAATGAAACATATCGTCCCCAGCTGGGCCTGCAGAACGTTGAGTTGGAAGGTCACAGGCCAAATCACTAAGTTTGTGTTAATCCATTTTTGTGGCATAGTCTGTACTTTTCATCTGGCTCCTCACTATCTCAGTATGTGTTTAAAGGTCTGGCCAAAACTTGATTATTCAAGCAGCGCGAAAGGATTGTCTGCTCTCACACCTGCTCTGACATACACAGTCACCTTCCTAAACAGATTGGGGTTGGAACTAGGAGGGCAGGGGACAGAGGTAGGTCATGGGATGGGAGGCTAGATAGGTAAAATTTTAGTGAAAATATTTGTGGAAAATGTTTTATATTTGATAAGAAAATGATTTATTGAAAATAGTACTAATGCCTTATTCTCCTGCTATTTCTGTTAATAAGAAATTATAAAATAAGTCTTTAAGAGAAAAGTCATATGGTAGATTTGTTTCCAATGGGAAATAACTTCTAGGGCAGAATTTTTAAGAACAGACGAGAACAACTTTAGAAAGCATGTCAATAGAATTAGCTTTTCCTAAACGTCTTTTTTGTTTTTGTGTTTTTAAGTTTTTTCTTTTCCTTATTTTTTCTTTTCATAAAAGACCATGTGGATGAGAACAGTGTTGTCAATCTCCCTGTGTTTTTGCTAGATGGCATTATCTTTGTCAGTCTTTATTGTTCACCAGTCCTCTCCCTTATATCATTCTACACAATTTCCCTTAATCTTCCTACTTTGTATTGTTACTGTATTGTTCTTATCAGATGGTAATATGAATAAATACATAATTTTTCCCTATATTAAACATATCAAGATAAAGTAGACATGGTGATCATGATCAGGAAATCAGGGGAATAAAATGAACAAAATGAAGGACATCATTTGGTTTGTTGACAGAGTGTCAAGAGAAAGGAAAGAAAGTGAGAGATTAGTTCTTATGTCAATAAATAGCCCTGTAGGTTCCTGAAGATTAGACAAAGAGCCAGAGGACTCAGAGGGCCAAATCTGTGGTCTGACCCCAATGATAATGGTAATAATTATATTTATTTTATTATGTTATGTGATACTATAATGGTAAATTACATATCGGAGACAAGGAGGACAAGGAGGATGTTCATATTTATTGGTCCTGTAAAAAAATAAAAAGGATCAATATTTAGGAAGACTTTCAGAGTGTTAAGAGGACTAATTTGCTTGTCTTGTACCGTAGACTGCTCTCTCTCATTTTAAAGAAAGTTTATGGAACACAAATCTACCGCATGCATCACTTGGAATTCAGTAAGGGTAACATCGTTGTTTTCAAAATCTTACTTATAACATGTTAAAAGCCAACTAATATCTATTGAGCATTTAACAATGAGATAGAAAATATTCTGAACACTGATAATCCATACAACAATCCAATTAGATAGTTATTACTGGTTTTCTTTTCTATTTTACGTATGAGGAAACTCTAGCACAAAGAGCTTAAGTAACTTATCCAAGGTTACCTAGATAGGATATTTTGAGTAGCTCTCCCACCTGCACCATCTGATTCTAGAACCCACACACTTAAAACAACAGTGAGTATGAGGAGCATCACATCCTACCATGTGAGGAAGTTGAAGAGATATAAGAAATCAAAGGTTCTCCCAGAAGCTTACTCTCTAGTAGAGAAGTCCTTAAAAAAAAAAAGGCACGTCAGAGTTTTAGCTCTTCATACTTCAAACTAGGACTTGGTTTTTATAAACTAGTATAGTTGTGGGATTTTTTTTGTAAGATCTAATAAAGGAAGTGAAACTTTTGAAAGAGATTAAGATTTATATGGGTGAAAGGGAAAGGAGAGAGTATTTCTAGTGACAAGATTAAATTTACCTACCTGAGTCCTTTGCTCCTGGAAAAGAGGAACCGTTAAGAAAATCCCCATCCTTCTGTTTTCTGGGAATCAACTTACTTTAAATAATCATCCTCCCCCATGTGATTTAGATAATAATCATGGATGTCCTCCTTCTTAAAGGCACAGCCAGACACAGACCCTCCAAATTTTCATTCTTTGATTCAAAAATAATTATCTGAGATGTTTTTTCCCTATTGACCGATCAGGACAAAATGCTCCCTGACTTGAGCAAACTTAAATTTTGCCCGTTCTTCCAGGCTCACAAACTGTGAGCCATCCTCAGCCTGAGCTCTGTAAGGGCCCATCCCAAGAATCAGCTGAATTGCAAGTAAGGATATTCACCAACCAATTATCCTATCACAACACCCAGTTGTCCCGCTTCCCCTCACCAGGATTCTTATAGCTTTGTTTACCTTTCCCTATAAAAGAAAACCCCTTTTCTCCATGACCTTTGAGATAACTTGCAGATATTCTGGTCAGAGTATTCTCTCTATTGCAGTGGTTCCTCTCACCCTATTGTAATCATCCCTTTCCCAGTCTTGAAACAGTCTTCACATAAACCGTCCTTATCTAAGTCCAGACTTGTTTTTATTTGATGCTAGGAAAATAACAATATTAGAAAACACATACATATGTACATACATACATATATACAGAGGAATAAAGGGTTTGTTATTTATAGGATAGTGAAGAAATAGCCTAAGCAGAAGAAAACAGTATATTTTGCAGAATACAGGGAGATATTGTGTGAGCAGCCTGGAATAGCTTGACTTTGATTCATTGTTAAGCTGAATAATCATAACCAACAGCTGTAGTAAAGACACTGTCATCTCTAATGTATTGAGTGTTTACACTGTGCCAAGTGACTTATGTGCTTATGAAGAGTGGCAGAATATGCCACCCCAAAATATGCCACTTTGACATAGGGATTAATTCAAGCTAATATCACTTGAAAAACAGCAGATGCAAGAAGAACATGCTAATTTCCCCATTTCTTCCTGAAAACAGGGAAAAAAAAACACTCCTGTGTGAATTATGTCCTCCCTGTACCAGGAGAAAATAAACACTCTTCAATGAGGAGTCATAGTCAAGATTATTGTGTACAAACCTTGTTAAAATAATTCTTATTATTTAGCCTCCTCACACAATTTAGTTACTTTTCCACCATTGCCTCTCTTTTTTCAACCTAATGCAAAAATGCGTAGGTTTTGCAATTTCTTCAGGTCTTCATTTCCTTATGAGTGTTCCCATGTCAAGTAAAACTTATGTGAAATGTGTATACTTTTCTTCTATTAATTTGTCTTATGTCAATTTGATTCTTGGGCCCAGCTGGGACGCCAAAGGGTAGAGGTGAAGTTTCGCCTCTCCTACACTTACCTTCTTTAAAACTAACATGAGCCCTGTGAATTAGAGACCGTTTACTATAGACTGAATCGTTTCTCCACTAAATCTAAATTTCAAAGCCCTAACTCCTAATGTGACTGTATTTGAAGATAGAGGCAATAAAGAGATAATAAAGATTAAGAGGGATCACAAGGGAAGGGCCTGTAGGACTGATGTCCTTACCAGAAGAGGAGGAGACGACAGAGACCTCTTTCTCCTTCTGCATACAGTGGAAAGTAAATGAGAGGACACAATGAGAAGTCGGCTGTGTGCAGGCCAGGCAAAGAGCTTTCACCAGAAACCACTCTGATGGCATCTTCATCTGGTACTTTTGGCCTCTAGAACTGTGAGAAAATAAATTTCTATTGTTTAAGGTACCCCATCAGTGGCATTTTGTTGTGGCAGCCTGAGCTGACTAATACACTGGCATTATCCTCTTTTTTAAAATGCAGAAATTGGAGCATAAAGAGTAAGTCCTTTCGTTGGTAAATACAGATCTGGTATACAAACTGTCTGATGGCAAACAAAGGCTGGTCTTTAAACCACTCTGCTGATCTCCTATCAATGAGTGGGAGCTGCTAACGGTGCTAGTGAGATTTCAATGGAAGAGGTCAAGCAAAAACTGACCAACAACTTAACAAGACATGTCAAGTCTCAGAAAGGTATATAGATAAGGCTAACCTAGAGTTCTTTAACTCCAGATTATTTGCTCCTATAACCCAGATCAGGGTGACTGGATACAGGTCAGGGTGATGATGATGGGAATACAGATACAGGGAGAAAAATGTTGTATGTCAAAAACACTTTTAATTTTAAAGCAATGCAAGGAATTCACTGGAAGACATTCAATAATATTTTGGTGGAAAGTTAACATACTTATCCATGTCGTGTCAGGCCTCAGAGTCAGTCATGCCTTTATTTTAATGCAATTCCATAGCATTTTCAATATATACCTATTCCTTAATTGTTTCTACTAAGCTGGGTTCCATTTGCTTTCTTCACAAAGCACTGTATTGCAGACATTATTCCAGGGTATTGTGTTCAGATCTACCAGGTATATTCTTAGCTGTTTTCTCACATTGTATTTATCATATTATGTGCTATAATTTACTTAATCTGAACTCTTTAATTGGCCTTTAGACTATTTTAAATTTTTCTTTTTTATAATTGATAAAGCCAAATTCTAGCCTTTAAGAAACAAAGTGCCCTTGAAAAATATATGCATAACTCCATACATATGTTTGTGCAATCTTACAAGAATTTCTTCTAAGATTTTGAGGTATAAACTTTCTAGGTTCAAGTGTCATGCATATTTTAAATTGATGTAGAAATTGCCAAATTACTGTTTAAAAATGGATAAGCTTTATTGCTCACTAACAAGAAATGAAGTGCCCATAATCTTTGGCAACAGTAAATTTAATCAATTCTTTACATTTTATTTTTTCTCTGTCTGTAATAAGAAAAATATGATTTGTAAGAACATGTAATTGAAATAACGAACCTGCTTTGTATTAGAACTACTTAATTGACCTTGTTTATAAAAAGGTTTAGGGGCATGAAGTGGAAACTAAAATGATCCCGAGCCTAGTCTCAGAATTAATCCCTGCTAATAGTTTTGACACTCCTTGTGTAATGATTAGAGTTCTGCTTTTTTATTTACAATATCCTGGATATCTCTTAGTATTATTAGCACACTATTTAAAAAAGTTAAGGAGTATTTAACTGAATATATTTATAATATTGCATTCAACCAGCTTCATACTGGTAAATATTAAAGTTAAAGTTGTTTGCTATTTTTATAAAACCATAATAAACATTCTTGTTTATAACATCTTTTTTGAGTATACCTACAAGAATGAGAGATTTTAAATGAGTGAAAAAAAAACTGACTCAGTGATTATAAACATAGTTTTGCACAAAAAGTTGCAACAATTAGACCACATAAATCTGATGTTAGAGAATAATTAAAAGGAAAGAGATGGAAAACTTTGGTGCCCGGTACATTCAAACCAACATTTAGTTTGGTAAATGGTAATGTGCTGCAAAATGTATAATCATAATTTTTCATGAAACCAAGATTTTAATGTAACAAAAATTATTCCTCCGTTTTAAGAACCAATGTTAATCAGACTCATGAAGGAAAAAATGTGTTTATGCAGAAATTCATATTGGAAGATATGACAGCCACTCAGACCAAAAAGCATTTGCCCATAGAGCATCCAAGAGATTGAGAGACTGAGGGGTTTGCCCTGGATCACACGCATGCTTGGTGGTAAAGCAGATTAATTTTTTTGGCAAAAAATTACATGGTACAGCCTAATTTTGTTGTATGTATAGATTGCTGAGCAGTCAAGTCAAGGCTCTAAGGTATCCATCACCTGAATAACACACATTGTACCCATTAAGTAATTTTTTATCATCCATCCTCTTTCACTCTAGTCTCCATTCCCTTTGCTAGTTTCCATTTTTTGCTATTATCATTCCACTCTCTAAATTTGAATCCAGGCTGATCAATCCCAGAATCTTCCCTCTTTGGTACTGTACTATACTATGCTGTACTATATCAAAGAGGAAAGATTGCCAAAATCAAGGTAGACAGTATTCTTAGAAAGCGTAATGTTCTGTCTGAAAACGTTACCAATACAAGAATACGAGCACTGGGGATAAGGCAGATGCCCAGGCGTGAGAAGCTAAAGGATCTTTTGTAGCCAGTCTTGTAGTAATGTGCTTTGAAGTGGAATTCCTGAGAACTGCACCTGCATATGGAGGTCAAGGTACCTGTGAAAATATAAATGTTACATTTATTGAATATAAGCAAGGCCTTGAAAGTGCAATTCTGATCTGTAGAAACATTAGCATTATAAAATTTCAATAAATGTAAGAATAAAATATTGTAAGTAAAATTACACAAGCAACATTGGTCATATTTCAGACACTAAATAGATATTTATTGAAATGTTGTTTTATTATTTTACAAGGTTGTACAAATTTCATAACACATCATGCTAGAAGTAGAATTTTAAAACATTTTATTAATTCACTGGAAAATACAAAATTTCCAAGATTTTCACATTAAATAATAGTAAATAGAAACATGAAATTTATTTATCTCATAACTACTGCTAGACCATAAATGAATTAGAATCTTTTAATGTTGCCTTTGTTGAGAAAACTAAACCTGACTAAACAAAAATCACTGAATAATAAATTTATTTATCTTAATATGTGTAAAGTCCTAAGCAATTACAGAATTTAAAAAAAAAGTATCCAACCACCAAGTTCTAAATTAATGTGCTTCCAGCTCTTCACTATATGTTAGACATGTATTTTATTTAATAGCGATTATAACAGCTACTGACTTCAAGTTTGGCTGAATTTCATTAATGGAAGAGAGAAAAGATACCATAACCCATTATTGTGTGTCCATTACAATGGAAGAATGTACTTTACACCACTGAACAAATAGAAACGTGACTTTGTGTTTATATATGTTTTGTAGTCAATTAATGAAATAATTATCTCATTTTAATGAAATGTAATTTTGACTATCCAGTCCCACAAATGAGTTCATAGTATGATGTCGGACATTCTTGTTTTGCAAAGAAATTTATCATACAATTCCTTTAAAGAAAAGTGCTATCTAATGCATTTTAAACACTTTTTTCAGGCACATTAAAAAGTAAGCACAGTTGGATTATGAGGCATTTGAAAGCAAGTTATGGTATTAATATAATGATCTTTACAATGTATATACATATCAAACTGATTCTACAAACTGCCAGTCAAGAATAAGATTTTCATAAGCATGTAAAGGGAAATTTATAATTTCCAGAGGAAAAAAAAGTGAATACTTTCTCCTCCTGTGGAATAATCAGAAAGAAAGGAAGGCTTCTCCATGTGGTAATTCCAAATATTGTTCTGGATCCAGAAGCTGTACAATTTAATTACAAGAAATACTATGTAATTTACCTTAGGCCAACCAAAGTTTGTTGAACTACTAAGAAGCACATATTGCATTTTACAGTGGTTAAGAACACATCTGTCAGTCTATGTGGGCTGGGATCAGATATTTAATCAGCTGTGAGACTTCAGCAAATTCCTGGGAATTCAGTTCCTTCATAATTGTGCTTTAGTTTCCCCATCTGTAAAACATAGATTAATACTAATATTAATAAAAATTCCTTAGCAGCATTAGAAGACTGTAGGTTAACTTATGCGAAGCACCTAGAATAGTGTCTAGAACATAGTAGGTGGTATGTAAAGATCGGCTGTTGATATTAGTTTTGTTGAACTATATAAGGAAAGATTTTTCTGTTTAGCAAGCTCATCATCTAGCATGCATTAGCCTAGACTAGAGTACCCAGGAGAAGTATCACTGCAGTGTGATAAGTATTAAAATTGAGCAGTTTCAGAGTGTCTCCTATCTTGTTTTACAGGTAAGATGCTAGACATCATCAAAGATAAAATTTAATAGTTAATAAACCTCCTGGTAAATACACTTGCCTGTGATAAGATATCTTTGTCAAAGTTATTTGCCCTTTAGCATTTTCTTAGCCTCGGATATAATTGAATTTTCCCTTTGCAAGTCTTTGGAGAGTTCCACATAAGAAAGCATTAGTAGAATGCATAGCATCACCAGCTACCAATTGCTATACACCTAATGTAAGAGACGCGCACATCAGAGATTGATAGTCTATTGCCAACAAATATTAAGACATTATGTAATTACTGATGCTATTCATCTATAGTATTTTTCCAGTCTACAAAATACCAATGCCTTAATATTTAATGTTGGAGACAATACTTATGAAAGCCAAACAATCTATATGGTATTTTCTAATTTTTATTATTAAGGCCACAACTGTGTCAAACACAGACTAATCATAAGGCTTGCCAAGCCTTTTAACTTTATAGGGAAGTTGGTTGGATATTTAGGAGTGTGCTGGCCCCTACATTAATATAATTGTACAAGTATCTCTGCAATTGTTTTTAAGCTTTTTCCCCCAGGAAAAAATTGGAAAATATATTATTATTATTATTAATTAAAATACATAACTGACAATGTATAGTGTTTTCCAGGATTCTTAGGAGACCAGTTTAGCTATAGGGTAAATTTTTAAATCTCAAATTAAAAGTTGATAAATTAATAAAACACATGTTCTATGTGCTATTATGATCAAGTATTATTTTTCTTTTACTTTTTTTTAGACAGAGTCTTGCTCTGTTGCCCAGGCTGGAATGCAGTGGTGCAATCTCAGCTCACTGCAACCTCTGCCTCCCAGGTTCCAGCAATCCTCCCACCTCAGCCTCCCAAGTAGCTAGGGTTGATTACAGGCTCACCAACACGCCCGACTAATTTTTGTATTTTTAGTAGAGACAGGGTTTGACCATGTTGGCCAGGCTGGTCTTGAACTATTGACCCCAAGTGATCTGTCTGCCTTTTCCTCTGAAAGTGCTGGGATTATAGGCCTGAGCCACTGTGCCCGGCCAAGTATTCTCTTTCTAAACCCTAAATAATAAAACCATTAAAAAAAACTCAATTATATATGTTTTCCTTTAAGCTATAGCATTCTTTCTCTGATAATACAACTGATTCAAGCTCTGGTCATCACCCTCTTAAAACAATCAAGACTGCCCCTAGAGAGTTAAGATTTTTCAGTCCTTGAAGGAGGTCTGTGTGTACAATATAGAGTAAATATCTACATCCATGTACATCATGAAATTGCAATTAAAGCCAGAATTATGCCCTAGAAATCTAGTCGACAAGGATCTAAACCATATCTTTTGGCAAATATAAAACAGGTAACTTAAAACTCTTCAGGAATCATGATACACAAGCTAGGAAATGACTCAAGAAGCACAAAGATGTGGGACCCTACACTGAAGAGGGACCCTACATTGAAGAGGCCACAAGAAATTTGACTGAAATTGTAAGAGATGCTTAATGAAGAGCAGGTTCTCAGATTGCTGAGGAGTAAATAGTCATGGAACTACAAAAGGAAGAGGTAAACAGTAAATGAGGGAAAACTTTAGAAGAAAACTATATTTTCTGTTTACTTTTCCCCTGGTCTATATGTAAATATCAACAAAGTGAAGAGTCTCTGTGCTTTAGAACTCTTAGAGATAGATTTATTTCCTAATTAATAACAATGTGAAAACTTCTCAATTAAAAATTATACAGTAAAATATGTACACAGAAATGGAAGCTCAAGAATTGCATTACCTTTATTCTGAGATGAACATCTTCTCACTCTCATGCAGAGGGAGATGGCTCCCGATGGCCTCAGAGACATCAGGTTTAGCAGCATTCTGTGTCCCTCATAAGAGCTATGAAGAATCATAGTGTTTTCAAATGAAAACTCAAGAATAAGTAAAATTAATTTTTCTCAGGGGAGAGGTTGAAATTTCCTTTTTATTCTTTATGCAATCTAAAGCCAAATAAATCTAAATTTAGTAGGAGTTTGTGTGAGCGTGTATGTGTAGTTACCCAATTTTAGATCTAAAATGGTTTTTTTGGTCTTTTTATATTTTTCCAAATATCATGTCTAGATATATTTCTACTGACCCCAAATTCACAATTAATTATACATAATTGCATACAATTCTCTATTCCTTTTTACTTAGAAGGATGATAAACCAAAATGATAACATTCTTGAAAGTCAAGACAGTTATGTGCTCCTCCTCTTTTGTTTAATTTTCTGAATACCATCTTTATTATTTATACATACATTACACTGATTGAGCACTAACTCAATTTGCCAGCTACTCTATAAAATGCTTTGGAAACATTGTCTCATTTACTTTTTATGATAATTCTACGAGTTCTGTACTATCATTATATCCAGTTTTCAAGCGGGGAAACTGAGATTAAGTAACTTGTTTAGGAACATGTCACACAGATAATAATTGATGATAGGCAGGTTGACATCAGAGTTCACATGCTTAACCAATATGAGACTCTGCCCTCTTGAAACATAAAAGAAAGGGCTTGCTATGAAGGCTTCCTGTATTCTGGCACCTTGATGCCTGAATTCAAGTAGCATTCTTCAATTTATGTCCATTTAAATTATTATAATGGGTATATAAATTAGGTATTATTTTCCCATATGATGATACAGATAGATAAATGAGGATTAGAGAAGTTAAATAACCAATGGGACTAAAAGAACATGACTACTAAGTGGAAAAGCCAGTGTTGACACAAATGTTTTGACTCCAAAGCCTATGCTCTTTGCAATACATTGTACCATCAGTCATTTCATTTTTTTTATTATTTATTTATTTATTTATTTATTTTTATTTTTTTATTATACTTTAGGATTTAGGGTACATGTGCACAATGTGCAGGTTTGTTACATATGTATGCATGTGCCATGTTGATTTCCTGCACCCATTAACTTGTCATTTAGCATTAGGTATATCTCCTAATGCTGTCCTTCCCCCCTCCCCCAACCCCACAACAGTCCCCGGAGTGTGATGTTCCCCTTCTTGTGTTCATGAGTTCTCTTTGTTCAATTCCCACCTATGAGTGAGAACATGCGGTGTTTGGTTTTTTGTCCTTGCGATAGTTTACTGAGAATGATGTTTTCCAGTTTCATCCATGTCCCTACAAAGGACACGAACTCATCATTTTTTATGGCTGCATAGTATTCCATGGTGTATATGTGCCACATTTTCTTAATCCAGTCTATCGTTGTTGGACATTTGGGTTGGTTCCAACTCTTTGCTATTGTGAATAGTGCCGCAATAAACATACGTGTGCATGTGTCTTTATAGCAGCATGATTTATAGTCCTTTGGGTATATACCCAGTAATAGGATGGCTGGGTCAAATGGTATTTCTAGTTCTAGATCCCTGAGGAATCGCCACACTGACTTCCACAATGGTTGAACTAGTTTACAGTCCCACCAACAGTGTAAAAGTGTTCCTATTTCTCCCCATCCTCTCCGGACCTGTTGTTTCCTGATTTTTTAATGATGGCCATTCTAACTGGTGTGAGATGGTATCTCACTGTGGTTTTGATTTGCATTTCTCTGATGGCCAGTGATGATGAGCATTTTTCATGTGTTTTTTGGCTGCATAAATGTCTTCTTTTGAGAAGTGTCTGTTCATGTCCTTTGCCCACTTTTTGATGGGGTTGTTTGTTTTTTTCTTGTAAATTTGTTTGAGTTCATTGTAGATTCTGGATATTAGCCCTTTGTCAGATGAGTAGGTTGCAAAAATTTTCTCCCATTCTGTAGGTTGCCTGTTCACTCTGATGGTAGTTTGTTTTGCTGTGCAGAAGCTCTTTAGTTTAATTAGATCCCATTTGTCAATTTTGGCTTTTGTTGCCATTGCTTTTGGTGTTTTAGACATGAAGTCCTTGCCCACGCCTATGTCCTGAATGGTATTGCCTAGGTTTTCTTGTAGGATTTTAATGGTTTTAGGTCTAACATTTAAGTCTTTAATCCATCTTGAATTAATTTTTGTATAAGGTGTAAGGAAGGGATCCACTTTCAGCTTTCTATATATGGCTATCCAGTTTTCCCAGCACCATTTATTAAATAGGGAATCCTTTCCCCATTTCTTGTTTTTGTCAGGTTTGTCAAAGATCAGATAGTTGTAGATATGCGGCATCATTTCTGAGGGCTCTGTTCTGTTCCATTGATCTATGTCTCTGTTGTGGTACCAGTACCATGCTGTTTTGGTTACTGTAGCCTTGTAGTATATTTTGAAGTCAGGTAGCGTGATGCCTCCAGCTTTGTTCTTTTGGCTTAGGACTGACTTGGCGATGCGGGCTCTTTTTTGGTTCCATATGAACTTTAAAGTAGTTTTTTCCAATTCTGTGAAGAAAGTCATTGGTAGCTTGATGGGGATGGCATTGAATCTATAAATTACCTTGGGCAGTATGGCCATTTTCACAATATTGATTCTTCCAACCCATGAGCATAGAATGCTCTTCCATTTGTTTGTATCCTCTTTTATTTCATTGAGCAGTGGTTTGTAGTTCTCCTTGAAGAGGTCCAGTCATTTCATTTTTAATTAATCATTCAAACAATGCTGCATGATAGTCCTATTATCTACATTCTTATAAGCAGTAGAACAGGTTAAGTGATGTGTCTGAGTTCACCTAGGTATTAAGTAGCAAACTTGGGTTCTAGGCTAGCCTATTTGACTCTAAAGTTCATTCCTTGTGATAATCCGTTGTTACTGAGACATTCTTTTGATCAAGCTACCCCTCATTTTGATATTTTTGCTTATTGATTTAACCTTTGCTATATGATCCTGTTTGCAGGTAAATGAATCTTAAACACAAACTTGACCATTTTATAGTAGTCATTTGTTTTCCTAATCCTGATTCAGGTGATGCTTGAAAAACATAAATGACTTAGAAGGGCAATAGCCAAAAACAATGATATTTCTATACAATATTTATAAAATATTTTTCACTGGAAATGAGTCTACACTATTTGGAATGTTTTAAGTGAGTCAAGAATTTATTTCAATAACATAAATATTGTATTTTATTTATTTAAATAATTCCTCATTCTACCAAGGAATTATTTAAGGAGTCTCTGCAATGCTATTTCTTATATGTTAATAAATTATTTCTGGAATATATCTTCTTTCACAAATAAAATCAGTGACTATACAAGCTATTTTTAATTTAGAGATTGTATTATTCATAACACTAGCAGCAAACAGATGGCACACTCACATTAGGATCTTCTGAGGAAAAGTTATTTGCAAACAACTAATTACAGAGCATGGGAAGGGTGTGGGAAAATCACAAGGACTAGAGTGTAAATCTGAAGCTGTTATTAGCCCTAGGCCTCAATGAATAAATGAACAGAGAGTTTGCTGGAATGAAGAAGGATTAAGAGTCGCATAGATTCAATACTGTTTTTTATCAAACTACCAATAACGTTCTTCACAGAATTAGCCCATCAATGAAAGATCAGATAAAGAAAATATGGTTCATATATACTATGGAATACTACGTAGCCACAAAAAAGGAGAAGACCATGTCTTTGTGGGATCATAGATGGATCTGGAGGCTATTATCTTTGGCAACGTAATGCAGGAACAGAAAATCAAATACTGCTTGTTCTCACTTGTAAGTGGGAGCTGAATGATGAGAACTCATGGACACAAAGACATGAACAACAGACACTTAGGTTAGAGGGTGAAAGGAGGGAGAGAATTAGAAAAAATAAGTATTGGATTCTAGGCTTAGTTCTTGGGTGACAAAATAATCCGTGCAACAAACCCCCATGACACAAGTTTACCTACATAACAAACCTGTACATTTACCCTGAGCATATGAGCATTTACTGAGATGGTGCCATTTTGTTTAATCCATCTTCCTGGAAATCATGTTGCTGAATCTCAGTCCTGAATCCTACTTTTTTTGCTTAAATACTATTTTACAAAAGTGATCCCCCCACTGTTCTCTGTGAATATAGCTGATGTGAAACTTAAGAAAAGGGTGAAGTTACTCCATAATGGATATTAGTCCTGGTGTTCATGTTTGTGTATGTTGTAACTTAAATATAAAGAAAAGACACCTCTCTTAGCTTTATTCTGAGTGCCTCTTTGTTAGTTCTGTCTAGAGTCTTTGCTCCTCGCAAACAGCC
This sequence comes from Nomascus leucogenys, assembly GCF_006542625.1. NCBI lineage: Eukaryota > Metazoa > Chordata > Mammalia > Primates > Hylobatidae > Nomascus > Nomascus leucogenys. The sequence continues at coordinate 99,867,034 of NC_044381.1, forward strand.
CAACATCACTGGGGCATCCATATTAATCAGCTGTGATAGAATAACTGCTCAAATAAGGTTTGAGGGCAGGCAGCCTTGTACCTGGGATCTGTTCATCTATTTACATGGATCGGAATTTGAAATACTTCTCCAAGTCTCTCAGTGTCAATTCCATTACTTACCCTATTATATCCGATTTAATTCACGCATTGAATTAAATGGTCATGTTATATAATGACCATAAATCTGGCAGTGATTGGTGACTAGATCAGGGGAATCCACACTGACTCCACTCCTCCTGCTCAAGCTCTGAGTGCCACCTCATACAAGAGTGTGTGCCCACACTGTGGACTTGAGTTTTACTGAGAGGACTCATGCAACCACACCCTCCTTGTACTCCCTCCTCCAGTTCTTCTAATACACTTTTCCCTTCTCTGTCTTTCCTTAGTCCCCTTCATCAATCATGTATCTATGCTAAGCATATCTTTATTATTCTCTGTCCTCAATTGGTACTCAGCTTTACCTCATTTTTCATGTCCAAAACCACATTAAATTTTATTTTTTTTTTTGCTGCTTTCTCTTAAAAGAGCACCCAAAAAAGATATGTTAGTCAATAAGTATCAGCTTATATTATTATTTTACTTCTACCCATTCCAGACCCTGGAAAAAAACAGGGTCTAGGATGTTCTCTGAAATTAATTGCCAATGCTGTGTAGCCCAACTCAAGTATCTCCTCCCTCTCTCACCTAAACATAAGTGTTTTGGGGATGCAGGGAAATAGGGAGAAGTGGACCTAAAGCTTTTCTTAAAACCTCCAATTATTTTAGACTCATATGGAACTATTTACTAGGATGTGGAGATACCATGTGTATTAGATCATTCTCACACTGCTATAAAGAACTGCCCAAGACTGGGTAATTTATAAAGGAAAGTTTAATTGACTCACAGTCTCACAGGGCTGGAAAGGCCTCAGGGAACTTACAATCATGGCAGAAGGGGAAGCAAACACCTCCTTCTTCACATGGTGGCAGGAAGGAGAAGTGCCAAGAAAAGGGGGAAAACCATTAGATCTCATGAGAGTTCACTCACTATCACAAGAACAGCATGGGAGTAACTGCCCCCATGATTCAATTACCTCCACCGGGTACATCCCAGGACACATGGGGATTGTGAGAACTACAATTCAACATGAGATGTGGGTAGGGACAAGGACAAACCATATCAACATGCAAATTCCTACCATAGCTTCTTTGGTCTTGTGCTCATATTTGCCTTCCAACTTGATTTTCTGTTCATAAAACAGAACCCCCCACTTCTCAAACTCTTCCCTACCCACTCTACACCCTAATGTTGTTTTCCGTTTGACTCCTAAAAATGCTCAACTTATGTTGTCCTTTGTCTGATTACCACTTCTGTGTATGCCTTTGTCTCCAATTTTAGCTCCCTTGAGGACCCCATCTATCTAATGGGATAAATATACCAAAGCGCGTGCACACAAACACACACACACACACACACACACACACACAAACACATACTCATGTTTGCACATCCATGAATTAAAATTTTTCCTTGAGTCCAGAATAACTAGTGAGAATATAAGACTTCGTAGTACATTAAGTCAGAATTAATAAACAAAGCCCAAACTTACAACTGTATCATAATAAAACCTTGCATGTTCAAAACAATTTATCCTAGCATAAGGACTGTTCAATTAGACTTTTGATGGTAAAATTTATTCTAAATAAAACCTCACCTGCATGCTGTGCCTTTTCTACGTAAGAATTGGAGAAAACTATGCAGATCCTGCACCTGTTGGGCTATACAGAAAACCTACAGGAAACCAAGAGTGCAAACCCATGCAATTAAATACAAAAGAATAGAATGAAACCTTAGGTGGCTATGGTTTCTGCTGTTATTTTAGCTCTCCATGCTCTTGTACATCATATATCATTAGTGGGCAAAAATCACATAATAACAAATTACTAGCCTTATGCTCAAAGTTCTTAGACAATGTGTATTACGGGACCATCTACGGCTATTCTGAGCATACAAAATGTTTAAGCCAAACAGAAAGGTTATCACGTTGCGTTTACGAAGTTGGATAACTAGTGGCTGTGTGGTACGCATGTCTGTGACTCTGGAGAGCAGATTTCGGTTCAGCCTTGTGGCAGCTCCTGCAGGTGCTAATCAGGAGAGCTGCTGTGACTAAAACTGAAGTGGAAATTTCAGCTGCCTGGGAGATGGCATTAAAGCTGCCTGCCAGTGGCAATGCAGAATCCACACTGGATTTTAGAAACAAAACGCGACACTTGAAAGTGCTTGGACACAGTGTTTATAATTTTCTAATGGTGGCATTGTGTCTTTTCATCATGAATGGAAATAAAATCTTTAGACAATTATTGATATAAAAGTTACTGTATAACAAACTGGCTAAATGTGAACATTTCCAAATTTTCTTCTAACTTATTTATAATATGTATACTGGCTTTGCCATTAAATATAGATGTGTTTAGTATTTAAAATTAATTAAAGCTGCTGAAACCCGTCTTTCCTAAAAATACAAAAATTAGCCAGGCTTGGTGTTGTGCGCCTATAGTCCCAGCTACTTGGGAGGCTGAGGCAGTAGAATTGCTTGAACCCAGGAGGTGGGGGCTGCAGTGGGCCAAGATCACACCACTGCACTCCAGCCTGGGCGACAGAGTGAGACTCTCTCTCAAAAAAAAAAAAAAATTAAAGCTCCAGACAAAGACTAGAGGATAATTCTGAATTGTGTAATGAAAGTGTGAATTACTTTTGTATTCTTTTGCCTTATTACAATATGGTCATATTGCTTTATCACAATGAAATAAATATAATTGATGATATAAAATTTGGTTCATTTAACAGCAAAGGTTAATCTTGAGTTAACATTGTGTGTGTATACACACTCAATTCTCTGCATTTATCCTTTGTTTATAAAACCAGAACCCTATTTATGTAATTCTTTCTAGTATGACAACATATTTAGGGGAAAAATGACTTTCAGAAAACCTCTAATACCTATAAACCAGAATGTTTATGACAGTTAATGGATTTATTAAATAGTATTATCTTGACTATGTTATTATTAGTCTATTGATTCTAGATGATAAACTATAAAATAATCTCTACGTAAGAACTTAAGTTTTATTAAGACAAATTTGGTGCTTAGAAAGTAGGTCGATACTATGAAGACATGCAGTAGTATTTTCCAAGGGAAATAAAGTGAAGATGAGTCACCTAAGTGTTGTATTACAATATTGGTATTTGGCCTCAGACTAAAAGAAAAATCCCCTTCTCTCCATTGCTATATATCAACAAACATATTATTTCTTTACTCACATGCCTATCTTATTTTTCTAAGTAAGTGAATATATACTGAGAAATAATTAAGACATGTCTTAGTCCAAAACTGTTTCATGGCATCTTGCCTCCAAGTGCTTTCCTACCTTGTTTGATATTCTTCCTGTGCCTTTCAGGCTATCTGATAGAACTTCACAATTGTGCCACATCTTTGCCATATACTATGTACTTAATAAATATTAGTTTACTAAATGAATGTTTCTAGTTTCTACTACTACAACTGAAAGTTGTAGAAACTACAACTGATCCTTATCTGTCTGTGCTACAGATAGCAGAAAGTTTGAATATTTGAAAGATTTTGAAGTAGCAGAAATTAAATATCTGAAAATTTATGATTGCTAACAAAAAATAGATTGTTGTTAAGAGTACACATTTATCATAGTATTTTTAAAGATAATTGTAATAAAATGCTACCTATTTTAGTCATTAGGATCTAAAGTTGTTATGTTTTTGAGCATCCAAAAGAAAAAATGAAATTAATCCACAAAATCCATGAAAGGAAACAACAAGGAAATAGGAAGAGGTTTTTAGAAACCTCTCATATGGCCACAAAATAGTGCCAGGTAAGGTCATTCCTGTCTTAGACCATATGAACACTTTTACATGTTTTTCAACACAGAAATGCACTGGAGCCTATAATAAATTACTGTCCAGGTAATATAAGTCCTAGGGAAGGCATACGTTTTGTTAAAAAGAAAGAATGTTACTGCTTGAGAATATGAGGCTGCCAAAAAGCTACAGAACTTGCCTCTTTCTATGGATGAGTTTGCCACCTCTGCTTTCAGATGCCAAATGATAAATTCTGAATGTTTTTGTATAATTTCAATGTATGCGTATAATGAGTGAATATAAACACAGGGGTTGCTCAATTCAATTACTGTTTAAGTTCCTATAGAATGCTAGTCATTATATCAATTCTTCTACTTCAATCTGAGAATAATTCCTTTAGCTTAATGCTTAGTGCACGTCAACTGCCCCCAAATTAGTACTTTATCTCCCAGTTCTAGGAACCCGCTGCTGTCAAAGCAGGGTTTCCTAATGCAGTATCCACAGTGCCCTTGCCAACGGCACATTTGCTTCAGCTTTGGTTACTCTTTCTCCCCTTCTTCATGTGGGTTCAATCCAGGTGCATTATTATATAATCTGAAACATAATTATAAACTAAAGTTTTTGTAGTTTAAAAATCATTATCCTGGCCGGGCGCGGTGGCTCATGCTTGTAATCCCAGCACTTTGGGAGGCCGAGGCGGGCGGATCACGAGGTCAGGAGATCGAGACCACGGTGAAACCCTGTCTCTACTAAAAATACAAAAAAATTAGCCGGGCGTGGTGGCGGGCGCCTGTAGTCCCAGCTACTCGGAGAGGCTGAGGCAGGAGAATGGCGTGAACCCGGGAGGCGGAGCTTGCAGTGAGCCGAGATTGTGCCACTGCACTCCAGCCTAGGTGACAGAGCGAGACTCCGTCTCAAAAAAAAAAAAAAAAATCATTATCCTCTCAGCTGAGACTAAGGGAGTGAGCAATGTGAGAATGTAAGATACTATAACAGGGTCAGTTCATGCATCATCTCTCAAAATATACTTGATATAGCTGCATTTTCCATACATGCCAAAGACTGGCTCTTTATGAAAATCCACACTTACAAATTGTTTCCTTAAACTCTATATGAGTTTCTGTTTGCATCTCTTCTTATATAAATTCAGGGAAGAAAGTGAGTAAACTTTTCACATGCATGCTCAAATTACTTTTGGAAGTATATAAAAAAATCATTTCCTAACCTGAATGAATATGAGTGTCAATTTTGTGGACATTTTAATTAGGAATCATTTACTAGGAATAGTTATAATAGGAGTCCATGAAATTTATAGATATGGATGCCCAAATTCCACCATCCTTGTAGATTCCTGTGTAATGTTGAGAAGCATCAAAATATCTGTATAGCTTTTAATAATCCACAGGTTAGTATTTAAATTTCCAAATCTATTAGATTTAAAAAAACTGCTTTAAGTGAGATCTCCTATGTGCACATTAATATATCCAAGTCTTCTTAGAACATAAGGTGGAAAGAAACAGCAGTCACAAATAAACTTCAAAATTCAAATTTTATTGTCTATGTCCTGACCTGTTATTTAAAAGAAAGTAAATCTCTCCCACAACTTTCTCCAAAAACACCTTGATAGAAGTTTTAATAGTAAATATATAAAATGTGAATATCAAGAAAAGATGGAGGAGAAAGGAATGAAGCTAATTAAGATGATGATGTATAGTTGGCAATAGGTTACATGTGAAAGTTTTCCATTTATATACACCTGTACTCTGTTGATAACACTGAGTTGTGTACGTATGTAACAGCTCAAGAGGTTTCTGCTGGCTGTAATATTTTAAGTTCCAAAATAAATTGTTTTTCTCTAGACCAGGTAACTAGCAATGATTGTCAGTATATGTGGACTTTAATATCCAAAAAAGCCTCACAGTAACTTCATACCATTAATTATGAAAAAGTGTTGAATTCTTGACTTTAAATATCAGCAAATGAATTTTGTACATTATTAATACTGCAGATATGTAATAATCTCCCAATACACGAATCCCTACACATACATACACAACCATTACAATTGGGAATTTTTTTTAAAAAGAAGACTAATTAATCATTTTTACTTTAGGCATAACATATTTTTTTTTCAGTAATATAACTGTAGTACTTGGCCCATTATCACTTTACTAAAGTTTAGGCTACAAAGTTGTAAGTAAAATTAAAACAAGTCTCTCTGTTCCCTTAAAAAACAGAGAAATCTTAGAAAGTTTACCAAATTTTTTACTTTAGTAAAAAAGAGCAGCGTACTATATTTTGTTTAGCATTGTGGATATTGTTACATAAATTATAAAGAAAACTACAAATAGAATGATGGAAGAATGGAATAAAAAAAGAAAAATTAGTTAAAATTTGAAGTTTAATTACAGGAAATCAAGTAAACCTGGCAGATAGGGTCAGTGCACCTGCAACGAATACAAGACCATGAGGAGTGTGAATAAATCTTCCTTTCTTGGCTGGGCGCAGTGGCTCATGCCTGTTATCCCAGCACTTTGGGAGGCCAAGGAGGGCAGATCACGAGGTCAAAAGATCGAGACCTTTTGGCCAACATGGTGAAACCCCGTCTCTACTAAAAATACAAAATTAGCTGGGCGTGGTGGCACGCGCCTGTAGTCCCAGCTACTTGGGAGGCTGAGGCAGGAGAATCGCTTGAACCTGGGAGGCAAAGGTTGCAGTGAGCCGAGATTCCGCCACTGCACTCCAGCCTGGGCGACAGCGTGAGACTTCATCTCAAAAAAAAAAAAAAAAAAAAAAAAAAAATCTTCGTTTCTTTCTTTACCAGCTACTGAAAATTCCCTTCCTTCATCCAGCACTTTGGCTCACATTTTTTTGATTATCCACTTGGGATGGAGACTAAATGAGTGAAAGCTTTATTCCTAAGAAATCTGAATCTTTAGTTGGCCAATCTACATTCCTCCTCTAATATTTAGCACTGATGGTCACATAAATGAGAAACCTCAGAGGATGCCCTAGATTCTGTTCATACTCTTCCCTTCCCCTTTTCTCTGGCATCATGTGATTTTCTCTATAGTAAACACCATAACCTCAGTCAACACATTACACCCCTATTGTGTCTATTTACTTAAGATACAGAGGCTGATAGGAGCATTTTTCCTTGGACTTTACAATCTCTAAACCAACTAACTGCCAAGTAATAGAAATGAAAAGCAGTTTTTTTTGTTGTTGTTGTTGTTGTTTTTGCCAATAGGTCATGATATATATGAGTGAGAGATACCGCCTCGATTTCTACCTTTTATTTTCAAACTTATGTATTCTGTGGGGAAAGAAAATATTTTCTATTGCTCACCGGCTTGGAGCACATACCACACGCTGCTAGAGGGTACCCCAGTATTGACAAGGTACTGTCTCTTAACTGTTGCCATAATAAGCCTTCCAATTTCCTTAATGTCTAGTGACTTCTGGCTGATGGAGAACCTTATAGGAACAGTGAATTATCTGAACATTTGTCAATTATTTCACTTTGTTTACTGTAGAATGAGGTAATTTTAGAGAGTAATATTTTGTGAAATATCACGACATTCTATAAGGCAGTCAGAAATTCAAAAGATGATTCTAGCTGAAATATGATGAAAAAAGAAAATAATTTAAATCTATACTATTTTTATGTACACGAGAACAAAAGACTAGCTCAAGTAAGTGGGTCTAATGTAATCAAACTTTCACCTGTAGCTTGCAGTGCATGTCGTTTCGAGGCAGCATCCCATTTGGTGGCTCAATATTGGCTGCTTCTGTTAGAAACTCAGGCACTTAGCTGAGACATTAGCCAAATTAGCCTTGTTGTGAGAAAATGTTGATATTGAGTCCAAGAATAGCCTCCAGTTTTAGGATGGTATTTTTATAGCTTTATTAGAAAGCACTGAGTGGGCAATTTTTTTTTTTTTACTTATTTTGGGGACATACGGGTGGGAATATTTATATAACATACAAATATTATTAAATTGTGGGTGTAGGTCCATTACTAGTGGTCCACCTGCATATCTCTTCCGTCAATCTCCTCATAATTTCTCCTGTTTTGTTTCCAATCCTATGCTACCCAACTTCCATGTATTCTCAGAAAGCAATATGGATTTTAATTTTAGGCCAGCTCTAATTTTAAACAATGTAGACACCAGGATGCACTACTTGATGTTCTGCCCACTGGAAGAATTGTTTCCTGCATGCCTCTCAGGGCCCTACCTGAGTGAGACTACAGCAATGCCCATCTGGCTGGCCAGCATATCATGTTGGGTATTCCGCGATCCATGCTCCAGTGTTTTGCTCCTTTGTCAAGATATCTTAGGGAATGCTGTATGAGAGCACAGTTTTGGAGTAAGAGGAAGAACTGAGGTAGAATTATGCATCCCTAGAATGTGACTTAAAAATACAACAAAGTGGGAATAATGTTGCCCACATACAAATTGTTACTCTCATGACTTTGAACCTGGAATGACTGCTCTAGTGTAGTCTACTTGATGTGAAATCTGCGAAAAGGTGATTTTTCAGAGATATATCTAGATAAGTAGGCAGACGGTTGTCATTGAATTGTTTGGACATAGCAAGTCATCCAAATGAACACCAGTTATGGAGGAAAGTTATATAATCGACAATTCTAGTTCCTGACAGAGCCTCTTCTGAAAAGTAAAATAATAATATCCAAAAATCTATCCCATACAAACAATGAGAACAAATGCAAAAACTGTCAAAATTCATAGATTTTGGAATCAACCTTTTTGGAACTCTGGAAATTAACTAAAGACTTGCACAATATAGAGAGCTTTTTTTTTATAGCTTACTCTCAACAAGAAGAGTGAGCTATGTGTTTTATGCCTTATTCCAATCTTCTTCCTCCCCAATTCTGTAGTAGCCTTGAAAACTAACAGCCAAAGAAACTAAAAATTTTATGTAAAACCACCACTTGGAAACTTGGAGGGAATAAAATGAGATTGGAGCACTCCAAAATTCCAGATTATAGTTATTATTTGACTTATCTGGCAGCTCACTAAAAAGCTTTATTCTCAGGGCTTGTCTACATTTGATCTAACAGAGGAATTCCTCTGCACGAATAGTCCTATCGTCAAGATATTTGTCAAGAACAATTAGTGGCACTTGTTTGTCATCATAGCTGCTTGGGTAGGATTATCAGTTGGAGATAGTAAGAGGCTGATCAAAAAATGTAAAAGAAAATAATGTGGAATAACATGTCCACAGGGGGCTTTCAAAGCTCTAACAAAGTCCTGGTGATATGGTTTGGCTCTGTGTTCCCACCTAAATCTCAGGTCAAATTGTAATCTCCACATGTCAGGAGAGAGACCTGGTAGGAGGTGACTGGATCATGCAGACAGATATTCCCCGTGTTCTTCTCGTGATAATGAGTGAATTCTCATGAGATCTGATGGTTTAAAAGTGTAGCATTTCCCCCCTCCCTTTCTCTATCTCCTGCCACCATGCAAAATATGTCCTGCTTCCCCTTCACCTTTCACCATGATCGTATGTTTCTCGATTGTATGTTCCCCAGCCATGAGGAACTGCAAGTCAATTAAACCTCTTTTATTTATAAATTACCCAGTCTCAGTTAGCTATTTATAGCAGTGTGAAAATGGACTAATACATCTGGGAATCTAAAAGCCACATACTTGTTCAAGGCTGTGCACATACTAGTGAAAGACATGAGAAGGTGCTTATCCCTGCCACTTAGTTGACCTTGAGGGTCTGCACAAGCAGAAAGTGAACACTAAGTCAGAGTTGTCAAATGCCTTCTACAGAATTGAAGATGTGTTTCCAATACAAACACAGCACTCGTAAGCAATGTCTGGCATATTCATTAGTTCAAGGTATTGAAGGAAATCTCCTGTTCAGTAGTTAGCTGACCACTAACTGAAGCAAGCAGAGACTTGGCTAACAAATCCGACAAAAAAATTGTAATCTACAGAATTTGTCCAGAAAAGTAACCAAACGAGCAAACAGTAACAATAACAATCTCCAGGGTAAGAAGGGAGGTGATCTGATTTTCGGAATTGAAACATCGTATTATTTAAAATGTCCAGCTATAAAAAGCTATGAGATATGCAAAAGAATAAGATAATATGAGCCATAGACAAAAATAAAAGCAGCCAATAGACGCCACTTCCAAGAAAGCCTAGATGTTGACCTTAGTGAAGACTTTAATCATTTAAAACATATTCATGGAACCAAAGGAAACCGTGTTTAAAGAACTAAAGGAAAATATGAGATAAATTTCTTACCAAATAGAAGATAGAAATAAAGAGATAAAAATTTTAGAAATGACTAAATAAAAATTCTGGAGTTGAAAGTACAATGGGATTTTAAAATTAATTAGAGAGGATCAATGGCATATGTTAGCAAGCAGAAGAAAGAATTCACAATTTCAAAAATAGCTTAATTGAGATTATCCATTTTAAGGCAATGAAAAAATGGTATGAAGAAAAATAAACAGAGCTTTAGAGATCTGTTCAACAACATAAATTACACTAATATATAATGGGAGATTTTAAAGGAAAGAAGAGAAGGAAGAAATATTTGAATACATAACAGCTAAAAACTCCTCAACTTTAATTAATCTGTACATCTAAGATTAAAGAACTCCAAGCTGGATAAATTCAGATATCCACATGTAAACATATTATAACCAAAGCTTTGAAAGGCAAGTACAAAGAGAGACCCTTGAAAGTAGCTTAAAAAATGACTCCACATATATACTCAATAATATTGACATCAGAAACCATAGAGGCCAGAAGTCAGTGGAAGGACATATTCAAAATGCTGAAAGAAGAGGTTGCCAGCCCAAACATTCTATCTTCTGCAAAACTATTCTTCAAAAATCGAAGACAAATTAAGACATTCCAAGATAAAAAGAGAATGTGTCATTAACAGATGAACCCCAGGAGGAAGTTTTTTATGCTTGAGAAAACTAAATATTAACTTGAATCCAAAAAAATAAAATGAAATTACACTGGTAAATCTAACTATATAGGTAAATAAACAGTATAAATGTAGTTTTTATTTGCAATTGTTTTATGTTACTGTTTGATTTAAAGCACAATTGTGTAAAGCAATATTTTAAAAATATGGTTGACTGTATTGTAACAACTTTTTAAATATGTCATCCAAATTAATTCAGTATTAATCTGATCTAGATTTTCAACTAATATGTAAATTGTAACTACCAGGATAATCACGAAGAAAATGACACAAAATCATGTAGTACAGGAAACACCTAAAGCATTAAGATATAAAATATAAACATGAGGCAGTTTTAACAATTAGATCAGCAATAATTGATTTAAAAATCAACCATAAAGACAACACTGAAATAATCACTTTTCTATGTTGGTGTTTACCATTTGATATGGTTTGGCTCTGTGTCCCCACCCAAAATCGCATATCAAATTGTAAATGTCATGTGTCGACAGAGGGACAAGATGGGGGCGATTGGATTACGGGGACGGTTCCCCCCACGCTGTTCTCTTGATCGTTAAGTGTTTGACAATTCCTTCTTCACACTCTCTATCTTGCCTCCACCATGTAAGATGGCCTGCCTCCCTTTCTGCCATGATTGTAAGTTTCCAGCCATGCGGAACTTTAGTTCAGTTAAACCTCTTATCTTGATAAATTACCCAGTCTCAGGTATTTCTTTATAGCAGTGTGCGAATGGACTAATAAACATTTTTAGTCTTTTTAAAAAATGTTCACATGTATTTGTACACACTTGTTTATTTTAATTTAACATTTTTGGCATCAGGTTGGTATTTGAAGTATCAGGTGGAAAATTTTTAAACATGTTTTCTGCATAAAGTGAATTCTGTATTTATACACATGGAAACTGGTATTTTATGTTACATATAACTAAAGATGTATATGGATTCATGGCATATGCTCATGTATGTTAACATATAAAATATTTAAAAATAATTGCTTATGATTTTGTAATCAAGCAGTTAGTTAAAATTAAATTGCATATATGTCTGCATATTCTTGTGATTTAAAGAGCTACCAGTAGTATACATGATATTGCTTGTCATTTCCCTAAATGAGTTTTATCATCTAAAAACAGTTTAAAGCATTTTTTAACCACAAAATCTTAGAAGTATATTAATAAGCAAATGATTAAAAAATTAAATTAAAATTTAAAAATATAAAATAAAATGCCCCATTGAAATGCTTTAGGTTTGTGGGCGTATGCAAATTTGTTTGGAGAAGTTATTCTCTCAGTATTCCCTTCACATGGGGATTTATGCAATGTTTGTTTTCACTAAGAAGGAGAAAAATGAAAAAGTGATTTCCGAACCTGATTTGATTGCTTTGAAAACAAACAAAGAGCTTTTTTTCTAGTGGCTTTGAGCTAACTGCTCTTCCTTTCAAATCTCTCTCTCTGTACGTACGTGTGTGTTTTTTTCTTTTTCTATTTTCAAGGTAGATTTAGTAGGTTATAGGAAAAAACTTGCTTAATTTACTTCTTCATTTTGAGAGATATTTTCTTCTGTATATTTTCTTATCTTACTCTCCGAAGTCTCATTTTAGGCTTTTCATGTTGAGGAGTTAATAATGCACATGCCAGATATTTTTCTGATATTTTTCAACTTTTAAACGGTCTTATCTAATAATCTGATTCCAGAAATGATATATCCTCATTGCAATTCTGCCTCTAAGAAAACTATATTATATCCAGACAGCCATGCCACACAGTTACCTATTCATTATCAATCCCATTACCTATAAAATAGTGACGGGGGACAGCCCTTGTCAAATGAAAGCATTTGGATTAAATTTTTTTAAAGTTAAGGAATTTACACAATTCATTTTAAGGATTTAAAAATATAACATACATACACTCATACCCTCAATAATTGCTAACTTTAACATCTATGCTTATTTTTGAAATATATATATATATATATATCCAAGTTATCTCTTATGTTATTTTCCTACAAAAAGTAATCGTTAATGTTAACTAAACACTTAATATGCACCAAGCACTATTCTAGGCCCATTGCCTGTGTCAACTTATTTAATATTCATAATAACCTGTTAAATAGGTTTTATTATTACTGTTTCTTATAGTAGAAGAACCTGAGATAGAGAGGGATTAAATAACCTGCTGCAGAATTTGAACTCAAACAACCTAATGGCAAACAAAGCCTGCAATTTTAACCTCTACGATATTGTTAACTATGAAACAATTATCAGTGAGAGAAATTCATTTAGGATGAAAGATGGCTAATGTCTTTCCTAGTATACAAAAGATAGACATATATGTAGTAACATGTGTCTATCTTTTGTATACTAGGAAAGATACTATGTCTTTATACTAGTGAAGATATAGATATTTGCTTAGAATAATTTAATTTAGTGGATGTCAGAGTTTCTCTAATGATTAAAGTTCTATTCGCCATAATATAGTAACTTCGGATGAGGTTTGGAAGTAGACGTTTGTCAAACATATCTGGTGGCTGGTTAATGTAAACACATTCTTGTGGCTGTTAGAGGCTTAAGTCTGAATTTTTTAAGTTGTTTTCTTAGTGAGTCAACAAAATGCAGTGTAATCTAAATAAACAAAAGGCAATGTTTTATTAAAGACTCAAACAAAATATTATTATTGATTTTTATATTTTTATGAAAGAATGAAAATTATTGGTCATTCAGATATATAATAAAATAATATTTGTGGTTGGGTGAGGGACCTTCATGACTAAAGCAGTAATTTATAAATTTAGGATGAATTTGTACTTTTTCTAAAGACTGAAGAAAAACAGTAACAACAACAACAAAAAGTCAAAACCATATACCATGAGCTTTTATTAATATTAAATTTTGTTTAAGTATACTTTAACAGTACACACTTATTGTATGTCAGATACTCTTCTACGTGTTCTAAAATATAACCTTACTCATCTTTGTACCCACCGTCCAGTGCCTATTGTAATCTGCATACTACAGATGAAGTAACTCAGAGAAATTAAACTACTTTCCCAAAGTCACACCACTGAGATGTGGCAAACACTGGAAGTAAAATATCGGTTCTAATTTCAAAGCTTATGATCCTAACCACTATTCTGTCTTGTGTATCTTAGGCTTTTACAACTGTCATCAGTTCTCTCTCTTTCACACCCATGAGACACTGAGTTACCACTCAACAACTCTAATCACACAATCGATAATGGAATATAATAAAATTTCCATTACTTTCATATATAGCGTTCAAGTCTTACAAAACCCACACGTTCAGATATGCTTTGAAGTTTTTGCAGTTGTACGAAAACTACATTAAATACATACTAGACCCATGCCTTACAGAATAGCGTACGATTTTTAACAAATAACTTTGTTGAAAAGAATACTAATTAACTCTAGGTAGTTTTTAATGCCTGTAACGTATAAAAACAAAGTATAACCATAGTAACGCTAATAATTTGTAATGGTGATTTTTTATTCCAGCTCTTTTAAGTTAGAGATCAAATTATGTGCTGAGTGAAATTTTAAAAATCATCTACCCTATGTTACTGATAAGGAAACTATAGCTCAGAGATATTATGTGACCTCTCCAAAGACACAGAGCCAATTGGCAGCAGAGTTGGAATAATGTCAACATCCCCGATTGCCAGATCAGTTTCTCTTCACTAATTTATATGCACAGTTATACAGCTTCTCTGCGTGGTTTATATGAATTACCTTACTAATAATATTTTAAATAATAACTGTTAGTAAAAACGGCACAATCCAAGTCTCTAAATATATATAACATTTTATTAAAAGGTCAGATAATCCAGGGGCATTATTATAAGGCTGACTTAATATGCAGTTAATGGAAAGGTTGTATTACTCCATAGTCTCTCTTTCTCCCTCTACATATATATATATATAGTTAGACATATAAGATATATCATATATATATAAGATGATATATATAGAAAGAGAGAGAGAGAGTTAATGTGATGATCCTGCAAGTAAGTTTGCATTACTTATTTAGTTGTACTCCTAAAATCAGCACATACATTTATACATTTCATGGTGTATATTCAGATGTTTTAGTACTAAAATTAATTTCAGTAGCTTTCTTTACATTAATCTGTAATAAAGTTTTAAAGTCATGGTTAACACTGAGAAAACACGTTTACTTTCAAATAGAGTTTGATAAATGTAATTTTAGAAAACTGAGGTGATAAATGTGTTCATTAACTTGATTGTGGTAATTATTTCACAATGTATATATACAACAAATCATCACATTGTACGTCATGAATATATGCAGTTTTATAAATTCTACCACAAGAAAATTGGCGAAAGGAACGCATACATGCTCAGACACATCACACTTTGTTTTGCTTGGCCACAAATTGGGTGTATAAAAATTTGCTTCCATCATCATATGTAATTACCCTTCCATGTTAGATTCCTAGTAGATACTGAGATATTTCAGATAAAATATCAAGAAAAAACACTGACCCTGCGTTGCAAACACCCATCATCAGATATTTGTTCTCTATGTCTTCAAGGTTAGAACATTTTAAAATGTAAATAAATTATACATAAAGGTAGACATGATGATTGGCCACTTACTGTAACTATGAGACGAAGAACTAACATTTCTATAACATTTCGTAACAAGTTATTCCTATACACATTTTCTTCAAGAATTTTAAGTTATATAGTCAGATGTCATTTATTTTCCCCATATTTTTGAATAAATATAAAAGAAAGAATTGTCATTCATAAAGCATCATGATTACTGGTGATTAGATGGATAAATTAAAAATAACTTATGTATGTCAATGTTTTAAACTATAGAACAGGGACACTAATGTTCACTTTTCCTACTTCCAAGTGTTTCTACAAATACCAAGATAAGGCAGGAGAAAACTAACTGCATACTATAAAAAGTTTTTCTTCCTTATCTCCTTTCCCATATATACAGCATGAGGTAGTTACTGAAGTTCGTTCTGTAATAAAAAATTGCATTGCATAAGTGTAAGATATTATCAACTGCTTATGAGTAGGTTTTCAACCTGGTTTAGAATTTCTGTAGGTTATAATTTGTGTGGTATTAATATTTTTGTCTCTCTCAACATTCATCCTGTAGGATTAAAAAAAATCTGCTTCTGTTTTTCCAACTTGGATTTACTCAAGTTTAAGTTTGACACACTTTATTCTTCTTCTTGCTTAGAAGAGGAATCAAGAGACTTGTTGGATCTATCAATGTTTTCAGGAGAGACGTAACTAAATAACAGTAAAACATTTATTTTTATACACACACACATATTTTTACACTGTTCAGATAAACAATCTCTCTTCTGTAAAGCCTAGGAAGTCTTAGCCCAAAAATAGAATGTTAAACAATATATACTGATGTTAAATAAATAATGGATACTTCGCTTTATACATATTCCTAGTAAACCAAAATTTTATAGTTGTAGTAATTGAAGCACTTTTAAAATCACAATTTCATTAGACTATAACCCAGCTAAAATATCATTTACAATGGTTTGGGTCATCATTTTTTACTACAAATGGTTTTAATCAAAAGAAAATGCTTAGAGAAATGGAACTCGCCAGTATTTTTTATAATGCAACAGCTCCCCCATCTTACAGACAAAAGAATATAAACTAGAATCTTTTTTGATATGTAATATTAACAAGGCCTATATCATATAGAGTTAATTGAATTTTATTTTCTTAAGTTCTGCTGGACTTGATATATTTTCTTTTCTCTTGTAAAAAGACAAATCTTATCATGGATATATATATTCCAGAAGTATCTGTTATATCTACATAATCTTCTGAGAAGGTAAGAATTCATACAGAACACTGAAAATGATAGCTCAGTCACTAACATATTTAAAATCCATGTTGCAAGGATGAATAAATACAGTATCCTGAATATTCTAAGTTCTTTTTTTTAGCATGTTCTGAGAAAATACTTTCTCCATTTATCTCTTTGTGTGCTTTAAAGTGATGTGTTTCTATTTGCAGTCTTTTTTAAAATTTTCTTATATTTTGGCCATTTAATAAAGTATTTAGAGATTTCTCTTCAAAATTAGTTTGACTCCGTATTTGAGCAAATATTTTTTCTCCATTTTTAGTCTTGCAAAAAGCTAAAGAAAATGCTTAAGCAATTAACCTCAGATCTCCTTTATAATGATTACATAAATAATCCAATTTAAAAACCTAAAAGTTATTTACTTAAGACAACTCAGGTGAAAGGATTATTTTTGACATTCTAGAAATTGTATCTGCATATTTATAAACTAATATTTCTGAGATGATTTTTCCATAATATACAAATTAAAATTTCTTACTCTTAAAAGTTCCATCGGGCCCTATATACTACAGAGTTTTTCTGTATTTCATTAGTATAAAACAAACACAATTGATATGAGAGCCAGGAAAAAAATGCCTACCACATATAATAGTATAATGAATAAATTAAGAGAGAATTACAGATTTTTTAAAATTTTACGATGTAGGTATTTAGCCTGCTGAAAGTAAAGCAAATTTTTTTGAAAATTCGTATTTTAACATTAAGTCCACATTAACATGATTCCATTTCGGAAAAACCCCCACCTTACCCCCACACCATCTCTACCAAGATTTCTTGAGAGCATTTGGCAGAGAATATATTGGTCAAAGTTCTTGAATATTTAATAGAGCCATATGAGGACACTTTTAGAATGCTGTAGCCAGTATACTGGGAGCAGCGTGTTGGCTAGCTGAAACCAATTATGCACATTTCTTCCCAAATCTGTATTCACTGATGTGATTTTCACCACATCCATGCCAACATCTATTGTTTTCTGACTTTTTAATTGTGGACATTCTTGCAGGAGTAAGGTGGAATCTCACTGTGGTTTTAATTTGCATTTCCCTGGTGACTAGCGATGCTGAATTTTTTTTAATGTTTATTGGCTGTTTGTATATCTTCTTTTGAGAATTGTCTATTCATGTCCTTTGCCCACTTTTTAATGGGATTTTAGAATTTATTTATTTGTTTGAGTTCCTTGTAAATTCTGGATACTAGTCCTTTGTCAGATGCATAGTTGGTGAATATTTTCTTCCATTCTGTGGGTTGTCTGTTTACTCTTCTGATTATTTATTTGGTGTGCAGAATCTTTTCAGCTTAATTGAGTCCCATTTATTTATTTTTGTTTTTGTTGCATTTTCTTTTGGTGTCTTAGTCATGAATTCTTTGCCTAAGCCAACATTTAGAAGAGTTTTTCTGGTGTTATCTTCTAGAATTTTCATGGTTTCAGGTTTTATATTTAAGTCTTTGATCCATCTTGAGTCGATTTTTGTATTAGGTGAGAGCTGAGCATCCAGTTTCAGTCTTCTACATGTGTCTTACCACATTTTCCAGCACAATTTACTGAATACAGTATCCTTTCCCCAATATACATTTCTTTGCTGCAAAAGAAAAGATACTTAGACATATACTTAACCAAGGGTGTGAAAGATCTCTACAAGAAAAACTACCAAAAAAAAAAAAACTGCTGAAAGAAATCATAGATAACACAAACAAATGGAAACACATCCCAAGATCATGGATGGAAAGAACTGATATTGTGAAAATGACCATACTGCCCAAAGCAATCTACAGATTCAATGCAATTCTGAACAGAATACCATCATCTTTCTTCACAGAACCAAAAGAAAAAAACTCCTAAAATTCATATGGAACAAAAAATGAGCATGAATAGCCAAAGCAATACTAAGCAAAAAGAACAAATTTAGAGGCATCACATTACCAATTGTGCTACAAGGCCACAGTAACCAAAACAGCATGGTACTTGTATAAAAATAGGAAAGTAAACCAATGGAACATAATAGAGAACCCAGAAATAAAGCCAAATACTTACAACCGACTGATCTTCGACAAAGCATACAAAAACATAAGATGTGCTTTATAATTCAAAAAAATGAAATTTGTTTAATATTTAAATGAAAGTAATATAAATTTGGAATATCTGTTTTTCATCAGTTGGTCCTTTTACTATTTATTGTAGGTAAGTTCTAGCCTTAAAAATAGTGGTTCTCAAAATATAAGAAGCACAGAATCACCTGGAAGACTTGTTAAAACAGATTCCTGTGTTTCTAGTCCAGTAGATCTTGGGTAGACCTGAGAATCTGCACTTCTAAAAATATGGCATTCAAAGGACCACACTTTGTGAACTGCTGCTCTAAAAGTGCAAGTGTTGTAAGTATTGACTTTATCAGTGGTAACCACCCCAACACTGACAAATCACCCAAATCTTTGACACATGAAAGCTAGTTAGTAAACCTCAGTACTTTTAAGAAGTATAATTGAAATCTTATTGAGGTTATTATCCTCAACTAGTTGACCCGCATAATGGAAAACACGAAGAGCTCAGATTGTATTAAAAATAATTTGGATATTTTCTGATATTCAGCAAGTCAAACAACTATTCTGAAGTTGCTATTTCCTATATTACAAAATAATACTCACATAATGTTAATATTTATCCATAAAGTATTTGTCCTTGGAATCAAAGTATTTGTACTGTTAGAAGAAAAACCTGTACCTATCCAAGTCTACTAAAAATTGTGGTAATTGGTGAGGGGAAACCACAGTGTGCTTGAACTGTTTTGTTTTATTTTGTTAGTTTTTAAATTGAATTTTTATTGTGTTTTATCATTTATTTAGTTTTCAAAAATAGTTGTCAACCACTAATTTGCTTACAGATTTTTCTTAGATAGCTTGTTATAATAATACATCTATCACAGGACCTTTGTTTCTCAAAATTAAGACATTTAAATAATTTTACCACATTCTATCATCCTAAATTTAATTTAAAATATCAGTAAGAAAAGTCATACAAAAATAAATGGAAATATTTATGAAAGAGCTTGGACAAGACAATATGTAGCAGCTACTGTTATTCTTCTAGAAAGAAGTGTTCCTTCTTCTGCTTAGAGTTAATCTCTACTAGATAGGATACCCTACAAACTCCTTAGGTATCTTGCTTCAGCAATTTATTTACTCTTGTCTTACTTCCTTTGTGTTACCGTAAGAAAATACCATAAACTGAGTGGCTCATAAACAACATACTACTATTGATTTCTCACAGTTCTTGAGGCTGGGAAGCCCAAGATCAAGGTCCCAGCAGCTGCATTGTTTGGTGAAGTTTGTTTTTTTCATAGATAGAGACCTGACTGTGTTCTCATATGATAGAAAGGACAAAGAAATTTTTTTCGTATTTGGGGCCTCTTTTATAAGGACACAAATCCCATTCATGAGGACTCTACCCTCATGACCTAATCACCTCCCAAAGGCCTTAGCTTTTAATACCATGGACTATGAATTGGATGTGATTTGTCTGCACCAAAACTAATGCTGAAATTTAATTGCCAAAGAAATAATATTGGAAGATGGGACCTAGTGGGAGCTGTTTGGGTCAGGGCAGTGAATTCCTAATGAATAGATTAATACTATCACATGGGAGTCATACTTTATTCTTGAGAAATTAGATTAGTTACTTTGAGAGCAGGTTGTTATAAATCAAGGTTCCTTTTCATGTTTGGTCTGTTTATACACACCCACTAACCTTTCCACTTTTGCACCTCGTCTTGGTGCTGCACATTGCCCTTACAGAAGCCAGGCAGATCCCAGCACCATGCTCTTGAGCTTTCCAGTCACCAGCATCATGAGCCAAACAAACCTCTTTTCTTCATAAATTACCCAGTCTTGGGTATTCTGTTATAGCAACACTAAACAATCTAGGAAACCATTAATTTGGGGGTTAGAATATAAACATAAAAATTTGAGGGGAATAAAAACGTTTAGGGCATAGTAATTCTCTTTTCTGTATTTGTATCCTTTATTTCTTGATAAGATCTGACTTGACAAATCTTTCAGCCTCATCCATCTGCACTTAAGTCTTCTCATTTGTATGAATGATCCATAATTTTGTCTTTGAATTCTCATCGACCATTTCTTTTTTTCCCCACAATAAGGAGGGTCTAGCTTCTCTTTCCATCACTCCACTGAAAGTGTTTTGCTAACATCATCAGTGATGCTTTATAAATCCTCTCACTTTACTCTTTATGTGACAACTGTCTATCAAATTTTGATACTGTTTGCCAATCCATTTCTTGAAATTCTTTCCATCCTTGCTTTTCTTGATATTATCATCAGCTCCCACTTGAAATATATTGTTTTTCAACTTATTTTCATCATTTTAAAAATCAATTCCTTGGCTATGTTATACCTCTGGGGTCCATCTTTAGTCAGATTTTTAATTCACCAACTCTCATTTAGTTGCATGATTTTAATAATCATCTATAAGTTAATAATTTTCCAATTGTATCTCCATCCCAGATTGTTCCCCTGTACCCAATTTATATATCCAAATGCCTCCTGACAATTTTTGTTTTTAGGAAAATGCATCCAAAAAGGGAATTAGCTCTTCTTACTCAAATTTACTTTCTTTCCACATCTGTATATTGGTGTACCAAAGACCACAAAATGTTCTTTCTAGGGTTTGAAGTTGGAACATGGACAAAATTTGTTATTAACAGTGGGTGGTGAATTAGGAGAGTTATGTAAGATGATCATATATGAATTATGAATCACGTTCTCTGATGATCAAGCAAGATAAAAGTTGATCTGAAGATAAAGGTTCACAAAAACCCAATCTAGAGAGAGCAGCAGAAATGAGAGACTGTGGAAAAAAATTGGAGATGTTTTCCCCATTTCCTCAGATTGTTTTAGTTCTTTTGTACAACCTTTTCTTGGATTACCAAAGATAGTCATATATAGTTCTAGTAAATTCTGCTTGAGGTACTGGAGGTAAACCCTACCTCTTCAATAGTGATCTAATTGGATATTAAACCCCATAAATATTAACTTCTTATAAACTTTAAAATGCAATCTTTCCCCCTCAATTCATAGTCATACCCTTTTATTTGCTGCTGAAACTACTTTGATTTTCCTTTAGGAAGTCTTTTTTTTTTTTTCATTCATCCTTAGCCATACCTCCATCTTCCATACTGCTGCAGGATTATTCCTTCTAAAATAGAAACCTATATTTATTATTCTGCATGAAACCATTTACTAGCTCCCTGCTGATTTTCAAATGAGGTAAAACTCCTTGACAAAGTATGCAAATCACTCTATGTCTAGAATCAGGCCTCAAAATAATAAGAGCCATATATAAATAAAAACCCACAGCCAATATCATATGATAATAAATGAGCAAAAGCTTGAAGCATTCTTCTTGAAAACTGGAACAAGACAAGGATGCCCTCTTTCACCATCCCTATTCAACATAGTATTGATGAAATACCACATTTTCTTTATCCAGACTCTCAGCTAAATAATAAGAACACATGGATACATAGAGCTGAACAACACACACTAGGGCCTTTTGGAGGGTAGAAAGTGGGAGGAGGATCAGTATCAGAGGATCAGGAAAAATAACTAATGAGTACCAAGCTTAATACTTGAGTGATGAAATAATCTGTACAACAAACCCCCATGACAAGTTTACCTATGTAACAAACCTGCACGTGTCCCCTGAACTTAAAATAAATGTTAAAAAGTAAAACAAAACAAAACAAAACAAAAAAACCAACATAGTATTGGAATTCCTGACCAGGGCAATCAGGCAAAAGAAAGAAATAAAGGGCATCCAAATAGGAAATCAAACTATCTCTTTTTGCAGACGCCATGATCCTATATCTACAAAACCCCATAGCCTCAGCCCAATAGCTTCTTAAGCTGATAAACAATCTCAACAAAGTCTCAAGATACAAAATCAATACGCAAAAATCACTAGCATTCCTTTACACCAAGAGTAAAGCTGAGAGCCAAATCAGGAGTGTACTCCCACTCACAATTGCTACAAAAAGAATAAAATACCTAGGAATACAGCTAACTAGGGAGGTGAAAGATCTCTACAAGGAGAACTACAAAACACTCTCAGAGCAATCAGAGATGACACAAACAAATGGAAAAACATTTCATGTTATCGAGTAGGAAGAATCAATATTGTTAAAAGAAATGTATACATTCAATGCTGTTCCTATCAAACTACCATTGGGATTTTTCAAAGAACTAGAAAATATTATTTTAAAATTCATATGGAATCAAAAAAGAGCCTGAATAGCCAAGGCAGTTCTAAGCAAAAATAACAAGCTGGAGACATCACGCTACTCAACTTCAAGCTATACTCCAAGGCTACAGTAAACAAAATACCATGGTACTGGTACAGAAGGACACATAGACCAATGGAACAGAATGGAGACCCCAAAAATAAGGCTGCATGCTACAACTATCTGATCTTCAACAAACCTGACAAAAACAAGCAATGAGGAAAGGATTCCCTATTAGATAAACAGTGCTGGGATAACTGGCTAGCCACATGCAGAAGATTGAAACTGAACTCCTTCCTTACACCGTATACAAAAATTAACTCAAGAGGGATTAAATACTTAACCATAAAACCCAAAACTATAAAAACCCTGGAAGACAAGCTAAGCAATACTTTTCAGGACATAGGCATGTGCAAAGACTTTATGATGAAGATGCCAACAGCAATTGCAACAGAAGTAAAAATTGACGAATGGGATCTTATTAAATTACAGAGCTTCTGCATAGCACAAAGAAACCATCAACAGGGTAAACAGACAACCTACAGAATGGAAGAAAATTTTTGCAAACTATGCATCTGACAAAGGTCTAATATTCAGCATCTTTAAGGAAATTAAATTTACAAGAAAAAATAAGGAATCTCATCAGAACATGGGCAAAGGACATGAACAGACACTTTTCAAGAGAAGATGTACATGCGGCCCACAATCATATGATAAAAAGCCCAACATTATTGATCGTTAGAGAAATACAAATCAAAACCACAATGATACCATCTCACATCAGTCAGAATGGTTATTATTAAAGAGTCCAAAAAGGAAAAAGATGCTGTTGATGTTGTGGAAGAAAAGGAATGCTTACACACTACTGGTGGGAGAGTAAATTAGTACAACCATTGTGGAAGACAGTGCAGCAATTCCTCAAAGACCTAAAGACAGAAATATCATTTGATCTAGCAATCTCATTATTGGGTATATACCCAAAGGAATATAAATCATTCTGTTATGAAGACACATGCATGTGTATGTTCACTGCAGCACTATTCACAATAACAAAGGCATGGAATCAACCTAAATGTCCACCAACAGTAGATTGGATGAAGAAAATGTGGTACGTATACATGATGGAATGGTACATAGCCATAAAAAAATGAGATCATGTGTTTTGCAGGGACATGGATGGAGCTGGAGGCCATTATCCTTAGCAAACTAATGCAAGAACAGAAAACCAAATACTGCATGTTCTCATTTATAAGTGGGAGCTAAATGATGAGAACACATGGACACATAAAGGGGAACAACACACACCTGGGCCCATCAGAGAGCAGAGGGTGGGAGGAGGGAGAAGTTCAGGAAAAATAACTAAAGGGTAGTAGGCTTAATGCCTGGGTGATGAAATAGTCTGTAAAACAAACCCCCATGACATAAGTTTACCTATGTAACACACCTGCACATGTATCCCTGAACTTAAAGTCAAAGTTAAAAAACAAAAAAACACAACAGGGCCTAACCTCACATTATCCTGTATGCCTACTGCCTTGTAGCTTTCCATTTGTCATTCTCGCTGCCTAAAATACCCTTTTCTACCTCACTGTCTTGGTCATCCCTACTTATATTTTCAGACCCAACTGAAGTGTCCACTTTTGCAAACCTTCCCTGATCTGCCACATAGTTTATTACTTCCTTTTTGTAATACACACACTCAGACACTCACACTGACACACACATACCCATTTATTCTACTCTATTTCATTTGCTTATGTCTTTCTTTTTTTCATTCCAGAATATGAGGTCATTGTTGATGGAACAGAACACTTCATTATTTATCTAGCATTGATTTGCTTATTATGATCCGCCTATACTCAGAAAATTATAGGTTTAATGCAAGGTACAGCTAGGTTTCAGGATACTAATGAATATCCACTGGCCTATGTTTTAATCCATAATCCAATTCACTTCCTCTTCAAGAAAGAATACAATTTAAAAATTATTATGATTCTTACTGCACCTGATTTAATTGTGAAGAAACTCATAAATTCTGTCTTGTTTAGATTAATGAGTCTCTTCACAAGACTTCAAATTGTGACACATATTACTATGTTTACTCAGAACTGCAATTTATCTTTTCCTACTCAAATTCCATAAGTATTTTTAAAACTATCTTCTTTTCTCTAAATGTGGGTGAATCTCTGTTCATCACAACAAGGAATCTCATTAATATGCTTTGGAGAGCCAAGAGAAGGAGTCAGTATAGTCTAGTTGTGGATTCATTCCTTTCTCTACTTCTCTCCAAGCTTACAGTCTTTGGGCATCACTTTTGTTTTGTTTTGTTTTTGTTTTATTAAGCTGAAAAATAGCAGTTGAAATACCTGATCTAAAAATTCCTTTCTAACTTTAAGTTTTTATTCTTGGGAAATTCAAGCATTTCCAAATATGAATAAATGGAGTAATTTGTAAAGTAATTATTACTGACCTGCATGCATTCATATTAATGTTTAAAGGCATATATTATTTTTTGTATAAGCATAAATAAAAAATGCAGTTAATCATGTATTTATTTATCTGACAGACCTGCAGCAGTTACTGGATGCTGTTAAGGTTTCCACTACAGATGCAAGAAAAGTATCCCACACTTTCTGTCTGTCTGATTGTGACAGCTAAGATTAAATCAGGTAGGACAGTAATTCCAGAAACATGGCTGGGAGGGAGATAATGTTCATGACACAGAAATAATCTTGTAAACAGCAAATATTTTGTTTTATTCCAATAAAGGAATCTAAAATTTGAGTTAAAACTCTATTTATAAACTACTTTTCATCTTCTTAGGCTGTAAATATCAACAAAACATTTTGATTATAGTAACATAAATATAAATCACAGAGGCTGTGTGTTAATAGTAAATGTGAATTATGTCATAATTTTGACTAAATCAGAGATGTAGTACAATTAAATGTCAGATTTGATAATGTACTTATTCAGTTGGAGTTAAGCCTAATAGATTATGTACCAAGATTGTTTCATCTTTAGTTCATGTTTATGAAGCCTGAAACAGAACCACTACCAGAGTCAGAACAGGGAATAATCAGTTGCCTTTTTATCATGATTGCTAAATTTAAAAGACTTCTGATTGTCTTGGATGGATTGCAGTTTCTTAAAGTCAGGTATTCTGTTTCACTTATTTTTACAGTTATCAGCTTAGGACAAATAAAACAAAAACATATTTTAAAATAAATATGATCTACACCATTGAACAATATGTTCCATGTAAATTTTACGTATATAAACGTATGGCTTTAGTTAATATTAAAATCAAAGAGGAGAAATTTAGGCATGTGTTTGATATCACAAAACAAATGGTTAAAAAAAAAGCCTGGCACATTATCTTATGCATTGCAACATTTAAGAGATGAAGTAATAAATAATAAATTTGAAAAGACAAAACATAAATGTAAGGATTCTTTGTACTGACTACATTTAAAAAAACTTATCACTTTATACAAATGTGATCTACATAGAATGTGAGACTCTGAATTCACAGACTGGGTTATAGCTGAAACTACAGACACACTTCACTACGTTGTAGATGATATTCACTCATTTTCTTTTCCAAATTTTAACAACTTTGTTCAAATCTGTTTGTTTGTTTTTTTTTCCCATGGGCTGCACTTACCAATGTTGCCTTTCAATCTGAGCTTTCACTTCTTAGTGTATACCATGGCGTAGATGCATTGCACTAAGGCAAAAATAAATAAATAAATAAAAAGACCTGGCGCGGTGACTCACGCCTGTAATTCCGGCACTTTGGGAGGCCGAGGAGGGCAGATCACGAGGTCAGGAGATCGAGACCATCCTGCCTAATATGGTGAAACCCCGTCTCTACTAAAAATACAAAAAGTTAGCCAGGCGTGGTGGCCGGTGCCTATAGTCCCAGCTACTAGGGGAGGCTAAGGCAGGAGAATGGTGTGACCCCAGGAGGCAGAGCTTGCAGCAAGCGAGATGGTACCACTGCACTCCAGCCTGGGCAACAGAGCGAGGCTCTGTCTCAGGAAAAAAAAAAAAAAAAAAAAAAACAAAAAGCAAATGAGCCCCAGTGGGAGAGATTTTACAATCAAGAAAGTGTCCAAGATTTGTACAGTTCGAAAAACAGAAAAATATTTTCAGGGAAAGCAATATTAGCTTTCAAAGAGTAGTTGCCACTTGAACTAAACATTTGCTCTATAATTATAAAATCGCCTTGCACATTTTTACAAGAAGAATGTTTTCACATTTACATAAACTAGTGTAGGCATGGCCACTCTACACATACTGTTTTGCTTCTTTGACATTTAAAGTTTCACTGTAAGTTTCAACTGTAGTGTTCTGTGCAACATTTTCCAGAAGCTTCTTTTCTAAGTATTCAAAGAGGTACTCTTCTAATTCTACAATTCTAAGAAGAGTCCTTCTGATGGAGGGCAGGCAAGCCCTGAAGTGGGGCTAAGCCAGCCAGGGTTCTTGGCTTTGCCCAGGAAAGAATTCAAGGGCAAGCCAGAGGCAGAAGAAAACAGCTTTATTGAGGAGGCAGTGTTACAGCTCCAACGGTGCCACTGCTCCGTGATTGCTCCTGCAAGGCTACCCCATACTTAGAGACTAGAAGCTCAGGGCAGTTTAGCAATCACATTTATACACACTTTTAATAACATGTCGAGTAAGAATCCTCTTACCAAGGATAAATCAGAAGTTTTTAAATAACAAAAGCAAGAAAGAGAACCTAGTTGCATATTATAAAGACATAACACAATAAGCAGAAATGAGTTGAAGAGGTCGAGGAATCCATCTCATAGCTCACTGGCAATTTTCTAAATTTCTACTAAATTCAGTAGTACTACTGAATCCAATCAAAGTTTCCAAGATGAGGTCAGTAGAAAAAGAAACTGCCTTATTCTATTTCACTGCCTCACATAAGGGTCTGTTTCAAAATTAGTAAATTTTTTATTTTTTACATTATGAGCATTCTCACATTTTAGAAAAAGTTAAGATTTAAAACTGCATCTCACCATTTACCAAATTGAAAAATAAAACCTTAGTGTGTTATAAAGATCCATCATATATGCCTGGAGGTATGTGCATGTTTTTCACATTACTACTTGTCTTTTAATAAATCATTCATTTACCCTCGTCTTGTTAGAAGCGTAAAACATCTCTCTGGAATGTAAGACAATATTTTTGAAAATAGAGCGTTTAGTTTAAAAAAAAGCATTTCTAGATAACATACAGAGAACTGTTTATGTATTACTGAATAACTATTAACTGGGAGTTTACCTTCATTCTTTGCTTTCTCCATTTTGTTCCGTTCTAGATACGTTGAACTTTTTAATGTGAAAGAAAACTGGAGAGTGATAATATATCTTAGTAAATGAAGTCTATATCAGGAGGTACCTAATCCTAAAGCATACTATTATGAAAATGAATGAATGAATAAATGTAATGCTAATATTTTTACACTTTTGGCTACATTATTTAGTATTAAAAAACGTATTGAAAATATTCAACCAGAAAATGTAGCAAACCCTCAAATTTGTAAAATTATAAAAGGTAACTGTAATCAATGCTGGATGCACAAGTTTGAAAACAATATAGAAAAGACTACAATGCCATATAATTTTTCACAATGATTTCTCATGCAATTTCTCTTATTTCCTGAATTCTGTTGATAATAAAACTATTATAAAATATATAATAAGTTCCCATAATCGGCGTCACGTTAATTTTTCAACAATATATTTTTTGGTTTTAAAATGTTCTAACGTTACAATATTACAAAATGTTAAAACATGCCAAATTAAACACAAAATAAAATAAAACAATAATTTATGTTTTTGCATATCCAAGCAGAAATTAAATATACATAGTTATAGCTTAAATAAACTATTAATTTATTAAATTAATAGTTTGTTGATAATAGACAAATTTACTTTAAAGTGGAAAAATGCTGCATAACAATATAATGCAGTTTAAAAACTATTAAACTAATCACATTTTCTACAAATATAAATGTTCATGATTATTTTAATAAATGGATGGTAAATAATTTAAAATCTATATTTAATGTTTCTATGTTTATTTTCATATTACCCTACTTTTATTTTCTACATATTTCTTAATATTTGTAACAATTAGTGTAACATTTTTCCCTCTAATGAGTTTTAAATACCTCAATAATGTTTAAGTACCTCAATAAGATTCTATGTGTGTGTATGTAAATAGGAGGTGGTTCCAGAGGTCTCAAAAAAGAACAAACTTGGGCTTGATGTATATATATATATATATATGGAGAGAGAGAGAGAGAGAGAAAGAGAGAGAGAGAGAGAAACTACTCTGAAAGCCAAAGACCAGCTGTATAAAATCCAAGGAAACTTCTTTGATTACTTTAGCCTAAAACTAGCCCTTTTAAAGGGGAGATAATTTAAGGTACAAAACTTCTAAAAAGCATTTTGAGAACAAATCGCGTCTGAGGAGAACAAGTTGGATATTGAAAATTTTGCTTAAATTTCGTGTTTGAATTCATATATAATTTGGTATATGTATTATATATAATAGATAATATATATTATATAATATATATTTAATATGAGGGAAAATAAAAACATCAGTAGAATATTTTAGGCATCTTCTCAAGGATTTTATCTCAGGAAGCTTTTATGAGGAGATTTTCTTGATTAAAAAGTAGTTTATTTTGAGAAACTGGGTTATCTGTACTATAATGTGAAATTAATCATTCATTACATGATTTGAGATAGACAAATGACAGGGAATAGAAATGTTATCTATGCAGTACCTACTTCTACTGGGTAGTTTATATACAGGCAGTCATTAAAGCCTGTCAATCAACTCTAAATATAAATATTCTCATTTCTATTTGATAGGCATTATAACTTGAGGATTCAGGTGAGTTAAATGATTTACACAAGTAACACAGCGAATCTCAGAACCATGATTCAAACACAGGTTTGTTTTATTCCAAAACTTTGTTTAGTAATACCCTGGGCTGTATCTGGTACTGCAGTAAAAGACTTCATACAGATGTTTCACAAACTACCTCCCAAGGCAGTTAGAATGAATGTGGGAAAAATAAACCAGAAACTAAGTGCAATAGAGAAGCTATTATTGGCGTTAATAGGAGGTGGTTCCAGAGGTCTCACAAAAGAACACACTTGGGCTTGATAACAAATTGTAGTTGGTGAAATAAAAACAAGATCATAGTGTAACAACTAATTCGTTGGTCTATTAACCTCTACTAGATGGTAAGCTCTATTATGAGGGACAGAGGCTATGAAAATTATGGTTAGTCTCCTTTCTCCAGTGTCTAGTGCAGGGCACTGGCTATAACAAGGCATTCAAAGAATTTACATGGAATGAACAAAACTGCAAGCAGAGAAGTCAAGGACACTGTGTGGAGAAAGAAGTTTGATGCTAACCAGTCACAGAAAGGATTCCCTTTCATTACAGAAGTCACAGCCACTAAGAGCTGAGATATAAATCCAAAAGAACTTCAACACCAAGCTAGCCAAAAGATTGCATTCATATACAGAACCAGGAATACTATGGAAGCAAAAGATGAGTAAAAAAAGAACAGTAACTCAGTCTTCTCTCTAAACGGCTGTGATTTAAAGGGGAAAAGAAAAAGAACCAGTGAAGAGATTAAAAGGCAAATTACCTAATCATGTTTTAGAATTTTTTTAAAAAATGACTGTTCCAAAAGAAATTATCTGATTTCATGTAAATAAAACTTATCACACATCATTTATTTTAATAAAAAGGATCTTTAATAAAATAAATTAAAATTAATTCTTCCTTCTAAATCTATGGGGACTTGTAAGAAAGTCCATCCATGTGGTTACAACCACGTGAGAGTGTCACATTACTGCCGACTTGTGGCCACCTGCCTGAAATTCAAGGACAGAGTTTCAAGATGAATAATTAAGAAGCTGAATCTGCCTCAACCTTGAAGACAGATTCAGTTTTCTAATTTGGCGCTGGAGGCCAGTATCCGTAGCAAAGCAATACAGGAACAGGAAACCAAATACCACATGTTCTCGCTTATAAGTGGGAGCTAAATTATAAGAACACATGGACACATAGAGGGGAACAACATACAATGGAGACTTTGGGAGGGTGGAAGGTGGGAGGAGGGAGAGGATCAGGAAAAATAACTAATGGGTACTAGGCTTAATACCTGGGTTATGAAATAATCTGTACAATGAACCCCCATGACACAAGTTTACCTATGTAACAAACCTGCACATATACTCCTGAACTTAAAAGCTGGGCGCGGTGGCTCACGCCTGTAATCCCAACACTTCGGGAGGCCAAGGCAGGTGGATCACCTGAGGTCAGGAATTCGAGACCAGCCTGGCCAACGTGGTGAAACCCAGTCTCTACTAAAAACACAAAAAGTTAGCTGGGCGTGGTGGCAGACGCCTGTAATACCAGCTACTGGGGAGGCTGAGGCAGGAGAATTGCTTGACCCTGGGAGGCAGAGGTTGCACTGAGCCGAGATCGTGCCACTGCACTCCAGCCTGGGTGACAGAGTGAAAGCTCCACCTCAAAAAATAAATTAATAAATAAATAATAAAAGAAAAAATAGAAGTTAAAAAAAAACCCCTGTAAAACTAAAGCTAAGAAGCCAAATCTTTGTTGGCAGATGCACTGGATAGCAATAACTCAAGCATACCCTGAGAAGGTCCCTGTGGTGTAAGAAGAAGGTTTGTTTGGAGTTCTGACCTAAGAAATTCAGGACTGGCCAACCTGGAGATTCATTCCTTAACTATGGAGGACTTCTGAACCCCTCGCCCATACCTTGGAACTCAGGCCATAAAGGGGACTGAGGACGTTTGTTTCGGGTAAAATGGAGGTTGCTAGCTAGAGATGCCTAAATGAAAATGCTATATATCCTGTATGCTTTTTATAAACAGTAGCAGTTTTACTGTCCAGCCCACCACTCCTGGCCCGAACTGTATATAACTCCTCAATAAATGCTGTGTCTGATTCACTGGCTCTGGGTCTCTCCTTCTGCCTCTCAGACACGATGTCAGATGTCATCCCTATTGGAGTTACTAGGGGTCCGGCACGACAATAGTTCTTAATCAGGGTTTTAACATAAGTATGTTGAAGAAATGAATTCCATAGACATTCAAACAGCTTATTACTTCTACCTAATGTGATTTGGTGTGCCTACCTGAACTCCTAAATCAAGTCATAACAACAATTACTCTGATTTTTATTTTTAAGATAATTGCTCTACGACTAGATTCATTTTAGAGAACAGTTTCACTATCTAGTGGAAATCTTTTTGAAATTCTATCTATACACACACATAAATTAAAAAAATATTTCTTTCAAAGGCTAAAGCTAGGTGTGAATAATTGTTCAATAGCATTATCAAAGATACAAAAAACAAAAATATAAAATACAGTACCATGCTTATTCAATTTGGTACACAAGGCTAAGAATGATTGAGGTGCCCCTGGTTCCCATATGTATTAACACAGTTTTCTAGAAAGTCTGCTTTTTATAAATTAAGCTGGCTTCATATTCCTGATGTAGGCTGCTAGTCATTCATACTTTAGTTTAAATTAGTCTGATATAATTTATTTTTTATTAAAAGCTCAATTAGATCTATCTACTATGACTCAATGGAGTTTTGATGAGAAGTAGAAATTGTAATAGCATAGAATTTTCTTCTTTGGGTCAGATAGTCCTCGAGAGCATGATGAATTTTGGGGCCCTTGGGTAACTAAATAGCACCAGACAAATATGAGGAGTTGACATCAAGGTATCAGCAAATAAGCACGAAAAAAATATGAATGGAGATGAAAGATAAAATTTACTTCTAACTTTCAGTATTAAGAAATGTCCTTTCTCTATAGCAACGCTTATCTCCGAAGTAATTCCTTTCCTTTGAGTTCTCTCAAAAAGTCTCTGCTGAGGATATAATCTCTGAAACACATTGTATTTGTGTTTCAAAAAATTAGGTTCAAAAACCATTTTTCTTAGTAAAATAAATGTCGACTTCTGTCCAGTAATTTATTAGGCTCCCAGGGCTAGCTCCAGTTTTCATCAAGTAGACCTTGATCTTTTAGTTCACTATTATGATCCATAAAGGTTAAAATATACAACAGAGATACAGCAAGAAAGGAAAGGAAATGTGTTTTATATAAATCAAGTTTAAAAATTTTTCTTAATAAAATAAGAAAAAATATTTCTGTAAGTCAAAAGAAGATTAAATATTAAATACATTTGGTTCTTTTTGTTCCAGTGAGAAATCTGTTTACCTATGTATGCCAGAAATATGCTGGGGTCTTCAACTCTGTTTTGAAGTCAGTTGAAATATATATTTTGGTGAGATCTAGTTGCTAAAATACACTGTATTCTAGGACTTCAAGGTCAGTTGCAACATTGGAAACATGCTCCTAATATAAGCACACTTCTTTTTATATTTCAAAACTATGTAGATTAAAAAAAACTTCAAAGTTTGAATTTCATTTATTCTGTTTAACTCAGATTTGTTTTTAATGATATCTCTTCATTTCAGAAACTTGTATTTCCTTGTTCTTCATATCAATTTCCAATCTTGAACTGTCAGATAACTTATATTACATTATATTAGTAAAAATAATCAAAGGCTTGTAACTCAATAGTGATTTCTCACCCAGGAAATTTGAAGGTAAAGTATTTCCAATTTACAATAAGCTTCTTCAGTTATATATAAAACAAATTAATGAATTAAAGTGATAACTTGCCACATACCTTAATCCATGCAAATAAAATGCATAAGATGTGCAAACTAATTGTTAACGCCATTAAAAAAAACTAGATCATAACTTTTTTACTACCTTAAAGAGAAACTCAAATATTCAATAACAATATAAGCAGAAACTCAGGTTATCTTTTGATATTCATCACTTTAAATGAAAAACATTCACATCTCTATTAATTACCTGAAATTAGCAAAATACTCTTTCTTTCCCCAAATCTTGGATTATTCTGGGAAAATAGGCAGACCAACACTTATCACCATTGGTCCTCAGAAAAATGACCTGGGAGAACAAGAAAATTGACATTATTTTAAAAGTGATTTTACATATGCAGTAAATCAGGGGACACATTAACAAAGTAAGGCAGATACACTATAGAGGTAAAGAGTTAAATCTAAATTATTTATGAAAAAAATTACTTCTTTTTAAATGTTAATGTTTAAAGGAACCCTATTCTACAAGGAACTTGTTTGAACTTTTAAAAGTATGCCAGCCTCAGAGTGGCTAATAACTATAGTTTTATGAGCAAACTAGAAATTGCTCTTGCAAACATCCTAGTTTTTGACCTGCTGGGGAATAAAATTTAAAGAAAAAAAAAAAAAACTTTGCTAGCTCTGACATCCATTGGGAAATAATATCCTGGTCTCTCTCCTGAGGTCTTGCCGTTTTCTAGCAACAATCATGAAACAAAATAGAAGCTTTCTTCTCCCTCTCTCTTTGCAAATTCTAATCAGCTTGTGTAGGAGGGAAAAGAGCAAATGCTGAACCGGGAGAGTGAGAGTTACCTGGTTTTAGCAGAGATTATTGAGATAAAATGAGGAAAGTAGAGGAAAGCACTTTCAAATATAATGCATGATACACAGGAAGGCTACAGGAAACGGAAAGAAGTGTTTTCCTGGGCCTGGTAGGGCTTGAAAGATGAAAAAACGATGAAAAGTTAAGCATTAAGCATTATTACTCCCAGCATTAAGGAAACGTTGATTTCATCTTTCTCAAGCTGAAAACACACACACACACACACACACACACACACACACACACAATTTCTAAAACACACACACACACAAATTCCAGTATATATTTGAACTTTGTTTTGTCCCAACCCTTGACTTCTTACAGCTAGCTCAGTGTGTCCCCTCCCTACCTCAGTCTGGACACTATAAAAAAGAAAACAGAAAGTTATTCAGCCCAGTGATGCAAGGTCTTTGGATTTCTCATTCAACATTTTATACTTTGATTCCTGAGGTAACGGAAAATCCTTATCTCCTAGACTTTCATTGGTTCCTATCAGCTCAGCTGGAATGGGTGGCAAGTGGGACAATCCTGAAGAAAAAGGAGTCACCCCCACGTCCTAAAGTATTTGGAAGTGCTCACTGGGATCTGCCTGTACTCCAGGTTGGTGCAATTCCACCGCCCTCCAGTGAAGTCCCAGAAGCGATCAAGTTTAAAGTGAAAGGGGGATGGAAGCATTTTTTCTCCCTATGCCTCCGGAGTCTGTGGCTTCAGTTTCCTGCCGGTTCTCTCCGTGGACTTCTCAGAAACCTCAATTTTCCACTTCGAGGGACAGAAAGCTACAAGGAAAACGCTGATGGCTGTGGTGGAGATTCTCCTGGACTTCTGTGGTGTCCTCTGGAACATCTGTCCGCGGTGTCCCTTTGGTTTATTTCTGTGGTCTTCCTCCGCAGTCCCTCCGCTGCTCGGAGTTTGGCCTTCCGGCTCTCCAACTCAGATCCTGAGCCTCCCAAGCTCCCGCGGAGACCCTGAAGTCCCGGATCTGGCGCCGCTCGCCGACCTGGAGGGAGGCTGCACGGCTGGGAGTGCAGTCTCGGAGCTGCGCTCCCCTGGAACAAAGCCGACAGACGTGGCTTGAGTGGATTCCTAAGCCAAGGATTGGATCCGGAGTACCAGGGGCAGAGAGGGGGAGCAGAGGAAAGAAAGGAGATGTGAGCAGTTTCCACCTAAAGCACTTCACTCCTCGTGTTCTTCCCCGACAGAGATACAGCTGTGTGGTTCTTCCTTACGCGTGGGTGCAGGTGTGCGCGCTTGGGGTGAGCCCATGGTTGTGCTCGGGTATACGCGTGCCTGTGCACCTCCAGGGCAATGGTAAAGCCTGGCAGAGCTCTTTTTGGAACAAAATGAAAGAGCTCCATATCCAAGGAGGCCACCCGCATGGGCCTTTGCCAAGTAGGACAGAAGAAGCCCTTGTTAGCCAGCTTCCCTTTGCAACTTCCTACTCTTCCTTTGGGTACAGACTGGTGTCTGGACTTGCTAGAATCAGAGCCGAGAGCGAAGGTGCGCGCAGTGTCCGAAGACCACGTGCTGGTGAACCCAAAATGAGAAGCGAAAGGGTTTCAGGACTCCAGCAGAAAGGAAGAGCAAGATTTCACTCAGGGTTTCTTAGAAGAAAGAGTTAACTTTGCTCACTGGCTTTTCCAGGATGGAGGGAGTGGGGATGGGGTCGGGGAGAGAAGCATTGGGAGTCTCAAGCAAAACCAGGCGAGGGCTCCGGGCAGATGCATTCCCGCAGGGCCCTGTCTAACCTCCTTTCCAGTCGCACCTCTTTCCTGCTTTAGACCCTGCGTCTGTGCCGGTGACCTTAGAGACTAGGTCTGGCTTATAAGACTGTTGGGCTCCCTTTCTGCCCTTGACATAGTAAAATGTGACCAACTGCAGTATTCGTAATATCTGATGCTGAGCTGAGTTGACTCCCAAATATAAATGTTCTTTTCAGAATCCGCTCCCATCTGATTAGTAAGCAAATCACCACCCACAACTAAGGGGACAGCGGAAGCCAGCCTCAGATGACTGAAACCCCGAAGTCAGTAGCTCTCCTCAAAATTTCCGGCGGGTTATTACAGCTAATGACTTTTCCCACAGCCCTAAGCAGCCGAAGCTTGACTCAGTGATGATTCTCTCTATCCCGTAACCGCGAGGAAGTGGGCGATCAGCAAATTTCCCTTTTGCAGGAGGCTAGGGACGCTCCTGGAAGTTCGCCTTCATTCTCCAGGTTTTCTGCCTTTTCCCTTCCCCCTTCCTGCAACGCCCCCGCGCCTCCTCAGCCTGGGGATTTCCTGGCGCTTCGCCGGCCCTCTCCGCACCTCCCTGATAAATCGATTCGGAACCAGTCTGGCTGGGAGGCCCGAGGGCTGACAGCAGCTGAGCGGCCCCGGCCGGGGTCTCACGGACTCTCGGGGTCTGGCTGACACGGCCGCTCCCGTCACTGCGGCGCGGGCTGAGCTCACGGCCGCGCGCCCGCCGCCGCCGCCGCCGCCTTCATGCTGCAGCGCAGGGCTCAGTTCCACGCGGCCAGGAGGCCGCCGTTGCCCGCACGCGCCGCCTTGGGAAGCCCAGCTCCCGGGTCCGCCCCGGCCGCGGCCGCAGCCCCGGACCTCGGCTGCTTGCCACGCGCCTGAACTGCGGACTCGCCTCAGCGCGGTGGCCAGCGGGCGGGGCGCTGTGTGCAACGCCGCGCAGGGAGGCGGTGAGCTTGTGCAGAGCTGCCTGAACGGAGGACTGTGTATGTGTGTGCGCGTGTTTGCGTGTGTTTGAGCGTGTTTTTCCTTCTTCCCTTGAGGATGTGAATTGTTTAGAAGCTGGCTGCTCCCTTAGGATTCTTGACTTTGGGGAGCTCTGGGCTGTGAGCACAGCCCACCCATATAATCCATTTTGCACGGTCGGTTATATCAAAAAAAAAGCGCAACTGGACGGGGGTGGGGCAGACCAACGAAACCTTCTAGACGCGCACACACACACACACACTCACAGGAGAGAGGAAGAATTGAAAGACTTGAGAAGACTTTGATAACCTCCCTGCTGGCCCTTCTGTTTTCCGGAAAGATCCTGGATGTTGGCTACCTTTTCAAGTCATCTTGGCATGTCTCTAGTGTTTTGTAAGCCGCTTTCCAGCTAGCTGCGTGTGTGTGTGCGCGCGTGTGTGTACGCGCGCGCCTATCTGATGCATTTGACTGTCTTTTATCCAACTGCCCAGAAGCAAATGTGTTAACTCGGCGATGCCCCTTCATGCCCGGGTTTTTGCAGAGCTCTGAGGACACCCAGACCCATTTTCCTGGCTGGATTTGGAGCGGCTGCTGGGCTGTGGACCCAGGTGTGTGGATCGCTTTATCTAGAAGATTGGAAAGCGCCAATATTAACCTGCTTCCAGGTGCATCACAAGGTCAAGAGAGGGTCTTGCAGCCCTCTTGTTTCCGTGTATCTACACCTTCTTCTCTTGGCCAGAAGGATATTTACGTTTTGGTCCACAGCATTTGAAGCCAAAAGTTCAGCCCTTCGAACTGGTTTGCTATACAAAACAAAACAAATAAGGTAATGAGGATTGCTTATTAAACTGCTTAACAAAATCCCCGACTCTTCCTCAGCCCTTTCTCGGCTCCCTCCTCCCCACCAAAATGTCACCAGCTCTTGAATTACGTGGATTCGGGTTGGAGGAGAACTTGAAGGAAACGTGATTAAAGGGCTATGCGAGAACGCCCTCTTTGCTGCCCGCGGTCCGGTGGGCTTCGAAGCCAATCGTGAGAAGGACCGGTTCCCTCCGTGCTGCTTCTTCCCCGTGCAGTGCTGGGTGTGCGTGTGCAAGTGTGAGTGCAAGTGCGCGCGCGCCCGGGTGCGAGTGTGTGAGTGTGAGCGTGTGTCTGTGTGTGCGTGCGCGGCCGCCCTGCCTCTGCCCGCTCCCCGGGCGCGGAGCCGCGGGTTTCATGGGGCGATTGCAGCGGATCCCCCACCCAGCGCGACCTGCGGGCAGCGGCGGCAGTGGCAGGAGCCGCCTTTCTGATTCCCTACGATGCGGGTGCTGAGCTATGGCAAAGGGCAGCGAAGTGACGAGCGAGACCCGCGTACGACTGTGAAAGCCACCTGGAGCCACCTTGCCGGGATTGTACCTGCGGGCAGAAAGTCTTCCTACGACCGTCTTTTCCCCTAGAGGCACCAGGTAACAAACCAACGATTACTCGCCTCACCCAATTTCCTTTTGATCTTGTTTCTAGTGTCTTATCTGCATTGCAGGTTACTTTACTTATTAATGTTTTGAAAATCATTGGGAACGGTTGGGTATCCAAGGGCGCCTGCTCTATGATTTTGTAATACAATTTCTAGTAGGTGAAATATAAATCTATACCTAAGCACTTAATCTAGTAGTGAAAGCTTTGAGAACATGGATGTGCTCCACCCTGAGGATATTTTTTGAGAGCTAGGCGTGTGGAACCTGTCTGAAGATGCCAGAGATCAAAATTCTGTGTTTCCTTCAGGCTGTGGTTGCCACGGACCATTTGGTACCCAACCCTTTCCAGATTGTGGAGTGTGAGTGGGTGTTTGGTTTCCACCCATCATTTAAACCAAAGATCTTTTTTACCCTTTTCTACCTCTGGTGCCAGGTTGTTTTCCTTTCCTTGTTGTGGAGGAGCTTGCCAGATCTTTTTAGTAGTTGTAAATTACGCATCTGGGGACTTTGACTCGAAATGGAGTTTTCTTGGAACTTGGTTTGCATGAAAGGGAATATATTGTCACGGCTGTGTGTCTTGAGATATGGTGTTTAACTGCCAGGGCGTGCTTTTATGGAGCAGAATAAATCCATGAAAGAAGTCATTTTTATATCTAGCAGAACCAGGCTAAAACGATAGCCACCACCCAACATTCTCTCCCGCTGTATTGTCTCCGTCACGGAGAGGGACTCCTGTACGCGTTTTTTGTTTGTTTGTTTGTTTTGTCTCTGTATAATAGATATTTTGAATTTTTTTTTCCGGTGCCTTGATTTACAAGGAGCAGGTTGGATTTGCGACTGCCTGATTAACGTATTGGGTCTGGTATGTTAAAATGAGATTCCCCTGGCCGGCTGAAGCAGAGCAAATTTAGTTAACTTCCAAAGCCCTTTACCCTGGCGCCTTTTTTTCCCTTAATTCCCTTTCGTCTCATCTCAGCGCCCGCCCCCAACGGAAAATTTCACTCCCTTCTCGAAGTCATTAGCGTTAACAAGATAAAGCACTTCCAAAGTAGTCTCATCAATGTTTTATCCGATAGTGAAGACGGTCTGAATAATTTAACTAAGGAGTGTTCGTTTGTCTCCCGCCTTTGGGAGCTGCTTGCTGGCTACATTCAGCGGAGGATTTGGCCCAGCCAAGCTCAGGGTGCCCTGCTTCAGGAGGCAGTGACTGGGGCTGCTGGGGGGCGGGGGGTTCTCTTTGCTAACGCCGCTTAGGAAGTGTAGGGGCGCTGCCTGATTTTCCTCCACTCGCTGCGTTTCTATAGATATCCATATGATGGCATTTGCAGACTTCTAGCTGGCCGATAGCTGCTCTGCTTGTCCCTGCGCACTGACGTCCCCAACTCCTCTTCGAGTCTGGGCTCGGCTGCTGCTGCAGCCCTCGCAGGCTGGTGGTGCTACAAGGCCATGTATGCAGCGGGCTTTGGGGGCTGGGCTCTGCCACTGCAGCTGGCAGGCCGGCTTTGACGCTTTCTCCGGGCGGGGCGGAAGAGCTCAGCGGACCCCCTGGCAGACAGCAAGCGGATCGTGGCCGAGGCGGCCGCCTGGATACGAGAGGAGGGATATGCCCAGAGCCACAGAGGAGCGTGGAGGGCGGTGGTGTCCTGTCTTTGCCTGCAAAACCTTTCTCTCTCTCTCGCTCTCCCTCCCCGCGACAATGAATATTCAAGAATATGGAAGGAAAGCTGGCTACAAAAATGTCTTGATATTCAAATACTGCATGATTTACCAGGATTAAAAACCTGAAGCTAAGTGTGTATTTCCTAGATTTCCATTTGTTCCTCTTTCTTCCCTCCCTTCTTGCTCTCCTCGGTTTGATCATGTCATTTATACCCGTATTGTTTCTGGTTGAAACACCTCTGTAAAGTCAACTAACCTCCCTCCCCCACCTGGTACCCAACAAACGTGAAAGAGGAGAACATGACGGCCACTCTTCAGATAGATTTGCTTTGTAACCTCTAGCTCCAGGGATAACCAAGGAATGATACAGAAGGTATCTCGACTTTAACAGAACTTCCACCTCTGAGGTCCCAGGGAGGGTAAAAAAAAAAAAAGTGTATTGCCTGGATTAAATAATGAAATAAATGAAAGATAACAGATAATTGGGAACGAATTAAAAAAGGATTTTTTTCTTTTATCTTCTCTTTTTTCGTCTTTTAATGAATTTACTTCTAATCCCCTTGTCACTCAGAAAATCTTAGAAATCTGATTTTTGTATTCTAAACGTCTGACAAGGACACCGCTTTGTCCTCCCAAATTACCCCAGAATACTGTTACAACAGTATTGATATCATACTTACAATATTTGTTAGCAAGTAAGTCATACCTATCTAGAGAGTGCACAAGAAAAAAGAAATGCTGGTGAATACAAATACTTGGAAAATAAGGTGTTTTCCCCATCTCCCACCTATTTCACTTTCTTCTGGCCTTTTCCCACTAAGGATTCGATTTTTGCAGGTTAAGCTTTGTTCTTCCACCCTCAGCCTCAGGTAAGGCAAAGCAAATGCATTAAAATGGATGCTGAATGCTCAGAAACCTGAACATAGATGATGGTGTGATGCATGTTTGAAAATGTCACTCATTGGTGCAGATTGGAGTTAGGTTAAAGGTCATAACTAAATAGAGCTACTAGCACAAGGTTACATGCATAGAAGTTCCTAAGGGAGGGGGAAAATATTTCTGCCACCTTTTTCTTCTCCCTTTTCTGGAAAAATGAAGAAGGTACAAGTTACTTTGAAAATCTGAGTCCACTGTCCTTGTTAAGAATTGTCTTTAGATAGAGCTGGCCTGGCTCACTAGCCTGGCTCATTGATGAGTTAACACTTCAGGTATTGATAGGAAATTTCCCAGCCAAAAGCCTCCTTCTTTGTAAGCTCTCTTTTAGTCACTATTAATAGGGACAGAACAATAGGATATCTATAAGAACAAGCATAAGCAGATAGGTGAAAAGAAGTTGTCACTTGATTCCTGTACCTTGGATAATTTCTTTTAGTCATTTTTTTCCCTTTCTCTTTTCAAGAGGAGAATGACCTTGAACACCAGCCTTCTGTTCTTTCACATACCTCTCTCCTTCCCTCATAGATCTAGTGTGTATACGAGCAAACACACCTTGTTTTTGAAACATGAGACTCCTGTGCTGGTGTTTTGGGAGAAGTTCATAAAGGTTTAGTTCTGACTGACAGCAGCCAGAAGTGATTTCTTCCCTTTTTCTCAAGAGGGGATAACAAGAGCCGTAGTTACCTGTGGGAGAATACCCCCACCCTATTCCCTCTTCAATTATTTTTGTCTCCTCTGTCATTAAATGGATTTTGGGTGTTAAAGCAGTATCTAGTTATGGCATTGGTGTTTAAATGATCTTCATATGTTGTATGAGGTTTGATCACTCTTTCATCTTTTCATAAATGACCATCATTTTCCTTTGTCCATTTTTATCAGTGATCTGGATCTTCTTGCTGTTTGAAGCACTTTTGGCTTGGTAGTTTTGCTGAGTTTTCTTGCTGGTGAAATTGAGATCTTGCTTTCTGCTGACCTATTGCTGTGTTGTTATATGGTTGGGATGAGATGCTTGCAGGTATCTAACAATATTCCTGCCTCTACATGAAACTACTATATAAATATCTACTGAATTATATATTTAAAAATAAATGTGTCGTAAATAAGATTGCTAATGAGTATTATTGCCAATTTTGAGGGTGGAAAAAGGAAGGTACTTGAAACTTGCTAAAGGCTTAACTGGTTAACTTATTAGCTTATTTCAGTGATTTTTATTTTCTGTTTACTTAAAAATGTAACATATTGGCATTATCTTCAGGGTTTTGCATATAGTATAATGAATTTTATGTTTTATGTATTATTGAAGAGTAAAACTGGAAATTTGGACCTTATGGGTGTGAGAGCCCCTAGAATACATAACTAGCAGATAATTTTGCTAAATCGTTCCAACGACACACATGTGCATACTCTGTCTTGTTCAACAAGCCTTGAGAGTGAGACTTCTTACTCTGGTTGCAGAGCCCACATTTTTATTCCCATGGCATCCTTCAATCGCTGAGGACTATTTAGAACCTAAGGCTCTATAATTTGTTCATTACATGGTATGTGCATGGTGAAATTAACAAGTATTATATTCATAATTATTGAAGCTATTCCAGTTAGAGGTGAACCATTTTTAGTATGCTCTACCAACATGAATTGTATGCTATTATGAAAATTCCAGTTTCATATAACAGAAGACAGAAATGTAAGAATTTAATTCAAAGATAGCCAATGCTACTTTTAAGCTTTTTCATCATATTGTTGTGAAAGACACGGTGTTGACAAAATGATTTTTAATAAACATAATTTAATTTTACATAAACATTTTATGTGACATAATTTAATACTAATTATGAAGTTGGTTAATAAGTGATAAAAATTACAATGGAATTACATGGTTATATAACTCTGCTATCATTTTACTGATTCCAAGTAAACCACATGAAAAGGATGTATTGTTTAAACTACAAACTACATTTGTAATATTTCTCAGAAATTGGTTTTCATAGACAATGTTTAAGTTACATGGTCATATTGGCAGGAAAATGTCAACTGACAAGTTTTGTTCTTCGTAGAAAATATGTCTTCCTTTGGGCATATACCCAGTAATGGGATTTCTGGGTCAAATATTATTTCTGGTTCTAAGTCTTTGAGGAATCACCACACTGTCTTCCACAATGGTTGAACTAATTTACATT
Organism: Nomascus leucogenys; assembly: GCF_006542625.1. Lineage (NCBI taxonomy): Eukaryota > Metazoa > Chordata > Mammalia > Primates > Hylobatidae > Nomascus > Nomascus leucogenys. The sequence continues at coordinate 99,910,623 of NC_044381.1, forward strand.
CCAACCATGGCACATACTTACCTATGTAACAAACCTGCACATCCTGCACATGTACCCCAGAACTTAAAATAAAATAAAATAAGAAAATATATCTTTTTACAAAAGAAATCTATTAAAATTCAAAGCTCACACTGTTCTTGCATTTTTTTTGTGGGAACATATATATAATTTATTGCTCTAAAAAATCTTCCAAATATTTCGAAAATGGCATTATAATCCTTGTGGGAAACAATTGTAGAATTTTGACAGAAAATGGAATCTATTTTAGATTTTACAAGAATAAAAGACTCTAGAAAAGAAGTAATACAATAAATGATTAAGGTTTCAGCATACTTTTAACAAATTCTGGGAGCAGTTTCTGAATTCTTGGAAAAAAAACAAGAAAACTAATTCATTCAATAGATGTTCAGTCAGAAACAGTATATTTAATCAGGAATGGAAGCCTAAACAATGCTGTTTATCTTGATCTATTTTCACTACACCATGTACAGCTCTTTTGAGGAAGTGCCCAAGGGCCTTGAAGGACAGACTTCAATTTACTTCTTGATTCCAGTCTTCATTTTTACTCCTTATTTTCTATCTTCAAGTAGGTTTTCCATGGATTTTAGTGGTATTACCTCCCGAGTAATAGAATATTTATATTAATGTGATTTACTAGTGGGGACGTACCAACTACATTGCTATGAAACCTAACTTTCTCTTATCTCCTTTGGAAATATAGGATGTGGTACTTTTGTTATTAGTTAGCTCTCCTTTTATTATTTTTTAATGGTGTTAAGATTTGTCAAGTTTTTGAATGGTTTATTTGCACTTGTTTTTATTAGTCTTTAGACACTTGTACAGCAACATTAAAATACATATAATTTATATGGCAGCATTGAACACTACATGAGTAGTGCATATGCTTTATTTTACGTGGATAGATATCTTGAGATCATTAATATTTACAAATATCTTAATTTGGAATCCCACACTCAAGAAAAATAGGCCTAACTTTAAATGAAAAGTTTAAGGTTATTTTTAGGAATTATGTTAGGATATTTGCCATGTATTGACTGTTCAAATATCAGGCACTTAAATAATGTATAACTGGACATTGGGTCCTGACCTCAATAACTTATTTTCTTAGTAACATGAAAAATATAAACAAATTAATAAGCTTGAAAGTAATTTATTAACTTAAACTTTTAGTTCTATTTTGATGTTCTACGCTTCGTAGTAGGAGAGAGGCAAGACATTAAGAAATCATGCCTGTGTTTTGTAGAAGTTGGTATTGTGTGGTAGTTAGAAAAAGGAACTATGGAATTCTACCTCCCTTGGTCACAGCCCTGTATAACCTTGAACAAGTCTTTGAACTTCTCTGAGCATCAGAATCCTCACCTAAGAAATAGGGCTAATAATATGACTTACGCAATCAGGCGGTCTGGAGGTTTCAGTGATATAGTTCATTAGGCACCTGACTGTTATTATCATTATCACCATCACCATGATCATCTCATCATTAGCTAGCATGAGCACAAAGAGGGAAAGTATAAAGGAGGTGATAATCGTATGGCTTCAAAAGCTCACTGGACCAGGGGTCATAATATAGTCCAGTGTCTTCAGGAACCAGGCAGAAGATGTAAAGCAGAGAATCTAGCTGAGTTTAAGAAATCATAGGCTGTATTTCTAATACACTGGAGAGTGCATGACTTACCCACAGATGTTCAAATTTATATTCATTTGAATCTCTGATGGACATGGCATTAGGCAACTTGTAAGTTCTCCTGACATATATATTCAATCTTAAATTTTTTTAAAGCATCTCTGCCAAGTGGTCATCTTGACTAAGCTTGAGTAACTTTAGTGATTCCCAAATCACTCCAACTAAAATATATTATTTCACTTTTATATAGATGTATTATAATTTTCTCCTTTAACTTGAGCCAAAACTCTAGCATCTTGTTGCTTTTAATTGTTTTTAACTTGGTTGAAAGAGGCATACAAGTCTAATTTCTGAGATAGTACTTCGAGTGTTTGCACTGAGTTCCTTGAAATTTCCAAACCACAATTGCTGTGCTTATGACTAAACATATCTTGGCCCTAAACTGGTTTCGGACAGTTTTCTGTATATCGTGATTTCAAGTCCTTTTACCTTTAATGGTCAATAAATGTTAGCTATCATTAGTCTTCATCATCACCATTTTCTGGAATGTTTTCATTTGTTATGCAAATTTTCACTGAAGCATGACAACAACCCACATGGGTAGACTACCCTTGAGTTAAGCAGGGCCATTACTTCATTGCTTTTGGAGCAGAGAAAGCAAGAAAATGCTGTAACTCTCCAGCCTGCACTCATTTTAGATGTTACAGTTTGATCAATGTTTTCTTTCTTGCTGATCCTGGACAAGGCATTGGAGTTCTTAACATATATGCCTCTTTTTTAAAAAAATAAAAATTATTTTTAAACATTTTTGTGGATACATAGTAGGTGTATATATTTCTGGGGTACATGAGATGTTTTGATACAGGCGTGCAATGTGAAATAAGCCCATCATGGTGAATGGGATATCCATCCCCTCAGGCATTTATCTTTAGAATTACAGACAATCAAATTACACACTTTAAGTTTACCTCTTCAAGACACAACAACTGGTCAATCCAAGTTTGATCACAGGATTAAATGTATTTGCTATTATGAATCTTGACATTTTTTGAACATTCAGATCATATGATTTACTCATGATGATGAAGTTACTTAAATCTTTCCCAATAAATAGTGAGAGAAAATTCACTCATATATTTTAATGTTATTGTTCATAATAAATATGAACAACAATGAAATGGAGCAACACAAGAAGAGTAAATTTTCACCTTACTCTAAGCTGGCTGGCTGCATCATGAGCTGTCTGTTCTAGACAAGAATGACTCAAGCCCATTCTTTAATTCCTTTAACAAACATTTATTTGGCATTTAATGCATACTTGGATTTTCTGCTAACCTTTTCTCCTTTAAGTCACAGAAGCCAAAATGTCATAGATGCCACTCTAGAAAAGTTGCAATCTAGAGTGAGAAACAAACATTCTTTCAGAGAGGAGCCCTAGTCCTTAATCAGTCTTGATGACATTCTCATACCTTTTCCTCTAGATGCCATTGATCTTTAGATTATTTACTAAACTAATTTCTGTTACCTCCTCCATTGTTCAATAAAATTGATGATTAAGCTCCTAGCAGTTTTTCAGCCTCTATATGAGGTTATCTAATTCCTAAAAAGGGGAAGAATAATTTGAATACAGAAGAAAATGACATGTAAACTTACTTGACTAAGTATCCTGGTAGAATGAGTCTTTTGGTTATCAACATTATCCATAGTGTTGAATGTTATTGTCTTTAGGCATCCTGTTTAAAAATTATTAAAAGTTTTGCATTTGATGTGAATTCAAATAGTTGTCAGGATCAACACACCACATGTAAGTATAGTTATTTTCTTAATGACTCCTTCATTATATATGTTAGTGATTGCAGAAGACCCTTGGGACCAATCCAAGACATGTTTAAGGCAGTTTATAAATTTGCCCCTTCTTTTATTTTTTCTGTCTCAACTGTAAAGTGTTTCCTCAATTTTCTTTGCTCTTATATAGCTAATTGTTGTCAGTGTACTTGCTTTATTTTTAAACTTCCTGATAGGAACTTACTAAGAAAATAATAAGATTGCTAGGTAGGTTGGTAAAATAAGGACCTGAGGCTGAATAAGGACCTAAGGCTTCATCCTCTGAGACAAGCACATGAGCTTTCCTTGTAGTTGATGAGGACAACACTGAAAGATGCGAATATAACTTGGATAATATATAATGGATGATGATGATGATCATCAGCATCATCTTCATCATATTCTGAGAAGGTGGTCTTTTCCTGGCACTGTAGATTTTTAGTTTTCTGTACTCTATGCACTAACCCTACAGCTTTATCATGATTGTCTCTGTTTTTTAGAGGAATATACTGAAGCCCAGGGTGGTTAATTTGCCTGCCCATGATTATACAGCTAAGATGATAGGGCTAGAATTAAAATCCAAACATTTTTGATTTTAAAGAGGATGCTCTGTCGGCTACACCTAGGGGATTGCCCTTTTCTCCTGCTTATGGCTGTTTTCCATTGATTATTACAAAAAATGCGTTTTTAATCTCCTTCAAGGATGATGAGCATCCTCTGATCATATATCCTGTTTTTGGTTTCTCATGTGCTTATGGTACTCTATGAACTGCCATGTCTTATATCTGTATGTTTATAAAAACACTTTATCCACTAGGAGATTCTGTAGTTGTTTGTATTGAGAAGGTATTTGCGTCCTGAGTCTGGGATATAAATGGGCAGTAAAATCTGGGCTTAATTCTAGATATAACTGTTATCAGGACGAATCTTTTCTAAAGTAAGCCCTGTGATGTTTTCCTATCTGTAAGCTACGTTGTTACCTCTTGAATTCAAAATGGCCTCAAATTCATTGCAGTGCTTCTCATCAAGAATGGATGTGTGTTTCTCTTCTCTTTGAATCTGAGCTGGCCTTAAACTTGCTTTCAACAACGGGGATTGCAGAAGTGATATGGTATGATTGTCAAGCCTAATCCTCCAGAGACTGTGTAGCTTCTACTCTTGCTCTTTTCAAAAAATGTTACCATTATGTGAAGAAATATGGATTCCTCTGCTGAGGACAGGTGGCCTGGTTAACAGCCAGCTCCAATGGCCAGACATGTGGATGAGGCCACCTGAGACCATTCACACAAATTGAAACCTCCAGATTATTATAGTCACAAGATTGACCCCAGGTGAGACCAGCAGAAGAACTAACCAGCTGAGGCCAGCCCAAATTACTGACCCACAAAATCAGAAACAAATAAAATGGTTGTTACTTTAAGCCACAAAATTATGTAATCAGAATAGATAACTGAGACACCTGTCTTAGGTACTGAGCCATAGCCAGCCACCATACCTCTCTGGAAGAAAAGCCTGGCTCTCTTTTTAAAAAATATTTTCAACAAATATTTGTTAAATATCTACCAGAGCTAAGCATGATGCCCCTCAATCCATGGATTCACATATTTTTGAGGCAGAATATATTCTTTTCTTACACCTTTGGAAATATTTGCTGATTTCTCAGTAGGTAAAATTTTCTATGATATTTCCTAACATGTGCATGATAAGTAATTTTGATTTGCCTAATTTATAACGTAGTGACTTATCATTGCATTAGAGAAGCTTCTCTGAAAAGGTTTTTCTCTTGTGCTAGGAGTAATGATATTCACCTAAAACCCACCGGAAAATTTGGCTTTTTTTTCCTCTAAGTCGTATTTGGGCTTGGTTTAGTTCAGTGTGATATTCTGTAATTTCTCCAAGATTTCATTTTATCTTCTAATTATGTTTTGGTGATTCATATTTACTACTCATTTCTTTTGTAAATTAAATCGATATTGCACAATAACTTTATTCTGGGCCTTGATATTCATCTTCTTTTATTTAATAATATTGTCATTTATGTATCAAGTTACTCTACAGGAATTTGACATACTATTACAGGTATAATAAGGTACAGGGCATAGGTCATGGGGCATTACAATTATAATTTCATAACTTTCTGATTATTTATTTGCAGAAAATAAAATGAGTATATTTGACTTCAGTGTTTGTATTTTTAGTAAAAGAGATATATTTGTGAGGGGGTACTTGAAAATGCATGTCACATTCACTTAAATATTTTCTTCAAAGGTATTTTGCAATTATGGGTTGAAAGCCTCCCTGAATTATACTGAATATAAAATATTTTATTTATATTTTCTTTTTGGTACTTCTTACGGTGATCTTAGAATCTAATGGAAGATAGGTAATGTGTGGTATGCTTTTTATTTGAAATTTCTACTAGTAAATTCTAAAATAACCAGGTTCCATATGCTGCATACGGCAATATATGTATATTGCAAGATACGTACACATATATGTACGTATATATACACATACACACTACATATACTATGTGTATTATATACAGTACATAAACATTGATTTTCTTGGCATATTTCTCAGTTTCCTTATGTGTAAAATGGGGCTAATGTTGATGACAATCCCAAAAGCTGTTGTGAAGAGTCAGTGAAATAATGTATTCCTAGCACCTCACACAGCGACTGGCAAATAATGGAATGCTCAAACAGCACTAGCAATTATTGTTATTATATATTGAAAGTGAGAAAATTACAATTGTACATAAAGAATAATTGCAGGCCAGGCGCGGTGGCTCACGCCTGTAATCCCAGCACTTTGGGAGGCCGAGGCGAACGGATCACGAGGTGAGGAGATCGAGACCATCCTGGCTAACACAGTGAAACCCCGTCTCTACTAAAAACACAAAAAATTAGCCGGGCGTGGTGGCGGGCGCCTGTAGTCCCAGCTACTCGGGAGGCTGAGGCAGGAGAATGGCGTGAACCCGGGAGGTGGAGCTTGCAGTGAGCCGAGATTGCGCCACTGCACTCCAGCCTGGGCAACAGCGAGACTCTGTCTCAAAAAAAAAAAAAAAAAAAATTGCAAATGTTTAAAAAATATTTTTATGCATAGCATGATGGCTCTTTTAAAAAATACGTCTTTATATTTTACATGTTAGACTATAATATTTGGCCTTAATAGATTGTCAGCTTTCAAATCTGTTTCTAGTTTATTCTATTGAGACACAGGACCAAAGGGATCTTATAAAACCATATCAAGGCAGTAAATTTCCTTAAAAATTGATACAGAAATTGTTAAAAAAAAATAAAATAGAAGCAAATTTTCCTACAGATCTACAGTAACTAACTATTGTTAAACTAACCGGGATATTTTAAAAGCAGCGTCTCAAATAATATATGGTTCTAATAGGCAGGACCAATCCAGGTTGTTTAGGGTTTTGAAGTAACATAATTTGGGAAATCTTTTAAAGAAAAAATCATATAAAATTACAAACACAAAAAGTAGGTAAAGTATCTTGGAAGGGACTTGTGTATACCATTGGTTTTGTGGTACATGTATCACTCTTATTAAGGACATGTTCGAAGAATTGAGGAGAGATGAGTGACTTGATTTTGTTTTCTATTTGAGAAAATTGATCTTATAGTAGCTTAGACTAATTCGTGTAACTTTTTTCCCATTGATGTCTATCTCTTTAATAGTTCTATTTATTTTTTAAATTGAAAATTAAAATATTGTTTAAGTAGCTATGTGAGTCACACTTATTATTCTATTGGGATCAAAATAAATGGACAAACGAATATGTGTAATCGATGGCCAAATTTTCCCAATGATGTTGGGGAAAGCAATTTTTTTTTCAATTCTAGTTGTTGTCTGTACCATTACATTTTGAAAACATGGCATAAATAATTAGCTCTAATGTCTATATTAAACAAAAGAAGCAGATTTGAGGGCAATTTAAAACCAAGATAGGAAATTTAAGTGAAATATATCACTCTTGGTATAAAGTGTGTATTCAGGAGGTGCTGGTCAAATACATGAATTGATACATACATTAATAAATAAATATTGATTTTGGAATGTGGCCATAAAGCACTAAAATTTACTTATATGTACCAATAGGAGAAAACCAATTTTGTTTTTTACAGTCATTACCTCTATATTGGTGAATATACTTTTAGTGATAGCATTTTGTTTACATTTGAGGATACACGAAAAAAAGAATCCTAATTTTTGGAATATGAAACAGCCTTTGATAAACAATGTCATATCATTCTGAAGATTTTTTTCTATTTTCTGTGTCCCTATATCCCCTGTGTGAGATACAGTGTATATTGGGAATGAGAAATTAGTATCAAGTCTGTCAAACTGATTCAAAGCCCATAACACACAACTTTCTTGAACAGGGTGATCGGTATTGTAGGATTATTAGTGATTCTTAAGTGGAGAAACTATGTGAGCTGAATTTAAATGGAGTTAGCACTCACTGTTGCTGAATTGGTGCTATCAATAGTAATTCGAAGATATGCTTTGCCATTTTAAACTGAAATGATAAATTGACTATATATCAGTCCAAGGAGGAGTTGAGACCTACAGGTGAACAATGTATAAGAGTGAGACAGATGAAATTATATGACGGTCCCGAGCTTGTTGGAGTTCAGGTTCTGTAACTCGCATTTAACAGAATATTTTTGGTTTCAGCATCTAGAATTAAGGCTGGAAAATAGGGATGTATCACTTAGAACTCATTTAGCAGGATGTGAAAAACTCAACCTAAATTGCCTCAGCATCAAAGGAATTTTTTTGTTCAGACAACCAATTGCAGGATTATTTTCAGGCATAGCTTGGCTCAGTATTTAAAAAGTTGAAAAATCGGGATACAACTTTCAGCTCTAATTTGGCTCCATCAGTTCCTTTCTCAGATTTGCAGGTGTAGGTCAGGGTCGCTTCGCATCATAACAACACCATGTCCAAAGGCTGGCGGAGAGAGGCCATTAAAGAGAGGAAGGAAGGGAGAGAGAAAGTGGGAGATAGAAACTGTTTCCTGACAGTCCTAACAAAGATCCTTAAATTGATTCTTTTCAGCCCTAGTTGTTTGACTTGGGTCATGTTACCATCTCTGAACTTGGTTGGGAAGAATCAATGCACTATTTGGTTTATTTAACCTTTCCTTCTTCTTGTCCTCTCTTTCTCTTTCCATCCTTCTTTTTTTTTTTCATTTCTTTCAGAAATAGTTTATCTGAGAAGCCATTTTTCTGTCCCCCATGTGAAATTCAAAAGCCAATATACCTTTAGTGAACTTCTAATATTTTGGTTTGATAATTACTGTTTCCTGTGTTAAGATTTCTTAGCAAATTTTGTTATTTTAGGGAAACAAATGGAATATTGTCAAGCCACAGTCTCGCAGCAAAATGTTTGAAATGGCTGGATCTAACAGAATTTTACAAATAAAATTGCATCATTTTTCATTGAGAAGCTCACATCTGTAATATTTGTATAAGCTAAGCTTTGTCTTACGATCATAAAAGAGTAAAGGACCATATACATGTATGAATACACACATACTTTCAAATAAGCGTATTTATTTTTATCGAATACTGAATCTCTATTAATATGCATACTATATATTGTACTGTTCATCATTATCATACTTTAAAAGAAGTTTACAAATAAATTTAAGCTATAAGGTTGTGGAAATATAATCATCTTTCCTTCATTTTAAAATGAAATAAAATACAGTAAAATTATAGAAGGGAATATGACTGCATTTAAATATAATTTTTCTTAAAAGTCTTAGGTAACTTTCTTTTTGTTAGAGAGAGATCACACAAGTGCTGAAGAATTATTGTAGCTTTATATTTGTTATCATGATCTATTTTTGAATAATCTGAAATATAGAATTCTCCATTATGATTTATCCAAGTCATACTCTTTTTGATAGGGATAAATCCATATTTACTTATCAACTTCCTTTTAACTTTGTACAATAATTTAATTTTAAGCTTATATGAGACAAAAACGAACTCAGTTTTAACTGAGTTACGATATACCATATTTTGTATTGACTTCTGGTATGATTACAGTTCCAGGAAGGAAATAAACCTTTGAGCTGGTGGGATCTCCATCAGTTTGAGAGCCTCTGTTTCAGTATAATGTCAGCTCTGCTATTAAAGTTCAGCTTTCCAACCCTCTAAAGTGTCATTGCTTTCCAACCCTCTAAAGGGTCATTGCTTTCCAACCCTCTAAAGGGTCATTGCTTTCCAACTCTCTAAAGGGTCATTGCTTTCCAACCCTCTAAAGGGTCATTGCTTTCCAACCCTCTAAAGGGTCATTGCTTTCCAACTCTCTAAAGGGTCATTGCTTTCCAACCCTCTAAAGGGTCATTGCTTTCCAACTCTCTAAAGGGTCATTGCTTTCCAACTCTCTAAAGGGTCATTGCTTTCCAACTCTCTAAAGGGTCATTGCTTTCCAACCCTCTAAAGGGTCATTGCTTTCCAACTCTCTAAAGGGTCATTGCTTTCCAACCCTCTAAAGGGTCATTGCTTTCCAACTCTCTAAAGGGTCATTGCTTTCCAACCCTCTAAAGGGTCATTGCTTTCCAACCCTCTAAAGGTCATTGCTTTCCACCCTCTGCTTTCCACCCTCTGCTTTCCTCTCAGGCATGCCCACCCTAAGGCATTGCTTTCCACTCTAAAGGTCATGCTTTCCCTCTAGGTCATTGTAACTTAAATCATTTTTCCATTTAAATTTTTTCCACTCTCTATTTGTTTATCTAAATCATTGCTTTCCAACTCTCTAAAGGTCATGCCCCAAACAGCTTCAAGCAAAAAAACCATTAAAATAAACTTCCTTGTGGTGATACAGTTAGACTTTGTGTCCCCACCCGAATCTCATCTTGATTTGTAGTCCCGTACCTGCCACCTTGTGAAGCGGCTGCTTTGCTTCCCCGTAAACTTCCACCGTGATTGTAAGTTTGCCGAGGCCTCCCCAGCCATGCTAAACCGTAAGTCAACTAAACCTCTTTCCTTTATAAATTACCTAGTCTCGGGCAGTTCTTTATAGCAGTATGAAAATGGACTAAAAATGTGGGGATTTAAAAAAAATTCTCTGTGTTTGAGTTCCCAAGTGGCATGTCAGCAAAGTAATCAAACACACCTGTGTTTTGTAGGGGAATCCCACGTGGTTCAGTTACTTGTGTATGCAGTCTATATTAAGTGGTTTTAAGATCAGTTTTAAATATAAACTTTCAGTGACTTTGCTATAAAGCTTTGTGAGAACATTAAAAATATGTAGGCCCTACTCGCTAGTTTTGATTGGAAACTGTAGGGCAATATCAACTTATATTATTATTATATTTTAATTGCACTGGGCAGGCTTCTTCAGGTCTAACACATTCTTTAAAAGTTGCATATTTGTTTTGTTTCAGCTCACTTCAATATTGTGGAGATGGAAATCTGAAAGTCCCCTTTTTGTAGTCATTTTTTGGTCAGAGTACTCTAAAATTTATTAACTAATTATGGTGAAATCACAACTCAGCATTCCATTTGGGAGGAAGTTGCTGGCAGCCTGTGAAGAAAATAATGCAGTGTGGTTAACTAATGTTCCTGTTTCCTATAGTGTAATGTAACTAGTTTAATAAATTACATGTGCAAAAATAATCTCCTGAATTATCAAGAAGGAAATAGTTCCTGGGCCTCTACAACTAAGATGTTTCGGAGTCAAATACCTTGAGCTTCAGATATTCAGATTTTGAAATAACCTCTGCTCCTAACTTCAGCATGGGTAGCACATACTCCATATATTTCACTAGAGAAACATACTTTGAAATATTTAATATTTTAAGTGTAGTCCAAGACATTATACTTTTGTCATTTTAATCATTGTGGACTGAAATTTGAATGACTGGTTAATTTTCCTACAATTAATCCTTTTGTGAAAATTTCATTGCCACTATTTAATTAAAATCAACAATAGATTGTTCATAATCATGAACAAGGAGAATATACTGTAATATAATATTGTATCATTTGTAGCCTCTTCAAATAATTCTTTAGAGAAGAGAAACATTGAACTAGAAGGTTAACAGCGAAAGTAGCTTATAGCAAAAAATAGAAAAACAGAATATTTTCCAATTTGGGTAGAGCAGATTTATTGTATGATTCTGCAGGGAATCTGAAAAGTGCTCTGAACACTCACTTTTAATTGAGATAACCCTAAGTTTCTTGAAGTGTAACCAGTGACAGACTAAAGTAACATTTTGATTAAGCAATGTTGAATTATGAAATACTGTTACTCTACATTACTGCTGGGAACCTTAATTGAAGTGCAGAATCTGACTAAAAGCAACAAAGGCAACTAAGCAAAAACAAAGAAGCAAAAGTTCTAAATCATGCTTTTTTAAATCAGTTTCTTCACAGTTTACCTCTGAGCGTACATACATGCACATACACGTTCACAGGATTTATAATTTTCTCATTATCTTCATTTGTACCTGTATTTGGATTAAATAATGTCCCTCCTGCTTGTTAATTTTTTTTCTTTTCCATGTCTTATTTGCAAAGAGTTGACTATTTCCAGGTAAAATATCCTAATCATAGGCAATCAATTGCCAGTTTAATTTTTAATGAAGCAGCTTTAAGGGTGTGCTTTTTACTAGTATTTTTATTCATATTTTTCTAAGATACAGATTGCTTTATTATCTCCATCATGATTAATGGATGAATATTTAAAGATAAATAATGAATGAGAGAGGATAGTACAATTACAGTCTGCTCTTCTTCACATAGTACTCTGTGTTATACTCTAACATTGATATGGTTTGGCTTTCTGTCCCTACCCAGATCTCACCTTGAATTGTAATAACAACCATATGTCAAGGGTGGGTTCATCTGGAGATAACTGAATCATGGGGTCCATTTCCCCTATGCTGTTCTTGTGATAGTGGGTGAGTTCTCACGAGATCCGTTGGTTTTATAAGCAGCTTCCTCCTGTGCTGGACACTCATTCTTTCTCCTGTCGCCCTGTGAAGAGGTAACTTCTGCCACAGTTGTAAGTTTCCCGAAAGCCTCCCCAGCCATGCAAAACTGTGAATCAGTTAAACCTCTTTATAGATTACCAAGTCTCAGCTATTTCTTCATAGCAGTGTGAGAATGGATGAATACAAACATTACTAGAAGTAATAGTATTCAGGTATGGCAATGGAATTATTCCTTAGATATAGTTGAACAGGTAAACTGTAATTACAAGAAAGTTTATTGCTGTGTGTCAATAGCAAATAGCATATACTGGCCTTTAATGATCATTTCTAAAATAGTCATTTTTAACTTTTTTTGACCTATAATAATCTCTATTAAAATGTGTATTTTATGAATTTTTACATGTACAAGGTAAAAAAAAAGTCAAGTATAACAGCAAAAACACATTTAAACAACTTTATACAACCTAAGTATTCATCAATGGAGTGTAGGTTTCTTAACAATCTTATTCTGCTGCTTAATTAAATGAAATAGGTCTATATTTGGTAATAAAGTAAGTTGCTGAAAATATGTGGTTACATAAGCATGGAAGCCATTGTGGGTATGTTTCTTTGGGTAAAAACATATATGTACACACATATGTAGACACACATAAATGCACATTTGTGAATTTGCATTTTCTGGAAGGATACATACAGAGGCAAAAAGTAGATAGGAGTACTTTCTAGGGTGGGAGGTTCTACGGTAGGAGGGTCAAATGATATTCAACTTTATCTTTTTTATAGAATTTGACACTTTATACCTTGTTAATGTAAAAATTCATAGTGATAAAAAACAAATACATGTTTTAACAGAGATTATTATTATAGGTCAAATAAAGTTAAATGTGAGTATTTTAAAATTATGATTAAAGGCCAGTATATGCTACTCACTGTGCTATTAAATATGTATGTGCCAACTAAAACGTCAGTGATATTTGCAAATTATTTTTCTATAAATAAATTAAAGAAATTTAGCAATCGAGCTTATCTACAATGTAATTTGTAATATACAACAGGCTGTATGCTTGGCTGCTAATGGGAATTTCACTAACAGTGGGAAATACCAAAAGTACTAATTTTTTGAGAGTTTTTGCTATGTCTTCCAATGTAATTTTATGGAGGGAGTACCTGTAGAATCTGAACATCTAATTTAATTAAAGTAATACGAAACTTTTGACTTACGTGATAAAGGGTATGTCATTCGGGGGCTCAGTTGATGTTCATAGTGTTACGTTTACGGAGCCAGGAATGTTGAGTGTATTGTGCATCTCTACGTCTGGCCCTGGCACAATGTTCACTATGTAGATTAATGATTAGACAATTAAATTAAAAATACCATTTTTTCCTACAATTTCAACATAATTTTAAGATTATGTTCATATGATACAACTGTGTATTCTAATTTACTCTGATGTATTAGGCAAAGAAACGAAAAGGATAATAGGTTCTGCTAAGATGCTATTCTAGAAAATTAATAATAGAAAAAAACACCGAATTCCACATTAACAGAGATAAACGTTTTATTTGGGTTTGTACAGAAGAATGAAGCTACACTTTTGAAAACTATTTTATGTCATATTTAACAGAAATATATTTGCATTGATGCATATTCCTAGAACAGAAGAAATACTCAAATCATATCTTTGCTCTGTACATTTTCAATAAACTTGATCAACAGTGTAAAAGGATAGTTTTCGCATTTAACTTTCACAGCAGAACTCTAAGGAGGTTAGCTTTTAAAGACTAATGTCTCACTTTTTATTGAGATATAATTCACATAACAAATAATTCATCTTTTTAGCATATACAATTTAGTGGTTTTTATTATAATTACAAGGGTGTGCAGCTATCACCACCGTCTGATTTTAGAATGTTTTCATTATCCCTAAAAGGAACCCCATATCTGTTAGGAGTCACTCCCCATTCCGCCTCTCAGGAGGTTATTTCTGGGAAACGAGCAACAGGCAAAAGAAAAACAAACACACACACAAAAATGAAACTTTATAAAAAATTCATTTCCCCAAACGCCTTTTTCTTAATCTAGGATAATGAAACCATTTTTTGAAGCATTCCTCTAGGTATATTTTCCTTTTGTTAAGTGGTTTGATTTTGCCAGATTCTCATTTATTAGCAGCTATACATTTGAGTCTAGGAGTGATCCAACAACATTCTCATTGACTTCATGAAATCCTAACCTTTATAAATGAAATTTCCATTCCACTTTTCCATAGCTATATTTATGTTTGTAATCCAAAAGTATTGATAAAGGAATCGACAACACGGTCAAAGATATAGATATCTCTATGTTAATTTATGTGTCCATTTTTCTATACTGGTATAATGTGAAGAGACATTTGAATGGGGCTAATTATATACAGGAGTAATTCTTTAGTGGATATTGTAGTGACAATATTCTGCTTTAAGCAATCTTGTTATTTCAGAGATTTGAATAAATAATACTAGGTTGAGAGCCTCTTTGCATATCACTTGAAATTGTATACATTTTTTTCTCTTGAGAAACAATGAAATGTACTTAGTTTCTATTTGTCCAATTGATGACTGAGGGAATTAATTGTATTTATTGCAGCTAAGAAAATTAGCATTTACTTAGTTTTTATTATTCTAGGCTTTAGTGACATTTAACTGATAGGTACTTTCAAGGATGCTGAGTTTCTTTTTGTTTGTTTTCACAACTGCTTCTATAATATGTGGTAAAAACTCTAGGAAAAGACTCTTCTGTAAAGGTGAAGCTAATCTAATCATTCAGCAGTGAGTTCTTGAATCCTCTCTATAATTTTAAGTTTCTTTTACCCTTCATTGATTCTTAACAATATCTTGCTTTTTTCTCACTAAGCTATCAGTGAAGTCATTTATCAGAGTAGGCAAAAATAAAAGATTTCTATCTTTAGGCTGGTCCTCATTTTCTCTTGTCAGGTTTTGCATCTTTAACTCATTGATTTATTCATTCTACAAATATTTATTGCTAAACGTCTTCCTGTTCCATAAAAAGTGGTAGGATCTAAAGACTCAGCAATAGAGTGAGACTTCATGTCTACAAAAAAAATTAATAACTTGCCAGGTGTGGTGGCATGCACCTGTAGTTCTAGCTGCTTGGGAGGCGGAGATGGGAGGATCACTTGAGGCCAGGAGGGCCAGGCTGCAGCAAGCCATGATTGTGTCACTGCACTCCAGCCTGGGCAATAGAATAAGACCCTGCCTATAAATAAATAAATAAATAAATAAATAAATAAATAAATAAAAGCTTAGCGGTAAACAAGAGAGAGATGATTGTTGTCCTGGTTGAATGTACAGATTAGGAGGGAATCAGATTCCCAAGAATTCATAGATTAAATGTATTGAGCACCAATCTGATGTCTGATATGGGTAGTAGCATTGAAGATATAGAGTGGATTTGCACGTGTGGGGACTGTGATAAAACAGGAAACTTCGTGTGCCCTGGCAGTGTGTAAGGTGACATCTCAACATCAGACTCACCTTCTTTTGTGTCTCCTGTCAGCGCATACTACGTAAGGCACAAAGATGGTGCATGTTGGACTCGCTGTTTATGTCGGATCTACCATTCTGACTCTCACAACTTCCCGTTTAGTGTGTAAACTATTAAAATCCAGTTGTTAGGCTAGATTCATCACCAGCTGCTTTTAAAAAGTAGATATTTGTAGATATTTATAGATCTATATAGATATTTAAAGGCATTGAAGATGCCATATGTCTCTACATTTGCAAAAAAATACATTCTGCAGTTATTTATAAGTTCTGGGGATTTTCCCACTTTTATTTTAGATCATGTATACTGCTCTGGCTCAAGTGTTGGGTTGAGAATGTCTTTAAAGATTATTCTTCATTACTCAAAAACTCACTGCTGATTGTTTCTTGTATTGCACCATCAGTTAATTTATCCAACAACAGGATAATGGGATTTTACTGTTCAACCAGCTTCATGCTTACTTATTTGTGGGTTACATGTCCATGCAGCTTTATGGCTTTGAAAGGGTTTTCTATTACTTATTTGTAAAATAATGCCATAGTTTTGCTTTATTTCACGCTCTTCAACACACTAAGATATTCAAAGTTTCTTGCATTTACTTAGGTTAGGCAAATACCATTTTATTTCTCTGAATAAAATTTCCTAGTTGTATAGTCAGTGTAGCTGATACAAATATTGTTCAAGGTTAACTAAATTGTTTGTAGTTCTCTAAACGCACTAAGCTATTTCATGTCTTTGCTTTTGCTCCTCATTCTGCTAAAATATCATTTTCCTGATCATCGTTTAATTAGTCATTCAACAAGATTTCCAAAATCTCCTTTGGAAGGAGGCATTCCCAGTGCTTCAAAGTTGACATTAGTGTCACATGTCTTAGTTCCCATACTGCACTCAAATCATATATACTGGTGAGGCCACAGGTGAGTTTCTTCTAAGTAGCTTCGTAAGTTGCAGAATCATTTCCATGATCTTTGAGAAGTTGTTTTTTCTGAGAAGCTTACTTTTTTTTTTTTATGTAGGAGCTGTTTTGTATCCGAGCTTTATTTCATTGTCAAACACATTATATTTAAATCATTTATCCTTCTATTTACATATGAGACAGTCACTGATATCTTTGAGTACATGATATATTTGGCTTCTTTCAATTTTTTATCCAAGTACCTAGAAAGGTGCTTAAGATGTTATCATCATGAAGCACTCAGTTATGTGTAAAGGCATTAATGATGTCATAAAACACAGGTGACAGTTTTCTCAGAGATTTTCTCTGACCCTGTTAATGCTAAGGAAAAGATTTGCTATAGAATGATATCTGAAAAAACTTTTATCAATAAAGAAGTAAGGGGAAGAGCTAGGAAGGACCTATATATATCTTGGTTAAATTAAAGCATTCCTCTGTATTAAATCACTTTAGGGCAAAGACTTTTTTTCAGTTTTGTAGACACCTGTCTGAATTGGCAGTTGGATCATGTAAATTCAATAAATACTGTTAATATTTATTGTTTCAAAAGTATAATGGGAATTGTTGATCCTATTCAAGGGTTTCTGAAGACTGCTTTTGAGAAATGCACGTCCTTAAAAATATGCTCTTGGATTACATTCTTCTCATTTGTTTAATATCTATCTGTATTGTTTGCTTAGAACTTCTAATTCCATGTTTTATATTATATACTGTAATTACTATTTATTTGTTGCCAATTTAGATGTGCAGTAATGAAACATTGAGTAGAATTTCATTTATTTAAGAGCATTGCTATTTTGCACTATATACTTTTGAGAGAACATAAATGGGAAAAGATAATTTTCTTTTACTTTATTCATTTAACACTTATAACTGCTTCAATCATGGGACATAAATTTATCTGCTCAGGTTTTCATTGGTCACTTGTAAAGTCTTTTATATATGATTAGAAATAATATTTTCTTGAGAGTTTCCTTTGATATTTATATTAGTTCTTTGTTTTGCTAATTATTTATATAAAGGTATTTCCTTTTAATTAAATGAATTTAACTGGAAGGCTTAACAATTATAATCTGGAAATCTTTTCTGATTTACCGACTGTTGGGGTGAATTAGGTTGGAATGGCTTATATAAAGCTCTGGACTCTCTTCTTTTAATCCTCCCTCTTTTAATTTATGCTGTATATTCCTGCAAGATAAATCTTCGTAAAGTGCTTCAGTCAAGTAATTTCCCTACTCAAAAACCTCTAGAGGTCCCTCATTGCTTAGTAAATTAAACTCAAACTTGTTCTCTGACATTCATAGCCCTCCAAACCCCAATATAATCCAGTTCTAATCTCAACTATTACTACTCTTCTGTTTACACTGTTCACAACAGTAAGACAGAATTATTTGGCTTCCACAGACTTATTTAATTTTTTTCCATTCTGTGTATTTTTTTGGGCTTGTTCTTCCTGGAAAAGTTGTTCCTGTACCGTTCCATACTGTTCAAATCCAACTGATCCTTCAGAGCCTATCTCAGAAAACCATGTCTGTGAGAAGCCTCTCCTGATTTGTTTATTCAACAAGTATGTACCTTCCCAGGCATTAGTCAAGTGTACTGTGAATGAAAACGACAAAAATCCCTATTATCCAGAGCTTACTTTTTAGCTAGGGGAGGTAGATAATAGATGAGGAAACATATGAAAATAAAAAATAAAGATTTAAATATATAAAATATGAAGTGGTAAGAATTATGAAGGAAAATAGTGAATGTAAGATATCAAGTGTGGAATTTGAGAGGGAGGGCTGATATTTTATTGAAAGTGATCAAGAACATGTCATCTCAGATGAGAAGGTATTTTTCAGAGATGCCTAACTGAGAGAAATAATAAGTCATGAGTATATCCAGAAGAACAGAGCCTGAGAGAGGAGTGAGTTCAAGAACCTTGGGGCAGAAGCAAGCTTAGCATGGTTATAAAATAGCCAAAGGGCAAATGCGGCTAAACAGAAATGAGTGAGCAGAAGAGTCACTGAAGTCAGAGGGGAGTAAGTCCTGGGGACCAGTTAAAGGACTTTGGTTTTCATTATGAAAGAGATCAGAAGCCACGGAGAGTTTTGAGCAGAGACATGACCTGAAATGGCTTATATTACAAAGGATTGCTCTGGCTGCTGCCCTTGAATGGACTCTAATGACACAAAGGAAAAACAAGGGAGGACTAAAGGCTATGCTGATCAAGACTTGGTGGTAAATTGAACCAGAGTTCTGCTGTAGGAAGTGACTAGATTCAGGGAAACTATCATAAAATAAGGAAGTACATATAAAGGGTGAATAAGAAATCACAAGGAAAAAAAAGTAGCATTTCGGGGAATCGTACTTCATCTTAATAACTATCATTCCTTTTTATTATGTTTGTTTCTTGTAACAGCTTCTTTACTATGTTGTTACTTCCATCATCCATATGTAAATCTCGTAACAGCCCTTTAAAAATGTAGGTGTTGTTGGCTGGGCATGGTGACTCACGCCTGTAATCCCAGCACTTTGGGAGGCTGAGGCTGGTGGACCACCCGAGGTTAGGTGTTCAAGACCAGCCTGGCCAACATGGCGAAACCCCATCTCTATTAAAAATACAAAATTAGCTGGCTATGGTGGTATGCACCTTTAATTTCAGCTACTCGGGAGGCTAAGGGAGAAGAATTTCTTGAATCCAGGAGATGGAGGTTGCAGTGAGCCAAGATCGCACTATCGCACTCCAGCATGGGCAATAAGAGAGAGATTTTGTCTCAAAAACAAAAATAAAAGTATGTGTTGTTATTGTTACATTTATACAGATGAGGAACTTAGAATACAGAGAGTTTGAGTTATAAGAAAATATTGTATGTGCCAATCTTCCTGTAGTCTTAGTAGAGCAGGAAAAAAAGGCAAGGAATAAATACACTAGAATTTTACTAGTGGTAGAATAATAAATAATGTTTTAGATTTTTATGTTTATCTGCATCTGTTTCAAGAAAATGTATGATTTTCCTTCTACTTATTTTAAAATTCTTATATTTTGGTGAATAAGGATATTGCCTTAATAATCTCATAACCATTAAATGTAAGAATTATGAATTAATACCCCATTTATGATTTTTCTGTGCGATTTTATAGTTAACAACGTACAGAATTTGTAGTCAGATTTGGTTTCCAACTCTATAGCCCTGGACAAATAATTTAGATCCTATGAACCTCAGGGTCTTCATCTGTAAACTGAAATCCCAAGGTTTTAGACTTATATACAGGATGTAAGTGGGAACAAAATGACAGTCTTAAACACAATACCTGTCACACAATACAGCATAATAAATGACTGCTATTATGATGCCCATGTTATGTAGATATTCAGATTAAATTTTTCAACAGATAAGAAAAAAGATATAGTACTATAATATATATAAACAAATAGCTGTATATTATAACTAATAAATTACTATGAAAATGAATTTCAATTCAGAATGTTAAGAAATTTCACTGTTTAATTCTTCAATATTATGACTTGATTTTAGACCTTTATAGATGGCATTTATTTTCATTTTTAAATAATTAATATGCATTAATTTCTTGTCACTTAGTTATAAATGCCTTAGCAGATGCATTTCAATAACTTTGAAAAATTATGAATAATCAGTTCAGGATTACTCTTAGATACTGGTTTAACATGGGCCAGTGTTTAGTGAAACAATCTGCTAACATCAGTTGCAAACAGACTTGATGTCAGTGCCTGTTTTGTCTAAATAGAAGTTTTAGGATCAGGTCCAATTCCATAAAAGTCATTGCAATTATGACATTGTGTGTGACAAAGTAAATTAAGATATTCTTTTTTTCAATTACATTTTTAAAAACATCAAACAAAAATGTTTTCTGTAATTTTTGTAAATGTTGCCTTCTCTAGTTAGAAAATTTTAAAAAACAGTATAAAATAAAACTGTTTAAATGTAATTATGTGCACACCTAAAATAATGGAATAGACCCTATCTTCCTCATGCACAAGTGTATGTATGTATGTATGTATGTATGTATGTTTTTTCCGTATGCTTTATAGCAATCCAAACAAAAGACTGCTAGATACCAATTAGTGTGACTCAATTGCATTTTTCCTAGAGATATGGAACAAAGAAATAAAAAAGTCCAATCTTCTGCAGTATGTTTCGAAATTATCAGTTCTAATGAATTATTGCCATATAATTATATTGTTGACATTTGCTTTTCCTCTGTTACAAGTTATTCTCATTAGCTTTCACTTTCCTTGAGTGTCACAGGATTCTTCATAGTACAGTGACTGTTATAAAATAAACTCATGCTATGTAATAGTTCTCAGTAAAACTGGGCTGAGTTTGTGAAGAGTGTGCATCATAATGAGCTCCACCACACTTAATTTTAGACCTGTATGAATCACCGATGAGCCTATCTTTTCTTAAATTAGGTTTTTCAGCATCTTCTATTAATATATTGGAAGCCATACTCCTTTTTGAATAGTAGCCAAAAATATGTCACTAAGTTAGGAAGTTCTTCTAGTGATGGAACCATCCAGGGATAGCCCTCTCTCTAATGTAGTTTCTCCCTGTGGAGTCTCCTGATGTTCAAAAAGTCATAAAGACAAATAGCGTAATACAGAGAAAGGACATGCAGTGCTGTTGGCTAGACACGAGATCTTCTGCACTTCAACAGTAGAAATAAAATAGTAGAATCATGTAATTTCGTAACTAGGGAAGGATTTTGTAATCGTCCCTGATACACCATCTGGATAGACATAGGTCCTGAAAAGTTGAAGTATGAAACTTTCTTTCAGGGCTTGGTTAACTATAATATGTCTTGTAAACTGATTCTAAGACCTGTATGTTCCAATGTATACTAATGACCCTCTGCTTAAATTGAATAATAATGCTGTAGGGTTTGGGTCTGTTTTAATTGGTATCATTTTCAGTTTTGATTCCTTTTTGGCATATTGAAAATCATTTGAAAGTGAAGTTTGTTCTTTTACTTTTACATACACTGGATCAACAGTCTTTTAAATTATTCTTAAATAAAATGTATAATATGAAAAATGCATTATTATAGTCCCCTGATAAATAATTACCCCCTGAGAAATAATTTAATTATGTAATGAAACATAATTACATTTAAACAGTTTTATTTTATGCTGTTTTTTAAAATTTTCTAGCTAGAGAAGGCAATCTTTACAATGGGGGAATTACTATACTATTGGAACTTATGAGTATAATCAGTAAGTTGCTCTCAAATAACAATTATAAAAGAACAGCATGTTGATATTTTTATAATTTTAGAAACATCGTTTTTGATTTATAATGAATCTGGAACATATTACTCTCCAATCCATTGTATTTTGTTAAGAAACCATGCTGAATTCTGACTATTGACCTAGATACAGCCT
The DNA here is from genome assembly GCF_006542625.1 of Nomascus leucogenys. Lineage (NCBI taxonomy): Eukaryota > Metazoa > Chordata > Mammalia > Primates > Hylobatidae > Nomascus > Nomascus leucogenys. The sequence continues at coordinate 99,932,972 of NC_044381.1, forward strand.
TCAAAATGATGAAAAGTTAGAATGTGCTTTTGTATTTCCTTAAAATGTCTTAGTTTGAATACATTATTTTTAAAAACATAAATAAGATTATGTATTCAGTCCTCTGTGTTGGCTAGTACATATAATTTATCTGAAACTTTATAAACCAAAGAACCTAAATACTCAAGTGTCATAATTTTGAGTCCAGCTTTAAAAGTGAATACATGCAGTCAAAATGAAGTTGTTATATCCTTGAGAACTATGACAACCTCACTCTTGATTCTAATCCAATTAGAATACTAAGCATGCAGTAGGAGACTACTGTGTTTATGGGGTTTAGAGAAAGAAAGATAAGATCAAGTTGTTAGGAATCCAGAAAAATACCACAGAGAAGGAGGCACCTGAGGTTGTCCTTGAAGAACTGGTTAGATTACAGTGGTTTGAACATAAGGGCAGGTATTTTAGAGTAAGGGAACAGTATGAATAAAACAACAACAGGTGAGGTCCAAATCATGTTTGGGTATAAGGAGCAGTCTCACTACTGCTTCAGTATAGGACATAAATAGGATATTTATGCATGTTTTTCCTTTTTTTGCTCCTATGTAGCCATAACTCAAGGTGTTATTATTAGATCCAGAATCTGTCCATACTAGTCTCTAATTCTTGAGGCGCTCCATTCTAAATTTGCACACTTTACCCTTATCCTGTTACCCCAGCAGGGCAGTCAGGATTGGAATATTCTAGTCAACCCTGTTTGGGGTCTATTTCATTCAAGCCCAGAACTGACTGGGTGGACTCCATGTTAATGGGGAAAAACCCCTGAAATATTTTAAAGATAAGGAATTTATATTAGGTTTTGATGACATTTGGGAGCCACTGGGGTTCTCTGTTGGGAAATTATACTGTTGGAACTTAGGAGTATAATCAGATATTGGTTCAACTGATGAGTAAGAGAAATATTTGAAGCAATGAGACTGGTTAAAAGGCAGTTAAAACATTCTGGGTGGAGGCAATGAGGAAATACATCATGGAGTTGGTATTACGAATGGACATAAACATATGGCTCAGTGAACTTCAGTTTACTTCCATTAGAATTTAGCAATTAGGAGTTTTAAAATTAGGAGTTAAACATTTTCATTTTTGATATCATAGAGGTGAATAATGAACTGTCTGTTTTAATCTCAAGCTCTTGGTCTGAAAGAGGAGTTAATTTCATGGTTCTCTTGCACTGTTCCTTACTATGGGTATTTGGTATGGCTTGCAGGCCCCTCAGCACCAGTTACATTGTTTAGGCCAGATAGAAAGTAGATGCTTAGCACCAACATGGCACGTGTATACATATGTAACAAACCTGCAGGTTCTGCACATGTACCCTAGAACTTAAAGTATAATTGAAAAAAAAAAAGAAAAAAAATAAAGTAGGTGCTTAGGCTATGGTCTCCTGTAGGAGGCGTGGAGCGGGTTTACTGGGCACTGGTTACCAACTTGTCGGATTCCAATGAGACAGAACACACTCATATGCAGCAAGCCACCTGAAGTGGATTTATTACTTACAGATAAGCAGAAAGGGACAAAAGAAGCATAGCATCCTGTGTGAGCTCATTTCTCAAGGTTCAAAAAAGCTTACTAGGGCAGACTGAGTTTTGACTGCACAGGCCCCACTTGCACCAGAGCTGAGGGACCCCTCTAAAGGCAGACTGCCTTGGGTTATATACCTCAGCGGCAGCATGAATCACTGAGTGAATATTTGAAGGACATCCTGCATCCAGGAGAAAGAGCAACTAAGCCTTGAATATTGCAGGCAATTCCTTTCTAACTCAAGATGTTACATTCCACAAGAGGGACATGAACAAGGCTTGAACTGTGTCAGGCAGCTTCTCGCTATCTCAGGATATTCCATTTCCAGTTCATTCTGTAGATATGCTTGAGAACTACAAACAAGAAAGAGGGGAGAATTGGGTTAGTTCAAGGTCACCCAGAGAACTGTTCTGCAGGAGGCCCTATCCTAGTCAGGCTGTTTAATTTCATGATTGTAACTAAGGAGAGTTGCTGTCTTTTCTTGTGCTTCCATCATCTTGCAGTCAACCAATTACATGGTTTTCAGCTTGATATGTTCAAATGTATTATTTTAATTTAGTGATTTAAACAAACTAAAACTATTAGAATCAAGGGAGGGAGGAAAACATATATATTTTTTTCCTTTTTCCAAATCTGCTTTGCTCCTATGGAGGTATAAATTAAGGGGTCTGTATTAAATCCAGAATCTTTCTATACTAGTGTTGAATTCTTAAAGAGCTCCATTCTAAATTTGCACACTTTACCCTTATCCTGTTATCTCAGCACAGTAGTTGGAATTGGAATGATTCTATTCACTCCTGTTTGATGTCTATTTCAGTCAAGCCCAGAACTGACTGGGTGGATCTGTGTTATTCTTTTGCTCTGAGCTCTGTACACCTCATTTGGAGATTATTAATATTATAGGTTGCTTATAGATAAGTGAATTTTGCAGCTTGTGTCTAAGGATAAGTCTAAAAAGTATAAGAGCTTCTTGATTTGCATTTTTGTCAAGCGCCAGGGATATATGACCACGTTCTTCATAATTTCAAGGGAGTCCTTAGGACCTTTTAGACAAGATTAGATTGTCGTGTCAATTCAGCACCTTGAACAATTCCTCTATGCCCATTGGCTCCACTCCAGGTACCTAGATAGCTTTCTGGGTTTTGCTTCAAATTCCACTTTCTGTTTAGTCCCTTGGATTTAATATAAAAACATTCTCTTACTTCCAGGCCCATTTTGCCTATTGCAGCAACACCAGATCCTCTTGGCTATCACCTTTTGTGAATGGACCACACTAACCACAAGACAGCTGTGATACCCTAAATGCATGCTATAGTATGACAGTAACCTATCCATATGGATAACAGCACCCCGATTTCTCTACTCAGCTCATAGAAATTATGTACCCTGAAGACTTTGGGAACTCCAGGATTTCTGCCCTTAGTAGTGAGGACTTTGAAAATGTCACACTAGATATAACTTGTTCCTCCTAATTAAAATGATACAGGGTTAGAAACGAAGATTGGCCCAAGCAAGAGCTGTGCAATTCTCCTTAGAATACAGTGGAAGCATCTCTCTAGTGTCAATAATTAATTCTATACTGTCAGAGGGGCAGCTGTGTGTCCCAAGGAATTACTGAAGGGCAGTCCTTCCCATTCTTGCTTAAATATACTTTTAGGGAATGAATGATGAAAGCAATTTAGTGAAGAAAAATGGACAGTGAACATGTAATATAAAATTCTAATCGCTTTCTATTGCTAAATGGAAAAAAGACGTTTAAAAATAAGTGATTTATCAGCTTTCTAGCTTGTAACTCTCTTAGTATTGTATATTGATTCTGCTTACTGAAATTCATGTTCTGTGAGAGAAAGATATTAGTTCTTTAATAAAATAATTTTAGCCAATTCAATGAATAGATGCTAGTTTTAAAATTAATGTAACCTAATGTGATAATTTATAGCTTTTATAACATAAACTAAATTATGTAATGTATAAACACATATAAATTTAATTTTTATAAAGCGTAGTAATAATGATAAATATGTTAACATCATTAAATATTTAAATTAGAGTTTTAAAAATATTCTTCTGGAAATACAGTATCTGATACAGTAGACATGTTTCAATTATAGATAGAAGTAATTTATATTTGTACATAACTTTGGCATCTGCTAGAAAACATTTCTCTTATTTAATCCTTACAAAAATGCTGTGAGGTGGAAAAGGTTGGTGTCATTATATTTACAGTAAAGAGAGGAAATTTGTCCAATAGAACATATCTGAAAAGTGACAGAAATGGAGCTAGAGAGTCTTATGACTCCTAGTATTAGTTTGTCTCTACTGAAATGCTGAAAGTATATATGCATAATATATGTTATATATATATTACTAAAGACAGAGCTCATGAATCATTTGCTCAATAGCAGGAATCCACTGTGTTTCTCTTTTTGGCCAGGTATATTGCAAGGCAGAGGGAACACAACATTAACGAGTAGGTTTGCCTTCAAAGGATGGACAGTCTGATAAATACTCTAATTTAGAAGTCACATAACAGTATTATGCAGTCTTTTCTTTTCCCCTACAATGTTATTGATTGATCAAAAAGAAGCTCATGGTTCAACTTGTTTTATCTGCAGATGAAGTGGAGGTTCTCATCAAAAGAGAACTCTTCCAAGGACTGGACACCTGGATTCCACTTTTGCCTTGTTACTAACGTTATGTGTAACATTGAGAGTTATCATTTAACCTTTTTAGTCATTAGTTTGTTCATGTATGAAATAGTTAAAATAAAACTTGACCTACCTACCTCACAGGATGAATGTGAGGAAGAAAACTATGATTTAATAGGTAAAATCAAAATTGAAAAATGTAGGAGGACTGAACAGATACAGGATAACAATGTTTAATTCTGGACTGTGTGGAATAATTATTATCAAATAACTAGAGTTATAATAAAAACTGTTGCATTGATGGTATCCAGCACATTCTTCTATTTACTTTTATTAATTTTAATTAACTAATTAATGTATTTATTTATTGAGATTTGGTCTTGCTTCACTGCCCAGGCTAGAGTGCAGTAATGCAATCATAGTTCAGTGCAGCCTTGACCTCCCTGGCTCAAGTGAACCTCCTACTTCAGCCTCCACAGTAACTGGGACCACAGATGGATGCTAACATGACTGGTTATTTTTTTTTTTTTTTTTAGAGCTGGGATCTTCCTATGTTGCATAGGCTGGTCTCAAACTCCTGGGCATAAGCATTCCTCTTGACTGGGCATCTCAAAGTGTTGGAATTACAGATGTGAGTCAATATGCCCAGCCCATTTCCTTTAATCAGGCCATACCCCTGGGATCCTGGGGGAAAAGTAAACTTAGGTGATGAAAATATCAGAGGTGAAAACATATTTCATTGTCCCTCTGAAGGCCCTGACATTCCAAATAAGCTTGGTCAATATGAACTTACAGGCTGAGGTAGATTGGAGTGCCACTTTTGCTTTGCCTTAGGCTGTTAATATAAAACATACACTTTTTGTGTCAAACCAAGTGGGGATAAGTTATTGTTAGAAACCTATAATGATTTCAGGTTTTCAGAACAGAAATGGACATCAAAGAACCATATATTCGTGTCGTTCTACATGGAAGGCAAACCTCTGATTTTGAATAAGCAAACTGAGGATGCATTTCCATTCTCAAATGGTTTCTGTCATGACCTTTTTCTATCAGATTGTACTTGTGTTTATATCTTTGAAGGAGAAATACACAGGAAAGATCAGGACACTGTGGAGGCAGAGTCATGTGGAGCACTCATAAAAAATTAAATGCCCTCAGCATTCACAGAAGTAGGTCATTTCATTCTTAATTAAATTTATACATTATAGTCACTGATTAACTTGAATCTGGATATTAGATTCTCTGAGGCTTCCTTATTGGCAGAAACTATTGTGCAAATAAATACATTGTATACACAAAAACTATAACAAACAAATAATATCTAGTTAAAATTAAGAAGTTTCTTTCTCAAATTTTGTTGCCCTTTATCCCATATCTCATAATTTCACGCTTCTGTCTTGCATGCTTCTGGGATTCTCTATCTTAATGACCTATTTTTATCTTTGGTTGCTTGTATCAGCAAAATATGGGAAAGCTCAGGTATAAATAGAACACACAGGACATTACCTTAACAACTATATGTGAATCCCTGGTGTTAGTATTTCAAGGATGACTATTGAAAGAAATGCCACAAAAATCTTGATGTTTTTCAAAGATATAGAAAGGCTGAGTAGACAAAGAATACAAAAAAATTCACACTCTCTAAAGTGCAAATTACATGAACTGTGGGGAGATAAACCCCTCCTAATATAAAACCACAGCACAGTGACTTGAGACATATTTGATCATTCCCGGAGACAGGAAGATCTCTTTAGAGGGCATTTGAAAACGCTTTTCTGAAGGTCTAAAAGGACATTGGATGGGTCATATAAAATATTAACTATAAATTCAGGTATTATGTTAGAGCACTCTACAGAAATGAAAATGCATTTGGTGGTGGATTTCGTAAAATGGGTGAAAGAAGTGAACTCATCTTTCTCTTTCACCATCATTAAGACAATTTTACCCGTACCATTTTTTATTGCTTGCTGGTTGGATGGGAAGACTAATATTTTGGCCAATTTAAGTTTCAAATTTTAGCTATTTTGTAACATATTTTTCGATATTTTGAAACACCATACTATAATAATAAAATTGCTATTTTCCCATTTTACATAAACATCAGTACTTTTAGCATGAAATGGCTTTTCTATACTTTTCTATACACGTATTTGTAGTTTGCTTGGGAAGAAAACACAAAATTAAATGCCAATTTGCTCTTTAAATTCAATAAATATAATGCCAAAGTAATAGATGTCAGATCCATGGTGTCCCAAACCAGATATTAACATAGTTCCTTGTGGTTTGATAATGGCTTTATGATTTATATTTAAAATATTTAGATAGTTGAAGGGTAATTGTGCTGCCCTAAAATATCAGAAAATGAAGTTTTGAAACTTTATTAGAGTCACACAAATCAACTGATGTTCCTTTGTTTTTATAGTGCAAAATATTTTTGCTTGTTGAAAATGAGTGCATCAGCATTAAAGCCTCTTGAGCGAGAAAAATGTATATTGATCACTATAAGTGCTTTTCTGTAATACCTTGAAGTTATTGAAATTGACCCTAAGCCATGTTCTATTTCTGATAATGGTTTCTTTTCATGTGTTATTTATTGATTTACAGCTTAATAGAGACGCAGAAGTAATTTCTGTTATGAAAAACACATGTAAGACCTTGTCTTACTATTTGAATTTGTTTGTAGCTTTAAGAAAACATCAAACACATTATACTCAGTATAAGAGCCAACAGATTAACCAACATAATTCTTGTAACACTTTTATCCTTCAATAATGTGTTGAAATAAATACGCATACTGAATCGTCTATTGGACCACAAAGTACAATCTGGCTAGTGCACATGTGGAGAAAATAAATTCTAGAGTAAAAGGTTGTTTGTGTTATAACCTGAATTCTAGTCTTTGTCAGATTTAGTGTATCGTTCCTTTGCACCTCAGCATTTCCATTTGGAAAATAGTGATAACATTAGTCTTCTTCTAGCTCAATGGCTGTTATGAAAATACATGAGGCAGCATATGTGAATAGTTCCCAAAGCTTTCGAAGAAAGTTGCTTTGCAAATTGAGGTAATGCATAGGTCAACTTTCCTGGCTGAGGCAAGTGGTTCCTCATTGTTATTTAGTTTCTCCCATTCTAAGGGCAAAATAGGCTGCCTGCCAAAAGACATGGATTATCATGAAGAACTGGCATAGATTCTAGGACTTGAGCCCTGACTCCTGCTTTTGCATTCATAGTGATCTGGATCAAATGAAGACTGCCAGCATGGATTGACAGAAAGGCAATACATCTCATGATTCATGGGCTTCTGTTTGCTCCTTCACACTGTCTTTTCCTTTTCTTTCTTTCTTTTTTTTTTTCTTAACATCTTGAACTGTAGCATAAAAGGCTAAATAAGATGTCCAGTTGTTTTATATAAAATTGTACACAATATAACACAGAGGTTTTAAATGTTAAAGATTAGAGACACATAGTTAGCTGGTTAAATCCAAATAATTTGTTGTACTTGTACACTGTTACTTCATACTTCATTGTCACAATTTATACCATATATCTTAGCGCAAGTAATAAAAATGGGATTAAGAGCTTTACATAATTAGTGTGAGACAGTCACACTGAATGCAGTATTAAAAATTCATCTTAACTGGCTGATAATTCAGGAGCAAAATACAGCATTTAGAAAAATCACATATTTTTGACTCCCCACATATTTTGTTGATAAGCTAATTAACAATTACCTAGGTAGATATTCTGTGACACTTTCATAAAATAAATGAAGAGAAAAAGTTATCAATAGGAATTAAAAACATTCTTAATTCCATTACATTTTTCCAAACTGTTTGAGTGAATAAAGATGACTAAACAATATCAGCAGAAATTAAGTAATCAAAACCAATGGAATGTTGAATACATATTAGTGCAATTAAAGTTATATATTTTTACATACATAATATCCTGTGGACATATTGAAGTGGAAAATATTTTCGAATGATTTCCTCTCGGGGAGTATTTTTGAAATGAATCCCCTTTCCCCCAACACACATACCTTCTCGGCACACAAACCATGTGTGTTAGCTTCTAAGTTTTCTTGTGTATTTGAAAATCATTTGTCTTTGAATCATTGGGTTGATTCAAGATTCTGGCTCTATCTTCAGTAGCTCCCATGATGCACTAAAAAAGGTGAATTCAATAACATCATTTCACATTTATCTATAAACTATTTTTCCTGGGCACAATGTCTCCCCACTGGCATGCATGTGAGAGTGCACACATAGACATACACACACACACACACACACACGCACACACACACATACTGCCTGTTTAAAGCTATTTGCTGTTACTCCCATATATTCTTTAACCCTCTCCTTTAAACGCTCTGATTTTCTCATCTTTCTCTACACGTGAAACCATATTTCCCTCTCTGCCTGTGGTCATGTTTTTCCTTACAATAAACCACTTCTGTTCATAATCTCTGTAAGTCTCAAAGTGAATTCCTTAGTGAATATGCCCAAACTAATCTTTGTCTACTCAGAGAGAATGCTCTGTAACCAGTGCAGTTTAGTAGGTTACCCTATATAACGTGGTAATATAAAAATAAACTACTACTGTTAAAAGTTGAAATGAAAAATAATTAGAATACTTTTTCTTGTTTGAAGTCATAGTTGAAAATCAAAGTGTGTTTTTGTTTCTGATACTTTTTGTGGTTGCTTTATTTTGCAAACACCTAGAGTTTTAAAGTTAATAGATGCCTTGAGATTCTAAAAGTTTTATAAAATGACTATAACCAGTTTTGATAATATAGATACTTCATGTGTGGATCCAAGATTCCTAATGGACTTTAAATCATCTGCATTTACAACATGCATGTAGACAGATTCCAAGAGTTATAAATTGGTAGTTGAATTTATTAGATAATGTCTTACATCTTTAAGAACATACAGAAGGGATGAAGACCATTTATGTTGCTTTCACTAACTGCTTAAATCTATCATGCATTTAGGAATATAATTGCAAGCTGCTGTTTAAAGTTTTGATAGTGTAATATCGGAAAATTACATACCTATCCTACTTTACTTAATATGCCTCCAGTTTTGTTAGCTATCATGAACCATATACCACACAGTGTGGCGGGGTTGGGTAAGGAGATAGTCTGAGTGTGTGTTTTGTGTGTGTGTGTGTGCGTGTGTATGTATATATGTGTGTACTGGCAGAGGTTGAATTAAACCCTGTGATAAAAAAGGAAACAAGGTTTATCCTAAGAAAATGTATAAGGATCTTTCTTCAGGATATATTTTATGTCCTTCCCCTGTGTCCTCCAACTTTCATTCACTCCATTATTTGATAGTTTAATTCTCAGATGCTGAGGATCAGAACAGATGGATGCAGAAATTCTGGGAGAATCTTGGCTGAAGATGTGGGTTTCTCTTCTGCAAAGAACACAAGATCAGAGAATCTTTAAAATGAGATGGGAATAAATTTCAGGGATCATATTTGACATTCTAAATTAAAACATGGTTTCTTTTTTATGGTCTAAAAGCAGCTGTCTAGTTCCTTTAGAACAACCACAGTAAGGTAACTAAACCATAATGGTTGGGAGCTTTTGGTATGGATTAGTCCAACTGGGCCTGTGTGTTCTACCTGTCCTAGCTCAATGAGCTTAGCGTTTTTTATGCTTCAGTTCCTTCAATTGTAAAATGAAGTTATTAATAATACTTATTTCACAGACTGGTTGAGGGGATTAAAAGAGATGATGCATGTAAAGTGTAGCATAGTGCTTGGAAGGAAATGCTCAATGACTAGTAGCAATCTTACCTGTTGATTTATTGATTGACTGATTGATTGATTGAAGTGGAGTCTCACTGTGTCACCCAGGCTGGAGTGAGGTGGCACAATGTCCACTCACTGCAACCTCTGCCTTCCGGGTTCAAGTGGTCCTCCTGCCTCAGCCTCCAAAGTAGCTGGGATTACAAGCGTGCACCACCACACCTAGCTAATTTTTGTATTTTTAGTAGAGATGGGGGTTTCATCATGTTGGCCAGGCTGGTTTCCAGCCAGCAATTATTTTTATAAGCTTACATTTTTTTGAGAGTTTGTTAAAAAGTTTCCTTCCCCACATTTTAAGTCTCAAACTAGAATCTTGTTACTCCTACGTGTTAGAAGAGTTTATACTTTGTAGATGGTATTCAAAAGGACTGTCTCTTTCAAATGGGAGCCATTTAAGCATTTAAGGTAACATGTTTCTCTGAAACTAAAATAATCAGTTGTTTCACCTCTTCATAGGTCATGATTCATCTTTGTTACTATTCTCCTCTGGGGATTGAACATTTGTTAATGTTCTCCTAGAAATGGATTGCAATATTCCTTGTGGATTGGAAGAGCAGAGTGAAGCAGAATTTTCACATACTCTTCTGTGTAATCTGCTTTTGGTGATGTAGGTTCCGTTCTTATTATTTTGGGGCTACATTTTCTTGTTAAATTGGGGCAGTTACAAATTACATTTTGAGCAACATCATGAAAATTAAGCTTTCTGTCAACTCAAAATCTGAAGTGATTTTAAAATTGTTTTATTTCATGTTTTAGTTGACACAATAATTGTACATATTTGGGGAGTGTACAGTGGTGTTTCAATATATATCATATATAGTGATCAGATCAGAGTAAGTAGCATGTACATCATCTCAAATATCATTTCTTTGTGTTGGGGACATTCAACATCCTCCTTTTAGCCATTTGAAAGTATAATATATTATTGTTAATCATTCTATAGTTCTATGGAACTCTAGAAGTTATTCCTTCTATCCAGCATAATTTGTAACCTTTAATGAAATGATTTTTAATCTTCTATCCCGTTGATTGGATGCTGTTGTGTTTCATCATGTATATTTATCTTTGCTTTAATTGATATTTTTAAGTCTTATTGTAGAAATTTATTTCTATTCCTATTCCTATAAAATTAATTTCAGCTCCTGGTACCATCCTGTCTATTGCTGGACTAGAGCAAACTTTGTCTCTTTTTTGGGGGGAGGATATTCAACATGGAAGGAGAAATTGTGCTCCCCCGACAAGGGAGAAGTCTCAGGGACACAAACCCCTTTTCTGTATCCCATTTCCTAGAATCGCTTAGCCTTGTAGTTAACTCCTAAAATGGTTCCTTTAGCCTTGAGAAGATAATATGAAATATCTTTATATTAATTATGCCCTGATAAGCTCACAGCATCATTTTACTTTTTTTTTGTTTTTGATTTTATGTTAGTATATCCTCGTATTTGTAAAAAATTTTAGTTCAATTTTGTACATTTATTGAGCATTCATGCTGTGCATGACAATGCTCACTGCTACTGAGGGGATCTCTTTCCTCACAAAGCTCTGTTGATATTGGCCATAGGCCTCCAGACAATTTCTAGAGCCACCTTTCAAAGTACAAGCATGTGTGAGAATAGTCTTCCTAACAGCCTCAATTCTAGATCAGCTTGGAGTCAGATCAAGCCACACTCCGGGTGCTTCCATCTTGAGCATATCTAAATTGAGGCAAGGATGGAGAGTATTCAGAGAACAAGAGAGTCCTTTTGTTTTCCAGGAGTCTGTGAGGAAGTAAAATTTGAAAACTTTTGGAAGACTAAATGTTTATAAGACACTTTTATTGGTATATATCAATTTATGAACCTAACATTAGCCCCAAGTCTTATCAAGTTCCCCTGGTGTTTATATTGTTGGTGTTTAACCAGTAGCACCTCTCATCCTTTTTATGTGATTTTAGTGTATTTGGATAACATACATAGATTTTGATTCTGCATATTATAAAATTCTTTCAGATGTCGCCAGTCACCATACCACAGAAACAATATGACAAATGCCTACCCCTTGTCTAGGCCCCATATAATGAAGACCCAGCCTCAGCTTATCTGGGAAAGCAAATCAGTCATCAAATGCCATCCAAAGATGTTTGGGCATTTTTTATAAATGTTACATCTCATGGAGGAATTTAGACAAGAAACAACAAGACTAGTAATATCAGATGGATAGCAGTATGTAGAAGGTGGGATGTAGGTACATCAGGAGATTTTTGCAGTGGGCATGAGGCTGATTATGAAGAAGCCATGTAGAAGTACAATCTGCAAGCATTGGTAACTGAAGGGGGCAGAGAAATGGAGGAAGGGGTTAGATTAGTTGGAGGTCACGATATGGATATTAATTATAATTTTAACAAGGGTAAGAAAGGCTGAAGGATATGGCTTATCAGGAGGATAAAGTGTTCAGGTTTGGGCGTGTTTACTTGGAGTTCCACATGGGATAAGAACAGGGATTCAAAACTTAACATAAGAAGAGATGCCAACTCTGGACCAAGAAGAGATTTGATAGTCGTCCAATTTTTGAAGTGAATGGATGAAGGAGCTAATCAGATGGGAAAAAACTGAGAGGACTAGACCAAGATAGTGGGGAGTGTGATGGTAAATTTTAAATAACAGGAGAGACAATATCTAAACTCAGGTAATTTTAAGAAGAATAAAGATTACATAGGCAAATAGATGTTATTACAGTAATAGTTAAGAAGAATATGGCCAATTTAACATTTTGAGGCAGTATATCTCTATGTAACCCTATATTAACACATCTACATCTATATCTTTTTATATAGCTTCATCCTTTGTTCAATAGTATGCTTTTGGAGGTAACATACAAGCGCCATCAGCATTTTGCTTAGTGAGAAATCAGCAAATCTGTTATTGTTACAATAAAACAATTTAATAATTATTTTTACCACCAGTAATTTTTCAGAAGGCTCTAGTATGGAATTTACCATTATTGTTTCAAATTGTTCTTGAAGTGTTCAAGAAAAAAATTAATACCGGAAATGAAGAGTTGTATTTAATATTATTTCCACATTATTTTATCAACCCAAAATCTTCCAAATCAATAAATATATTCAAAATAATAATAACTAACTATTGTGCCTGGTGATAATATAACCATATACAATTCAGTAGTTTGCTTTAAATAATTGGCAGTAATCTTAGCCTAGGCAACCAAGCGAGACTCCTGTCTCTAAAAAATAAAAATAAATAAAAATTGGCAGTTGCCAATTGAAAAATGAAATGGCTGTGTCGTCAAAATACTTTAAAACATAAAAAAATGCTCAGGATTAAGCTTAAGACATGTATAAAAACTTTATTAATAAAACTGTAAGTATTTCTGAGAGAAACTTAATAAAACAAATAAATGGCATTAACAAATCTTTTGCATGGGATGACTCTATATTTTAAACATGTCACTTTTCCCAAAACTCTTTAATGTGTTTATTAGAGTTCACCTCCCCTCCACTTCCCCCTCCCCTTACAGCAGCATCCACTTTTGTATTTTTTGGAACATAATGAAATAATCCTCAATTTCATTTGAAGGATAAACCTTTAATTGAAATTATTAATCATAAAAATTATAATAGAAATAATATTATAGAAGTTGCCCTGTAAACTTCTATCATGTAATTGAAAACGTGTAATTATATATTGGTGAAAAGTTAACGAGTAATATAATGAAAATTAAACGTGTTTAAAGAAGTAAGCACCAGGCTGGGCGCGGTGGCTTGTGGATCACCTGAGGTCAGGAGTTCAAGACCAGCCTGGCCAACGTGGCGATACCCCGTCTCTACTAAAAAAATACAAAAATTAGCTGGGTGTTGTGGCGGGTGCCTGTCATCCCAGCTACTCGGAAGGCTGAGGTGGGGAGAATTGCTTGAACCCGGGAGGCGGAGGTTGCGGTGAGCTGAGATTGAGCCACTGCACTTCAACCTGGGCAAAAAAGCGAGAGTCCGTCTCCCCACCACCCCCACCCCCCAAAAAAAGTAAGCACCAATAAGTACATCAATTTAGTTTTTAGGCTAGAATTTTAATAATAATGAGAAAATGATAAATTGTTTAATAATTAATATTGTAATAGTTTTAAGTTTGGAAAAGCACTTGAGTAAATATATTACCACCACAGATCAAAATAAATACTCAAATATTTAATATTTAGCTGTTAAGATACTATAATAAAATGATATAATACATTTTACATTTGGTGACAAAAATTATTTGCTTGGCTAAGCTTGAGTCAGCTTCTGAATCTTCTGCTAGGCCCATCTGTGCACTTCATTGTAAAATCTAGTTTTAGCAAAGAACCCTGCTGCATCAGTTTAGCAAGACCCCCCCATCCTCAATATCTGATCATCTTTAATATTTTCTCAGGTTCCTCATCCTCCACATCCCCAAATGACACCTGTCACCCTGGTCTGTCTTCAGCAAGAATCCTGTTAGGTGGGTTTAACCAGAATTCTCCTTACCCCTGATGTTTCCTCTTAGTAATTTTCAATTCACTGAACTCCACACTACTCCTTGGCTATAAATTCCTACTTGACCCTGCTGTATTTGGGGTAGAGCCCAACCACTCTCCCTCATTGCAATACTCTGTTTCAGTAGTTCCTCTAGCCATGTTGATGCTACTGAATAAAATCTTTCTTATTGGGCTTTAATAAGTCTCATAGAATATATGTATTTTTAGCATTTGTAGTGTTCAAAGGCAATAATAATTAAGAAAAAAATGTAAAGATTTCACTGTGTAAACATTTTATTTTGCTTCTTAGTTAAAAGTAATAAAAACAAAGTCAATAAACAAATTATGTGCTGGTAAAAGATATTTGCAACACAAGCCTGGCATGGTGGCTCACACCTGTAATCCCAGCACTTTGGGAGGCTGAGGTGATAGATTACTTGAGGTCAGGTGTTTGAGACCAGCCTGGCCAACATAGTGAAACCCTGTATCTACAAAAATACACACACACACACACACACACACACAAGATAACTTGCACACAGATGAGAGATAGAGGTTTAATTTACCTATAATATTAATATAAATTGCAAATATTAAAAAGACCAATGAGGATATGGTGATTTGTAATAGGTGAAATGGTTGAGGTCAGAGTGAAAATATAATTAAATTTGTTAGCAATTAAAGATGTGCTTCAGTGACAACAAATCGGTGAGCTAATGGAAATTTACATGAACTCTTTGTTAGAGGATACATTGATAGAAGCTTTCTAAGAAGCAGCCTGACAGTATGTATACAACTTAAATATTAGTAAGGCTTTAATTCAGAAAATCCACATTGAGTAATCTCTTTTAAGGAAATGATTTAAAAATTACATATTTATGTAGATTTATATGGGAATATTTATAAAGAACAAAAAGGAAGAAAACATCTTGAAGTATTTTGTTCCTGGTTAAGTTAAAGTAGATTGCTACACACATTAGAATGTGGTATAGCCATCAAATATTTAAACCAATATGTTCACTAATATGCTCTTAAGTAAAAGTAGAGATGATAGACTACACATGTAATACAATCTCATTAAGCAACAAAGAGACAGAGAGAGAGAAAGAGAGAGAGAGACGGAGGGAGGGAGGGAGGGAGGGAGGGAGGGAGGGAGGGAGGGAGAGGGAGAGGGAGAGAAATATGGCGTTTATGCAATGACTAAAAAGATACATACCAAAATCTTACAAAAAAGATACTGAGTCTATAAATTCATTTTCTTCTTTGTGTTTTTCTATATATGAAATAAGCATGTTTTAATTTGAATTTGGAAAAAGATAAAGCTATTTCTATGTATTGTCTCATGTATTTAGACATGAAGACAACAGATACATTTTGTGCTCAAGTTCATGGCAAGGGAGCAAATTGTGTATATTATTTGCTATCACAGCACTCTCATGGATTTTTAACAACCAGAAACAATTTGAGCTTCCTTTGTGGAAACTTTAAATGAATATTAAAATTATGCTACAAAAATGCCCGGTCACTCAGCTAACCTGAAATGGTAGTTCTGTAACTCCGGAGTTTTCTGTGACAAGTACTGAACTCTCAAACTATGCTTCTGAGATGGTCCCTGAGAAAATGTATGTGAGCTAAAAATGGAAAAACTAGATTAAATTTTGATATACACTTACAGAAAGAACTTGAAATGGAAAACAAAAACCTTTCACATTTATTACCAGGTAGTTGTAGTGTAGGTAATTCTTTACATGATTCTCTAATTTCTCCATGTAGGTATGTATCTGATAAGCCTGGAAAATGCTGCTAGAATAAACCATCCTTTAGAAAGAATTAAAAATAGACATCCAAATACTAATGTGAATCTTAACACTTTTGTTGTGAAGTTGTTAATTCCAAGAAGTGTAACTGAGCCACAAATTTTACTAAGCAAATCATACTATATTGGATGATTCCTATTCTCAGCTATTTTCTTTTGCCAGAGCTACGAAGCTTATTTGCAAAGACTAGATGGCTTAAACAACAGAAATTTACTTTTTCACAATTCTAGAGACTAGAAGTGCAAGAATAACGTGTTGGCAGGGTTGGTTTCTTCTGAGGCATCTTTCCTTGGCTTGTAAGTGGCTTTCTTCTCCCTTTGTCTTAATATGTCTGTCTGTGTCATAATCTCCACTTCTTATATCAATACCAGTCACATTGGATTAAGATCCATTCTAGTGACTTCATTTTAAATAATCTCTTTAAAGACCCCATTTCCAAATACAGTCACATTCTGGAATACTAGGGGTTAGGACATCGACATATGAATTTGAGGGGAGCACAAACAAATTGAAGGAATGAATGACTGATGTATAGATAAATGAATTAATTTTTCTAATATTAAAATTGTTTTTAATATATTCAATTAAATATGCATAAATATTAATAAATTATTGAAAATTAGAGATTATAATCTTTTCAACATCATATTTTAAAGTAGCATGTTGACAATATATCATTTCTATGATATTCTTAGAAGTGTAAAATGTAAGGAAAAATTTTGGAGCAAGATGAATTTGTTTTTGTGATACGCAATCATTGTTAAATCAATAAATCAGTTAACAAATAATTATAGAGTGGGCTAGGCGCTGTTCTCATTACTTAACATAACAATAAATAAAGGAGATTGAGCCCTTGCTTTCCAGGCGTTAACAAACAAATGAGAATATAGTAAATAAATGTGCAAGCCAATCAATAAAATAAGTTTAGCATTTAATATTCTACAAGGAAGAGAATAAAATAGAAAAATATGACAAGGAGTGACAGGCTGGTTTCTACTAGGACCAGGGAAAACCTCCTTCAGCAGATGAGCTGGAAGTTCTGACCTACCTGATGAGTAGGCTTTTTAGGCAAAAATAACAAGAGTCATTTCTCTTAAAATGCAATGTTCCTGTCTTTAGGTCTTTGAGGAATTGCTGCACTATCTTCCAAAATGGTTGAACTAATTTGTACTCCTATCAACAGTGTGTAAGCATTCTTTTTTCTCCACAACATCACCAGCATCTTTAATTTTTTTTCCTTTTTAAGAATAGCCATTCTGACTTGTGTGAGATGGTATCTCACTGTGGTTTTGATTTGCATTTCTCTAATGCTCAGTATTGTTGAGCATTTTTTAGATGATTGTTGTCACATGTATGTCTTCTTTAGAGAACTGTCTGTTCATGTCCTTTGCCTACTTTTTAATGAGATTGTTTCTTTTTCTTCTTGTCAATTTGTTTAAGTTCCTTGTAGATGCTGGATATTAGACCTTTGTCAGATGCATACTTTGCAAAAATTTTCTCGCATTCCACAGGTTGTCTTTTTACTCTGTTTGTTGTTTATTTTGCTACGAAGAAGTTCTTTAGTTTAATTAGATCCCGTTTGTCAATTTTTGCTTTTGTTGCAACTGCTTTTGGCATCTTCATCATAAAGTCTTTGCCTGTGTTATTTTCGTAAGTGGTATTGCCTAGGTCATCTTCCAGAGTTTTTATAGCTTTGGGCTCTACATGTAAGTCTTTAATCCATCTTGAGTTAATTTTTGTACAAGGTGTAAGGTAGGGTTCAGTTTCAATTTTCTGCATATGGCTAGCCAGTTCTCCCAGCACCATTTATTAAATAGAGAATCCTAATACTAAACTTTCAGCCTCCAGAATTATGAGAAATAAATTTCTGTTTTTTATAAGCCAACATGCAGTTTTTCTTAAGTTCCCTTAAAAGTGTTTAAAGGATGGAAACAAGGTGATTGTGACTGAAATGAAGCAAACAAAGTGTGTAGAGGGAGAGACTGAGTTCAGAAAATATTTTGGCTTATACTAAAAAGTATAGATTTTATTTTAAGTAAAATTTTATCGCATTGAAAGTTTGAGGTAGGAGAGTAACTGGTCTGCATAAATACTTAAGAAACATCACTATTGCATAGAAGGGAGGTAGGAGGGGAGATAGGTAGACCACTGAAATTGCTTCTATAGTACTACAGGTAAGAGGAAAGGATGGCCTTAAGAAGGGCTGGAGAAGCAGAAAAGGGGAGAAGTCATCAAATTTGGGATTTGCTTTGAAGATACAGCTGACAGGAGTAACAGGTTAATCAGGTGTGTTGTGTAAGGGGAAAGAAGTAATCCAAGATGAATCTGACTTCTTTTTGGTTTTAGTAACTGTATGAAAAGTAGCACTGCATGTTCTCACTCACAGGTGGGAATTGAACAATGAGAACACTTGGACACAGGAAGGGGAACATCACACACTGGGGCCTGTCGTGGGGTGGGGGGAGCGGGGAGGGATAGCATTAGGAGATATACCTAATGTAAATGACGACTTAATGGGTGCAGCACACCAACATGGCACATGTATACATATGTAACAAACCTGCACGTTGTGCACATGTACCCTAGAACTTAAAGTATAATAATAATTAAAAAAAAGAAAATTAGAACCAGTTCCTGGGAGATATTCCGAGTGAGGTGGATTGGAGGAGACATGGCATGTTTTATTTTGTCAAGTTAATTCTGAAATGGAGAAGAAATAGGTGATAGGATGTGAGCTTTGTTCTCAGAGAAGAGTTCTGGGCAAGAAGTCTGAGTTTGAGAGTTTGTAGCACGTACATAGTATGTACATAGTGCGTATTCATATGTACATAGTTTTTAGTGTGTACATATTAAATCCATAGGGAACTGGAAGAAGTCACATAGTTTGAGTGCAGAACGAAAAAAGAAAGGGTTCTAGGATCGAGTTGAAGGGCTTAGAACACTTTTCAGGTTTGGAGCAGGAGGTCTCAGTAAAAAACATTCCATGAACTAAAAGAATCCTGAGTATAGGGACTAGGAAACCTCAATACATTTTCAAGAAGAGAGAATAATCAATTGTGTCAAATTTTATTGCATAGTAGAATAAGAAGAGATAATTTATCATTAGCTTTGGCAAAATGTAGGTCTTTGGTGTTCCCTAGGTTTATCAGTGTCTTTTTTCAACAGCAGTCTTATAAAAACAAGTAGAAAATAGGGAGGGTTGGGCCTTCCCACAGTACTGATATTGTAATAGTATAGGTAATTTTAGGTCACAGAATTATTTTTAGAGAGATACCACATGAACAGTAGTATAGTTAGTGGTTAGGTGCATACGCTCTGCAACCACGTGGCACAGGTTTTCTTCAAGGTCTGCCATTCTGTACTTTTGTGATTCACATAAGTTACTCTGTCTCTGTATGCCACTGCCTGTGTCCCTTCATCTCTAAAGGATATATACTGTAATGCCTACCTTGTCTGGGTTGTTGATTCAATCCTTTGTTCAACATGTTTATGTTGAGCATCTGGTTTGTGACATATACTCTTATAGCTATGTACAAGACAAACTGTCTATGCAGCTTCCTTTGGTGTAGGGGAGATAGACTCCCTTCCTCTCCAAACAAGGAAACAAATAAAATACATGTGCAGCTGCTAATAGATTCTAGGGAAAAATGAATCTGGATCAGAGTGGGAAGCTGTTGGAAGGATTATTATTTTATATAGACTAGTGGGAGGAAATCCTCACTAATAATATTTGAACAGAGACCTGAAGCAGAGTAGAGACTAAATCATAAGTATTCCAGAAGAGAAAACAGCAAGCATACAGCCCTGAGAAAAAAAAAAAAAGCATGTCTAGAATGATTTAGGACAAGCAGCTAGATTAGTGGAGCTGGACCAAAGAGAGGCCTGGTCAAGAAGTATAAATGAAGAGATCATGGAGGGCCTTTTGGAACTTCGTTAAGGCTTGTACTCTGTGTAGGATGGGAAACCATTAGAAAGTTTTGAGAATAATAGTGACACCATCTGACATGGTTTAAAGAGATTATTCTGGTATTGGGTTAGGGAATAGGCTTAAGGGGACCTGCTTAGGAAAAAACAGAGGAGTTCTGAGGCTATTGCAGTTAATTCTGGTAAGAGAAGATAGAGGTGTGATGTAGGCAGTGGGAGGTGGTTAGATTCTACATATATTTTGAAGCTGGAGACCACAAGATTTGTGGATGGGTTAGACGTAGAGTGTAGGAAAATGAAAGAAATCAAGGATGATTTCACAGTTTGGAGCTCTGTTGTTGAGATGATGATAAGGGTTACATAGTTCATGTAAAGCTTATTAAATTATGCCCAGCACGTAACAAGTGCCCAATAAATATTAGCATTTAATATTTTTAAATGCTTATTAGTTATTTTGCACTTTTATACTTTTATATATTGTTTTAATGCTTTTGACTTCTAGATTTCAAGTTGAGTGTAAACTTAATGCCATTTCCTTTCAGTGGTAACCATCTAGCTAAATAAACTTGAGTAATGTAGTAATCTTAGTGCCATTGCCTTGGACTGAAATTGGCATATAGTTCACTTACTGCGTAGCTATGGGCAAGTCACTAATCTCTCAATTTCATCTGCTCTGAAATGAGGATAATGATATTTACCTCCCAAGGCTATTATGAAAATTTAAAAAAATCCAGATTCAAAAATGAAAGTCACTGCAAAGTATGAGTTATTGCAGTTTTTATTGTTGCCTACACTCTGAGAAGGCCCTTTATGCTAATCCTACCCACTTAAAGCCATGAAAGAAATGAATTTGAACACGTTAGTTATTCACACCGAATTTTATTCTTGTTTGGTAAGATTCGAATGTTTTCCTTGGTGAGATTTGTTTTTATATTTCACAGTTTGAGATATACTGAGACCTGAGCAGCTTTATTGAACCACTTTTTAAAAGATTTGATGAATTCAAATCTTCCAGTCAGGATGAAAATTGGACACAAGAAGGGAGTGTGGGGGAGGGGAGCAATTTAGACAAGATCTGTGTAAGGCATTCAACTGAAGAGTGCTTCATACCTTAGTGTACTTTAGATAGATACTCCCAGAGTACCGTGATCAAACACATTGTTATGATTCAAGTGCTTAGCAAATCGGTGTCCCATAATTACTGGAACATAGAACGCATTTCCTTTATTGGGGAGGAAGAGCATTGATCGCTTATATAAAACTTGAGAAGACTGAGGGACTGAAAGTGTGACATTATTTTATTTCAATTATTGTATCCGTACTGAAACTGAAGGTGGGAACAATTCTGTGTGTTTTTCCTCCGCCAGATAGGAATATGTAGCATTATCTGATATTTGTTCATTTTTTTATATCATTTTACCACTTGTAGACAGTTCTCCATGTGGATTCATTTTAAAGAAAAAACGCTTATCCTCAGTCGTTATGTTTCTTAGTCAAATATTATTATTCCTAATGTGTAGAAAAGGGAATTGAGGTCAAGAGAGACGAAGTCATAGGATCATTTGTTTACAAGGGAAAGAAATGAAACACAACTTTGTTTTCCAGCCTCTCGTCTATATCTTTCTTCTATGTTTCTGATCTACGGGTTTTGCATTATGAAACGTTGGCCATTTAGGTAAAAGGATTTTCCTAATTAGCAGAAAAAAGTTGATAGTTCAGCTTTTATATTTATTTATAAATGTTTTATAGGTAAGTGGGGCTATGTTTTTATTTCATTTTACCCACAAGATGGATACAGGATAATTTTAACATCCTGTTCTTAATAAGAGTTTGGAGGACACCCGTATACTTATACTGTCCATTTTGGTTTTATCTTGAATGATGTAAAAGCAAGTGGAAGATTCCCATGGTTGTCACTGGAATTAATACTCTGCTCTGACCCGTCTCAGAAGGACATCAGAAAGGCAACATTTTAAAATTAGTCTCTACGAAAATAGTTATTGCATTTGATAGGAAGCTCATAAGGTAATTTGGAAAATTTCTTTGTAACTAAGAAAAATGCCTTTTAAAACCTTTTGATTTTACAGCCACCTTATAATATGTGAGAAATATTCAAAGCCATTTAAAGTATTTAAGGACTTATGACTTGTTAGATGCCTTTGCGATGATATAATAAAACCAAACTTACGTATATACCCATAGTCATTTTTAAAAGCTTTTTATTAAAGGCATGACATTATTTAATAAACCTTCCCAATTCATCTCCTTTGTCAAGGGCATCTTATGGAATTGTTGGTGAACCTTAAATATATTTGGCATAAGGAATATTCTTGCTTTCTCTCAGTCTCAATAGACCGAGATATTCTTGCTTTCTCTCAGTCTCAATAGAAACTGGAATTAGGAATTTCTTCAAAAGAGCTTTTTGAAAACCAGCTTGGGAGAAAAAAGAAAAAAAAACTTCTGACCTATGTCAACATTTTTTCAAGTCTTTATTATTAAATTCATGTGTATTCTACTTGTTTACAAAGCTCTAATCAAACATTTAAAAATACCTTATGAGTAATTAAAGGAATGAAAACATTTTTCTTAAATCTAAGCTAAAATATTATGATTTTTTTGAAGGTCACATGCTGACAGGGTAAGTCATGTTACAGGAATTCGTTAATCATTTTGGTCTCAATGGAGACAATAACTTTTGTATTTGTTATTTCAACAAGGTATTGGAAACACATTTGTCAGGGAAGATTGACCTTGCAAAAACACCAGACTAATTTTCCAATGAAGAGGGACTGACATTTTTATTGATAGGACTGTAAAGGGAAAATTAAGCTATAATTTTACTTGATACATTCCTGATCAGTGTGTGAATGGCACTTATACCATCTTCCTTTAATCATGACTTAATTAATACATGGAACTTTGTCCAGGGAAAGAGTTGAATAATAATTCATTGATGATTCATGCATTCACTTCTCACTTTCTGGAAAGTAACGTCTATGAAGTTGTAATATATTTTTCAAGTTATTTTTATTTCCATCTGTAGCATATAATTTATTTCTAACATATCAAATTTTATCATATGTAAATAAAAACCTATAATGCACTTCATAAAAGTTTTACCTATATAGCCAATGATATGCAATTATCCTATTAAAAGGTTACATTACATCTACTTTGAAATTTTTAGCATATTTTCCCAAATACCGTAATGTCATATAAAATTTTTCTCACTGATTATTTTTCTTCTTGAAGAAGTGAAAATATATTTATTATTAGTTAATATTAACTATGACCTTGCATATGATGTATCAATGGTCAATATATTTTAATATGTGTAATTTTTATTAACTAAATCTGTGATTCCTAATAATAGATCTGAGGATCGAATCTGGTTTATCTAATTTATCAAAACTTCAGTTTCACTTACTTAACTCATTATCTCATTCCTTAATTGTTCTCTTTTCCTGCCTGCCTCTCTGTGTGTTACAGTGTTTTCTTTTTGTCTTAGCCCCTAAAATTTCCTTCAGCTCTATTACAACCAACTCTTTTTTATATTTTTTATTATGTAGTGATTATTATTATTATACTTTAAGTTCTGGAGTACATGTTGAGAACCTGCAGGTTTGTTACATAAGTATACATGTGCGATGGTGGTTTGCTGCACCCATCCACCCATCATCTACATTAGGTATTTCTCCTAATGCTCTCCCTCCCCTAGCTCCCAACCCCCAACAGGCCCCAGTATGTGATAATCCCCTCCTTGTGTCCATGTGTTCTCATCGTTCAACTCCCACTAATGATTGAGAACATGTGGTGTTTGGTTTTCTGTTCCTGTGCTAGTTTGCCGAGAATGATGGTTTTCAGCTTCATCCATGTCCCTGCAAAGGACATGAACTCTTCCTTTTTTAAGGCTGCATAGTATTCCATGGTGTGTATGTGCCACATTTTCTTTATCCAGTCTATCATTGTTGGGCATTTGGGTTGGTTCCAAGTATTTGCTATTGTGAATAGTGCCACAATAAACATATGGGTACATGTGTCTTTATAGTAGAATGATTTATAATCCTTTGGGTATATACCCAGTAATGGGATTGCTGGGTCAAATGGTATTTCCGGTTCTAGATCCTTGAGGAATCAATACACTGTCTTCCACAATGTTTGGACTAACTTACACTCCCACTCACAGTGTAAAAGCGTTCCTATTTTTCCACATCCTCTCCAGCACCTGTTGTTTCCTGACTTTTTAATGATCACCATTCTAACTGGCATGAGATGATATCTCATTGTGGTTTTGATTTGCATTTCTCTAATGGCCAGTGATGATAAGCTTTTTTTCATATTTTGTTGGCTGTATGAATGCCTTCTTTTGAGAAGTGTCTGTTCATGTCCTTCACCCACTTTTTGATTTTTTTTTTTGTAAATTTGCTTAAGTTCTTTGTAGATTCTGGATATTAGCCCCTTGTCAGATAGATAGATTGCAGAAATTTTCTCCAATTCTGTAGGTTGCCTGTTAACTCTGATAATAGTTTTATTTTATTTATTTATTTTTTTTGAGACAGAGTTTCTCCCTGGTTCCCAGGCTGGAATGCAATGGCACGATCTTGGCTCGCTGCAACAACTGCTTACTGGGTTCAAAGGATTCTCCTGCCTCAGCCTCCTGAGTAGCTGAGATTACAGGCACCCACCACCATGCCCAGATAATTTTTGTATTTTTAATAGCGAGGAGGTTTCTTCATGTTAGCCTGGCTGGTCTTGAACTCTTGACCTCAGGTTATCCACCCACCTTGGCCTCCCAAAGTTCTGGGATTACAGGTGTGAGCCACCACACCCAGCCATATGACTAACTCTTATATCTTAGTCAGTGCTTCTATTTCAACCCCAAACTGTGCTGGATCAAAATGTTTGAACATTTGCAAACAGTAGTTATGTGATGGATTACAATTGTATCCTGGTCTATAAACCTGAATTTACAATTACTAATATTAGAAAACATGCTGTTGTTGTCTACATATCTGTGCCAGCATTTTCTATGCATGTTTAGAAGACTGGCTTGCAGAGGATTTTAAAGAGTTATCCCTTTATTGTAGACATTGGAAACAGTTTGTCTGTTATTCGTATATATCTCAACAGCTTAAATATATCAGTGGTTCTGAAGTGATAGATGAATAACTATCCTGGAGTGCTTGTAAAGATACTGATTGTTGGCTGAACATTCCAATTCAGTTAAGTATTGGATGTGACTTGGGAAACTACAGTATTAATCAGAACCTCAAGTGATTCTGATGCATGTGGCCCATGGATCACTCTCTTTAATATATATGCATTCTCTTTAAATATATATATATATATATATATATAATTTTCTATGAACTATTTAGAATGCGTAGTTAAATAAATTAAGATACTTTGGCCAAGTTCAAACAGCCATTACTGTTTTTCTCTACCTAATTTATTTATAATAGCTATAGCTCCAATCTTGGATTTATTTCACTTTTATATTTTTGCACCCTTGCATGATTTGGAATTATTGTTATTCATTCCTATGAGGTACAAATAATAGATGCTAATCTCATGAGTCAGAAGCAAATTTACTTGCATGTATAGTACTAGTTCTTTCAACTTACCAACACAAAATAAATCCTTTAGAGATTAAAGAGATATTGTAGACAACTTGTTTCTAATCCCTTCTTCCTAATTGAAACTAAAATCTCATCTTATTAAAATATTTGTTCATGAAACATAATCTAATGACTGGTATTGTCACTAGTAGAAGATAGGTCTCTTAATCTCAGTAAGAACTCTTCTCATTCAAGCAATATTTTTCAAATTTTGCTCTTCATAAGAAACACCCAGGATGCTTTTCAAAATGAATATTCCTGGGTTCAAAATACTGCTGTAGTAAAAGAAGCATATAAATCTATCTTGTTAACAACCCTCAAGGGTGATTTGAATGTAAGTGGTTCAAGGCCTACATGTTGTGAAATAATGTACAATATCCTGCTAGAAGGGTTGAAGAGTTAAATAAACAAATAATTAAAAGTAGGGCCAAATAACTAAGAATAAAGGCATTTAGCTGGGCTCTATGACAGGCCCTAGGGCTAATACACGTAGTCCTTAAAATTGAAGAAGCCCTCTGATTAGCGTTGGTGGCAAATAAGAAAATCAATCACTTACCGTGTTAGGTGATGTGGAGCACAGAGAGAGGAGCCTCCAGTAGTGAAGAGTGTCAATAAGGCCTTCAGGAAAAACATCCCAGAGAAGGTGACCCTAGTGGCAGGAGCAGAATGTGGGGAAGGTTGCTCTAGGCACCTTTGAGAGTAACTTGTGGGAAAAAATAGAACAACAATAAACCTAAAGCAAGAAAAATTGGCAATGAGAGTAAGCCTGACATAAGGGGTTATTATAGAAGTTAATGTGTGTACTTAGCACTGATTAAAAGCATTCATTAACTACTTATCATTATTTGTACTACTTATTTCAGCAGAGGGTTGAAAAGAGAAGAGTATCCAATGAACGACATTGACAAGAGAAGGGGTGGGGGCTGCTGAAGCTTCAGACTGAGCAGCAAGCACAAATTTAGGGTAGGTGGTGTCTGTAACTCTCTCTTATGAACTCACAGGTAACAGGGCCAGCTTTACTCAGGGGCCTGGGCTGGAGCCTCTGGGAACATGAAATCTCAAGGAGGGATCATTAAAAGTATCAAATATTGTAGAAAGGTCAAATATGAATAAGAGCTGAGATGTCTCCTTCACATTTGGTAGTTATTCATGACATTGTTCCTAACCACCTACATCAGAATAATTTAGGAATGCTTATACATATTCAAATCCCTGCCTTCTAATTCGGGACTATTAAATTAGAATCTCTGGGGTATGTGGCTTAAGGATGTCCATTAAAAAAATAAGAGATTATTTTGTACTCTGGAACTTAAGAACCAGTAAACTAGAGAGATAGATATATTTTGCTATGTGATAGGACTACAACCAACTGTAAGATTTTAAATAGTACTGATATAAGAGGAAATGGAGATAAAACAAGTGCAAACAACGTTTGTCATTAAAGCAAGACAGAAGGATAATTAAAAAAATATGGCTGGGACCACAGCCAAGCATCTGTTGTGGGCCTGGAGTTGCAGTTGGTCAGCACGGCCACCAATCAGGAAAAACAGCTGTACATGGAGTAGCGGAGACTGTAAACTACCTGGAACCCATGAGGCATCTCTGCAGCTGTTTTTCATCACATCAGTCTGTGAAAAGATCTTCAGGGAGTGCTGACAACTGCTTCACTTCTGCTTTCTAAATTTTGTGAAAATTCCACAACTGACTAACCTGCACAACACAAGGAAAGGAATTCAAATTCTGCAACCATTGATCCCAGTTTAACCAAGTTGCACAACTCAATATACCCATCGCTGACATCGCCAAGCACCTTCTTTACATTACATTTATGAGTTAGAGTGGTTTCACATATCGTATGAAATTGTACGTTGATAAGACATGTGAAACATAAGGGTGGTTTACCACCACTACTACTAAAAATAAGTAGCATTTATCAGCTACTTAGGATCTGCCAAGAAGTGTGGAAACTGTTTACATGCAGTTTAATCTAATTTCATATGCATAGAAACATGTGAGGTGACTAACATTATTTTTCTAACATGTCTTTTTATTTTAAAAATGCTAATGTGTTAGGCCAAGGGGCGTAGCCAAACCGCTGTGCTGTTGAGAGTAGAATCAGCATTGGATGATTGACCCGAATAGTGGTGAGAACAATGTTCAGAGTTCAGATGGGTGTTTATACTTCCTTGTCAGAGAGGACTCACTTGCATCCTTTGATGTCAGTAGGTCGGTGTTTAACACAGAGGCCAACCAGAAGGTCACAGCTCACCAAAAAGGACTTTGAGGTATAGAAAGAGCCTCACAGGACTGTAAGACCTGATGGGAGGTGAATTGTATGCATTGGTGTTTACGGGGAATAAGTCTTCTAACTTCTATATTTACTATGAACCCTTTGTGTAAGAATAGAGAGGAAAGAGTGCCAGAATAGAGAGGAAAGAGTGCCTACCAAGATTTAGTTATTAGAAAAAAATAAGAATAAGGGAGGATTACCTTGAATGGAATCTCATTTTCCTTTGTGAAGACATTACTCATATGTAAAGCAGCTGCTTGTGAGACTTACCTCATTCTTCATTTGCCAGCGTATCCTGGCAGCCCATACTTAGTTGTGCATCGATTACCTAGTGCTAATTTGGCAGTGATTTATTCTTCTGCACTCTGCAACCTGGTCTCACGAAGGGGAACACGTATTTATAGACTTGGAGTTAGAAAACATGGTAAGAGTTGCTAGTTTCAGGAGAAAAATATTAAATAATAAGATGAGCTCATATAAAAGTGAAATAAATAGTTTTTTTGTAATTGAAAAACCTCTCATATAGGAGAGAGATAACTTGATCAATACACGTTAATAACTAGAAATAGACTTACATCGGATTACAATCATTGTATTCACAGTATGAATTGCAACGTTTTCTGTTTCTTGTCCTCACCCCCCATTTCCTACTTAATAGTCTCAAGTGTTATAAACATTCAATATATACCCTCTGTTTCACCTTCCCTCATTCCCAGAAACATAACTACAAAATTAAACTCTCCCTACAAGTGTTTGCAAATCATGTGTAGGTGAGGCACGAGGGAGTAAAAATTATAATAAGAATTTGCTGTCATGGGAAGTTGCTAAATTTTATGAGTGATGTTGTATCTTTAACTTAAAATACTATCAAGAATAGCTAATAAAATCATATTTAAAACTGCTAAATTTATGCTACTTCCCTAGTTATAAGTGGTAACAGATGACACAGGATATTGCTTATATCAATTTTCAGTTGTCTGTGCCATCATTTTGTACATTTTTCCTTGTGACTATTTTTCTTGGTGGTGTCTACTCCTGATATTAACGGGTTTGAATCTCACCAGTTTGAGAATTAACTAAGTCCTTATTTAAGAACTTGGGGGTATGTTAGCACGAAATCATTTTAAAATTTTTCTTTCTAGGCTGGGCAGAATGGTTCATGCCTACAATCCCAGTGCTTTGCAATGCTGAGATGGGAGGATTGCTTGAGGACAGGAGCTCAAGGTTACAGTGAGCTACGATCACACTACTGTACCATAGCTCATGCAATTAAGTGAGAACCTATCTCTGAGAAATAATGAAAACTAAATAAAATTTCCTCTCTAAACCAATGACATAAAGAAAAAAAGGCAAAAAATTATGCAATATACATTCAATCACAAAAATGATTATTTTTCTACTCTGAGAGAGTTCTTTAAAAATTCTTTTCTGATTAGCTTCTTTCTCCTAATGTGTTGGTATTGATTGATTTGAGGTATGGGCCACACAAATCAATACCCAAGAAGACAAGTTGTATGTGATGACAGTAATTCTATCCGCAAGATAACTGCTAAATATCTGGGTACCAACGATTATATTTCAGCCAGCTGGTCAGCACATGATAATTTGTCAGTAAACCATTTTGCTGTCTTTGACTTCTAAAATGCTTATTTTCTTCAAAATATATATTTTGCTTATTACATCAACACTATACGTATCCAAGACTAGAAAGCTTGAAAATTTTTATTTTTTAATTTGGCGTCCTTTTCTGACAATTTTTTTCTGTTTTTAGAAAAAAAATGGTCTCAAATTTCTTATGCTGTCTGGTTTCCAAAATTGTTTTATGCAAGAAGGTGCTTATGGCCAGATATAAGACCAATGACACACTTGCTGTAATGTTTTCTAATGAAGAAATTTATGCATGTGAAGCATAAAGAAAACAAAAAAAAAAGAGTAACAAATTAGAAATTAGAAATTTATATAAGGGACTAACAAATGAGGGATGAGAGGCAACATTCAGATAATTCATAGAACAATGTAACTAGGTTAGTAAAATTCATTTTACTAACATTAAAAAGGGGCTAGAAGCAACAGAAGTCACATATAAGAGTTTTAAAAAATTATCTTATCTGAATTTGTGTAGGTACCTTTGAAATAAAACTGATGAGTGATGTGTTTAATCTCTGCTTCTACTTTTCCTCATTTTATTGCAGCCCTGAAGAGCACTTGTGGTTACAAGACATTAGCAATTATTTGAAAGAGCTCCCCAATTAAAAAAAATTTCAAAAAGTTCTAGCCTTAGTGAAAATTATTAGTATTATCCCCATTTTCCAGCAACGGAAATGGATATTTATAATGTTTAAAGTATCCTGTACTGGGCCACACTACTCAGCAAAGATGATCCATCTTAGTGTTTAGCATTCTGGATGAATGTTTCAAATCATCATGACTACTCCTGCTAAATGGCAAAATGATTCATACTATAGATTTTGCATTTTTTTCTATAATTCCTTATGGCTGTTTTTAAGTAGGAAGCATGCACATTTATGTGGAAGAAATGCAAGATAGAGTTAATTTTCAACTGGTAAAACATTTTATACTTGGATTTCATTCTTTAAAGGTTTCAATTTCGTGGCTAAGGCGTTGTCCAACTAACAGAAATAAAAAGGCCAAGATAAAGTCTTGTTCCTGTTAATTTTTTTTGTGGAATATGAAGTTCTTTGGATGAGCTCTTCAGCCATTTCTCACTGCCCAAGAGTGACAGAAAAGAGAGACGGGAAGTGCTAGCTAGATCTAAGGAGGGAAGGCTATGCAGCAGTGATAGTTAACCTAAATTGCAGTAAATGGACTCTTCCTTCAATTTGACCCATATAGATTCACAATTTATTTTTGATATTTCTTTACAAGAATAAGAACATAATGATTATACAACGTTATAGAGTTTTGTAGGATTTTTATTGTATTTCTATTTCTTATTTCACTTTTTAAAAGTCTACGGTCTAACAATTTTATTTTAGCAATTAAAGCAAAAGCTGTATTTAAGCTTTAAGAATTCGTAATATTTCATACTTTTGGTTAAAACAAGACAAAGAATTAGTGGGTAGTCAGGATCAATGTAAGGAAAGCGATGAACTGTCAGTTTAGAGAAAAATGTTTAGGCTTCAATTTGTAATGTAGGCTATCACTCTTTGCTTTGTTCTTTCCTCACTCTACATTCCTAAATTTCTCCTGGGTATTTTTAATGCACACATCTAGATTGTAGTCAGTTCTTGATAAAATCTGAATTAAATCAATGGATTCATCCTATATTCAGCAAGGAAGATTTCTGATAAAGTAGTTATATTTTAGCAGTACTGTCTAATACAGCAGCCATAGCCGTGTTTGCTGTATCTAGCAGTTGTAATGTGCCTCGTGTGATTGAGGAACTGAATTGTCAGTTCACCTCAATGTGGTTAGTGGCTAACATGCTGGACAGGGAAATGTGTAGCTCCAGTGCTCAGAAGAGGCTGCTGGTGTCCACGCTCCTGCCCCTTTCCTGAATCTATAGATTGCTAGTTCTTTGGTAAGACTCATCAATCCCTGTCTCATTGATGAATTTAAACATTCCTTTTTCCCTAGTGTCAGCCTATCCTGAATGGGTAGACCTCTATCTATAAAATTCTTTGATTAGCCAGTATCTGTTAGTGGGCCTGTAGCTTTGGAATGCTGGTGGCCTGTCTGCCTTCTCTTTTAATTAAGATTGGATCCTATTCTTCCCAATCCTGAATCACACTGACAACTACTGAACATGGCTTCTGACAGTTTATACCTATTTATAATTAGTTCTTTGTGATTCTTGAACATACAAGTATTTTTCAGTGTGCAACGGGCATCTTGACTGTGCTCCTTGGGAGATCCCTGCACACCAAACCTGGTGATGAAGTTACTATTCTTCATTTTGTTATTGCACAGCTGGATCAAGACTGGCTGTAGAACTTTGGGAAGGTCGAATCTTGTGCTTCAGCTCTCTCACTTATAAAGTGGAGGCGATAACAGTATCTTGCTTGTTTGGTCACTTGAGAAATAAATGTTAATATAAGGGAGGTGCTTAGAATAGCATATAGTGATTGCTGCGTAGATATAGCCATTAATAACAATATTACTGCAGTTTGCATCAGTACATCAGATCCCATCAAAACTATTTGATTATTTTCACTTAACTCTTCATATTTATTGTGTGTCCGAGTATGACAAAATAAGCCTCTTTTATATTTATTTTTATAATCTAGATTGAAAATTTTGTAGGAAGAATTAGGAAAGAGATCATATTTATATGTTCAATTTCAGGAACTTGAAATTTGCTTTCAATACTCAATTTTTATCCCAAGTTCCCTACTTTATAACCTTGGACAATCACACATATCTATGCATTCTTTTTTTTTCACCTTCACTCATGTTGTATCACCCCTCCTATCCCACATTACTACCTAGTCAAATAAAAAATCCTGGGTCAGAAAAATCCTCTTAGGAAGCGGTTTCAAACAACGTCTACTGTTAATTACACATGCTCTTATGGGTTTTAACCATGACTCCATAAAACTTCAGAATTTTTCAGACAAAATGCTGTCCCCAAGACTGCTTTTCACATCAGCTTATATGAGAATACATTTTCTTTATGTAATTCCCCATCTGTATTAGAATTAGTAAGTCTCAGATTTGAAATAAGTTTTTTATAATTGATGTTTTTACCAGATACCAAGCAGCGTTTACATAATAATTTGATATCCTGAAGAATAATGAAGCCAAGAACCCCATGAGCTTATCTTCATTCAGTACTATGGATTTTATCTGTTGAATGTGGCTCTGGCTTTTATTCTTCTAAAAATTTGATTTATATATAAATATAAATGTGCATGCACATACACCTTGGTAATTGCTTATGTACTTAAGCAATTATGATCTATATGAAGAAGAGAAGAAAAAAGTAGAAAATCAGGATGAATAATCTTGGCAGCTATGTAATAGAAATGTGTAATTTTGTTCATGAAGTCAAGTGACTAATTTGTATATGGTGTTGTGAAAAATGGATAGCCAAATAGCAAAACAAAAGTATCTATAGCTGAAACCATAAACCAATGTGAATAGGTAAAATATTTATATGTAAAATATGAAGCCTTACTAATATAAGAGGAAAACATGAGGACATTTATAATATTGAAATTGAGTATAACTACAACTCCAAAACTGAACCCATACAAATCAGTTAGAAATAATCTGTCCAGAAAAAAAAAAATTAAAGGAGAGATGAAAAATTATTTGCAATTAATAACACAGAAAGGGAAAATATGACGAAGATTTTCTAGAAGTCAAAAACAAAACAAAATTTAAACCAATACAAAAAAACATATTTAATACAAGAAAATGTAAAATAGTTACTTCATATAGAAAATTATATCTAACATTAGAATCCTTTTAGAAATTCAAATGAAAGCAACAATGATTGAACTTTTTTTTGAACTGTTTTTCTATCTTTTGGATTGATAAGCATCTGTAAGCTTAACACATACTATTGGCATGGTTGTTGCTTGTGGGGATGTAAGCAATACATTCCACATGTAGGACAATTTTGAAAGAAGTATAATTAGTAAAACAATGTACACAATTTGACCCAGCCATTTCTTATTGTAGGAATTTATTGCAGTTCTATCATTGCATATGCATAAAATAATATGGGCAGGAAAATTTTCACTTAACATTATTTTAATACCAGAAATAATTTACATTTCCATAGTATTTGACGGTTAAACCAATTAAAGTATGCGCATAAAATGGAATGCTCTCGGACTCTAATAGTTGAAAAAAGGAGTAGAGAAACTGTATGGGAATGTGGAAAAGCATTCAAGCTATATAGTTAAATAAAAAATAATTTGCTATGCAGTATATAAAATATAATAACATCATGCAAAAATGTATAATAAGATGTGTTTTACTATATGCACCTATATATATATACAGAAAGAACCTCTGGAGGGAAGAATATATATACAGAAGAATATATATATATATATATATATACAGAATATATATATATACACAGAATATATATATATATATATATATATATATATATATATATATACAGAAGAACCTCTAGAGGGAATATATATATATATACACACAGAAAGAACGTCTGGAAGGAAGAATATATATTATTAAAGGTGATACATGACAATTAGTTATATGAGCATAGAGATGAGATGAAAACTTTTCACTCTATAATTTGTATATGTTTTTGACAGTTTAAATGCATTACCTATCTAAAAATAAAAAAATTGAATTATAAAATGTTTAATTAGGAAAATATCCCTTTGAGAAATTCAAAATAAAAATTATATTTATGTAGCTTATCTTTCAAGCCACTTATAACACTATTAATTTTATTTATTATGTGGGTAGAGTGAACCTTTTGGCCTCTGAATTTAATTGTTTTGAAATTCATCTTTGGTTGTATCCAGTTGAGTTATAAAATCGTAATTCCTCACTGAAATAGGCTCAGGATTTATCCACCATTTTTATTTCAATAGATAGCCAAATAAGACCCAGGAAAATTACATTTGCATAATGTCAGAAAGCAAAATACTAGGAGAAAACACACTAAATTTTCTATTTTTTAACTTCCAGCCATTATTCCCTTAATGATGATGAATTCTATTACATTACACTATTATTTCTTATATGTTCTATTTCACTTTTAAAAGCTTCTGTTTTATTATTTTGTAAAAACCTTGAACTGATTTTTCTTTGAGGACAACAATGTTAGCAAAATAGAATGTGAAAGTTTCAAGCTAAGATATAACATCTATTTTTAGAGTAACCATTAATATTTAGAATATAATATTAATATTTAATTGTCTTCTAATTGTTAGACTGCAAAAGTCATGCCTGTAAAGGAAAATTATTTTCTAATGTGAGGATTGTTTGAAAATAGAATGTCTATTTGTCTGCTTTACAAAGTCATGAAAAGAAATTAATATTATCAAGGCATTTTATAGTTTAAAAAGAAATTAAGTTCTCAATATCATAATCATCTAAGATGAGAATATGGACTTTTCTTCCTAAAGTTTAAATATAATGTCAATTGGAAACTAATAATTATCTTAATCTAAAAGTGAAGGGCAACACACTAATATTTTCCTCCTTAAAATAGTTTACCCCATTCCTAACAATTTCTTTGTTTATTTCTCTGACATCTTACTAGCTATTTAAGCTTGTCATCTTTATTTGTTCACTCCAGTCTCTCATCAAGCAATTAATCTTTATTTTCTTTGCAGTACCACTTTGAACAATTCACTTCTTTTCAAACAAAGTGATTAATTAAATCTTAAAATATTACTTCGTGGTGTCACTTCCAGTAGCTCACAATTGTGTGGGTGTGGAGGAGAGATTTTTTTCGTTTTTTTTTTTTTTTTTTTTTTTTTTTTTTTTTTTTTTTTTTTTTACAGAGTTTCCTCTTACTGCCCAGGCTGGAGTGCAATGGCACTATCTAGGCTCACTGCAACCTCCGCCTCCTGGGTTCGAGTGATTCTCCTGCCTCAGCCTTTAGAGTAGCTGGGATTACAGGTGTGCACCGTCATGCCAGGCTAATTTTGTGTTTTCAGTAGAGACGAGGTTACACCATGTTGGCCAGGCTGGCCTCAAACTCCTGACCTCAGGTTATCCGCCCGCCTTGGCCTCCAACCGTGCTGGAATTACAGATGTGAGCCACTGCGCCCAGCCATGAGATCAAATATTTCATAGTCAAATCTTGATTCAAAACCTCTTTACTAAGCATCTAACCATGTTCAAGGTCTACCCATACTTATTTACCTGATTCTTAATAGTTATCTTTCCATAAGCCAGAAGTTTAATCTATATTCAAATTCTGGTTCTACTAGGTGACTTCGGGCAAATATTCCTTTCCTAGCTTCCTCCTTCTGTTTATTTTTTAAATTGGAATAATAAGCATTCCTTCTTACCTCACTAGATGTTAGGATTAAGTTAGGATAACATATGTAGCATGCTTTAGAAATACAATTGGCATTAGGAAGTACTCTGATTTATTAGCTATTTTTATTACCTTCTTTTCTGAAGTGTCAAAGTTGTGTTTGATTTCTCCGTTAGGTTCTTTTGTGTCTCATGTGTAAGATACCATTCCTCCTTCTCTTTATTTATTAAAATTCTATTCTTTTTTCAGAACATAGTTTAAGTGCCTCCTTTCTGATGTATACTTGTCTGTGTACTTCAACTAGATATCTAATGACATTGGACTGAAAATTGTACTTAGCTTTTAATCAAATACTTCTTAGGAGTAGTGATGATGTTTTTAGTTACTTGATTTAATCTAATGTATGGGTGCTCAGATGTCTTTCAGAAACAGACTATTAGAATCAATAAAGTAACAAATTTCTTATGTGTTATGCACCCATTTCATGGACTCAAGTTTTAAAAAGTTATAACCTTTAATCTTTATCACTCTCTCAACCAAAATATCTCTCTGTTTTTACATGAAACTCATTGAATCTCCCTTAAATACAGGAATCCTTACCCTGGGATTTGTGGATGGGCTTCAAGAGGCACAGAAAGCCTCTGAAACTATCTATAGACTTTTGAGTATGTAAACACACGTATTTTCTTCAAGAGAGATGATGGACACACAGAATAGTAGGAATTATTTTAATGATTTATTGTTTTTATCTATGCCTTTTAAATAAATAGGGACAAAACTAAGAATATACAATTTAATCAACTGGATATTGTATCATATTATATAAATATATTCTATTTTTCTTCTACACCATGCTTATGAAAGCTCTACTCTAAGTTAAATATATGAGATTTTTATGATTTTGTTATTTATTGTATTTATTGCGTATGAGGGCCTAAATAAATAAGCCTTTATTTCCCTGCCCACATTTGACTAAATGAAATTTCTGCTTTACAAATATTAATGATGATCAGTTGGCTTCCAACATAATGTAATAATGAGCTTTGCAGAACTCTCTCCAGCAAAACAATAATTTAACCAGTGAAAATTATAAAAATGATAATCACCTAAAGCCTGTAAAAATTACCTAAAGGGCATTCAGCAAACAGATAAACATTCATTTGAGAAAATCTACAATACCTTGATAAAAACAGTGAGGGACTGCTTTGTTTATGACTTGCTTCGTTATTACCACCCCACCACCAGCAGCTCCATGCTACAGATGGGTGTGAGCAACCAAGAAGGGAAGGCTCCCTTTCCCCTGCATCCAGTCTGGGGCTATGCTTTCACCCTGGGAGGGGCAGGCTGATAGTGTCTCTCATCATCCTCCTGCCAAATGTTGCAGAAGCCATATTTCAGCAAATGCCCCTTCAATGACTGTATCTTCTTTTTGTATGTAGTCTCTTGAATTCCCCTCTCTTAACCTTCTATAGCAGAAGTTCCACATTTCTGAAGAAGCAAGCTGAGAAGACCAGGGGCTACTTCCCCTTAAATACAGGAATCCTTACCCTGGGATTTGTGGATGGTGCCCACTCTGTGGATCAAGAGTATTACTTTGAGAAAAGCAGCAGTGGCCTATATGGCTCTGCCTAGAAAAAAAAGGCAGACTTTAAGCTTAGAAGCCACTGTTGAAGGATTTGACTTTGAAAAAGAGAGTGGAGAACTCCTTACCTAAGAGTGTGTCAAGAACAGTGGGCATCTGTTAACTAAGAGGAGGCTGGAAGCTTTGATAATGAACGAAATGTCAAAGAAACAAAAAATTCAATGGTGGTGAGAACCAGGGCAACAGACAACTAAGAAGAACCTCCTAGGTTTTCAGTCAACTCTTGGGGTCTGGAGAATGTTGTTCATATGTTCTAGGCAGCATCCACTGAAGAGCAATTAGAGAAAGACGTGTAACAGACTCAAAAGCATCCACCAACCTGCACAAAAGACCTATAAATACCGGGCAAAAAGGCTTCCTGACTCAAGGGTTTAAGTAAAACCACTGATCATGCACTATTGTACAAATAGGCTATTCTGCGCCAAGGGTGACTCCTAAGAATCTAGTCTTCAAAATATCATCACAGACATCCCTATGGATGTGGAAGACTGTGCATTCTCAAGCTGTACCTTCTTGGAAGCGATGAGAGAGGGATGATATATGCTACACATTTTGAGATCCTCACCCAATGTGGGACCAAAAAATGAAAACTTTCTGATATGTGCTATCAGCCTGCACAACACATATGCATCCAGAGACAAAAGGTAAAAATATAACTGGTAATTAAACATAAGTTTTGACCAGTAAGTGGCTTATGCCAATCCAGAAACACATCCTAGGTAGCAGAGCCAAAAAAGTAAAAACAAGGAGAAATGGGGGAAAAGCAAGGGGAAAAAAAATCTAAGCAGAAATATGAGAGGCTAAACATGGTTAAGGAAATAGACTTTGAGAATTAGTTCAGTCAAGTAACTAAACAAATAAACAAAATGGCCAAGTAGACAACAGCTACCAACTGCAGGGGATGAATAACGAGAGTCACTACAATCTATTAGCAAAATATCAAGTTTTAAAGAAAGACAATTATAAAGCATTCAAAGGAACAGGAAAAATCTAACACGCACACACACATACACACCCATCAGGCAGTAGAAACTTCCTCTGAAGGGGCCCTATGGTGGAATTAGTAAATAAACATATCAAAGAAACTGTTATATTTAAATAACTAAGAAAAAAACACGCTTTAAAAAATTACAGGATGGTATAATGGAAATGCCTCATAAAATACAGAATATCAATAAAGAGATGCAACTTGTTTGAAAGAATCAAATGGAAATTCTGAAGCTGAAATGTAATATAATTAAAACAAAAACTTCACTAGAGGGGCTTAACAGTAGATTAGAGTTTGTAGAAGAGAGAATCAGCAGACTTTGAGATAGAGAGTAGTTATGTGATCCAATGAACACAGATAAAATCAATAAAGAAAATTGAATAAGAGAAATGTGAAACACCGTTAGATATACAATATGTGTATTGTGAGTATCAAAAGAAGAAGAGAGAGAGAGTACGATAGGAGAATATTCAAACAATGGTTGAAACTTCTCACATTTGATTTTAAAAACATCAGTCTACAAACTCAGGAAGTACAATTAACCCTAAGTATGATAAATTTACAAAAGACCAAATGGCAATACAAACACAACTATATTGATAATAAATTTAAATGTGAATGAATTAAGCAATCTAATGAAAATATTGTCAGAGATTGTCATGATAATTTAAAAAGAAAAGTTAAAAATTCAACTAAACACTGTCTATAAGAGACACATTTCAAATTAGGTGAAAAGAGAAAGGATGGAAAAGCTGTATCGTGCAAACAACAACTAAAAAGAGCTAGAGTGGATATACTAATATGTGACAAAATACACTGAAGAATGTTATTAGAAATACTGAGGGACTTTTTATAATGTTAAAAAGATCACTCTACCTGGAAGATATATACATACATACATATACATATACATATATATATATTCCATATATATTCTATATATGTATATGCCATATATATGAAAATATTCAAATAATGGTTGAAAACTTCTCAAATTTGATTAAAATATATATACACCTCACAACAGAGGCCCAAATTTATGAAGCAAAAACTAATGGAATTGCAGGGAAAAATAGACAATTCAGCAATAATAGTTGGGGATTTCAATACTCCATTTTCAATAATGGATATAACAATAAAAGATCAACAAAGGAGTAAAGACTTGAATGATATCATTTGCCCAGTACACCTAACAGACATTTATAGAACATGCCACCCAACAATGAAAGAATATAAGTTCTTCTAAAGTGCATATTAACAATTCCCAGTATATATAACATCTTAGGTGGATAAACTAGTCTCAATAAATTTAAAAGAGGAAAGCAAAGCAGAGCAAGATGTCTGAATAGAAGCTTCCCAAAATCATCCCTGATCCCTGTAGGAACACCAAATTGAGCTACTATCCACACAAGAAAACACCTTATAAAAACCAAAAATCGTATGAGCAGTCATGGTACCAAGTTTTAACTTCATATTACTGA
This sequence comes from Nomascus leucogenys, assembly GCF_006542625.1. NCBI lineage: Eukaryota > Metazoa > Chordata > Mammalia > Primates > Hylobatidae > Nomascus > Nomascus leucogenys. The sequence continues at coordinate 99,973,184 of NC_044381.1, forward strand.
GTCATTGAAAAGGGTAAGAAAGACAGTCTTGAATCACCTACACACACCTCCCCCATCTTCTTGCAACAGTCTCATGGCACAGAGAAGGAATCTGTGACCTTGGCGTAGGTAGAGTATGGTGATATGAGACTTTGCACTGGAACTCAGTGCTTCTCCGTCACAGCAGAATGCAACACCAGGCAGAACTCAGCTGGTGCCCATGGAGTGAGTATTTACACCAGCTCTAGCCAGAGGGGAATCATCAATCCCAGGGGCTGGAACCTGAGTTCTGGCAAGCCCCACCACTGTGGACTAAAGTACTCCTGGGTTCTAAATAAACTTGAAAGCCAGTCTAGGCCACAAGGACTGCAATTCCTGGGCAATTTCTGGAGCTGTGCTGGGCTCAAGGCCAATGGACTTAGCAGCCACGTGACCCAGTGAAACACAAGCCAGCGTGGCAAAGGGAGTTAATATGCCACCACTTTTCTAACACCAGGCAGCACAGCTAGCAGCTCTGGGAGAGACTCCTTCATTCTGCTTGAGGAGAAGTGAGGGAAGAATAAAGAGGATTTGTCTTGAAACCTATATACCGGCTAAGCCACAGTAAGATAAGGCATCAGGCAGAGTCCTGAGACCCCTATTCCAGGCACGAGGTCTCAGATGACATTTCTAGACAAATCCTGGGCCAGAAGGGAACATGTTGTCTTTGAAGGGAATGGCCCTGTACTGGCAACATTCATCACCTGCTGACTAAAGAGCCCTTAGGCCCTGAATAATCAGCAGTGGTACCCAGGTGGTGCTTGTCATGGCCTTTTGTGAGATTCAAGGATGTGCTAGCTTCAGGTGTGACCCAGCACATTCCCAGCGGTGGTGGCTGTGGAAAGAGACTCCTTCTGTTTGAGGAAAAGAAAAGGACGAGTAAAGGGGAGTTTTTCTTACTGCTTAGGTACCAGCTCGGCACCAGCGGAGTAGAGAACCAAGCAGGCACTTGGAGTCCTTGATTCCAGGCCTTGGGTCTTGCATGGCATTTTTGGACCTTCCCTGGGACAGAGGGTAGACCACTCCCCTGAAGGGAAAGTCCCAGGTCTGGCAGCATTCACCAAAAGCTAGCTAAAGAACACTTGGTCCTTGAACTAACATCATCAGTAGCCAGGTAGTAGTGGCTGAGGGCCTGGGGTGGTGGCGGCCATGAGGAGAGACCCCACTGCTTGTGGAAAGGTGAGGGAAGCGTTGGAAGGACTTTTTACTCTTGTGGCTTGGGTGCCAGATCAGCCTTAGTAGAACAGAACAATAGATAGATCCCTAAGGTTTACAACTCCAGGCTCTGGATTCTGGACAACATCTCTGGACCTGCCTGGGACCAAAGGGAACTTGCCACCTGGAATGGAAGAACACAAGAGTAGCTGGCTTTCCCACTCGCTGATTGTAGAGCCCTATGGCCTTGAACAAACATAGGCGGTAGCCAGGCATTGGTTACTGTAGCCTTTGGCCCAGACCCAGTGTTGTTCTGGCTTCAGGTCTGACCCAGTGCATTCCCAATGGTGGCGGCCAGAGGGGTGCTTGTGTCACTCCTCCCTCAGCTCCGTGCAGCTTGAGACACACAGAGAGAATGTGTTTGGGGGAAAGAAAGGGAAGAGAAAAAGAGTATCTTCCTGGTAATCAAGGGAATTCTTCCAGATCTTATCGAAGATGACCAAGGGGGTCCCTCTATGAGTTTTTAAGAGCCACAGCATTGCTGAGCTTCAGGTGGCCCCTAATGCAAATATAGCTGCAGTGACCAAAACCATAGATCACAACCTCCAAGTCTCTTTAAATACCTGGAAAGCCATCCCAAGGACAGGTACAAGCAAGCCCAGACTGTGAAGACTATAATAAATACCTAACTCTTTAATTCCAGAAACTGGTGAAATCCAGATTATCCTGGAAAACATGATCTCACCAAATGAGCTAAATAAACCACCAGGGACCAATCCTGAAGAGACATAGATATGTGACCTTTCAGATAGAGAATTCAAACTAGCTGTTTCAAGGAAGCTTAACAAAATTTAAGTTAAAATAAAGAAGGAATTTAGAATCATATCAGACAAATTTAACAAAGAGATTGAAATAATTAAAAAGAATCAAGCAGAAATTCTGGAAATAAAAATGCCACTGACATAATGAAGAATGTGTCACAGTCTCTTAACAGCCAAATTGATCAAGTAGAAGAAGGGATTAGCGAGTTTGAATACAGGCTGTTTGAAAATACACAATCAGATGAGATGAAAGAAAAATAATTTAAAAAATGAAGCACACCTATTAGAAAATAGCCTCAAAAGGGCAAATCCAAGAGTTATTGGCCTTAGAGAGGAGGTAGAGAAAAGAATGTGGGTAGAAAGTTTATTCAAAGGGATAAATAAGGATAAATTCCAAAACCTAGAGAAATAGATCAATATTTAAGAACAAGCAGGTTATAGAACACCAAGTAGATTTAACTCAAAGCCACCTCAAGACATTTAATAATTAAACTCCCAAAGATCAAGGATAAAGAAAAGATTTTAAAATGAACAAGAGAAAAGAACCAATTAACATAAAATGTAGCTCCACTACCTCTGACAGCAGACTTCTCAGTGGATGCCTTATAGGCCAGGGGAGAGTGGCATGACATATTTAAAGTGCTGAAGGAAAACAAAACCAAACAGAACAAAAAATCATTTTATCCTATAATAGTATATCCAGCAATAATATCCATCAAATATAAGGGAGAAATAAAGACTTTCCGAGATGAACAAAAGCCAAGGGATTTCATAAATAACAAATGGGTCCTACCAGAAATGCTAAAGGGAGTTCTTCAGACTGAAAGAAAAGGATGTTAATGAGCAATAAGAAATCATCTAAAGGTACAAAACTCACTAGTAAAAGTTAGTACACAGGATAACACAGAATATTATAACACTGTCACTGTGATACATAACCTGCTGTTTTTTGTTTGTTTGTTTGTTTTGAGATGGAGTCTCACTCTGTCCCCAGGCCCAGGCTTGAGTGCAGTGGCCCGATCTCTGCTCTCTGTAACCTCTGCCTCCCGGATTCAAGCAATTGTCCTGCCTCAGCCTCCTGAGTATCTGGGATTACAGGCGTGTGCCACCACACCTGGAAATTTTTGTACTTTTAGCAGAGACAGAGTTTCACCATATTGTCGAGGCTGGTCTACAACTCATGACCTCAAGTGATCCGCCTGCCTTGGCCTCCCAAAGTGCTGGGATTACAGGTATGAGCCACCACACCCAGCCTAACCTACTCTTATCATAAGTAAAAAGACTAATCAATGAACCAGTAAAAAATAATGACAAGGAGGTTGCAGTGAGTTAAGATCGTGCCACTACACTCCAGTCTGGGCAACAGAGCAAGACTTCATTTCAAAATAATAATAATAATAATAATTATGGCAACAACAACTTGTCAAGACATAGTTTAATAAGATACAAACAGAAACAACAAAACATTAAAAAGTAGGAGGACAAAGTTAAAGTTTAGAGTTTTTATTAGTTATCTGTTTACTTATTAGTTAATTTTTTACGGAAAAAACTAGAAAAACAAAGGCAAAGCAAAGCCAAAATTAGTAAAAAAAATGAAATAATAAAGATCAGAGCAGAAATAAATGAAATTGAAATGAATAAAATAACTAATACAAAATATGAAAAGTTATTTTTTTGAAAAGACAAACAGAATTGACAAATATTTAGCTTGACTACATAAGAAAAAAAGATAAGACCCAAATAAATGATATCATAGATGAAAAGGAAGGCATCATAACTGATAACGAAAATTAAGAGGATTATTAGAGCAACTATATGCCAATAAATTGGAATCTAGAAGAAATGGATACATTCCTAGAAACATACAATCTCCCAAGGTTCTTCCTGGTTCTTCCTGAATGAGAAGTAATTAAAAACTTGAACAGAGCAATGATAAGTAACAAGATTAAAGACATAATAAAAAAGTATCCTGGCAAAGAAATGCCAGGGACCAGATAATTTCACTAATGAATTTTCCCAGACATTTAAAGAAGACCTAATATTTATCCTAGTCAAACTATTCCAAAAAAATGGAGAAGGAGGAAATACTTCCAGACTCCTTCTGTGAGGCTAGTATTACCCTGATGCCAAAACCAGACAAAGACACAGCAGTAAATAAATAAGTTAATTAAATCAAACATAGGCCAGTGTTCCTACTGAACATTGATATGAAAATTCTCAACAACATTTTAGCAAACCAAATTCAACAATATATTAAAAACATTATTCAGTAAGACCAAATGGGATTCATCCCTGGGATGCAAGGATGGTTCAACTTTTGCACACCAATCAATATGATACATCGTATCAATAGAATGAAGGAAAAAATCCATATGATCATTTCAATTGATGCTGAGAGGAGGGCTTTGATAAAATTAAACATCTCTTCGTTATAAAATATCTCAAACAACTGAGTATAGAAGGAAGATATCACAACACAATAAAAGCTGTGTGTGGCAGACCAACAGCTAGTGTCATACTGAGTGGGGAAAACTGTAAACATTTCTTCTGACATCTGGATTGAGACAAAGATATCCACTTTCACTACTGTTATTCAACATAATTTGGGGTGTCCTAGGTAGAGCAGATAAGAGGAAGATATAAAGGCCATCCAAGTTGGACAGGAATAAGTCAAACTATCTTTGTTTGCAAATGGTATGATCTTATATTTGGAAAAACCTAAAGATTCCACCAAAAACTATTAGAACTGATAAGCAAGTTTGGTAAAGTTTCAGGATACAAAATCAACATATGAAAATCAGTAGCATTTCTATATGCCAACAGCAAACAATCTGAAAAAAATCACCGAAGTAACCTCATTTACAGTAGGTACAAATGGCATAAAATACTTAGGAGTAAACTTAACCAGAGAAGTGAAAGACCTTTACAATTAAAACTATGAAACATTGATTAATGAAACTGAAGAAGATATACAAAAATAGAGAGATATTCTCTGCTCATAGATGTGAAGAATCAGTATTATTAAAATGTCCATACGGCCCAAAGTAATCTATAGATTCAGTGCAATCCCAATCAAAATACCAACGTTATTCTTCACAGAAATAGAAAAAACAATCCCCAAAATTATATGGGAACCTCAGAAGACCCAGAATATCCAAAGCTGTCGTGAACAGAAAGAAAAAAACTGGTGGAATCATGTTACCTGACTTCAAATTATACTACACAGCTATAGTATCCCACACAACAGAGTGCAAAGACATAAAGCAATGGAACAGAATAGAGAATCCAGAAACAATTCCATATATCTACAGTGAACTATTTTCGACCAAAGTGCCAGGAACATACAATGAAGAAAGGACAGTCTTTTCAGTAAATGTTGCCAGGAAACCTGGGTATCCGTATACAGAAAAATGAAAGTAGACCCCTATCTCTTGCTGTATTATTCCATTTTCACACCGCTATAAAAAGCTGTGAAAGACTGGGTAATTTATAAAAGAAAGAGGTTTAATTGCCGCACAGTTCAGCATGTCTGGGAAGTCCTCAGGAAACTTACGATTATGGTGGAAGGCAAAGGGGAAGTAAGGCACCTTCTTTATAAGGCAGCAGGAAGGAGAATGAACACAGGAGGAACTACCAAACTCTTATACGACTGTCGGATCCTGTGAAACCTCACTATCACAAGACAGCATGCGGGAAGCTACTGCCATGACTGAGTTACCTCCACGTGGTCTCTCCTTTAACATGTGGGGATTATGGGGATTACAATTCAAAATGAGATTTTGGTTGAGGACACAGCCAAACCATATCACTTGCCATGCAGAAAAATCAAATAAAAATGAATTAAAACTTAAATTTAAAACCTAAAACAATGGAACTAGTAAAATAAAACTGTAGGACCTTGGAATGGGCAAAGATATCTTGAGTAATACTCCAGAAGCACAGCCAACCAAAGGAAAAATTGGCAAGTGAGATCACAGTGAGTTAAAAAGCTTCTGCACAGTGAAGGAAACAGTCAACAAAGTGAAGAGGTAATCCAGGGAATGTGAGAAAATGTCTGCAAACTATCTATCTGAGAAGACATTAATAACCAGAATATATAAGAAGCCCAAAGGACTCTATAGGAAAATATCTAAAACCTGATTTAAAAATGGGCAAAAGTCCTGAATAGATATTTTTCAAAGGAAAACATACAAATGGCAAACTGGTACGTGAAAAGGTGCTAGGCATTATTAATCACGGGAAATGCAAATCAAAACTACAATGAGATACTATCTTGTGCAAGTTAAAATGCTTTTTATCCAAAAGGCAATAACAGATGTGGTGAGGATGTAGAGAGAAGGGAACCCTTATTTTTTTTTCTTTTTTTTTTTTTATTATACTTCAGGGTTTTAGGGTACATGTGCAAGGGGAACCCTTATATGCTGTTGTTGGGAAGGTAAATTAGCACAAGAACTATGGAGAACAGTTTGGAGGTCCCCCCAAAAAACTAAAAATAGAACTACTATATTATCTGGCAATCTCATTGGTAGGTATATACACAAAATAAAGGAAATCAGTTTTTTTTTTAAGAGATATCTGCACCCTCATGTTTACTGAAGCACTATTCACAATAACCAAGATTTTAAAGCAACCCACATGCCTATTACCAGACAAACAGATAAAGTAAAATGTGTTGCTGTTGCTGTGCAGAAGCTCTTCAGTTTAATTAGATCCTATCTGTCAATTTTGGCTTTTTTGCAACTGCTTTTGACATTTTTGTCATGAAATCTTTGCCAATGCTTATGTCCTGAATGGTATTGCCTAGGTTTACTTCTAAGGTTTTTATGATTTGGGGTTTTACTTATAGGTCTCTAATCACTCTTGGGTTAATTTTTGTATAAGCTATAAGGAAGGCATCCAGTTTCAGTTTTCTGCATATGACTAGCCAGTTTTTCCAGCACCGTTTACTGAATAAAAGAGCCTTTCCCTATTGCTTGTTTTTGTCAGGTTTGTCAAAGATCAGATGGTTGTAGATGTGTGGTGTTATTTCTGAGGTTTCTGTACTGCTCCATTAGTCCATATATCTGTTTTTGGTACCAGTACCATGCTGTCTTGGTTACTGTAGCCTTGTAGTATAGTTGAAAGTTAGGTAGTGTGATGCCTCCAGTTTTGTTCTTTTTGCTTAGGATTGTCCTGGCTATATGGGGTCTTCTTTGATTCCATTAGAAATTTAAAATAGTTTTTTCTAATTCTTTGAAGAATATCAATGGTAGTTTTATGGAAATAGCATGGAATCTATAAATCGCTTTGGGCAGTATGGCCATTTTCATGGCATTGATTCATCCTAGACATGAGGATGGAATATTTTTGCATTTGTTTGTGTCCGCTCTTATTTCCTTGAGCAGTAGTTCTCCTTGACGAGGCCCTTCCCATCCCTTGTTAGCTGTATTCCTAGGTATTTTATTCTCTTTGTAGCAATTGTAAACGGGAGTTCATTCATGGTTTGCCTCTCTGCTTGCCTATTGTTGGTGTAAAGGAACGCTTGTGATTTTTGCACATTGATTCTGTATCCTGAGACTGCTGAAGTTGCTTATCAGTTCAAAAAGTTTTGAGGCTGATACGATGGGATTTTCTAAATATAAAATCATGTAATCTGCAAACAGAGAAAACTTGACTTCCTCTATTCCTATTTGAATACCATTTATTTCTTTCTCTTGCCTAATTGCCCTGGCCAGAACTTCTAATACTATGTTGAATAGGAGTGGTGAGAGAGAGCATCCTTGTCTTGTACCAGTTTTCAAAGGGAATGCTTCCTACTTTTGCCTATTTAATATGATATTGGCTGTGGGTTTGTCACAGTTATTATATTGAGATATGTTCCATGAATACCTACTTTATTGAGAGTTTTTAACATGAACGGATGTTGAATTTTATCAAAGGCATTTGCATCTACCGAGGTAATAATGTGATTTTTGTCATTGATTCTGTTTGTGTGATGGATTACATTTAATGATGTGCACATGTTGAAGCAGTCTTGCATCCCAGGGATGAAGCCGACTTGATCATGGCGGGTAAGTTTTTGGATGTGCTGCTAGATTCAGTTTGCCAGTATTTTACTGAGGATTTTCCCATCGAAGTTCTCCAGGGATATTGGCCTGAAGTTTTCTTTTTTTGTTGTGTCTCTTCCCAGTTTTTGTATCAGGATGATACTGGCTTCATAAAATGAGTTAGGGAGGAGTCTCTCCTTTTCAATTGTTTGGAATAGTTTCAGAAGGAATGGTACCAGCACATCAGAGTGAACAGGCAACCTACAGAATGGGAGAAATTTTTTTCAATGTACCTATCTGACAAAGGTCTAATATGTATACTTTACAAGGAGCTTAAACATATTTACAATAAAAAAAACCATCAAAAATGGTCAAAGGATATGAACAGACACTTCTCAAAAGAAGACATTTATGCAGCCAACAACAACATGAATAAAAGCTCAACATCACCGATCATCAGAGAAATGTAAATCAAAACCACAATGAGATACCATTTCACTACAGTCAGAATGGCAATTATTAAAAAATTAGGAAACAATAGATGCTGGCGAGGCTGTGGAGAAATAACGCTTTTACACTGTCAGTGGTAAAGTAAATTAGTTCAACCATTGTGGAAGACAGTAATGCGATTCCTCAAGGATCTAGAACCAGAAATACCATTTGATCCAGCAACCTCATTACTTGGTATACACTCAAGGGAATATAAATCATTCTACTATAAAGACATATGCACACGTATGTTTATTGCAGCACTATTTACAATATCAAAGACATGGAACCAACTCAAATGCCCATGAATGATAGACTGGATAAAGAAAATGTGCTACATATACACCATGGAATACTATGCAGCCATAGAAAGCAATGAGATCATGTCCTTTGCAGGGACATGGATGAAGCTGGAAGTCATCATCCTCAGCAAACTAACAAAGGAACAGAAAACCTAACTCCACGTGTTCTCACTCATAACACATGGACACAGAGAGGGGAGCAACACAGTCTATGGCCTGCTGGGGGCTGGGGTTTGAACAGAGGGAACTTAGAGGATGGTTAATAGATGCAGCAAACCACTAGAGCACACATGTACCTGTGTAAAAAACCTGCACTATCTGTACATGTATCCCCCTTTTTTAGAAGAAATAAAGAAAAAAAAAAGAAAAGCAAGTAGTATTCAGCTTTTAAAAATAATGAGATCTTGTCAGCAACAACATGGATGGACCTGAAGGTTATTATGTTGAGGTAATCCAGGCACAAAAAGACAAACTTTACATTTCTTCACTTATTTGTGAGAGCTAAAAATTAATAGTTCAACACATGGAGATAGCCAGAATAATGGTTACCAGAGCCTGGGAAAGGTAGTCGGTGGGTGGGTATGCGGGGATGCTTTATGGATACAAAAATATAATTAGAATCAATAAGATCTACTGTTTGATAGCATAATGGGGTGACTATAGTCAATAATAATTTATTGTACATTTAAAAACAACTAATAGATTATGGTTGGATTGTTTGTAGCACAAAGAAAGGAAAAATGCTTGAGATGCTGGATACCTTATTTACCCTGATGTGATTATTATACATTGTATGCCTGTGTCAAAATATCTCATGTGCCCCATAAACATATACACCTACTTGGTACCCACAAAAAATAAAAATAAAAAATTTAAAAATAAATTAGTAAATTTAAAAGGATTGAAGTTCTACAAATTATCTTTCCTAATAACAATGTAATTAAATGATAAATCATCAACTGGAAGAAATTTGTGAAATTCAAATACACAAATTTAAACCAAACAATTCTAAATTACCAGTGGGTCAAAGAAAAAAAATGAGGAAAATTAGGATATAATTCGAGATCAATGGGGAAAAAAAAAACATGAGATACCAAAATTTATGAGATGCAGCTAAAGCAGTGCACATTGCTCAGAGGTCAATGTCGACCTGGAAATGCCTACATTTAAAGAAGCCAAGCACAGTGACTTATGTCTGAAATCCCAGCACTGTCAGTGACCGAGGCAGAAGGATCTCTTGAGGCCAGCAGTTCAAGCACCATTTTGGGCAGCATGGTGAGACCCTATTTCTATCAAAAAAAAAAAAAAAAAAGGAAAAAAAGAAAAAAGCTGGGTGTGGGAATGTATGACTGTAGTTGGAGTCCCAGCTACTTAGGAGGCTGAGGTGGGAGGATCACTTGACCCTGGGAGGTTGAGGCTACAGCGAGCTGAGATCTCACCACTGCACTGCAGTTTGGGCAACAGAGTGAGAACCCATCTCTAAAATAATAATAATAAATAATGATGATGATAATGATAATGAATTTTAAAAAGAAGAAAGCTCTCAAATCATAACTTACATTTATTCCTTAAGGAGCTGGAAAAGAGAAGAGCATTTTGAACACAGCAAATAGTTGGAAAGTCATACGGAAAGCAAAGTATAAATAAATGAAATAGAAAACAGAAAAATGATTGACAAACACAACAAAACCAAAATTTGGTTCTTCAAAAAGATTAACAACATTGACTAATCTTTCACTTTATTAACCAATAAAAAGAAAACATGACTTTGATTACAGAAAAACAGAAAAAAAAAGAGAGAAAATCACTACTGATCTGACAGAAAATTTTTAAAAGAATGCTATTAAAAGCTTATGCAAACAAATTAAATGACAGGTGAAATAAATAAATTCCTAGAAAGACAAAAATTATTAAAATTGACTCAGGATGAAATGAAAAATCTGATTAAGGTTATAACAAGTCAAATGATAAAATTAGTATTTTAAAAATTACCCACCAAAAAGGCCTGGGTCCCTAATAATACACTTTTGAACTATGAAAAACATTGACAGAATTATGAATGCTAACTTTTTACAAACTCTCTTTTCAAAATAGGATGCCAGAATTACTCTCATACCAAAACCAAACAAAAACATTACAAGTAAATACATTTTAAACTCTTCTTTATGAATACAGATGCCAAAACCTGGAACACAGTACTTGCAAACCAAATGTAGCAATATTTTTAAAAAGTTTGTACTTCATAACCAAGTCCAATTCATCATAGGCATGTATAATTACAAGAAAGAAAAATGAGCATCTCGTTAAATACAAAAGTAAATAAAGAAATAAACATTTTGGCCAGGTGCAGTGGCTCACGCCTGAAATTAATCCCAGAATTTTGGGAGGCCAAGATGGGTGGATCTCTTGAGGCCAGGGGTTCAAGATCAGCCTGGCTAACATGATGAAACATCATCTCTACTAAAAATACAAAATTAGCTGGCCATGGTGGCATGCACCTGTAGTCCCAGCTACTCAAGAGGCTGAAGCGCGAAAATCACTTGCGCCCTTGGGAGGTGGAGGTTGCAGTGAGCCGAGATCTGACTACTGCACTCCAGCCTAGGTGACAGAGCAAGACTCTGTCTCAAAAAAAGTGAAAAGACATTAGCATAAATTTAATGTCCTTTCAGGATAAAGACCTTCACCAAATAAAGAATAGATGGAAATTTGCTTAACCTAATAAAGGACCCACAGCTAAATTTATATCTTTTGGTGAAAGAATAGTTTCCCTCCAAATCAGGTAAAATATTGAAAAGTCCACTCTTTCTCTTTAATTTAGCACTGTATTAGAGATGATAACTGGAACAATTCGGTGAGAAAAAATAAATAAAAGACATCCAGATTGTTTATTTACCCTTATATCAAAATTTGTAAGTTTTATTATTTAAACATTTTATCTTTTTCATTTGATTGCTCATATTTTGTGTGAACCCTTGTTTATATTTTTAATATTTTTAGGCTTATTAATGATAAGCCAATTTTCATTCCTGACGCAGAATAAAAGAGAAACACTTATACTGTTTCTCTTTTATTCTTCCTGTGTTTTATGCATTTAATCAATTTTATGTCTGTTTATAGAGACAGATTTTGAGTTTGCTGTTTTCTCTGTTGAGCATTTATTTTTGATTGTATTAAATTTTGTCATTATTATTTATGCACTTTCTTGTGCCTCATTTTAGGCTTAATTTACTCTGAACATTTTTTTCAGCTCTATACTTAAATAATTGATTTTTAAAAATCATTTTTCTATTCTGACATGTGCCTTTAAGCTACAAACTTCCTCATACAATTAATTTACATCTATTCCTTATAATTTAAATTTTCATCAGGATTCGTGTCAAAATATTTTCTACCTTTCATCAAGCTATCGCATTTTACCTATGAATTATATACATGTATATTTGGAACTTTTAGTTGTCTGTTATTATTTCTAACTCAACTTTATGGTTGTCAGAAAACAAACTCTTTATGATTTCAATGCTTAATGATATGTAGAAGCCCATCACTGGTCAAGCTTGCTAAACTTCCCATATGTATTTGAAAAGAATGTTTATGTTATTGGTGCAATTGTGTATATATATACATATACATATACAATTTATACGTAACATTTAACAATTTTGGTTGTATTTTATAGACATTAAAATACATAGATCTTAAATGGAGAGTTTGGTGATTTTTTAACAATTGTGTACTTTAACCACCACACTATACATCATATAGAACAATTTCATATTTTCAGTTTCCTTATTCCACTTTCCAGATTATCCCCATTCCTTACTGTTCCCAGAGACTAATACTTTCTGATGTCTAACACTGTGGATTAGTTTTGCTTGTTTTTGCCTATTTTTGAATTTCATATGAATAATCATCAACGTTTCTGAGTTACATTAATATTATTGCATATATCAGTATTTTGCTCCTTTTAATTGCTAGGTAATGTTCCATGGTGTTCTTATACCACAATTTCTTTACCCATTATTTTATTAATGGATATTTGTGTTATTTTTCAAGAAAGGCTTCTTGTGGATAAGACTGATGTGAACATTTTCTCCAATCTTTTCATGTATATATATGTTTTCAGTTGTCTTGGGCAAACATCTGGGAATAGAAATGTTGAATATAGGGTAGATGTATATTAAAATTTGTAAGAAACTGGTAATCATTTTTCAAAGTACCTGTGCCACTTTACACTCCCAACTTGTACAAAAGTGTTATTTGCTCCACATCATTGCCAATATTTGTAACTATTTGTCATTATTTTTCTTTAAATTTTAGCTATTCTTGGAATAAATGCTGTCTTGTTTTTTTTGTTAATTTTTATTGTAGCTTTATGTGAGTCCTTTATAGATTCTGGATATGTACTCCTCATTAAAGATATATATAGTAGATATTTTCTTCTAAGTGGTTACTAGCCTTTTAATTTTCTTTTTTTTTTATTATTATACTTTAAATTCTAGGGTACGTGTGCGCAACGTGCAGGTTTGTTACATATTCATACATGTGCCATGTTGGTGTGCTGCACCCATTAACTCGTCATTTACATCAGGTGTATCTCCTAATGCTGTCCCTCCCGACTTCCCCACCCCACAACAGGCTCCAGTGTGTGATATTCCCCTTCCTGTGTCCATGTGTTCTCACTGTTCAGTTCCCGCCTATGAGTGAGAACATGCGGTGTTTGGTTTTTTGTCCTTGCAACAGTTTGCTGAGAATGATGGTTTGAAAAGCCAATGTTTTTAACTTGGTAAAGACAGTGTATCAAATTTTTCTTTTACAGTGTGAGTTGTGTTTTTTGTCTTCTCTTTAAGAAATATTTGTCTATTTCTAAAATGGCAAAGCTCTTCAATTTTTTTCTTCTACAATCATTATTATTGTAGCTTTCATGTTTAGTTCTATGATATACTTCAAACAAGCTTCTCTGTATAGAATTATGTACAGGTTAAAGTTTATTTTTTTTTCTGTAGATATCCATTGGAACCACCAATATATGTCATATAAATTTTATTTCCTCATTCAGTTGCTTTTGGTAACTTTGTTAAATATCAATTAGCTATACGTGTGTGCATTTATTTGTAGACTTCATTTCCTATTTCACTGATGAATTTTTATATTCTTATTCAAACGCTATACAATCTTGATTATTTAAGTGTAGAGTAAGTCCTGAAATCAAGTAGTACAAGTGTTTTAAATAATGTTTAAATATTTTTGAAAGTTGTTCTGTCTCTTTTAGGTCATTTGCATTTCAGTAGAACTTATGAAAAATCAGTGTGGCAGTTTCTATAATAAACCCTGCCTGAATTTTGATTCAAATTGCACTGAAGTTATAAATTGTTGTTGGCATAAAAGATACTTTAAAACATACTTTAACAATGTAGAGTCTTCCATTTGCTTTTATTATGGGACCTTTCATTGACACATATTTTACTCAACGTGTTTTGTAAACTCCAAAATACATGTTATGTTTCTCCATTTAATTAGGTGTGTTTTATTTTTTCCAAACAATGTTTTGGACATTTGAATGTAGTGGTTTTGTATATATTTTATTAGATTTTTTTGTAGAAATTTAATTTTTCTTTGCTGTTATTGAATTTATATTTAAATTTCATCTTCCAATTGTTCCTTTAACATGTATTGAAATGCTATTGGTTTTTACATATTAACTTTGTATTCTGTGATTTTTTGATAGGCTTCATAAAGGATTTTTTGAATGCCATTGTCATATTTTCTGAGAATAATAACTTTTTTCTTCTTTTCTGATCTTTATAACTTTTCTTTGTCTTGCTTCATTATTCTTGCTTAGACTCCATATACTATTGATTAAAGACAGAAAGAATAAATGCTCACTTTGTTTACATCTTAGGGAGAAAGCGTTCAGTGTCCTCCATTGGTTTAATGTTAGCCCTTTATGAGCCGCAGACCACTTCAATGTCCTTTACCAGACTTAAGGATTTTCTTTAAATAGTGGTTGCTGAGAGATTCTGTCATGTTTGAGTCTTGATTTTGGCAATTTTTTTTTCTGCAGCTATTGAGATATTTGTATATGTTTTTTGCTTATTAATACCATGAAATATACCAATTTTATTATTTTAATTGACATTTATGTAGTTTAATGTTTCACATATGTGTACAATGTGGAGTGATTAAATAAAAGCTATAAACATATACATCATCTCATTTACTTGATTTTTTTTTTGTGGAGATACATTTGAAATTTACTCTGTTATTTTGAATTACACAATACGTTATCATTGAATGTACTCACACTGCTGTGCAAATCTCAAAACTTATTCCTTCCATCTAGCTGAAACTTTGTATCTTTTGACCAATAACTCCTCAGTACCTTGCTCCCCAATCCCTCATCCTCTAGTAACCATAATTCTACCCTCTTTTTCTATGAATCCTACTCTTTTTGATTCTATATATAAATTCTACAAATCTTGCAGTATTTGTCTTTCTGTGCCTTCCTTATTTCACTATGCATAGTATTCTCTAGATTCATCCATGTTATCCAAAATAACAATATTTTGTTCTTTTTTAAGACTGAGTGATATTCTTTTCTGTATATGGGCATACCTTGTATGTATTGCATTTCATTTTGCTGTGTTGCACAGATATTGCTTTTTATAAATTGAAAGTTTGTGGCAACTTTGTGTTAGGCAAGATTATTAGTGCCATTTTTTCCAACAGTATGTGTTCATTTCATGTCTCTGTGGCACATTTTGGTAATTCTAACAATATTTCAAACTTTTCATTTTTATTGTCTCTGTTATGGGGATCTGTGGTCAATAATATTTGGTGTTACTGTGTCATTGTTTTGGGGGACCAAAAAACATTCC
This sequence comes from Nomascus leucogenys, assembly GCF_006542625.1. NCBI lineage: Eukaryota > Metazoa > Chordata > Mammalia > Primates > Hylobatidae > Nomascus > Nomascus leucogenys. Next base: position 99,988,870 of record NC_044381.1, read on the forward strand.
CATATAAGATGAGGCCAATTAATTAGTCTACAATGGCCACTAAGTGTTTGAATGAGAGAAAAGTCCAATGTCTCTCACTATAAATCAAAAACTAGAAATGATTAAGCTTAATAAAAAAGGCATGTTGAAAGCTGAGATAGGCCAAGAGCTAGACTTCTTGCACCAAACAGCTCAGTTGTAAATATAAAAGTTATTGAAGGATATTAAAAGTGCTACTCTATTGAACACACGAATAATAAGAAAGCCCAACAACCATATTGCTGATATGGAGAAACTTTTAGCGGTTCAGACAGAAAATGAAACCAGCCACAGCACATTGCTAAGCCAAAGCCTAATCCAGAGCAAAGCCCTAACTCGTGTCAATTCTGTGAAGACGGAGAGAGGTTTTGAAGTGTACTAGCTGCTAGTTATTTTGTAGAATGTTTCTCGCTTTGTTTGTGATTAGATTGAGGTTATGCATTTCTGGCAAGAATAATACAGAAGTGATATTGTGCCTTTCTCAGATGCATTATATCAAAGGATGCGAAAGACAGGGGAGGTGTCATAGATTGAAGGAGAATAAAGGGATATAACAACTAAATGCACTATGAGATCCTGCATTGGGTCCTAGAACAACAAGAAAGGATTTTAATGGAAAAGCTAGTGAAATTAAAATAAGATTTGTAGTTATTTAATAGATTGTGCCACAGTTAATTTCCTGGCTTTGGCAATTGTACTATAGATAAATAAGATGTTAACATTTGGGGAAGCTGGGTGAAGAACATATGGCAATTCTCTGTACTATTTTTGTAACATTTCAGTAAGTGTAAATAAAAGTTTAAAAACAAAAACAAAAACAAAAAAGACAGAGAGAGGTAAAGAGGCTGCAGAAGAGAATTTTGAAGCTAGCAGAGATTTGTTCATGAGACTTATGGAAAGAAGGTGTCTCCATAACATAAAAGTGCAAGATGAAGCAGAAAGTCTTGTAAAAGCTACAAGTTATGCAGAAGACCTAGACAAGATATTGACTTAAAGTGGCTACACTAAATAGCAGATTTTCAATATAGACAAAACTACCTTCTGTTGGAAAAAGAGGCCATCTAGGACTTTCATTGCTAAAGAGGAGAAGTCAATGCCTTCCTTCACTTTTTCAAAGGACAGGCTGAATCTCTTATTGAGAGCTAATGCAGCTGGTGATCTGAAGTTGAAGCCAGTGCTTAGTTATCATTCTGCAAATCCTAAAACCGTTGAGAATTATGCTACATCTACTCTGCCTGTGCTCTATAAATGGAACGACAAAGCCTGGATTATATCACATTTGTTTAAGCATGGTTTACTGAATATTTTAAGCCCAATATTCACACCTACTGCTCAGGAAAAAGGATGCCTTTCAAAATATTACTGCTCATTGACAGTACACCTAGTCACCCAAGAGCTCTGATGGAGATGTACAAGGAGATTAATGCGATTTCCATGCCTGCTAACAACAACAATTCATGGATCAACAAGTAATTTCAAACTTCGTCTTGTTATTTAAGAACTGTGTTTCATAGGACTGTTGTTGCCATAGATAGTGATTTCTCTGATGGATCTGGACAAAGTAAATTAAAAAGCTTCTGGAAAAGATTCTCCATTCTAGATGTCATTAAGAACATTAACGATTCATTGAAGGAGGCCAAAATATAACTTTGACAGACCTTTGTAGAAAGTTGTCCAACTTTCATGGACAACTTTGAGGGGTTCAAGACTTCAGTGGAGGAAGTAACTGAAGATGTGATAGAAATAGCAGGAGAACTAGAATTAGAAGTGGAGCGTGAAGATGTGACTGAATTGTTGTGATCTCATGAGAAAACTTGAATGGATGAGGGGCTGCTTCTTATGGATGAGCAAAGAAGGTAGTCTTTTCAGATGAAAAGTACTCCTGAGGAAGATGCTGTGAACATTGTTGAAATGACAATGGATACAGAATGTTACAGAAACTTAGTTGATAAAACAGTGGCAAGATTTGAGAGGATTGATTCCAACTTTGAAAGAAGTTCTGTCGGTAAAATGTTATTAAGCAGCATCGCTTATTACAGATAAATATTTTGTAAATCCCAAGAGCCATATAATGTGGCATTATTGTCTAAGTTTAAGAAATTGCCACAGTCACTTTACCCTTCAGCAGCTACCTCCCTGATCATTCTGCAGATATCACGGTCAAGGCAGACCCTCCACCAGCAAAATACGTAAGACTCTCTGAAAGATCAGGTTATTGTTAGCATTTTCAGCAACAAGGTATTTTTTTAACTAAGGTATGTGTATTGTTTTCCTGGACATAATGCTGTTACATAATGCTATTACACTTAACAGACTACATACAGTATAGTGTAAATAAAAGTATATGTAGTGGGCAATCAAAAAGTGTTCATGAGACTTGCTTTATGTGATATCCACTTCATTGTAGTGGTCTGGAACCAAACCCAAAATATCTCTGAGGTATGCGTGAATATACCACATTTTCTATATCTATTCATCTGTTGATGGAAACTTAGGTTGATTCTATATATTGCCTATTGTGAATAATGCTGCAATCAATGTAGGAGTGCAAAAATCCCGTAGGCATGTTGATATCTATTCATTTGGATATATTCTCAGAAAAGCAATTGCTGGATTATGTAGTAGTTCTAAGTTTAGTTTTTTGGGGGACCTCCATAACATTTTCCACAATGGACTAACTAATTTATATTCCCACTAACAGTGTACAAGGAGTCCATTTTTCCTGCCTTCTTGCCAACACTTGTTATCTTTCATCTTTTTGAGAAAAGCCATTCTAACTGGTATGACGTGACGTCTCATTGTGGCTTCAATTTGCATTTCTCTAGTGCCTAATGATGCCGGGCATGTTTCATGAACCTGTAGGCCATTTGTATGTGAAATTCTGAAAAGCGTTCACCACACTGTCCGTAGTCTAATCAAGTGATTTGTTTTCTAATGACATGCCTACCTTGAATCCTGGAGTAAACCACAAATAGTGATATTATTGGATTCAACATATTAATACTCTGTACACAGTTTTTGTGTCTTTCAGTTGTTAATCTGCACTTTTGATATTAGTAGTATTCTTATTAGGTTTTGGTATGAGAGTTATGATAACCTCCTAAAACTTGTTAAGTATATTTTTCTTCAGTATATTCTAATATAATTTTTATAGACATCGTTATTATTTCTTTCTTATAGATAGGTTTGATAAACTCACATATGAAGCCATCTGGGCATAGAATTTCATTTGTAGGAAGATTTTTCTATCCTTGCTTGAGGTTTATCAATTGTATTAATATTTTCAAGAAATTAAATTTTGCTTTTTAATTTTTTAATTACTTTCTTTTGATTCAAAAATAATACATTGTTACTATGTTTGCTTTACAAATCAATAATCTTTTAAAAATTATTCAAATCAGAAGTAGAAGTTAGTTTAATAATTTTGTTCCAGTACTTTATAATTACTGTTAGACATGTGTTAAAATATGCCATCATAATCATGGATTTGTCTATTTCTTCGAGTTCTTTCAATTTTTGATTAAATATTTTGAGACTGTCTTGTTTAAAACAGAGATTTTGTTAATTTTAATATCTTTCGTGTGGATTGACTCGTCCATATTAAGTGTACCTTTTTATTAAGAGTTTTGTATTAAACTGTATTAACTCTGATATGAATATAGCTTCACTGCTCTTTTTTTTGATAGAAGGAGAGCTTCTTGTTTCCATCTATTTATTTTCAACATTCCTATGTCCTCCTACTTAAGATATGACTATTACAAATAGCATATACTAGTTTTTAATAGAATGTCTTTGTATTTTATAAGAAATAATGGTGTGTTTACATTTTATGTAGTTGATAATATATTTATCCAATTTTATTTTATGTCATAGATATAGTGAGTTATTAAAATATTTTTAGAAATTAAAAAATATGGTGAGCGTTACAGAAGAAGTAGGCTATGTCACTGATGAAGGCAAGGGATGAGGTAGAGAAATCAGTTAGGAGATTGTTACAATTAATAGTTTGAGATGTTGCTATCCTAGAGAATTATAGAGACTAGGGGGAGAAAATGAACAGAATCCTGCACATGAAGGGGATAGTTGTAAACATTTTGTTTTAAAAAGGGAAGGGCTACAGATTTACACTTAGATGCTGGACAAATTTAAGAAATGTGTAAAGCAAAAAAATCCTATAAAAATACAGGGAAGGAATCAAAGATTATAGGAGAACCTGGATATTTTACATTCAGAAATCCTTCTTCCTGGACTAGATGATTTATATTATCAAATATGATAAAGCCTTCTTATTATTGAAGTGCAGTCCTGGAACAAGCAGCATTCACTTTCTCTAGGGGCTTGTTTAAAATGTGAAAATTTAGGCACTGCTCCAGGCCTCTATATTAGATTTTACACTAAATAATTGCCAAATGATGTTTTTTGCACATTAAATTTGAGCAATGTATGGAACAGTGGTTCTCTACCTTATTTGCATATTAGTATCCTCTGGGGAGCCTTTATAAATCCCATTGCCTGGGCCATACCCTAGACTAAATTGGAACCTGTGGGTTTGGCACTCAGGCATCTGCATGTTTAAAGCTCCCCAGGTGGTTCTCTTGCACAGCCAAGGTTGAGATCCAGTGCTGTAGGCACATGGAAGAGAACACAGCAAAACTAGACGATTACTAAGAAATGGTGAGGATTTTAGAGACTGGATTCTAGTCTTTGTTCTTTCTTTGAGAGTTGATTCATTTATTCCATATAAATCAATTTTTTCGTATATTTTAAAATGACATTTAGCAAATATGCTCTTTCAGTTCTAAAATTATGTGACTTTTCTGTCCATGGATTGTAATTTAGGAGATACTTGGCAAAATATAATAATGGGTGGTAATCATTGGTGTAGGATTAATTTGTGTATGGTAAGGAAATGTGCTGACTGTAACTGTTCAGAAATTGAGTGAGCAGTAGTGATCAGAAAATTTAATTATATCAGAAACAGAAAAGCAATCAAAACAGGTTTGCAGAAATAAAAATAGATAAGCCAATAAATTCATGAGAGTGTAAGTTGAGGCGAGTTTGAGAAAAGATAAAACAGGCAAAGTACATGACAGATTTGCAGAATTTTTTTCATTTTACCACTACAAAAGTGAGAAGAACATGATCAGTGCTTCTCGAACATTAACGTACAGAGGAATCGCTTGGAGATTTTTATTAAAATAAACATTTTTACCTTGTATGTCTCTGGGGTAGGTTATGAAATTATGATTTTTAAATAAGGTTCTAGGTGATGAAATGCTTTTTCTGTGGGTCCACACTTACTGCAGCAAGGAGCTGGAACCTAGTTATCGCTAAAAGTAGTGCAAAGGTCTTGCTGCTCATGCATCTTTCTTAGTTGCCTTAGTAACTGTGCCTCTTCAAGATAAGACACAACTCATCAAATTCAAATGAAAATGAGATAAACTTCAGTGAGAGATAGAACAACATGTTAAAAGGTTGTGTGGAAGGAGTTTTGGGGGAGGAATTCCTGAAGTTCATAAAGATAAGACTACTTGAAGAATAATTTGATTCCTCTCTAAAAAGATCAATAGAACTTATGAGCTTAGGAACTTAGAAGTTCAGCAGAACTGTTTTACCTGCAGCTGTCTTTGGTCATAGTCAATATAAAATTCCACATGCTTCACAAATGCATTTACTGATCTGTTTATGTGACACTAACACTCCATGGAAGAGATTGTTACAGGAAATAGGGTTTTTGAGTCAACCCCAGACACTAATCAGGAACTGACATCCACTTTACATGGAGATATCATCAACAGAAAATTCGAAAGTGTAGGTATTCAGGGAGCACTGAAGGAAATACAATAAGAACATTAGAGTGTGAAGTAAACCGTGCAGGGAGAAAAAGACCATTTTTTCCTCTTTCAAGGATGAACAACTCAAACTGGTCGAGAAAAGTGTGTCAGAGGGCTCTTCCATCTTGAGAGAATAGGAGAAGGGAATATCTGCCAAGAATGAGAAAAAGAAATGAAGATTTACAACTCAGGAAAAAATGATCAGTAAAACATTACAAAAGAGCTTTTAAAGCAACCTGAAGATCCTGTTTGCTACTAGAAACATGAATTTGTGGTGGGCAAGGTACATGTTATTGTGCTGCAGCCCAGGGAAGGCAATGGAGAAGTAGATGATTTTGTGTAGTGAGGGACTTGTGACCACTGTTGATAGTAGCACAGAACATAATTATGGAGGGGCAGTAAGGGTTACATGACAGTAGTTGGCCATTAATATTAGGAGAAGCACAGGTAGCTAGAAAGGAACAAATGAGTTGAGTAAATTAGAAAGAAATTTAGTTTGAAGTTTTTGATGAATGTAAAGAGGAAAAAATGAATTACTTTGTGAGACATGGGGGCAAAAAAGTGTGTGAAACTTTGGGTTTGAAGTATGCTATGTGATGACAAGTTACAAGCCATGGTTATATGAAGCGTAAATGAGTGATAGAGAGTAAATATGATCATCAATAGCATGAAGGAGAAAAGTTTTTCCTTTTTTAAAAACAGGATGATATGGAGTTTGACAGTGTGTTATTAGAGGTAGTATAGATGTCTGCATGTGTAAGACAGAAAAGAAAAGAAAAGAAAAGGAAAAAGAAAAGAAAAAAACAAAACATGCAAACCAGTTTTTGAACTTGTCGAGTAGGGAGACAATGGATCCTAGCTTTGAGGATTTGAAAAGAGGGATATGATCATAAAATCATAGAGTAATAGGTTTGGGAGGAAACTTAGAACTAATATTGTACAATACTGTAACTTATAGATGAGGAAGATCATAACCAAGAGAGGAAATTTCTTGTCCAGAAACACCTATCTCTTAGATAATGGTTGGGAGTAGAATACCAGGTAGTGAGAACATGCGGTGTTTGGTTTTTTGTCCTTGCGATAGTTTACTGAGAATGATGGTTTCCAGTTTCATCCATGTCCCTACAAAGGACATGAACTCATCATTTTTTATGGCTGCATAGTATTCCATGGTGTATATGTGCCACATTTGCTTAATCCAGTCTATCATTGTTGGATTGTTGGACATTTGGGTTGGTTCCAAGTCTTTGCTATTGTGAATAGTGCCGCAATAAACGTACGTGTGCACGTGTCTTTATAGCAGCATGATTTATAGTCCTTTGGATATATACCCAGTAATGGGATGGCTGGGTCAAATGGTATTTCTAGTTCTAGATCCCAGGTGGGAATTGAACAATGAGAACACATGGACACAGGAAGGGGAACATCACACTCCGGGGACTGTTGTGGGGTGGGAGGAGGGGGGAGGGACAGCATTAGGAGATATACCTAATGCTAAATGACGAGTTAATGGGTGCAGCACAGCAACATGGCACATGGATACATATGTAACAAACCTGCACATTGTGCACATGTACCCTAAAACTTAAACTATAATAAGAATAATAAAAAAAAAGAATACCAGGTAGTTAACCTCCCTTGTTCTTGGTAATAGTAAAGATGATGGCTGTGGTGGTAATGCTTTTGAACATAATGGTGTAGGCATACATACCAAGAGCTTATTAAATAAGAAAACTTTGTTCCTAGCTAATACAAAATGGAAAGGTAAATTAATGTTCGGCTCTAATGCTCCCTCCAAAATGTTAGCTCTGAAAGGACCGAGGTTTTTCATCTCTTATTTCTTGGTAACATATGGGATTGAGTTAATACTCATTATATATTTGCAGAATACGTGAATAAACACACTTTTAAAAAATTTAGAATATGTTGATCAGTTAGATGCTATTGTAGAACTATGAGTCTGCTAAAGGGAATGTTGTTTTATGAAGCATTTATCACTCCAAGTGTTCACTAAGTATTTTTTTTTTTTTTTTTTTGAGACGGAGTCTCGCTCTATCGCCCAGGCTGGAGTGCAGTGGCGCAATCTCGGCTCACTGCAAGCTCCCCCTCCCGGGTTCACGCCATTCTCCTGCCTCAGCCTCTCCGAGTAGCTGGGACTACAGGCGCCCGCCACCACGCCCGGCTAATTTTTTTGTATTTTTAGTAGAGACGGGGTTTCACCGTGGTCTCGATCTCCTGACCTCGTGAATCGCCCGCCTCGGCCTCCCAAAGTGCAGGGATTACAAGCGTGAGCCACCGCGCCCGGTCGTTCACTAGGTATTGATGGACCATCAGAATACATAACACTTACTCAGCTCGTAATATGAACCACATGCTGTACATACATTTTTTTTTAATCCTCATAATAACTCTTGAAAGTAATTATGATTATAACAATGGGGACCTAAGCTTGTATTTAAACTGTCAATTTCTTACTGCTAGAGCTCAGACCAAAAATCTATAGTGAACTTACTGGGCAGATGTTACAAAAGATAATTTGTGTGGTAAAGTCTCTCTTGGGACAGAATACCTCTTTAAACAAAGAAGATGCCAGGCCAAAGTGGGTTCATCACAAAGCATTAATTGGTAAGTGGACGTTTCTGATTCGATAGATAAAAACCTGTCCCTGTCCCTATCCTACCTGCATGAATATAGGTGTGCTTTATGGCAGAGAAAAAGGCTGCTTCAGTAAATGCTGTAATACACAGGAAAATGCAGAATGTGATAGGAAGAGAAACTCCGCCATCTCACTTGACACAGATCACCAAGAGGACTCATTGCTGAGAAGGCTCAGGGTGATGGTGACAGCATCATGAATATCAAAGGGAAAAGTGGAGATTAGCACTACTTTGAAAGTTGTGACCTTTTAAACTTGGCTGATGGATCAACAGCATTAGCATCACCTAGAAGCCTTTCAGAAAAGCAGAACCTCAAGCCCAACCCCTGATTTACTATTAGGAATCTGCATTTTAACAAGCTCCCCATCCTAAAGTATGAGGAGCACTGGTAGGTAGTGCTTTGGCTAAGCAATTAGTTGGGGCAGAACCTCCTGGAGCAGTGGCAATATTAGAAATAGGAGGCTTGCTCAGGCCTAAGCGTAGGACTTATTCTGAAGATCCAGTACTGCTTAGGTGGATGAATACATACCCAATGTGAACAAATGAGAGAGAATTTAAATAAAATCCTGCTAATTGCTATTAGCATGACTCCATCTGTAAATACAAGTTAGTGAAGCCTAGATAAATTGAGGTTTTTGTCTGTGTTACAAATGAAGACACCAAGACTCACAGAAGTTAAGTAGCTTGCTCAAGGTGACACATGCAGGGAATCCATGAAGCGACATACAAGGATGCTGAAGTGAAATACAGTTCACACTTCTAAATTAAATCAGTAGGAAGCCACTGGCACAATACATTGTATACTTTCTATAATTCTGGTTATAATTAAAGCAGCTTCTATTCAAGGGCCCAATGTGATTCTTCTTGTTGGTGGTGAAGGTTTTGTTTGTTTTTTAGAGACAGGGTCTCGCTCTTTCACCCAGGGTGGAGAGCGGTGGCACGATCATAGCTCATTACACTCTCAAACTCCTGGGCTCCAGGGATTCTCCTGCCTCAACGTCCCAGAGAGCTCGGTCTACAAGAACATGCCACTGCGCCAGCTAATTTTTATTTTTTATTTTTTTGAGATGGGGTTTTGTTGTATTGCACAGGCTGATCCTGAACACCTGACATAGAGCCATCCTCCTGCTTGGGCCCCTCAAAGCTCTGGGACTGTAGATATGAGCCACTAAACCCAGAATGAATGTGTTTTATAAGCATAATCACGCTAATTTCTATAGTACTTTCTGGAGATATGGATATATACTACTAGTTATACAATATATATTTTCTACCTCTCAGTTAAGAGAAAGAAAGAACTTGGTGAAGCAGTACTAAACCCCCTCCTGAGGCTAAAATAGTTCCAAGTGTATTTTTACCTGTATCTTTTAAAACCATGGCACCCCTTTATCACTTTCAAATTCCAATGTGTGACAATTATTAAAAGATCCTTTTAGCTCTCCTGGTAAAAATGAAAGAGGAAAGAAATGAAAATTCAGATTTTATAAACTAGGAATATTTTAAGACTGCTGTGTAGCTATCAAAGTCTGATGATAATGTCTATATTTATCTACAAATGGAATGTCATCATTTAGTTAATTAGAAATTAAACAATTTAATTAATTTAATTCTTCAGTTAATTTCTTCCAGCCCTTTAAATATAGTAATATTTGATGATGGGTTCTAATTTACATACCATGTGCATATGTTATAAGGACAGATTTAGTAAAATTAATGGTTTCTTCAAAAATAGCTTTTTTCTTGGAAGAGAAGTTTTCTATAAACAAGCATTGGACTTTTTCCTTTTATTTTTCCTGAAAAATCAAGACCCATGAAGTGAAAACATTTTGTCGGCTTGTAAAAAACTGCATTAATTATTCCATTCTGACTATTTAATCAGTTTTCTCAGTTTTCCTTTTAAACTTATTCGATTAAACAGAATGGCCTTCAGAGCAGTGACAGGTAAGACAGTGTTTTGTTTTGCTTTTCCCCAGCAAAAGTGTTTTCTTTAAAAAGGCTGCCACACACATCAGTTTTTGCTCCTTGTCTTTCTTTTGGGAGAATAACTATTTATAAATAATTGCCTACAATAATGTGCACATTCTCAGAGTAAATGCCCAAGATTTGATGATCATTTCATGGTAACCCTTTGAAAATCAGCACATTTGCCTTCAAAGATGATAGTGTCAGGTGGTACAATAAATGTCAGTATTTTATCTGCATTATTGTAACAATTTTGTATCACACCTTGATAGCGTAGATTTGTTTTCTTTGGGGACTTTGACTTTCATGTATCTTCTTTTAATGGGACTTAATACTCATATTTAACAATGTCAAGCAGAGCATAAGGATGGAGAAAATCTTCAAAATTCTGTGTCTGACTTGCTTATCACTCCAATCTAGGTAGCTCCATTATTTACCGCAGAATTTTTGACTCTGTTAATATGACCTTCTATATTCTAGACTCAAGGGGATCATATCTCCACAAAAACAAGCTGAAGGACAATGATGTTTTTAAAAGAAGCATGTGGGCTAACAGTGGCCAAAATAGACCTTTACCAGTGGCCACTGGATAGCGCTTATTTCAATTTAAATGAATGCTTTTTTATCTCCAAATATAGTTCTCTAATATGGAGGCCATCTTTAGACATCAGCAGCCAGAGCTGTAGTTGGGGAGTTATTTATAACTTCCACAGTAGCCACGTGATTTCCCTTTCTGTCTTTTCCCTGGCATTGTCTCATCATCTCATTACTTTACCTCTGGACTTGTATTGCTTGTACCTCACTTTCAGTGAGAATTTCACCTTCATTTTCTAGACTTATTGTTATACTTTTCTCTCTCTCTCTCTCTCTCTCTGTCTCTCTGTGTGTGTGTGTGTGTGTGTGTGTGTGTGTGTGTCTGTGAGATATGGAGTCTCGCTATGTTGCCCAGGCTGGAGTGCATAGGCTATTCACAGGCAATCATAGTGTACCACAGTCTTGAACTCCTGAACCCAAGCCATCCTCCTGCCTCAGCCTCCCAAGCGGGTGGAACTACAGATGCATGCCACCACACCTGGATGGACTTATTTTTATACTTGTCATTATTTTTCCTATCCGCATGTCAAAATATATTATCACATATTGCACTAGTTGCAGAGGTGTTTCTTAGCTTTGTGTTTTTTTGAAAGTGAAGGATCATGCCACTTTCCTATTATCTTTCCTTAGTTATATATACAACAGGAAATAAGTATCTTTTAAAAATATTTTGGGAGAGGAAATAATGAAGAAACCTATTATGTTAGCAGGAATATATTATACATCTCTGGAGAAATAAACTTACTGTAAGCAATTACGTTTCTGGATTCTACCTGCTCATCTCCCAAATACTCTTAAAGAATAAAAGATAAAAATGAGATACAGTTTAATGATGTGATGTATGTAGGCTAGTCAGCTGTATCACTCGCTCATTAATTATAAGGATAAGTTATTACGTGGCTTGACTGATTCACTTGTTTGTTTCTAGGATCACTTAAATACTAAAATGTACCATTTTTCAAAAGGAAAGAGTAACCATTTTTCATATAAATTAACTAATATAATTGCAAATAAGCCTCAAAATCTATTTGGTGAAAATGCAAAAAAAAAAAAAAATCCCCTAACTAAACAATGTAACACACTACTGTGCACAGTGCTATGGCCTCAGTTGCTTTTTTAGAGACAACAAAGATACTAAAGTGACATAAATACTAATGTCACCACAGCGGCAGGTTCTCCAAGTACCTTGTACTAGATTGTGAAAATTATTAAGGTGACTAAGGTAATTTTTGAATTGTTTTGAAATGATAATATTACAATTTGAAATTACGGAACATATATGAAATAATACATACAATTTTGCATTATAAAATATTTTAGTAACTATTGTGAAATGCCATTAATATTTTGGTGATTACTCTTACGTCATATGTGCATGTACATGAGCAGGCACACAGACAGACATAAACATGATAGGATCATGTAAGACATTGTATAGACTCTTCTATGATAGGGTGATACCCTTCTCTTTTTCTTCTTTGTCCAGCTCTTCTACTCTTTATCCATATCGTACGCTATCCCTACCCGAGGTAATCTAGCAACGTGTTTATAGTTCTATATGTCTCATTATGCTCATATGTCATTTACATGGTATTTTATATACAGGGTTTACACATTTATAGTAAATGATCTTTATATAGTTTATACAATATCCGTTTTTCTTTTCTCTGCAATACAAACGTGTTTCATATCCCTCAAACACACCCACACCGCTCACTTACACATATGTTATCACTGTTTGCTTTTGTAAACTTGTGTTCAACGTATACACGTTAATCATTTAAGCATACCTTGTGGAAATCCTGCCAACTCGACTACTGTGCCTCCAGTTTCTTCCTTTTTATCCCGTCATAATAAACCTGGCAATAATTGATTCAGCCATATGCACGTTGGTATCACTTATGCTGTTTGTTTATTTTTTATTTTTTATTTTTTTTTTTTTTTGAGACAGAGCTTTGTACTTGTCCCCCAGGCTGGAGTGCAATGGCGCGATCTTGGCTCACCGCAACCTGCACCTCCCAGGTTCAAGCGATTATCCTGCCTCAGCCTCCTGAGTAGCTGGCATTACAGGCATGTGCCATCACGCCTGGCTAATTTTGTATTTTTAATAGAGACGGGGTTTCTATATGGAGAAACCATGTTGGCCAGGCTCGTCTTGAACTCTCGACCTCAGGTGATCCGCCAACCTTGGCCTCCTAAAGTGCTGGGATTACAGGCGTGAGCCACCATGTTTGGCCGTTCCTGTACTTTACCCTAAAAATTTTAGTGCTTTTTAAAAAATTTTTATTTTATTTTTTATTCTTCAGTGGAATAGATTCCCAGGAGACGGCTTATTGAGTCAAAGATTCTGTTTATATTGTCAGTTTGACTTTTAAAAAGCCTATCAAAATCCACATTCCTTTATTCATATGTGAGTATGTCTTCTTATCCCGGCCATCTGTAGTTATTATTCATTTAAATTTATACCAGTCTATGTGATGGATGTTATCTAATATCTTAGTGTTGTTTTAATTTTATATTGAGCATCTTTTTATGTGTTTGTGGGCTTTTGTTTTGCTTTCATATGAATATTTTTCCTTTTGTTAAGTAGAGCTAGATTTACCTGCATTAAATAAAACACTCTAAATAATAGTATGTAAAGCCATATAGAAAGATAAGTTTCTGTTATAAAAGAGATCTAGATGTTAGCAGTGCCTATATTGGTGGCTTTCTACTATAACCTGGGTCCTGGGTCCAGTCTGTGTTCTGTTGTGCTTAGCATCTTCTACCTGATCCACGAAAATGGGCTGGAACTTTAACCATTAAATCTACATCCCGGGCATCTGGAGACAGGGGGAGGAGAAGGAAGTGCACTTGCTCCCTCCCTTTAAAAGAAATATTCCCTAAATGCACAAATTTGTTCTGCCTGCCTATATAGTATTAACTGGAAGGTAGGGACTGCCACAAATAATTACAATATAGTTTATGAAGTGTAGTGTTTTACATTGTTGGAAGAAGGCCTGCCTTAGATGCAATTTTATCTTAGTAAGGTGGAAGGCAAGAATATACATTAGGAGGTCAGAGGCATTCTCTGCCACGCTTATCCTTTTCCTACATTACTATTGGATTATCTGTCTTCTTTATTAAATTTTGGGTACTACCTGCTACTGTCAAATCTGTCTTTTTCCTCTTAAGTTTTATGTTTTGGTTAAGAATTCTTCCCAAGTCACTGAATGAATATGATAATATCATGTTTCTAAGACTATATATTGCTTTATTTTGTGTAATCAGTGTTTGTATATTTTTACAAATAATGTGATGAAAGGATTTAAATTAGATTTTGTCTGTATGGCTATTAAGTATGTTAGCATTAGTAAATGATGAAACTCATCATCCTTTTCTCACTAAATTGAAATATGACCCTTGCCACTTACTTTACTTTTATATATACTAAAATATACTTCTGGACTTTCTCTCTTAATCTATTTTCTATTATTCTGTCAGTACAATACTAATTTAAACTAATTATTTTCAAGCATTGGCAAGCTAGAGCACATTGACAAATGCAACCCCCTGCTTGATGTTTGTAAATAAAGTTTTATTGGAACTTACTCATGCCTCTGTTCATTTGCATATCATCTACGGCTGCTTTTGGACTACACTGGTAGAGCTCAATGGTTGTATATAGCCACAAAGACTAAAATATTAACTGTTAATTCTTTTACACAAAAGTTTCTTGGCCCCTAAATGACTAATTAATGAGGGAAGGTATTGACCTAATTAAAAGATGTTCAAAAACTAAATACCTGCTAATGTTTAAATATCTACACATGTTAACTGTTTTGATCAATAAATAAGATGACATATATATGCCAATAGAAATTAAACTATTAACAATTTATCAAAACCAATTTTTGATATGAAAAAAGATGATGAATTAAGTATCAAAATGTACAGTAAAGTATTTCATATTAGTACTTTTTCCATATTCATAAAGTTTTTATTTTTGGGAAAACGTTTCTCGTAGGGATTATATCATATTGCGTATTAAATATTTTTGTTATTTAGATTGCAGGAAACTTTAAACATACATTTAAAAATACAAAGAACGGTATAATAAATGCCCAAGTACATATTACCCACCTTCAATAATTATCACCAAATGGCTAACCTTATTCATTCATCTGCCTATTCTTATTCAACCACTTAAAATATTTATCTCTAACATTGTATTATTTCATCTGTAAATATTTGAGCATTCGTTGCTAAAGATTAAGAACTTTTAAAAACAAGTCTGTGATACTATTATCAGGCTTAAAAACCTACTATTACTTTATTAATATAATCAAATATCTAATCACTGTTCAAATTTCCGTATTTGCTTCATAAAGGTTCTTTTCATGATTGTTCTTCTAATCAAGATTCAAATAAATTCCAAGAATTACAATTAGTTGATGTTTCTGAAGTATCTTCAAGTCTATGAATTTTCATTTCCCACCTCCCTTGCCAGGAATTCCTTGAAGTAAGTAGGCTGCTTTGTTCTATATTGATCCCTCCCATTACGGATTTTGCTGAATTCCTTTCTTTTTTTTTTTTTTTTTACGTTTTGTTATTGATTGTATTTCCTGTGGACTAGTAGCTAAAGATACAGAGGCTTGATAAGATTTAGATTCACATTTTAAAATCAATATTCTTCATAGATAGCGTTGTGTACTTCCAAGTGTTTTTATCGGAGGTACATTGTGTCTGGTTTATCTTCAGAATTGAGCTTTCATGTATTGTGAGCCTAACACATGTGTTAAAAACTTATCCATCTGGTGTTCCCTAATGATATTTTGAGCATTATTGAGAGTCATTATTCATTAGATATGAAAGTGGTGATATTCTAGGTTTATCTTTCTTTCTTTATTTCTTAGCTGTAAATCTTCTAGAAAGTAAAACTCGTACCAACTGTTTCTTCCACTTAGGTACAGTTCATGTAACTGTATGTTTGATTATTTTCCTTTGTTTGCTGGTTTTCAGAATATCTTGGTTTTCTAGCATCAAACATAATATATATTTTATTTTATTTTATATCTGTTGGATTGATTGCCTGTTGAATATCAATATGCTGAAATTAACACAAATTTGGCTAGTGAAAGATTCCTTTGGTTGTTTCCTAATTTCTTTTGATTGGAATTCAGAAGACTTCCTTGCTTATGTGGCAAAATGAGATGACCTAAACTGCTTTGTATATTTTTGGACTCGGACTTGGAATTCTATTGTATTTTTGAGGACTAGAACTTGAAATCACTTCTCATTTCTCACACTGTTTATTAAAGATGTTGACAGGGAAATACTTCATACATTTATTTTCCCATTTATTAATTCCTCTTTTATATTTTGCTTCAAATATTTTCCTAGTCATATTTTAAGCCTATTGAATATCTTACCTGCCAGTCCTTTTTATAGCATTAACTGTGGTGTGGAATTTCTCTTTGTATGTGAAGAATGACACTGTATGTCACCCATCTTAATTTATCTGTTTTATTTTATTTACTTGTATCTTCCTGGAATGTTATTGTAGTTTTAGGAACATATAGCCAAAAAGCCAAAATAACATAATAGGAAAGTTAAAAGATAATATAAGCTTATTTTGAGTTAATATTTTATCAATAGTAAAAAGTAGGTTTGTCTCAATTTTACCTAAATAGAAAAATATAGTATTTTACTCCAATATAAAAATTCAAAGGAAAATAAAATGTATTGCAGCTTAAGTGACTTTACTGTAGATGTAAATATACCTAAATAAATAAACAACAACCATCAAATAAAAAGCATCAAACAATAATATTGAAATCCAGGGTCTGTATTCAGTTTTTTTTTTTCTCTGAGCGTATACCAACTGGAGTGTTTCACACTTAATTATTACCTATTCTAAATTCAAATATCATGATAGAATATATTGTTGTTTTTTAAATAAATGTAGCATAATTTACAGCTCTTGAAGACTGTAGATCAGAGTTGTTTACAGGCAAAACTTTTAAAGCAATAATGTGAATGTATTGGATTATTAATTTGTGTTCCAATATAATACTGCAAGAAAGTATCAATAAATTTTCTTTGGTATTAGTATTATACAGTTTTAGATACTGACCAAGAGTCTCAGTCTCCAAACATTTTTGAAAGGACCTCAAATTAATGAAATTTCATTAGTGGCATATTCTTGCATCATGGCTTATTAAAGTTACTTCAGGAATAAGTTTTTAAAAGCATTTAACATATTTTTCTTAATCTTCTTTGAAATAGCTAACATGGTTATATCTTTTCAAATATGTATTCAGTAGAGAGTTTCCTGTTAATGTAGGTGTGTTTTTTGTTAATGTAGAGTAACAGCATAAGATACTGTTTTATGAAGATAATAGTAGTTCATTTTGTTATAACTAACAAGATTTCTTGATCTACTTTAGATTGAAAAAGGGATAAAACATAAATTAAAACATATATATATTATTTTTTATTTTTTTAAAATTATACTTCAAGTTCTAGGGTACATGTGCACAACGTGCAGGTTTGTTAGTATACACGTGCCATGTTGGTGTGCTGCACCAATTAAGTCGTCATTTACATTAGGTATATCTCCTAATGCTGTCCCTCCCCTCTCCCCCCACCCCCGACAGGCCCTGGTGTGCGATGTTCTCCTTCCTATGTCCAAGTGTTCTCATTGTTCAATTTCCACCTATGAGTGAGAACATGCGGTGTTCGGTTTTCTGTCCTTGTGACACAGTTTGCTCAGAATGATGGTTTCCAGCTTCATCCATGTCCCTACAAAGGACATGAACTCATCTTTTTTTATGGCTGCATAGTATTCCATGGTATATATGTATCATATTTTTAAATGCTGATGCATTTTTCATCTGACTTGCATATTTAATCAATAATTTGATGACTCCACTCTGAAAATCACTCAAAATAATAGTTGAAACTATGTATTTAAATTATATCCGTGAGTTTCTCTCTGTCAAGAAAGAAGACTAGATATCCTGAAGAAACATCTTACTACAAAGATGAAAAAATGGTCTTAAATAGGCAATACCTATGTACACCCACACACATACACACACACGCATGCACACATATTTTCAGGAATAGAATGAATATTGACTAAAGCATAAAAGGCAAGTGAAAATAGGAAGCTAGAGGTGTATAAAAACTAGAAAGTAGTCATAGAAGATGTTGAGCTTCTTTTGTTTGATGGATACATGGTGCAGAGGACAGGGTACAAAGCCAGGGCAATGCAGATGAGTGTCTCATAGGAGTTGCCTATATAAAGCCAACCCTGGAGAGTAACATGTTACTGAATCACAGAGATAAGAAAAATGTTCTACATAGAAGGGGAGAAAAACACAGAGGGCATATGTATATATCTCCTGAGAATTCAAATCTCCCCATCATATAGAACAGATTTGGGACCTGAATATTCTGTACTTCTTGTTCCAAATAATCTTAAGCTGTAAATTACTGTTAATGTAGTCCCAGGTTTGTAGTGTTTAATGGATAGCGTGCAGAAGCAATCACAGTTTCTTTCTAAAGAAAACCTCCTTAAAAAGAAGATTCCGTCTCACAGATAAACTGTTATTAATGTAAAATCACAGGAATACATCTGAAAATATAAAAAATGCATTATGAATAAGACAATAAGACCAAGAAGAAGTCAAAGAAAACAGAATTAGACTCTCCATGTTCTCAGATTTTGGAATGAAAATTCTGGAATATAAAACCATTTTGTGTGTCTGGGGGTGTGTGTGTGTGAGTGTGTGTGTGTGAGTGTGTATGTGTGTGTGTGCACACATATATATGAATCAAAATGATGCTTAGGAATTGTATACTATGAAAAATTGCCATGAGGATTAGGAAAAGAGCTAAATGACACTTCATTAAATGAAAAATAATGTTGTAATTAAAAATCCATCCAACAGCAGATTAGACACGGTAGAAGAAAGAATTGTTGAAGTTGACGAGAACTAAAGAAATGATACAACAAGCAGTGGAAGTAGTATAGGGGAATATGCAAGAGAGACTGAGAGACATGAGGGACAGCTTGAGATATTCTGATACATGTCAAAGCAGTCTTATAAACAGATCAGGTACATCTCTTTTAAAAATTATATTGTCTTTCAAGACAGGATTAAAAACTCTGTAAGATTTATAATTTTCATTAAGAAAAAGGTTTTGGGCCAGGCACAGTGGCTTACACCTATAATCCCAGCACTTTGGGAGGCTGAGGTAGGAGGATTGTTTGAGGCCAGGAGTTTGAGACCAGCTTAGGCAACGTAGTGAGACCCCATCTCTATGACAAAGAAAAAATAAAAGGTAAAATGTTTTGAATTTTGAGTTAGTTTGTATCTAAATATCTTTAATCCAGAGATTAAACGTCATTCCAAATAAAAGGATAATAAGTTTTGTTATATAACTTGGCAATTCTAAAATTAATATGGAAGAGAAACGATCAAAAATAGCCAAGACATATTTCTTTTTAAATGAACAGGTTTAGGTATTCTACCAAATCACAACAATTTTTATATAACGTAAGCAAGTAAGAGAAGGTGATTACTATGAAGTTTGCATAAGACATCTTCAAACAGGCTATTTTATGCTAATGACAGCTTAAATTTGGTCTCATGCCCAAACTTTCCACTTTTGCTGCTCCTCCCATTTTGAAGTTTAAAATAATAGATTTTAAATTTTTTTTCACCAGAAAAGGTGTGTGGTGATGAATATATTAATTGTCTCGATTTAATCTGGTACAATGTATAGATACATCACAGCATCACATTTTACTCCACAAATATATATAATTATTATTTTCCATGAAAATAAAATAAAACAAATCTAAAGAGAAATATAATTTATAAAAGGAAAATAAAAGCATGTGGTATTAGCAAGGAAATATTCATGGAAGCGTCTGATTAAAAAAGAGTCTACAAACAAATCTATGCAAATATGAAAACTGTATATGATAGAAATGTCTTTGCAGATTAGTGGGAAAGAATGGATTATTAAGAAAGCTGTAGAACCAGCTACTGAGTATGCATGTGATAATATTTGAAAATGACTACAGTAATCCCAAATCAATTCCAGCTAAAGACTTAAATGTGCAAAACAGTCGGTTAGTAATTTCAGAGTAAATAATGGGAGAGTCTCATAATGTAAGGGAAAATTTTAAGCAACATATTAACAATAAATAGTAAAGAAAAATGTGTGCAAACAAAGGAAAACAGTACTGAGAAATTAGACTCTTGTGCAATTAAGATTTTTAAACATATATTTGATAAAGTACATCCAGTACAATCTATAAACTTGTCTTTATTAACATAAAACTGAAGATATATGTAACACATAAAATTGAAATGATTAGTACTGAGGTATACAAAAAAATCTACATACAATCTAAAATCTCTAGAATCTCAGTGTGAAATAGTCAAAAGGCATAAAGATATATTTGCCAGAAGAGGAAAGAAGAATGATCAATAAACCTATAAAAGTACTTTCAATGTTATTGGTAATCAGAAAATTAAAAATTAAGAACGAAGTGAGATACCATTTCAAATACACCATGTTGGCAAACTGTTAATCATTTATAATCAAGTTACAGTATATAGAGAACATTAATAATTTTGCCTGCTGATGAAAGGTAAATTGATACAATCTCTTCCTGAAACAATTTGTCATTATCTTTTAAAGTTGTGTGTGTTCATGCCTTATAACTTTACATATTCAGTTGTAGGAATGTAATAATTCCAGAGAAATTTTTCTTAATGTGAGTTAGAAAAGAAGAAGGTTCATGCCTATATTTCTTGTAGCAGCAGCAGGTTACAATCAAATGCCCACTGTCAGAGCAATTAATATGTAAATTGAGTTGTATTTTTAAAAGGGAATACCATGCAGCAGTTAAAATGAAACATAACTACATGTATAAATATGCAGAACTAAATTATATAAGAGAAACGGCATTAATTATGTGTATCCTTTGTACGGCAATTATACCTCAATAAATTAAGGAAAAAAAGAAATGGAACACATAAGATTTTTTAAAGTGCTTACTTTAAGTGGATGGGATATGGAATTCAAGAGAACAGAGACTTGAGAATCATAATTATCATCCTCTTTAGTTGATATTTAGAGGGTTACTTCTTTCTCTTTCTCTTGGCTGCCCACATAAATTTGGTCATGCTTCTCCTCAAGGACTTACATTAAATTGTGAGCTTTGCCTAGATGAATCAACATATTATTATTTACCCCCAAAGCACAAAACATAATACTTGACATATAATTATCATACAAGAATTGTTACTGAACTATATAATAGTCCGTTATTACTTCAAAATTACGCATGGTTAACAAAATCGTATCTTTTTTCCCTTTGCTGTAGTGAACTGGTAAGATTTTATTTACTATAATCAGAACTAATTGAATTGGACAGACGTGCTGTTTTCTAATGTGTAGAGGACATTGTTATTTTAGATTTTTTTAGTCAAAGTGCTGAAAATCAGCTGGATGTGGTGGCTCATGCCTGTAATCTCAGCACTTTGGGAGGCCAAGGCAGGCAAATTGCTTGAGCCCAGGAGTTCAAGACCAGCCTGATCACATGGCAAAAGCCCATCTCTACAAATAATGCAGAAATTAGCTGGGAGTGGTGGTGCACACCTGTAGTCCCAGCTACTCAGGAGGCTGAGGCAGGAGTATGGCTTGAGCACAGGAGGTTCAGGCTGCAGGGAACTGTAATCATGCACTGCACTCCAACTTCGGTGACAAAGTGAGACCCTATCTTCAAAAAAAAAGCGCTGAAAAATCATTACGACTTTTTAGAATGTTTCATTTCAAGAGTTCTGGGCAACATAGTCCTCAAACTTTCAAAAACATAAAATGTTAAAGGGTTATATAAAATATTGGTGGTGGAAGGTATGCAGAGGCAGGCAGATTTCCAAGATCCTTATATCCATGAGTTACATATCCATGAATTAAAGGAATTTGTATATTAAGGTATATGAACATAGAGAGAAAGTTGAAACAAATTGGAGAGAAAACATCTTCAAAATCTTGTGCTTTCTCTAATGCATGACGCTGCTTTACCATTCTGAAATGATTTATTTAAAAATCAAAGAGGGCTTCTTTAAGACCACATCTTTGGCATTATTTTATTTTTGATCTCATATCCTTCCTTTGTATTGAGTCACCAGAAATTCTATCATTTGATCCAATAATGTGGAATGTTTAACACTTTGAAGAGGTTTCAATTAGGTTTATAATATAGAACATTCTATGGTTCCATATGAAAGGTCAGAATTCCAACTCTGCCTCTGGGTTCTTTTTAAACCTCTTCCTTTAACAAAAATACCTCATGTGGTATCTCACCTTAAGTTTAATTTTCAGATGGACACTTTTTTCAGAAGCAAAGGAGTTTGCTTTCTCTGTGTCTTTGTTCATTTTTCTGCTGCTATAACAGAGTACCACAGACTGGGAAATTTATAAGCAAAATAAGTTTATTCAGCTCACATTTCTGGAGGTTGGGAAGTACAAGAGCATGCCCCTGTTGCTTTGCAGGGTACAGTCTCCCTCCTGGCTGCTTCCACAGGCTGACGTTGAGTGTCTATGGCTTTTTCAGGTGCACGGTGAAAGCTGTCGTTGGATCTATCATTCTGGGGTCTGGAAGACAGTGGCCCTCTTCTCATAGCTCCACTAGGTGGTACTCCAGTAGGGACTCTGTGTGGAGTCTCTGACCCCACACTGCCCAAGCAGAGGTTCTCCATGTGGGCCCTGCCCCTGCAGCAAACTTCTCCCTGGGCATTCAGGTGTTTCCATACATCTTCTGAAATCTAGTTGGGCAGTTCCCAAACTCCAGTTCTTGACTTCTGTGCACTGGCAGGCTCCACACCACATGGAAGCTGCCAAGGCTTGGGGCTTGTACCCTATGAAGCCACGGTCTGAGCTCTACCACAACTGGAGCAGCTGGTACACAGGACACCAAGTCCCTAGGCTGCACACAGCACGGGGCCCCTGGGACTGGCCCCCAAAACCACTTTTTCCTCCTCAGCCTTTGGGCCTGTGATAGGAGGGACTGCTGTGAAGACCTCTGACACGCCCTGGAGACATTTTTTCCATTGTCTTGGGTATTAACATTGGGCTCCTTGTTACTTACACAAATTTCTGCAGCCAGCTTGCATTTCCCCTCAGAAAATGAGATTTTCTTTTTTATTGCATTGTCAGTCTGCAAATTTTCAGAACTTTTATGTTCTGCTTCCCCTTATTCCAGTTCCCAACAAGATCCTCATCTCCATCTGAGACCACCTCAGCCTGGACTTTACTGTCCATATCCCTATCAGCATTTTGGGCAAAGCCATTCAACAAGTCTCTAGGAAGTGCCAAACTTCTCCACATTTTCCTGTCTTCTGAGCTGTCCACCTCTGTCTGTTACCCAGTTCCAAAGTTGCTTCCACATGTTCAGGTATGTTTTCAGCAGCACCTCACTCTACTGGTGCTAATACACTATTACATTAGCAAATAAATTTCACCATGCATTTTGAAGGGGACATTCAAACCATAGCACTCTGGTTTTGTTTGATTTTCTTTCTGTCTTCTCTCCTTCAAGTCAGAGCTCACCATGGAATCCTTGTTCTGATGGAATTACTTTTCTATGCTCTATTTTCTAATAGAGTCTTTCAGCCTTTGTTTTTCATCAAACCAATGTATTTTCTAAATCCTGTCCTCCTTTACTGCTATAAAAACCACACAGGCTCATGATAGCAATGATCATTTTAAAATTTCTTTTAATGAATCTAAGCTTATAGATTAGCATTTTAAGTTGTCCATGTTTATAAATAAAAAAGAATGTAAATGGTGAAGATACTACCTAGAAGTTATGGACGTCCTGGTTGCCTTCCCAACTCCATACTCACCCTCTATTACATCCCATCTAATTGTCTTAGGCAAAACATGTTTGATCTTTCAGTCTTGCAGGAATGGCTTAGAGTAAGCTTGGATGGATCAGTGCATGTTGAAGATAGACTTACTGAACATATTGAGGAAAGGGTATTTCTTGTGTTTAAATGAAAGCGATGAAAGCTAAATTTTTCCAAGTCTTGCTAGATGTAAACACCAAAACACATAGTTTTAAATTGCCACCTACATGGTGAGGCACCAGCCTTAGAGTAAAAGTGACACTGTGCACTTGAGGAGGGTTACAAAACTTGGATCCATGATGAAATTCCTGAGTCTCTCTGACCTTTGCTGAAGCCCATTCTCACCACAGCTTCCACTTTTGTCAACCAATAGTTTCTCTTATTGTTTTAAGCCAGCTAAAGTTGGGTATTCTATAACTTATGGTCAGACCCCTCTTAAGGGTTACACTAGTTTTTATCATTGAGTGTCTACACTGTGTTAAATCCTGAGGCTGACATTTTACATACTGTACAACTCTAGTGAACATTGCTAAAGGCAAATTCTCTCAATCTCAGCAGTCCTACAAATTTCCCGAAAAAGGAAAAGTATTTTTCCTGGTGTCGTCAGTCTCAAACCTCTTATTTATTTTAGAAAAGGGTGATAGGCCAAAAGTTACTAGACAGATTTTAGACCATGTATATTATAAATCCTACACCCATGGGCTAGCTCTTCACTATGGAATATAAGTATACTTCTAATTTTTTGTGTTGTTCTTAGCTTAGGTGAAGCTAAGAACCTTTGGAGACTTTTTGTCTCCAAAACCAAGACAGAAAGTGTCCTAGCATCTTGTTGTACATAGATAAAATGTAGCTACATTGTAATGCATGTAGTGGAAAAATAACTGGACTCTATTAAAATAATTGGCTATGGTCTCGGCATCTTCTCTTATTAACTAAGTGACCTTGCAGAAGTTACTTGACATTTCTAAGCCTTAGGTTCCTCATCCGTCAAAAGGAAATATCGTATCTATTTTTTAATGCCTGACAAATAGATTCACAATAATATGATTGTTGAATGTAATTGTACAATATGCACTTCTCTGTCTTGCAATTTAAAATATCACCAGTACAAGTGATAATTGAGCTTATTGAAATTAGCCAACCATACCATTAAGTGTCATATTAAGTACCTGTTCTTTGATTTGTTTGACATGGATTAAAAAGGGCAGAGAAATATCTCTTTAGCTACTAACAGGCAGAAATTCTAGTTATTATAACCATTTTAAGCCTATATTTTACATGTACTTACCTATTGTTCATGTTTTTAAATTAAAACATAAGATTCTTCACTTTTCGAATTTACATATTTTGAATTAGTTTCTCATGCCACCTGCATATGGGAAAGCTCTCCATGTTAGATGAGGTAAACAGCATAGTTAGTTCCCTCAAATACATCTTACCTCTTCCTGACTGCATATTTTTTAGGCAATTGGCCAAAACTCCCCATCTCGGCCCTGATTCATCTACGCTAAATCTAAGCTAAATCTCACCTGCCTTATTAGCCATTGGCTCAGAAACTCAGCTTTAAACACTTTAGTGATTGACATTAAACTGGTGATAGGTACTGCTTTATAGGTACCTATGTAAGGGGCATTAACAGGGATGGAAGTTTATTTTTCATAGTTAGAAAGAGGCATTTGCCACCTCTCTTGCAGCAAATAGGAATGAGGAAGCCAATGCTAGCTTCCTCTTGTGACTCTAAGACAGGAAGCCATTGAACAACCACAGGAGAAGGCAGCATTAAGAGGAAGCTGAACACTCTGGACTACAGAGTACCAGGAAAGAAAAATCTGGGGTAATTCATCACTTTTGTGAACTGTCTTTTCTCTGGAATCCCAGAATTGTCAGTCATTAAAATCTTTGTCTTTAATTATCATGCAAAACATGAAAAGAGGCCTCATATAAAGGAATGTGTTCATTATTTTATTCTCATCCTGGCTGTGGGTCCTCAAATCATTGAAAACGGGCTCATATATCTATTTATGAGATATGATGTCTGTTTGTTCCACTTAGGCTTTCCATTTTAGCAAGAGTAGTAGATTTTAAGTAAGTGGTTTATTATTTTTAGACTGATAACATTTTAGATATATGATATATTTTAAATATAAAAATGATAACTACTGCATCCTTTTATACTCATATTGTGTGGTATTTTAATATCTGTTATACATATGTATATTTTAAGAAATTGTTGTTGAAATTATCCTATTGTAATAGCTATTATTGCAAGTCACCCACATAGCAACCTTTATTTCTTACAACTGTTTTTACTATGCGAACACTTAACACACTTAGTAATCGCATAAGCTTCAGATTACCTCTAATGCAACTGCACTATATTCTGTCTAATCACTTTCTTGTTTCTGACATAGATAAATATTTCTCAAATCATTTTACTCTTTTCATCTTTTAAGATTTTGGTGTATACTTCAAAATTTTGATATATTTTGAGATATGTGTGTGTATGTATGTGTGTGTATATATATATATATCTGAACTCACTCTCCATATATATATATATATATATATATATATATATATTATATATATATATTTCCCTTTGGATATATACCCAGTTATGCGATTCCTAGGTTAGAAAATTAATTACTTTGAGATCTTCTAACTTTTTGATGTAGGTGTTTAGAGCTATACACTTTCCTCATATATATATCTGAACTATCCATATAGAGAGGTGTAGATATTTTTCTTTGTATGTGTTGATTTACTTAATAATTTTAACTTTCATTTTAGATTCAAGGGGTACATGTGCAGGTTTGTCATATGGGTATATTGTGTGATGCTGAGGTTTGGGATATGAATGATCCTGTCATGCAGCTAGTGAGTATTGTACTCAATCATTAGTTTTTCCCTCATCCATCCCTTTCATTCTAGTAGTCCCCTGTGTCTGTTATTGCCACCTTAATGTCCATTGGTACCTAATGTTTAGCTCCCACTTGCAAGTAGAACATGTAATTTACTTAGGATAATGGTATCTAGCTCCATTCATGTTGCCACAAAGGACATTATTTCACTTTTATGGCTGCATAGTATTCCATGATGCATATGTACCACATTTTCTTTGTCCAATCCACTGTTGATGAGCACCTAGGTTGGTTCCATGTCTTTGCTATTGTTAATAGAACAGCAATGAACATAAGAGTACATGTGTCTTTTAAGCAGAATGATGTATTTCCCTTTGGATATATACCCAGTAATGCGATTGCTAGGTTAGAAAATTAATTTGAGAGCTTCCTAACTTTTTGATATAGGTGTTTAGAGCTATAAACTTTCCTCTTAACACTGCTTTCACTGTATCTCCTATATTTTGGTTTGTTTTGTCTCTGTTTTCATATATTTCAAATAAATATTTGTTTTCTGCCTTAATTTCATTGTTTACTCAGAAGTTATTCAGGAGCAAGTTGTTTAATTTCCGTGTGCTTGTGTGGTTTGGGGAAACCATTTTATATTGATTTATATTTTTATTCCACTATGATCTGATAATGTGGTTGGTGTCATTTTGATTTTTTTTTTAATTTATTGAGACTTGCTTTGTGGCCAAACATAATGTTGATCTTGGAGAATGTTTTGTGTGTAGATGAGAAGGATGTATATTTTGTGGTTGATAAGTGGAGTGTTCTATTGATGTCTGTTAGATACAATTGGTCAGTGTTGTATTCAAGTCCAGAATTCCTTTGTTAGCTTTCAGTATCAGTGGTCTATCTAATGTTGTCAGTAGGGTGTTGAATTCTCCTACTATTATTCTGTGGCTCTGTAAGTCTTTTTGTAGGTCTAGAAGTAGTTGTTTTATTAACCTGGGTGCTCCAATGGTGGGTGCCTATATATTTGGAATAGTTAAGTACTCTTGTTGATTTCAACTCTTTGTCATTATGTAATGTTCTTCTTTGGCCTTATTAAATCATTGTTTAAAGTTTATTTTATCTGATATAAGAGTAGCAACTCTTTTTTTTTTCCATTTGAGTGATAGATCTTTCTCCAACCCTTTACTTTGAACCTAGGGTTGTCATTATGTGTGAGATGGGTTTCTTAAAGACAGCAGATGGATGAATCTTGCTTTTTAATCCAACTTGCAGTTCTGTGCCTGTTAAGTGGGGCATTTAGATCATTCACATTCAAGGTTAATATTGATATGTGAGGTTTAATCTTGTTGTGAAGTTGCTAGCTCTTTGCTTTGTAGTTTCTATTGTGTCATTGTCTTATAGGCTCTGTGGCCTATGTACTTAAGTGTGTTTTTGCGGTAGCAGGTATCATGCTTTCATTTCCATGTTTAGATCTCCCTTAAGAATCTTCTTTAAGGCTGCTATAGTGATAATGAATTTCCTTAGTGCTTGCTTGATTAGAAAAAAAAATGTATCTCCTTTGTTATGAAGCTTAGATGGTGGTATATGATATTCTGGGTTTTAATTTCTTTTCTTTAAGAATGCTGAAAAAAGGCCTCCAGTCTCTTCTGGCTTATAAGATTTGTGCAGAAAAGTCTGCTGTTAGCCTGATGGGATTCCCTTTGTATGTAATCTAGCCTTTTTCTCCAGCTACCTTTCAGATTTTTTCTTCAGGGTTAGCCACAGACAGTCTGGTGACTGTATATTTTGTACAGTATCTCACAGTTCTTCTCTGGGTTTCCTGTATCTGGACGTTTACCTCTTTAGCAAGATTAGGGAAATTTTCTTGAATTAATCCCTCAAATATGTTTTCCAAGTTGTTTACTTTTTTCGTTGATTCCAAAAATGCCGATAATTTGTAGGTTTCGTTGCTTTACATAATTCTATATTTTTTGAAGACTTTGTTCATTTTTTAAAATTATTTTTTCTTAAATTTTGTCTAATTTGGCTAGTTTGAAGGAACAGCTCCAAGCTCTGAAATTCTTTTTTTCTATTTGGTCCAGTCTATTAATAAATGTTTCAGTTATATTTTAAAATTCCTTAAGCAAGTTTTTCAATTTCAGAAATTCTGATTGATTTCTTTTCAAGATGTTTATGTCTTCCTTCATTTCCTGGATTGATATAGAAGTTTCTCCATGTTTATTTTCAACATTGTCGTGGGTGTCTTTGAGTTTCTTTGCAATCCATGCTTTTGAATTCTTTATCTGTCATTTCTGAGTTTCCATTTTGGTTAGTGACCGTTACTGGAGAGCTAGTGTGATCCATTGGTTGTTTCACTGCATTCATATTTTTCATGGTTCCAGAATTCTTGTTCTGATTTCTTATCTGGAGACACTAGAACTTCTAATTTTTATAATCATTTTCATATGTGAATAATTTTTTTTCTTTTTCTTTCTCTCCCTATAATAAAATATGGTTTTTTTTTCTTTCTTTCTCTTTCCCTTTTCCCTTTGTCCTCAGTCCGGGGTGTGATTGTAAAGAATGTTGGGGAGAGTCTTTTTGCTTTGCCTCTATAGCCCTGTGCATTTCAGCAGATTTTATATTGGGCTGTGCAGTTCATCGTACAAGTCAGTAAATGATTCTTATGGGTAAGTGCCAGATGTGGCCAATGTGGCTGGGTATATACTTAATTCTTGTTTACTGGGAGCTCTCTGTTCCCTCAGACAATGGGCTGATTCATGGAATACACAACGTTCTGTGCTCCCTGCTCAATCCTTAGGAGGTGGGGGACAAGATGGGTGGGGCCAGGTTGGGCAGGTCCACCTACAGTTTCCCTGCTGGCAGGTGCAAGCAGCATTGCCAAGGGAGAATCAAATGGGTAGCCACCAAGCACCCAGAAGTGTGCCTAGATTTGAAGCTAGGAAACCTCCTTGGCCCCAAGTTCTCTGCACAGTAAGTGGGGGTAGCCTCAACTCCTAATCCAGGAGAGTGAGTGCTCCAGATACCTGGAAATTTGCATGGGTGTGAGGTGTAGAAGACCCCACTGCAGCAAGATCGCTCCACAAGAAGGGCAGGGTGCCTCAGGCTGCTGAACCAGGCAAGCGGATACTCCTAATGCCTGGAAATCTGCATGGATGTGAAGTGGAGAGGGTCTCCCTGTACCAGGATCTCTGCACAGAAAGGGTGGTGTGGCTCAGGCTGCTGAGCCAGGCAAGCAGATGCTTAGAATGCCTGGAAGTCTACTTCGGTGTAAAGTGGAGAGGGCCTCCATGTACCAGGATCTCTACACAGAAAGGGTGGTGTGGTTTGGGCTACTGAACCAGGCAAGCAGGTTCTCAGAATGCCTGGAGGTCTGACCAAGTATGAAGAAGACAGGGCCTTCTTGCACAAAGATTTCTGCACAGGAAGGATGGGACAGCTCAGGCTGCTAGTTCATCTTAGCGGATGTCCCAAATGCCTGGTGATCTTCCCAGGAGTGGGGCAGAGGGCACCTTGCTGCACCAGGATCTCTGGGGAGCAGGCTAGGGCATCCAGCAATGACACACACAGTCTGGTTCCAGGTCTCCAAGCTGACTCTTGCTGCAAATCTCGTTGCCCAGGAGAAACCAGAGATGCAGCAGCTCTTCTCCTGTCCCAGGTCTGTGAGCATGGAGAGCACAATTCTAGCACGTACTACTGAGCCACTTTTCACAGTTCTGAGTGTGAAGGCCCCTACCCTACTCTAGAGTAAGAACTCTAGTCTCTGGCCTGAAGCTAAAATGCCTGTGTCATCGTAATGCCATGTCACCAAAGAATGAATGACTTTGTATATACCTGGATTAAAAATTGTGTCCTGTTCTCGGTCCTGGGTCTGGGTTAAATACCTGAAGCTTTTCATGGTATCTTTCCCTCTCACTGTCTCTAAGGCTATCTCCAAGTTAGCTCTAGGGCTGGGGAGAAACAAAATGTTCTTCCTTGGCCTCGAATTCCCTGTGAAAAGATGAGTCACAAAAGGAGGTTCTGTGCCTCTCTCACGTACTGGGGCTACACTCACTTTTATCAGCCAAACGCTGTCATGGGATCTGTCTACCCGTCTCTTCTCCTCCTTGAGATCTGGAGTGTCCTTCATGATTCCAATTTTCTTTCTCAAACTACAACTAACAGAGTTGATCTTTATGCACTATCTTGCTGTTTTCAAGTGGCGTGTTAAAATCCCCTAATATTCCATCTTGGGAAAAAAAAAACTAAAATGATTTTGAAACATTAGATAGCAGCCCTAATTTTCACACTTAGCATGACTGAAAGAACCATTTACATTTAGAGCATAAGGTTTTTTTCAGACCAACAAATTTACAAACTAAAAACATTTGAAACCCATTAAGATATTTATATGTCATTACCAATTAGCTAATACCTTTAGCTAAAATATATTCTAAAATGCTGCACTGAAGACTGAAACAATTTGCATTTGAGATCTAAAAGCAATGTTCATAAGGTCATATGAATGAATTTATATTAATTAAAGCTACAAGGCCATATTAAGTTATGGTTGTTTTAAGTAGCAAAATGGCCAGTGTAGTTATTTTTATCTTTGTGTAATATAATAAGTATGCATATTTTCAATAATGTGTTATGATCAATATATAATATAGCATGTAATAACCTGGAAAATTATTGTATGTGATAATTATTAATTTTCATCTTTACATGTTTACATCTTTACACCTCAACCCCCCCCATAAGAATCATGTCAGTTCTTCATTCATCTTCGTCCCACAGCCATAATAAAAGTCTCATTTATTTTTCCTACTCTTTGAACTTTCTGTTTCAAAATTTAGTAATCGGTTACTACCTTTCAAAAGGCTTGTAGATTTTGAAGGACTATATTCCCTCATTTTTTGTCCATTTTGTCAGATTATCCTTTTTTTAACAGAGCTGAATTGTTACGTTTATTGGCCCTATTGAAGTGAAAAACCACTAGGATATTTTGCCTTGGGGCTATGTATTTTCCCTTTCTTGTTTCTTAGTAAATAGGAGCCTAGCACTAGAAATTGAGTTATTGGCCCAATGCCTTACATTAATTCTGTCATGTATGCTTTATTACTACTTTAACAAGGTGCCTAGAGTTAGGATTCACATTTTAGGTGTGGCGAACTTGAGGCTTAAAAATGTTGCTGTCATCCTTAGGTGACATGGCTATTAAGAGGAGGACTCAGGATAAGAACGTGGGGCTTGCTGACTCTGGAATCCTTGCTTTAACTCTCGTGTTTTCTGCTTCACATTTGCTTGCATGGCCTCATCTGCTGTTTGGAGATAGTTGACATTTCACTGCATCTTGATTCACAAGTTTTATTTCTGTATATCATGTGGTAGTTAGATCAGGCCTAGAGGGAGATCTTCCTGTCTGTTTTAACCCTTACTGGCTATTGTCCACTGCCCGACAGATGAAAACTAGTCATCTGTCTGAAAACTATAAGTCAGAAGTCATTCTTAATTCCATAGTTGTTGTACCATATTTTTGGGGCGAGAACAATTTCTTAATTTATACATCTTGTACCCTCAACCAAATCTGTTAGGAGCTGGTATTTGCCAGATACTGTAAATTGCCACATGTCTAATTATTCCAGAATGCTTCTGATCAAATAGTATTTCTAAGTCTCGACTGAACCAGATTGCTTTACTTCATGAAGTCTTTTAAGATCTTCCAGGGTGTGTATGTCTGTTTCATAATATATGTAGATTCCTGAATGCAGAAGACATGCTCTTTTCTGGAGTAACCAGTATTTGCTTTTAACTCTCCAATTTTATATTTATTTGTTTTCTCTTATACTAAGGTAAAAATCATGTTGGAAAATGTTACTGTTCAAAGTGTTTACCTCCTATCTCCTAAACAGGAAATTATGATTCATTTGCTTTAAATTTCTCATCAGTTATTTATCTGGTAGTATTTTTCCTAGTTATTAAACATGATTGCTCACAGAAATATAAGCATATAGTATCAAGTACGATTGATGAGCATAAGACATTAATTGGGTAAAAAGGGATCATGTTACTTAAGTAGCTTGGCTTACCATTGACCATAGAACTGTTCCTATTTGGAGCTCAAAAGTATCATACATAGTCTTTGTTCCTTCAGTTATTATTTTTTCATTATCTACACCCTAATTTCGCTATCTGGTAAACCTTGTTCAGAGGGATCCAGGGAACTTTCATCATTGCTTGCCTTTCCTATAAACTGCCTTCATTTTTCCTTTCCAATTTGTGTCAATTAAAACTTTCCTAAGTTATAATTTGGTGGAACTTAATCTTTGTTAAATAACAAATATACTGTGTGAAAGATAACTCTTGCTAAACTGCATCAGAGGAAGTAACACCCATGCATCCTTCCAGGATATTCTATAAATAATAACTAAACTAACATAATATTTATAATGCCTGAATTTTCATAGAGGCATTATGATGCTGAAACTAAAGACCAATGTGCCTCTGAAAACGCATATGAACAGTAGTCTGTTCTACTTACTCATACCTACTCCATGAACAAAATAATGGTTCATATACTTTATTTTTTTTGAATTTTTAATGGCCATCACAGAAATCTGTCACTCTGAAACACCGTTTTCTCTGTTACAGATGGTTCAAAAGTATAAGGCACATTATTCATTATAGTTAAACTGATGAACTGTGTAAACATACATATTTACTAACATGGGTAATATTTTAATAGATCGTTGATAGATATTTAGTAAAAACAGGAAATCAACATAATGCTCACCAGAGCAATATAGGACTATAGTAAGAGTGTAAATAGACAAAAGGCTGTAATTGTATGTAGATATTAACATTTTATGTAAAATTATTTACTTTCAGTTTCTTTACCAGTTATTTTTTTTCTTACCCTTAATATGAATTTTGTTGCAAAACGAGGTCATAACATCTTGGTGTTTTATGAAACTTGTGCAGTATGCACTAGTCAGTGCCTATACATAGGCGAGACACTTCCGTTTGAAGATGGAACCACCATTGACCTTTTACAGTGACAAAACTTTTTACTAATCATTTATTTGAGGGTAATGACTTCACATATGTGTGGAAGAATATAATCTTAATGTTGGAAACTAATTTAAAAGTCATTTGTACATTAAAACAGTGAACTATTTACTGGTAACTATCTTAAATGACAGTTAGTATTAAAACCAGTGCTTTATAAACATCAAATCAGCAATTGAGGTAAAACAACCAGTCAGCCAGGCCTCACGGCTCCCAGCTGTAATCTTAGCACTTTAGTAGGCAGAGGCAGGAGGCTTACTTGAGCCCAGGAGTTTGAGACCAGCCTGGGCAGCAAAGCAAAAACGTGATCTCTATAAATAAATAAATAAATAAATAAATAAATAAATAAATAAATAAGAAAAAAAAATTAGCCGGTCATGGTGGCAAACATGCGTAGTTCTAGCTACTCCGAAGGCTAAACAGGGAGGATTGCTTGAGCCTAAGAGTTTGAGGCTGTAGTCAGGTGTGGTGCTGCCACTTCACTCCAGCATAGACGAAAGAGTGAGACCCTGTCTCTAAAATAAAATAAATAGTCAACATCATCAAGCAGCATGTATAATACAAAATAATAAGAGTAAGAATAAAAACAAATAAATAGAAACAATTTCAACACAACATTTGAACTGGAGTCTGAAATGTATGGATCTTAGTTCTGGCAATACCTTTGGCTGTATATGTGACTTCGAGCCAAAATACTTCTATTTTCTGCATTTATAAAATATTCCAACTATGAAAGTTAGGTGAGTATTGAGTAGTACATGAAGGTGGGGGTGGTAGGGGATTACTAAATTGCTGAATAATCTGAAACACAAATGCTTCCTCACTCTTGTGTGTAAATTCTCCAGAGAGGTCAGTTGCAGATGGGAAAAAATTTGTTTTGTTTTCATGACACTGCATTAACATACACACATGCTTATTTTCAGGTTTCTGCTCATTCAATGGGAAAATTCTGATAATGATTTTGGCAATATCACTCCAGTCGGCGGGGGGTGTTTCTAAAATCCAAAGGGCTGTATTTGACTTTGAGCAATCTTCCATTAGTCATATTTATTGGATAAACTTGCCAGGTCAGCAATCACTAAAAGCACATGCCAACAAATTTAATTGGTGTTGCTTCTGTTTGAAGGAAACACAAAGTAGGCTGTAACTATCTCTTTGAGAGTTACAGATTAACAACTTAAAAATGTCTATAATCCAGAGAAGAACAGACTAAATATAATTGCTCAGCCAAAAAGTTTATATGTCTGAGCCTCCTATAGATAGATCATCTTAATGAGTCCGGAGACTCTCAAGGAAAAAAAAAAACACACATCTTTGTCTTTCCATTTCAAAAATGATGGAAGTCTTTCAAGTATGAAAAATAAAGCAAATTGAAACCATGTCCTTATCTCTCTTTTAATAAAACAGGAGTGAAAGATACTGCATAATCTTTGTAAATGTTTGTAAATCCTTTAACTCTCAGATTTCTTTTGTAATTAAGATTAGAATCTATTCAATTCATCTAACTTTCTCTCCTAATTCTTTATCATTAAGAGAATCCATCAAGTCTACCACATAAGAATGGGAAAGATTCCAAATTTTATAGCTGCCTTCTATCTTGAAGCCAAAACATTTTATGAGTCTCTTGGTTCTAATGTTCTTAACTCAGTTGAGTGTCTGAGCATTTTAGATGAGAGACATTTTTATCACTTTGACAAAAATGGCATCTTTAAATTTCATGGCTCCATCAAAAATTGATCAAGCATGTTGTTTTTGTGAGTCCTGTTAGAAATGAATTCACTAACCAACAATTTTAAAGATTCATCCATTTTTGTTTAAAAACGCCCCTTCAGCTCACTACATGAACTATTTATTCACAGATGGCATCTTTTGAAAATAAATCTGAATTGTGTTTTGAAACCCAGAACCAAGGTTTCCAACAGTGAGCTCAGCTTTTGCAGTTGATCAATCATTCAGTCACACCATCTGATGTGGTTTGAACATTTGTCCTCTCCAAATCTCATGTTGAAATGTGATTCCCAGTGTTGGAGGTGGAGCTTCGTGGGAGGTGGTTGGTTTAGGGGGGCAGATCCCTTGTGAATGGCTTAGCACCATTGCCGTGGTGATGGATAAGTTATTGCCCAGTTCGTTCACACAAGAGTTGGTTATTTAAAAGAGTGTAGCACCTCCCTTATTTCTCTCTCTTGCTCCCACTCTTGCCATATGACATCCCCCACCCCACTTCACCTTCCATCATGACTATAAGCTTCTGGAAGCCTGCAATAGAAGCAGATGCCGGCACCACACTACCCATACTCCCTGTAGAACCATGAGCCAATTAAACCTCCTTTCTTTATAAATTATAAATTTCTTTATAAATTAACCAGTCTCAGGTATTCCTTTATAGTAACACAAATAGAGTAATACAACATTATAGTATTACCTATCCTCATTTTCATAAACATTCGTTTCCTATTCTATACAGGAAAGAATACATTATTTTGAGTGGCAATGCTTTTGTAATTTCAAACCTTTTAAAAATAATTCTTGCACATATTTTGATATCTTAATTCTTGTACACATTTATATCTTAAGTAGTTCTATGGAAGGCATGATTTAAAAAAAATGAAGTTTTGTTTTTGCACCCCTCTTTTAAAATAAATATGTCCAAGTTAATGCATTCTGTACATATAATATTCATTTTTTAAAAAATTATTCAAATATTTAGCAATGGTTTTGGAGTTTTAAATATTTTAAAATATACATGATTATTAGGGGAAAATTTAAGAAATCAACACTTTGTTGCCAATTAGGTGAAGAATAATTTATTTAAAGAGATAGTTTACTGGAAGAATTAGTATTAAAAATTTTAATTGTTGAAACCAAATCATATATAAACTGCAACCTAAAACATGAGAAGTAATTTTCTGTATATAGTCTGTACATGTTTGCCAAAATTCTGTTTCTGGCATTTTAACATAGCAATTGTTTTTCTGTTCATAAATAAAGATGGAAATGTTTATTGCAAATTATGAGTTATTTATTATCTCATTACAGATGCGAATAAAACCATAGACAAAAATAGACTGCTTTTAAATGGCTGTCTTCTAATTTTCACCTTCTATTACAAAGAAGATATGAAGTACTAACTAAACTGTATTATTTAAAAATAAATAAAAGTCCTTATCATTTATCACCACTACAGAAAATATTGAACAAAACAACCATGTCTTTATTATTTTCTAGTCTTTGATAATATGCAAACTTACTTTTATCAATGTTGCTAGATTTCAAACACTTTAGTGGCAATGCACTTTTTTAGATTCAGAATATAATGGGCTTGCAAGAAGATGCATATTGTTTTATATTTCAGGGAGCCTAAAATGTGATTTACAAACCATAATTATGAGTCCAGAAAGAATTTCCACAGGAAATGTAGTTTGAATGTGAACTTGATGTTTAGAAGTAGTTATAAAAAAGGCATAGATAATATCAGTTTTGTACGTTAACACATATTATATAATTTTCATTTTTAATGACTATATAGTGTTCAAGTCATCTCTATTTTACATAACCATTTTTCTGTTTTAGAGCCTTGGTTCTTTTCGATCCTTTAATTTGCCATTATACATATGTCTAATAGAATATCTATCTATATATCTGTATGATTTTATTAAAATAAAGCCACCAAAATGGTATGGTTTTGTTAACAAAAGATGAGAGTTTTTTTTTAAAAAAAATAGAGAATTTGGAGTTGCCTTTCCTTTCTCTGATCATTGGTAGTGTCTTAATTTATGCCTGTATATGTTAATTGAATGAAAGGTTCTCATCTGCTCATTTGATGGGTAGTACCCAATGGACTGGTCTATACAAAATGGGCTTTTGGCATCTAGATGTTCATTTTGAAAAACAAAAGGAAATTTTGTAGTTATGTATTTTAAGACTCTTAATATCTAAGATTTTAATGATGCAATGTTAATTAATTTTTCTTATGGACAATGACAACAACAACAAAAAGGTGTGAGATAATTGAGTCTAGGACCAAAGTCTCATCACACACCAACTGTAGGTCTTCGTCACTCTATTTTCCTTTTGCCCATGGTTAAAATTATCTAAATCATTTGGGTTTTTATTTATATTTTCAGATCATATGAATTTAGGGGATCTTTTTTTTCGCATACAGTATCTGAAATGCTCTCTCTCTCTCTCTCTTTTTTTCAATTTGTCACAAACTTGACCAGATTTGGTATTTTCAAAGGTAAGTCCCATTCTTGGCTACCTTCTGTGTTCTTCAGTCTCTTGTGCTAACTGTTCACTGATATTATCTTATTTAATTTGCATGTAAAATATGTGAGATGAAATAATTGGTGTTTAGGTAAAATGACTTTCTAATAATCATAAAGCTAGTAAATAATAGAATCGAATTTTAACATATCCCTCTTTCTAGTATAGTTTATTATGCAGTCTTGCATCAGACAGATCTGTATGGAGTTCCATTCTTGCTGCTTCCACCATTCTACTCTAAAATTGTCAACTATAGCTTGCACTATGGAAATTTTCTCCTAACTGATTTCTCTGCTTTAATTTTAGCCATCATTAGCCAGAAAAATATTTGAAAAATTATAAATTTCATCATGTAATCCATTCTTGATGTTTTCCCTTCTTTATCTCCTTCAGATATTTGAGCTAAATTTACGTGATAAGAAGGAGTTAGCTAGGCAAATAAGAGGAAAAAGGATAGTCCAAATTGGCCGTGCAGATGCCTCACATATCCAAAAGGCAAGTTTGCTTGAAGATTTGCAAGTATAATTAGAGAGTTGAAGTCATTTTTTAAAGTATATGTTTTAGCAGGTGATTCTGGAATGATGGCATAGTGGGAAGCATCAGAAATCTGTCTCCTCATCCAGACAACAATTTTGCTTTTAGAATATGTCTGATATAACCGTACTGAAACTCTGAAGCCTATTGAAGTCTTGAAACTTCTGAAGGAAGGATTGGACAGTAAATTGTAGTTAATTTTGATCTTCCAGTTCATCTACCCATCCCCTGCACCCAGTTCCAGAGCAGCCAGCTGTGTGCATGTTCCTAGAGCAGCATGCACACAGCTTGGGGAAGCCAGAATGTGCAAAAATGACTCTCAAATATCAGGATCTGTGCTCCGATTATTGATTGCTGATTTTCATGATTACAAAGAGGCAGTGGCCATTATTGCTGCACCAACCCCCGTTGTTGTAAGTCTTCTCCTTCTGGCTGAGGTGACTTCAAGGGGATTTAAGAGGTTGGTGCCTTGTTCCCACTTTTATTTTTGCCTTTGTCTCATTTTGGGAGCCAGACATTGATAACTAAAATATTTAAAAAAAAACACATATATTAGGTAAATTAAGAAGTAACCACACTTGCCAAGAAGAAGTTTCAGGCTTAAATAAGACACGAAAACACCTTAAGTTTACATTTCAGGCCAACTCTGCAACAGAGACAGCCTACAACAATCAAAACAAAACATAAACAAAAAATGAAAACAAGAACAAACACTGCGGGAAAGGGATAATCTAATATTCTGGGTTTATTATATCATTAGGTTCAAATGTATAGTTTTCAGCAAAATGTATAAACATACAAGGAAACAAGAAAAGATGAGACATTTAAAGAAAAAAAATAACCAACAGAATTTCTGATGGCGGATCTACTAGACAAAAAAAAAAAAATCTGTGTTAAAAATACTCAAAGAATTAAAGGAACACATTGAAAAGTCAAGACAATTATGTGTGAACAAGTAGAAAAATCAATAAATTTATAGAAAATCTAAGGAGAAACAAAAAATATCTTATAGCTAAAAAGTACAAGAAAAGCAAAGAAAAAAATTCACTAGAGGGACTTATAGAAAGATTTCATCAGGCTGGAGAAAGAATCAGCAAACTTGAAGATAGAACATTAAAAATTATAGTCTTAGGAAAAGAAAGTTAAAAAAACAGATTGAAGAGGAGTAAACAGAACCAAAGGGACCATTGGTGTGTCATCAAGGAGACCAACATACACATTTTGTAGTCCTAAAGAAGAGAGTTAGAAAGGAGCAGAGAGAATGCTTGAAGAAATAATGGCTGAAGGCTTTCCAAATTTGATGAAAGACATAAATATAAGCATCTAAGAATCTCAGAGAACTCCACATGGGATGAACTGAAAGATAGCCACACCTAAATACATTATATAATCAAACTGTTTAAAGACAAATAAATTTGAAAGCAGCATGGGAGAAGCCTGCTTATCATATGCAAAGGATAATAATAAGTAACTTTGGAGGCCACAAAGCTGTGGGTTGATACATTCAGTGCTAAAAGAAAATTTAAAAAAATGATCAACCAAGACTCCTGTATTTAACAAAGCTGGCCTTCAAAAGTGACAGAGAAAGTAAAAGAATCCCAGATAAACAAAAGCTGAAGCAGTTATTACTACTGGACCTGCCTTAAAAAAAATGTTAAGGAGAGTTCTGCAGATTGAAATAAGAAGACAGCAAACAGTAGCTCTCAATCGGTAAGAAGAAATAAAGATCTCATTAAAGGTAAGTATGTCGGAAATTGTAAAAGTCATATTATTTTTAATAATATTTGTAACTCCAGTTTTTGATTTCTCCATGATTCAGTGATGAATACATTAAAAGCAATTACTCTAAAAGCTAATATTATTGTAACTCTGGTTGGTAACTCTAAATTTGGTTTTCTACACAATTTAAAATACTAAAATATAGAAAAAATTATTGATTTACGGACAGTAGTTCCTTATTGATTTTTTATCTACATGAACTGCCCAATGTTGAAAGTAGGGTATTGAAGTATTCTGTTATTATTGTATTGCAGATCTCTTTCTTCAGTTCTATTAATATTTGCTTTATATATTCAGGTCCTCTGATGTTGTGTTTATATATATATATATTTTTTTTTTCTTTTCTTTTTTTTTTTGTGATGGAGTTTCACTCTTGTTGCCTAGGCTGGGATGCAATGTCATAATCTTGGCTCACTGCAACCTCTGCCTCCTGGGTTCAAGCAATTCTCCCACCTCAGCCTTCTGAGTAGCTGGGATTACAGTTGCGCACCAATTTTGTATTTTTAGTAGAGACGGGGTTTCACCATGTTGGCCAGGCTGGTCTCGAACTCCTGACCTCAGGTGATCTGCCACCTCAGCCTCCGAAAGTACTGGGATTACAGGCATGAGCCACCTTGCCTGGCCTGGGTTTATATATATATTTACATTTGCTATAAGTTATTGATGAATTGACCTTTAA
This sequence comes from Nomascus leucogenys, assembly GCF_006542625.1. Taxonomy (NCBI): domain Eukaryota; kingdom Metazoa; phylum Chordata; class Mammalia; order Primates; family Hylobatidae; genus Nomascus; species Nomascus leucogenys. The sequence goes on from NC_044381.1 coordinate 100,030,012, forward strand.
TTGTTTTATAATGACATTTTCTTTTGTATAGTTTTCAACTTAAAGTCTATTTTATCTTATATAAGTGTAGCTATCTAGCTACCCCTGCTCTCTTTTGTTTCCATTTGCACGGAATACCTTTTTTCCATTCTACTGTTTTCTGTTCTCTGTGTGTGCAAAGAGGTGAAGTAAGCGTCTTATAGGCAGTATACAATGGAGTCTTGTCTTTTTTTTTAATCCATTCAGCCTCTTTATGTCTTTCAATTGTGAAATTAAATTCATTTACATTCAAAGTAATTGCTGTTAGGTAAGAACTTACTTATGCCATTTGTTCATTATATTCTCGTTAGTTTGTAGATCATTTGTTCTCTCTTCCTTTCTTGCTGTCTGCATTTTGATGAATTTCTGTAGTGGTATTCTTTGAATTATTTCATTTATCTTTTGTGTATCTAGTAAGGGTTTTGCTTGTGGTTACAATAATGCTTACATAAAACATATTGACAGATTATTTTAAGCTAATAATAACTTAACTTTGGTCACTTACAAAAAAAAGCTCCACTTCCCCTGACAACCAAAAAAGTGTTTTTGATGACATATGCTTATCTTTTATAGTTTGTGTTACTTAACACATTTTTGTAACTATAGTTTTTAATAGTTCTCTCTTTAAACCATCATTGTAAATATTTAATTTATTTTCTCAACATCATTACAGCATAAAAATATTCTGACTTGGCCAGGCGCGGTGACTCACGCTTGTAATCCCAGTACTTTGGGAGGCCGAGGCGGGCGGATCACGAGGTCAGGAGATAGAGACCATGGTGAAACCCCATCTCTACTAAAAATACAAAAAAAAAATTAGCCGGGCGTGGTGGCGGGCGCCTGTAGTCCCAGCTACTTGGAGAGGCTGAGTCAGGAGAATGGCATGAACCCGGGAGGCGGAGCTTGCAGTGAGCCGAGATTGCGCCACTGCACTCCAGCCTGGGTGACAGAGCGAGACTCCGTCTCAAAAAAAAAAAAAAAAAAAAAGTTCTGAGTGTTTACTCGACTTATTTTTACTAATGAGTTTTATATTTTTACATGTTTTTATGTCACTACATTGCAATGTTTTCCTTTAGCTTGAAAAACTCTTTTAACATTTCTTATACAAATAAATTCCTTTGGGTTTTGTCTGAAAAAGTTTTTACCACCCATTTACCTTTATTTTTATTTTTATATATTTTTTGATACAGTGTCTCAGTCTGTTACCCAGGCAGTAATGTGGTGGCGCAATCATGGCTCACTGAAGCCTCAAACTCCTGGGCACAAGCCATGCGCCTACCTCAGCCTGCTGAGTAGCTGGGACCACAGGTATGCACAACCATACCCAGCTAATCTTTATTTTTACTTTTAGCAGAAGAAGGGTCTCCCTATGTTACTCCGGCTAGTCGTAAACTCCTGGGCTCAAGCAGTCCTTCTGCGTCAGCCCCCCACTTACTGGGATTATAGGTATATGCCAATGCACCTGGCCACACTCCTTTATTTTCATTTTTATTTTATTAATTTTATTAATTTTTATTATTTATTATACTTTAAATTCTGGGTTACATATGCAGAAGGTGCAGGTTTGTTATATAGGAATACAAGTGCCATGGTGATATGCTGTACCTATCAACCCGTCATCGACATTAGGTATTTCTCCTGATGCTATCCCTCGCCTTGTCCCCCACCCCCTGACAGGCCCCAGTGTGTGATATTCCCCTACCTGTGGTCATGTGTTCTCATTGTTCAGCTCCCACTTATGAGTGAGAATATGTGGTGTTTGAATTTCTGTTCCTGTGTTAGTTTGCTGAGAATAGTGGTTTCCAGCTACATCCATGTCTCTGAAAAGGACATGAATTCATTCTTTCTATGTGGCTGCATAGTATTACATGGTGTATATGTGCCACATTTTCTTTAACCAGTCTATCATTGATGGGCATTTGGGTTGGTTCAGAGTCTTTGCTATTGTGAATAGTGCTGCAATAAACGTGTGCATGTGTCTTTATAGTAGAATGATTTATAATCCTTTGGGTATATACCCAGCAATGGGATCACTTGGTCAAATGGTATTTCTGCTTCTAGATCCTTTAGGAAGTGCCACACTGTCTTCCACAATGGTTGAATTAATTTACACTCCCACCAACAGTGTAATAGCGTTACTATTTTTCCACAACCTCTCCAGCATCCATTGTTTCCTGACTTTTTAAAGATCACCATTCTAACTGGCATGAGATGGTATCTCATTGTGGTTTTGGTTTGCATTTCTCTAATGACCAGTGAGAATGAGCTTTTTTGCGTAAGTTTGTTGACCTCATAAATGTCTTCTTTTGAGAAGTGTCTGTTCACATCCTTTGCCCACTTTTTAATTTTTTTCTTGTAAATTTGTTTAAGTTCTTTGTAGATTCTGGATATTAGCCCTTTGTCAGATGGATAGATTGCAAAAATTTTCTCCTATTCTATAGGTTGCCTGTTCACTTGGTTGATAGTTTCTTTTATTGTGCAGAAGGTCTTTATCGACCACTAGCCAGATTAATAAAGAAGAAAAGAGAGAAGAATCAAATAACACAATAAAACAAATGATAAAGGGGACATCACCACTGATCCCACAAAAATACAAACTACCATCAGAGAATACTATAAACACCTCTATGCAAATAAACTAGAAAATATAGAATAAATGGATAAATTCCTGGACACATACACCCTTCCAAGATTAAACCAGGAAGAAGTCAAATCCCTGAATAGACCAATAACAGGTCCTGAAATTGAGGCAGTAATTAAAGCCTACCAATCCAAAAAAGCCCAGGACCAGACAGATTCACAGCCAAATTCTACCAGAGGTACAAAGAGGAGCTGGTACCATTCCTTTTGAAACTATTCCGAACAATAGAAAAAAAAGGAATCCTCTCTAACTCATTTTATGAGGCCAGCATCATCCTGATACCAAAACCTGGCAGAAGCACAACAAGGAAATAAAATTTCAGGCCGATATCCCTGATGAACATTGATGCAAAAATCCTCAATAAAATACTGGGAAACTGAATCCAGCAGCACATTAAAAAGCTTATCCACCACGATCAAGTTGGCTTTATCCCTGGCATTCAAGGCTGGTTCAATATATGCAAATCAATAAATGTGATACATTACATAAACAGAACCAATGGCAAAAAACACATGATTATCTCAATAGATACTTGAAAGGTTTTTGATAAAATTTAACACCACTTTATGCTAAATACACTCAATAAACTAGGTATTGATGAAACATATCTTAAAATAGTAAGAGCTATTTATGACAAACTCGCTGCCAAGATCGTAATGAATGGGCAAAAGCTGGAAGCATTTCCTTTGAAAACCAGCACAAGACAAGGATGCCATCTCTCTCCACTCTTATTTGACATAGTATTGGAAGTTCTGGCCAGGGCAATCGGGCAAGAGAAAGAAATAAAGGGTATTCAAATAGGAGAGAGGAAATCAAATTATGTCTGTTTGTGGATGACGTGATTGTATATTTAGAAAACCCCATCATCTCAGCCGAAAGTCTCCTTAAGCTGATAAGGAATTTCAGCAAAGTCTCAGGATACAAAATCAATGTGCAAAAATCACAAGCATTCCTATGCACCAATAATAGCCAAATCATGAGTGAACTCCCATTCACAATTGCTACAAAGAGAATAAAGTACCTAGGAATCCAACTTACAAGGGATGTGAAGTACTTCTTCAAGGAGAACTACAAACCACTGCTCAATGAAATATGAGAGGACACAAACAAATGAAAAAAAAATCCATGCTCATGGATAGGAAGAATCAATATCATGAAAATGGTCATACCACCCAAAGTAATTTATAGATTCAATGCTATTCCCATGAAGCTACCATTGACATTCTTCACGGAATTAGAAAAAACTTTAAATTTCATATGGAACCAAAAAAGAGCCTGTACAGCCAAGACAATCTTAAATAAAAAGAACAGAGCTGGAGGCATCACGTTACCTGACTTTAAACTATACTACAAGGCTACAGTAACCAAAACAGCATGGTACTGGTAGCAAAACAAATATACAGATCAATGGAACAAAACAGAGGCCTCAGAAATGACACCACACATCTACAACCATCTGACCTTTGACAAACTTGACAAAAGTGAGCAATGGGGAAATGATTCCCTATTTAATAAATGGTGTTAGGAAAACTGGCTAGCCGTATGCAGAAAACTGAAACTGGATCCCTTCCTTACACCTTATGCAAAAATTAACTCAAGATGGATTAAAGACTTAAATGTCAGACCTAAAACGATAAAAACCCTAGAAGAAAACCTAGGCAATACCATTCAGGACATAGGCATGGGCAAAGACTTCATGACTAAAACACCAAAACTAACTGCAACAAAAATAAAAAATAAAGGGGTTACCCTTTATTTTTAAATGACAGGATTTTGGGTATAGAATTCTTTGTCAGAAGTTGTTTTCTTTTTTCTTTCATCTTTTGGAATATATCATTCAATTCTCTCCTGGCCTGCAAGCTTTCTGCTGAAAAATCCAGTGACAGTCTTTTCAAGATCCCGTTTTATGCATTAAGTAGCTTTCCTCTGATGGCTTTCAGAGTCCAGATTGCTCATCATTACATGATGGAATCTCTGATAGCTTTCAGTATTCTCCCTTTAACTTTTAGCAATTTATTTATAATGTGTCTTAGTGTAGGTTGATTTATATTCAAACTGTTATATGTTCACTGAGCTTTATAAATCTGTTTCTAACTTCTTCCCCAGGCAAGAGAAATTTTCTCAACTACTGTTTAGAACAAGTGAATCTAACAGGTATTTATAGAACATTTCATTTAACAGCAGTGAAATACATATTCTTCTCAAGTATGCATGGAACATTCTCTTCTATATATCACATGTTAGTCTACAAGTCAATTCTTAACAAATTTAAGAAGAATGAAATTATATTGAATACCATCTTTTATGACTAAAATGGCAGGAAACTAGAAACCAATAATAGGAGCAGGCAGAACACAGTGGCTCATTCCATAATCCCAGCACTTTGGGAGGCCAAACTGGGTGGATTGCTTGAGCTCAGGAGTTTGAGAAAAGCCTGGGCAACATGGCCAAAGCTCATCTCCACAAAAATACAAAACTTAGCCAGGCATGGTGGCATGTGCCTGTAGTCTTAGCTATTTGGGAGGCTGGGGTGGGAGGATTGCTTGAGCTTGGCTCATCAAGGGTTCAGTGAGCTGTCATCACACCACTGCACCCCAGCCTGAGTGACAGAGCCAGACATTGTGTCAATCATCATCATCGTCATCATCATCATCATCATCGTCATCTTGAATAACTCACAAATATGTGGAAATTAAATATCCTTAATGACACATAGGGCAAAGGATAAATTAAAAGAAAAATTAAAAAAAAATCTTGAGACAAGGAAAAATGGAAACACAATATACCAAAAGTTATTGGATACAGCAAAAACAATCCTTAGAGGGAATTTTATAACAATAAACACCTACATCAAAGAAGAAGAAAGATCTCAAACAACCTAATGTTATACCTCTAGCAACTAGAAAAAAAAATAACAAACTAAGCACAAACTTAGTGGAAGGAAATAAATAACAAAGATCGGAGCAGAAATAAACTAAATAGAGACTAGAAAAACAGTAGAAAATATAAATGAAACTAAAATTGGGGTTTTTTAAAAAGATAAAATTGGCAAACCATTAGCTAGACTAACAAGGACAAAAAGAAAGAAGACTCAAATAAAATCCAAATGGAAGGAATCATTATAACTGATACCACAGAAATGCAAGGGACCTAAAGATTATCATGGACAACTATACAATAAAAAATGAGTAACACAGAAAAACTAAATTAATTCCTAGAAACCTGTAGTATACCACGACAAATAAAAAAGAAATAGAAAAATCTGAACACACTTGTAATGAGTAAGGAGATTGAATCAGCAATAAAAAACTTTCAAAAATAAAAATAAAGCCCAGGGCATGATAGCCTCACTGCCAATTCTACCAAACATTTAAATAACTAATATCAATCCTTCTCAAGTTTATCCAGAAAATTGAAATGGAGGGAATACTTCAAAATTTACTTTACAAGGCAAACATTACCCTAATATTAAAGCCATACAAGGACACTACAAGAAAATAAAACAACAGGACAAAATCCTTGATAAATATGGAGCAAAAATCCTCAGCAAAACTAGCAAGCCAAATTCAGAAGCACATAAGATATTTATTAACTATGATCAAATGAGATTCATTCCACAAGAGAAAGGATGGCTCAATGCACATAAATCAATAAATGAGTTACACTATATTAACAAAGTGAAGAACAAAACCATACGATACAGAAAAAAAAACATTTTCTCGATAGATACAGAAAAAACATTTGACTACGTTTAACATCTGATCATGCTAAAAGCTCTCAACAAATAGGTATTGAAATATTGTACGTGAACATAATAAAAGACATATATTACAAGCCCATAGTTAATATCATATTAAACAGTGAAAAGCTGAAAGCTTTTCTTCTAAGATTAGGAAATAGAAAAGGATGCTCACTGGCATCACTTCTATTCATTATAGCATTGGAAGTCCTAGCTAGAACAACCAGATTAGAAAATAGAAATAAAAGGCCTCCATAAAGGAAAAAAAAGAAGTGAAATTGTCAGTGCAAATTGAAATTGGCATCAGGTTTGCCAATGACGTGATTTTATTGTAGAAAACCCTAAAGGATTTATCAAAGACCTATTAGAACTGATTAATACATTTAATAAAGTTGTAGTTTATGGAAACAAAATTTTAAAAAGTGTCCTATTTCTATAAACTAACAACAAACCATCCAAAAAGAAATCAAGAAAATAATTCCATTTACAATAGCATCCAAAAATAAAATTAAATATTTAGGAGTACATTTAACTGAAGAGGTGAATGATGACTATGATGAAAATGATAATACATAGGTGAAAGAAGTTGAAAAAAACACGAGTTAATAAAAAGATAACTCATGTTCATAGATTGAAAAATTTGCTATTTTAAAAACATGCATATTACCCAAAGCAAGCTACAGATTCAATGCAATGTGTATCAGAATTCCAACTTGTTTTTCAGAGAAATAGAATAAAAGTCTAATAGAAAAAAATCCCTGAATAGCCAAGCAATTGAGCAAAAAGAATAAAGTAGGAGGTATCAAATTTCCTGATTTCAAAACAGATTATAAAGCTACTGTAGTCAAAACAGCATGTTACTGGCATGAAAGAAGATATATTGATGAATGGAAAAGAACAGAAAGCACAGAAGCAAACCTGACTAAGGTCAATTGATTTTCCACAAAGATACACACAATGAAGAAAAGACAATCACTTCAATAAATGGTGTTGACAAAACTTTATATCCACATTCAGAAGCATGAAATTGGATCTTTCTGACCCACCATATTTGAGAATTAATTCAAAATGGACAAAAGATCTATATGAAAGACTGTATCAATAAATCTACTAGAAGAAAATGTAGGGTAAAGGCATCATAATTTTGGTCTGGGCAAGGATTTCTGGGATGGAACTTCAAAAGCACAGATAAGAAAAGCAAAAATATACAGAGGATATTGCATCTAACTAAAAAGCTGTCATGCAGCAAAGACAACAATTTCCATAGTGGAGAGATAGCCCACAAATTTAGATAAAATATTTTTAAACCATACATATGGTAAGGGGCTAAAATCCAAAAAAAAAAAAAACGAATTTAGTAATAGACAAAGAATCTGAACAGACATTTCTCAAAAGAAGATGTGAATGACCAACAGATACATGAAAAAATCCTCAATGTCTCTAATCATCAGGGAAATGAAAATTGAAACCACAATGAGATATCACCTCACACCCATTAAAATGACTGTTACAAAAAATGATAAGTATTGGTGAGATAACAAGTGTTGGCAAGAAAGGGACCCTTTGTACACTGTTGGGGCCAATGTAAATTAATACAATCATTTTGCAAAATAGTATGGAGATTTTCCAAAAACTAAAAGTAGATTCGATATGACCCAGAAATGTTACTTTTGGATATATAGCCAATGAATCTGAAATCAGCATGTGAATGAGGTACCTGTACTGTCGTGTTTATTTCAGAATTAGTCACAGTACCCAAGATATAGAAGCAACCTGATTTTATTAAAAGATGAATGAAGAAAATGTGATGTGTATACACACACACACACACACACACACAGACACGAATAATCTGCAGCCATAAAAATAAGGAAATTTTTTTCATTCACAACATGGCTGGAACTGGAGGAATTTCTGCTAAGTGAATTCAGCCAGTCATAGAAAGACAAATACTTTATGATCTTGCTTATATGTAGTATATAAAAAACTTGATATCATCCTACCTAGTGACTCAGGTCCCAACTTCAGCTGCACTTCTTTCATCTTTGCAATTGTGACAGGAAGGTAAGTTGGAGCGACTATGTGACTGGGGCAGGAGCCAAACTGGGTTCTGGGCAACATCAACAATCCCCAGGGATGGGGCCTATGGGGCCATGATGGGTCAAGAAAGACATTCACCAGTAAGAGCCAGAAGAGTCAGGCAGAGCCAGATGTGTGTAGCGCACTACATAGGGATGTTCCAAAATGGGAATAAATTTGATATATCCCAAGACAGAAACAAACTTTTCCAGTTCAAAATTGTGGAACAGGAAGTCATCAATGGTTTTGAAGAGTACACAGCGCAGATGAGCTTGGGGCTGAAGGTGAAGCTGACCTGCATACGTGATGTGTCATACAGAGCTCCAGGCTACTCTAGTGTCATCCCTCCCACTGCTACCCTATCTTTGACATGGAACTGCTCAACTTAAGAGTGAAGGCAGGAAGGAAATCAAGGTGGCTGGAGATGGCTGCTGCTCACCCTCCTAGCCTGCTTTGCCACTGGGTTGGCTCCTCCTGTTTGGGGCTCTTGATCAGTATGCTAACCTCACTGTCCCATGGCATGATCCATTCTTTCTGCCCAAGTTGCTGTGTGTGTGTTCATTATTGTCCATGCATATCCTTGCTTGAGGAAATTTAGATTGCATTGAAACATTTCATGTTGTGCATTTTTTTAATAAGGCAGGTAGTAGCCATTCCGGGTCGCAGAGAATAGATTTCTTGCTTGCAAAATCTACATCACCCTACCTTCACTTAAGCCAGACATGCAAGGTGATCAGATATGAAATATACGTGGTGTATGCTAGAGACGGGCCAGTTACCTTTGCTTTCACTTTCTATCTTACAAATTCTGTTGGCTGCTCACTTAAACAGTGTCTGCTTTGGAAACAATATGTAAAATGAAGACACAGTGCTTGACCAAAAAATAAATCAATAAAATAAAATTAAAAATAGAGCAGTTTATCTCATAGAATCAAAAGTTAAAAGGTGGTTACCAGAGACTGGGGAAGGATGAGGAAAATGAAAATGTTGACCAAAGGGGACACCATTCCAGTTTTATTGGAGGAATAAACTTTAGTGTTGTATTCCACTGCATGGTAACAACAGTTAGTAGGAATATATCATGTATTTATTTAAAATCATAGATTTTTAATGTCCTCACCACAAAAAAATATAAGTTGTTAAGGTGGTGGATATGTTAATTAGCTTAATTGGCTCCCTGTACAATGTATACATAGGTCAAAACATCACATTTTTACCTCATTGATATGTACAGTTATTATTTGTGAATTAAACATAAATTAATAAAATTTTAGAAGAAATATATTCGTTTGTACTTTAGAAAAAAAATGTACAAAGATATAATTTTGTGACAACAGCTAAAAGTGGTGTGGATGGAACTGTCAAAGGAGTAGAGATGTTGTACATTATTGAAGTTAAGCTGGATTAAAATCAGAGTCTTGTAATTGGAGGATGTTAAATTCAATCATTTGGTAACTACAAATAAAATACTAAAGAATATACACAAAAGAAAATGAGAAAGCTACTGGGTGCAGTTCCTCATGCCTATAATCCTAGCACTTTGGGAGATCAAAGTGAGTGAATTGCTCGAGCCCAGGAGTTTGAGACCAACCACGGCAACATGGCAAAAATCTCATCTCTAGAAAAAATACAAAATTTAACCAAGCATGGTGGCGGCATGCACCTGCAGTCCTAGCTAGTCAGGAGGCTGAGACAGGAGTATCACTTGAGCCCAGGAGGTTGAAGCTGCAGAGAGCTGGTATCGTGCCACTTCACTCCCAGCCTGGGTGATAGAATGAGGCCCTGTCTCAAATAAATGAAAAAATAAATAAATAGGAAGAGAGAAATAAATTTAACCATTTCAGTACAAAAAATTTAAATAAACAAAAAAGAGGAGAGTAGTGTGGGAATAGAGGAGCATTATTCTATAATACATATGGAAAACAAATAGCAGCATGATAAAAATAAGTCCTACATTATCAGTAATCACTTTAAGTGTAAACAGATTAACCACTCCAATTCAAAGAAAGAGACTGGTAAAATGCATTAAGAAACACACACACACGCACCATAATTCAAATAATATGCTGTTCACAAGAGACTCACTTTGGATCCAGAACACCAATACGTTGAAAATGAAAATATTTAAAAATATATTTCATGCAAATATTAACAAAAACAAAGCTGGGGTAGCTATAGTAGTAGCAGACGAAATAAACTTTAAATTTATAAAGCTTATAATAGACAAACAAAGGCATTATTTATTAATAAAAGTTGAGCGAGAGTAATAGAGCAAGAAGACAAAACAGTTTTAAACATTTACACATGTAGTAATTGACTGTAAAAATATAAAGTAAAAACTGACAGAATTGAAGGGGAAAGTATCTCTACACAATAGTTGGATACTTCAATACTTCACTCTCAATAGAACAACTAAACAGAAGATGAGAAGATAGAAGATTTAATGAACAAAATAAGACAACCAGACCTAACAGATATACACAGAACACTCTACCCAGCAACAGAATACACGTTCTTCTCAAGTTCACCTAAGACATTTTTCAGGGTATAACATATATTAAGCCACAGATTAAGTATCTATACATTTAAAAAGATTGATATCACATAAATATTTGCTCTGGTGACAATGGCAGAATAAAGTTAGAAATAACAAAAGAAAAGCTGAAAATACCACAAATTTGTCAAAATTAAATAACATATTTGTGGAAATTAAATAACACAAATGGGTCAAAAATCACAAGGGAAATTAGAAAGTACTTAGCAATGAATGAAAACAAAATCATAACATATTAAAACTTATGGTACTCAGTGAAAGCAGTGCTAACTGGAAAACTTTTAGCTATACATGCTTACATTTGAAAATAAGAAAGCTCTTCGTTGAACAACCCAACTTTACAATTTCTGGCATTAGAAAAAGAGGTCCAAACTAAACCCCAAAAATAGCAGAGGGAAATAAATAATAAAGATTGGAGCAGAGATCACTGAAATAAATAATAGTAAAATAAGAGAGAACATCATTCAAATTAAAAATTGGTTCTTTGAAAGGCTCAATAAAAATTGATGAATATTGGACTAAGAAAAAAATGAGAGAAGATTCAAAATAAGTTTGTTATAAGAAATGAATGTGGGGATGTTACCAATTCTACAGAAATAAAAAGGATTACGAAATTATCCTGAACAATTGTTTATCTACAAACTGAATAACATACATGAAATAGACAAATTCTTAAAAATACAAAACTTACCAAAATTAACCCACAAGAAATAGAATATCTGAATAGCACTGTAACTAGTAAGGAAATTGAACCACTAATTAAAACCTTCCCCAAAAAGAAAAGCCCTGGATCTGATGGCTTCACTAATGAATTCTACTAAACATTTATGGAACTAACACTAATCTTTCTCGAATGGAAAAGGAAGGAACACTCCCTAACTCATTCTATGAGGCCACCATTACCCTGGTAGCAAAGTCAGACAAAGATAATACAGGAAACAAATATTGCAGGCAGTTATGCCTTATGTATAAGTTCTCAACAAAGTACTAGCCAACTGAATTCAGCAGCATATTAAAAGGATTATATACCAACTGACTGTGTGTGACTTACTCCTAGAATGGAATGATGGCTCTACATATTAAAATCATTCACTGTAATGTACCACATAAACAGAATGAAAGAAAAAATACACGATTATCTCAATGTCAGGAAAAGATTTGACAAAACTCACTATCTTTTTCTGATACAAAACACTCAAAAATAGAAGGAAACTACTTCAATATTATGAAAGTCACGTATGACAAAAAATACAGAAATATCACACTCAGTGGGGCAAGACTAAAATATTTTCTCCTAAAATTATGAACATGGCAAGAATCCACTTTGCTGCTTTTATTCAACGGAGTGGTAGATCTTCACCAGAGCAATTAGGGGGGTGAGATGACATCTCATCGTAGATTTTATTTTCATTTCTCTGATTATCAGTGATGTTCAACACATTTTGCTATACTTCTTTGCCAGTTTTATTTCCTCTTTTGAGCAATATCTATTCACCTACTGTGTACTCACAAAAATGTTTTAAAAAAGCAAAAAAAAATTAGAAAGTCACTCCAAATGTGTAAAAGAAAGAAAGGAAGGAAGGAAAAGACATTAGAATTGAAAAGAAAGAAATACAATTATCTCTGATCTCAGATGATATGATCTTTTAAGTAGAAAATCCTAAAGCAAATACACACATGAAAGCCTGCTGAAACTAATTAACACATTCAGCAAACTAAGCAAATACAATGTTAACACACAAAGAGCATTTGCAGTCTATACACTAATAATGAACAGTCTGAAAAGAAAATTAAGAAAATGATTCCATTTACAATACCATCAGAAAGAATAAAAGAGGAATAAACGTAACAAAGGAGGCAAAAGTCTTACAGAATGAAAACTACACCACATTTCTGAAATAAATGAAAGAAGACATAGATGAGAAAGAATCCCTGTGTTCACAATAGGAAGAGTTAATATTGTTAAAAAATCAGTATTACGCAAAGGGATCTACAAATTTCCAATCACTATATTCTGTTACTTTGTTGAAGAAATTTTTAAAAATTCCAAAACACGTACAGAATTTCAAGGAATCCTGAATAACCACAACAATATATATTTTTTAAAGCTATAGGGCTTATACTTCCTGATTGCAAAACTTACTACAAAGCTATAGTAATCAAAGGATTTTGGTACTGGCATAAAAACAAACATATATACCTATGAAATGGAATACAGCATTTAGAAACAAACCCTTGCATGTATGGACAAATTATTTTTGGCAAGGTTGCCAACACCATTCAGGTAGAGAAAGGACAGTCTTTTTAACAAGTGATGCTGGAAAAACATGCAAAATAATTAAGTTGGACCTTTACATAACACCATATACAAAAATTAAACTGGATTAAAGACCTAAATACAACACTGACAACTATAACCTCTTAAAACAGCACACAAGGCAAACGCTTTAAAATATTGGATTTAGTAATGGCTTCTTGGATATGACAGCAGAGGCATAGCCAACAAAGAGAAAAATAGACAAATTGGAAGCATGAACATTTTTTAAAGTGCATAGAAGATACTATCAATAGAGTAAAAAGGCAACCCACAGAATGGGAGAAAGTATTTGGAAATTATATATATGATAAGCTATTAATATCCTGAATATATAGAGAACTCCTAAAACTCCACAAGAAATAAGCCAATTCAAAAATAGATGAAGGCCTTCAACAGGCATGCTCCAGAAAAGATATAAAAATGGACAACAAACATATAATAAAATGCTTAGCATCAACAGTTTTAGGAAAACGCCAATCAAAACTGCCATGTAATACTACTTCATAACCATTAGGATGACAACTCTCAAAAGAATATAAACACTGAAAATAAGAAGACTTGGAGAAGATGTGAAGAAATTTAAACCTTTGTACGCTCTTGATATGTTGGCGGGAATGTAAAGTGAAAGTGGCTCATTTGCCTGGGAAAATAATAAAATAGTTCCTCAAGATATTAAGATAGAATTATTGTGATTCAGTAATTCCACTTTGGGGTATAGAAGTGGAAAGAATAGAAAGCAAGATATCAAAAAATGTATTTGTATATCCATGTTTAAAATTATATTAGTCACAAAGCCAAAAGTTGGAAACAATTCCCCTGTCCATTAGCAGACAAATGGCTAAGGCAATGGTATATACATGCAATGGAATATTAGCCTCATAAAGGAAAAAAACAACTTACATATGATAGAGCATGGATAAATCTTGAGGAGATTATGCTAAATAAAATATGCCAATTACAAAAGAATATTATATGACTCCACTTATAGAAGGAACTTAGAGTAGTCCCAAACATAGCAAATGACAGTGGAATGTTGACTGCAAGGGGCTTCAGATAGGGGGTAATGGAGAGTTATTTTTTAATAGTTTTGCAAGATGAAAAGAGTTCTGGAGAAGAGTGGTAATGATGGTTGTGCAACAGTATAAATGTACACAATACTACTAAATTGTGCACTAAAAACTATTAAGATAGTAAATTTGTTGTGTATTTTTACCCCAATATTAAAAACTCAGAAAAAAATGTATGGTTCAGTATGAATACAGCTTAGAGTGTGAGGAATGGTGAAAGCCAGATGCTTATGGGCTTTTAATGGTACACTAGAATTTCATAAGTGACACATAATTTCATTTGCATTTAAAGATAATCATTACACTGTTGGCAAAATAAAAATATGGATGACCTACTCTATTTTCTGCTGCCATAACAAAATACCACAGACTAAATATTTTATATATATTATATATATATAATATGTAATATAATATATAAATAATATAATATAATATATGAAATATATAATATATATAATATATAATATATAATATTATATATTATATATTATATATATAATTTATATATAATATTTGTGTTCATAAAGTCATATGGTTTCGCTCCCACTTATACGTGAGAACATGCAGTATTTGGTTTTCTGTTCCTGTGTTAGTTTGCTAAAGATAATAGCCTCTAGCTCCTTCCATGTTCCTGCAAAAGACATCATCTCTATATACACTATGGAATACTATAGCTGTATAATATTTCGTAGTGTGTAAATACCACATTTTTATGGAATCTGTCATTAAATCAGATTCCATGAAATGCAATCTGTGATGTTCCCCGCCCTGTGTCCATGTGTTCTCATTGTTCAACTCTCACTTACGAGTGAGAACATGCTACTTTTAAAACCATCAGATCTTATGAGAGCCCCCTCACTATCATGAGAAGAGCACAGGGGAAACTGCCCCAATGATCAATCACCTCCCACTAGGGCTCTCCCTCAACACAATTATAATTCAAGATGACATTTGGGTGGGGACACGGAGCCAAATCATTTCAGCATGTAATCACTCTAAAGAAGAAAATCAAATTATGCTCTTGTTAATAAAGTTCGGTGTTAATAGCACTTATGGTAAAATGCAAATGCACATAGTTTTAGAGCTATAAATGGAGTTACAGCTCCCGTGGTCAAGCATCAAAACCACAAATTAGAACATATTGAAAAAAAATTGAAATTATAATCCTTCCACATATGTATATTTTTCTTTCCTCCAATGCACATATGTATTGGCTTAAGAATGGACTTCTAGATATGTTCAAGGAAATGAGATAAATATTCAAACTTATATTTAGTTTTAAATGTTTATCACATTATAAAGTCACTGATGATACATACAATGTATCTGTTTATCTCATCTCTTTGGAAGTCTCTTCAAGGAGATGCACACTCTGAGGATGCAGAGAAGTCAGTTTGACTTTGAGCACAGGGTTAACTTAACCCTAGGTATCTTACTAAAGGCAGTCTCACAGGACATTAGCATCAGACAGAATCCTTAGGGCCAGTCTCCTCCAAACTTAAGTCCTACACAAGAATGTCATTTTTTAAAATTATACTTTAAGTTTTAGAGTACATGTGCACAACGTGCAGGTTTGTTACATATGTATACACGTGCCATGTTGGTGCGCTGCACCCATTAACTCGTCATTTAACATTAGGTATATCTCCTAATGCTATCCCTCCCCTCTCCCACAACCCCACCACAGGCCCCAGTGTGTGATGTTCCCCTTGCTGTGTCCATATGTTCTCATTGTTCAATTCCCACCTATGAATGAGAACATGCAGTGTTTGGTTTTTTGTCCTTGCAACAGTTTGCTGAGAATGATGGTTTCCAGCTTCATCTATGTCCCTACAAAGGACGTGAACTCATCATTTTTTATGGCTGCATAGTATTCCATGGTGTCTATGTGCCACATTTTCTTAATCCAGTCTATCATTGCTGGAAATTTGAGTTGCTTCCAAGTCTTTGCTATTGTGACTACTGCCGCAGTAAACATATGTGTGCATGTGTTTTTATAGCAGCATGATTTATAATCCTTTGGGTATATACCCAGTAATAGGATGGCTGGGTCAAATGGTATTTCTAGTTCTAGATCCCTGAGGAATCGCCACACTGACTTCCACAATGGTTGAACTAGTTTACAGTCCCACTAACAGTGTAAAAGTGTTCCTATTTCTCCACATCCTCTCCAGCACTTGTTGTCTCCTGACTTTTCAATGATCGCCATTCTAACTGGTGTGAGATGGTATCTCATTGTGCTTTTGATTTGCATTTCTCTGATGGCCAGTGATGATGAGCATTTTTTCATGTGTCTTTTCGCTGCATAAATGTTTATTGTGGCACTATATGGGCTTTTAATGGTACACTAGAATTTCATAAGTGACACATAATTTCATTTGCATTTAAAGATAATCATTACACTGTTGGCAAAGAGTTTTTAGCATGAATCATTGTTGAATTTTATCAAAGGCCTTTTCTGCATTGATTCAGATAATCAAGTGGTTTTTGTCATTGGTTCTGTTTATATGCTGGATTACATTTATTGATTTGTGTGTGTTGAACCAGCCTTTCATCCCAGGGATAAAACCCACTTGATCATGGTGGATAAGCTTTTTGATGTGCTGCTGGATTTGGTTTGCCAGTATTTTATTGAGGATTTTTGCATCGATGTTCATCAGGGATATTGGTCTAAAATTCTCTTTTTTTGTTGTGTCTCTGCCAGGCTTTGGTATCAGGGTGATGCTGGCCTCATAAAATGAGTTAGGGAGGATTCCGTCTTTTTCTAATGATTGGAATAGTTTCAGAAGGAATGGTACCAGTTCCTCCTTGTACCTCTGGTAGAATTCAGCTGTGAATCCATCTGGTCCTGGACTTTTTTTGGTTGGTCAGCTATTAATTGCCTCAATTTCAGAGCCTGTTATTGGTCTATTCAGAGATTCAACTTCTTCCTGGTTTAGTCTTGGGAGGGTTTATGCATCAAGGAATTTATCCATTTCTTCTAGATTTTCTAGTTTATTTGCACAGAGGTGTTTATAGTATTCTCTGATGGTAGTTTGTATTTCTGTGGGATTGGTGGTGATATCCCCTTTATCATTTTTTATCGCATCTATTTGATTCTTCTCTCTTTTCTTCTTTATTAGTCTTGCTAGCAGTCTATAAATTTTGTTGATTGTTTCAGAAAACCAGCTCCTGGATTCATTGATTTTTTGAAGCGTTTTTTGTGTCTGTATTTCCTTCAGTTCTGCTCTGATCTTAGTTATTTCTTGCATTCTGCTAGCTGTTGAATATGTTTGCTCTTGCTTCTCTAGTTCTTTTAATCTTGATGTTAGGGTGTCAATTTTAGAACTTTCCTGCTCTCTTGTGGGTATTTAGTGCTGTAAATTTCCCTCTACACCCTGCTTTGAATGTGTCCCAGAGATTCTGGTATGTTGTGTCTTTGTTCTCGTTGGTTTCAAGGAACATCTTTATTTCTGCCTTCATTTCGTTATGTACCCAGTAGTCACTCAGGAGCAGGTTGTTCAGTTTCCATGTAGTTGAGCAGTTTTGAGTGAGTTTCTTAATCCTGAGTTCTAGTTTGATTGCACTGTGGTCTGAGAGACAGTTTGTTATAATTTCTGTTCTTCTACATTTGCTGAGGAGTGCTTCATTTCGAACTATGTGGTCAATTTTGGAATAGGTGTGGTGTGGTGCTGAGAAGAATGTATATTCTGTTGATTTGGGGTGGAGAGTTCTGTTAGATGTCTATTAGGTCCACTTGGTGAAGAGCTGAGTTCAGTTCCTGGATATCCTTGTTAACTTTCTGTCTTGTTGATCTGTCTAATTTTGACAATGGGGTGTTAAAGTCTCCCATTATTATTGTGTGAGAGTCTAAGTCTCTTTGTAGGTCTCTAAGGACTTGCTTTATGAATCTGGGTGCTCCTGCGTTGGGTGCATATATATTTAGGATAGTTAGCTCTTCTTGTTGAATTGATCCCTTTACCATTATGTAATGGCCTTCTTTGTCTCTTTTGATCTTTGTTGGTTTAAAGTCTGTTGTATCAGAGACTAGGATTGAAACCCCTGCCTTTTTTTGTTTTCCGTTTGCTTGGTAGATCTTCCTCCATCCCTTTATTTTGAGCCTGTGTGTGTCTCTGCACATGAGATGGGTTTTCTGAATACAGCATACTGATGGGTCTTGACTGTTTATCCAATTTGCCAGTCTGTGTCTTTTAATTGGAGCATTTAGCCCATTTAACTTTAAGGTTAATATTGTTATGTGTGAATTTGATCCTGTCATTATGATGTTAGCTGGTTATTTTGCTCATTAGTTGATGCAGTTTCTTCCTAGCCTTGATAGTCATTACAATTTGGCATGTTTTTTGCAGTGGCTGGTACTGGTTGTTCCTTTCCATGTTTAGTGCTTCCTTCAGGAGCTCTTTTAGGGCAGGCCTGGTGGTGACAAAATCTCTCAGCATTTGCTTGTCTGTAAAGTATTTTATTTCTCCTTCACTTATGAAGCTTAGTTTGGCTGAATATGAAATTCTGTGTTGAAAATTCTTTTCTTTTAGAATGTTGAATATCGGCCCCCACTCTCTTCTGGCTTGTAGAGTATCTGCCGAGAGATCTGCTGTTAGTCTGATGGGCTTCCCTTTGTGGGCAACCTGACCTTCCTCTCTGGCTGCCCTTAACATTTTTTCCTTCATTTCAACTTTGGTGAATCTGACAATTATGTGTGTTGGAGTTGTTCTTCTCGAGGAGTGTCTTTGTGGCGTTCTCTGTATTTCCTGAATTTGAATGTTGGCGTGCCTTGCTAGATTGGGGAATTTCTGCTGGATAATATCCTGCAGAGTGTTTTCCAGCTTGATTCCATTCTCCCCGTCATTTTCAGGTACAGCATTCTGATGTAGATTTGGCCTTTTCACATAGTCCCATATTTCTTGGAGGCTTTGTTCATTTCTTTTTATTCTTTTTTCTCTAAACTTCTCTTCTCGCTTCATTTCATTCATTTCATCTTCCATCACTGATACCCTTTCTTCCAGTTGATCAAATTGGCTACTGAGGCTTGTGCATTCGTCTCGTAGTTCTTGTGCCATGGTTTTCACCTCCATCAGGTCCTTTAGGGACTTCTCTGCATTGGTTATTCTAGTTAGCCATTCATCTAATTTTTTTTCAAGGTTTTTAACTTCTTTGCCATGGGTTCAAAGTTCCTTCTTTAGCTTGGAGTAGTTTGATCGTCCGAAGCCTTCTTCTCTCAACTCGTCAAAATCATTCTCTGTCCAGCTTTATTCTGTTGCTGGTGAGGAGCTGCGTTCCTTTGGAGGAGGAGAGGTGCTCTGATTTTTAGAGTTTCCAGTTTTTCTGCTCTGTTTTTTCCCCATCTTTGTGGTTTTATCTACCTTTGGTCTTTGATGATGGTGGCATACAGATGGGGTTTTGGTGTGGGTGTCCTTTCTGTTTGTTAGCTTTCCTTCTAACAGTCGGGACCCTCAGCTGCACGTCTGTTGGAGTTTGCTGGAGGTCCACTCCAGACTCTGTTTGCCTGAGTATCAGCAGCAGAAGCTGCAGAACAGTGGATATTGGTGAACGGCAAATGTTGCTTCCTGATCGTTCCTCTGGAAGTTTTGTCTCAGAGGAGTACCCGGCCATGTGGGGTGTCAGTCTGCCCCTACTGGAGGGTGCCTCCCAGTTAGGCTACTCGGGGGTCAGGGACCCACTTGAGGAGGCAGTCTGTCTGTTCTCAGATCTCCAGCTGCATGTTGGGAGAACCACTACTCTCTTCAAAGCTGTCAAACAGGGACATTTAAGTCTGCAGAGATTTCTGCTGCCGTTTGTTTGGCTATGCCCTGCCCCCAGAGGTGAAGTCTACAGAGGCAGGCAGGCCTCCTTGTACTGCCCTGGGCTCGACCCAGTTCGAGCTTCCCAGCAGCTTTGTTTACCTACTTAAGCCTCGCCAATGGCGGGTGACCCTCCCCCAGCCTTGCTGCTGCCTTGCAGTTTGATCTCAGACTGCTGTGCTCACAATGAGTGAGGGTCCATGGGCGTAGGTCCCTCCGAGCCAGGCGCGGGATATAATCTCCTCGTGTGCTGTTTGCTAAGACCATTGGAAAAGCGCAGTATTAGGGTGGGAGTGACCCGATTTTCCAGGTGCCATCTGTCACCCCTTTCATTGACTAGGAAAGGGAATTCCCTGACCCCTTGAACTTCCTGGGTGAGGTGATTGATGCCTCGCCCTGCTTCGGCTCATGCTTGGTACGCTGCACCCACTGTCCTGTACCCACTGTCCGACACTCCCCAGTGAGATGAACCCAGTACCTCAGTTGGAAATGCAGAAATCACCCATCTTCTGCGTCGCTCACGCTGTGAGCTGTAGGCTGGAGCTGTTCCTATTCGGCCATCTTGGCTCCACCAGAATGTCATTTTTGTTACCCATATAGAGTGAGCTATCAGAAATCAATTTCCTCACTTTTTCCATGGTGGCTCATACTAATATGGGACTATCCTAATAGTATATTCTTAATGTAAAAGTAGAGCCCCCATGCAGCTCTTATCCTTCTTTCCAAATTATGCTTTCAAATGGCATTTGAAGGTATCTTCTCTTTATCATATGTCTTTCTCAAGCTAAAATTTCCAAGGTTTTTCCAACCACTTTTTAGTTGCAGTGCTTGCCAGATTTCCTTGAGTTTTTGTCTCTAGGCATGTTTCACCAGAATTCATAATGAGACACATTGTTTTCCAGATGTGGCTTGATAAGGATGACATATTTCAATATGGCTATTAAACTTGTTCTTCTGGACGTGTCTTTTCTATTAATGAATGCTGAGATTGCAGCCCTGAAACTATTGACCATTAAGGATCATAGAGACAATTAATCCCTTATGTGTATTTCATATAAACTACTTTCAAAGAAGTAACCCTCGCCTGTACTTTAATAGTTAAGTTTCTAAATCTAAGCCTCTTTACTTTGGCTTTACTATATTTCATTTTGACAGTCTTGGCCCATTCAGTAAACCTATGGAGACGTTTTTAAATCCCCGTTTTGTGTTAGTCACAGATTCACAGATTTAACAAGTATCATTTCTTATGTCCTTTCTTAAGTCAATGTTAAAATGCTGAACAAGAAAAGACCAAGGACAGCAGGGTTACGGTCTAATAAAATAACATGTCTGAAAATGCTTTGCAAACATTATTTTGTATTCATCTTTAGTTCTTCATTCTTCCTCTGTCTTTTATACATGACGGTTTGTAATCTGACCTTATGGAAAATTTTCCTGTACAGCCTTCATAATTTAACTTTCTTTCCAGTGACCTCTCTATCAAAATAATATCTAATTGCATCATTTAATTTTCCCTTTTAAAATATTCTCTTCTTTTTGAGTCATCTTTTCTTTTGGAAACTTTCTCCTCAAGAGGTGACTTCTTTGAATGTTTTTTACTATGTGGTTTTGCCTCATTTGCAGTTAAAAATGTAATTTGTTGTATGTAGGTGAAGGTGCTAGATGCTGCAGGGCATACAGTTATTCATATTATATTCCTGGACCTCAAGGAGCTTACAGGCTAATAAGAAATCTAAGACACGTGGTATATCACATGATGTACCATTACGATGGTACATTTTAAAGTGTGATACCTCTCACATCAAAACTCTTAGTTCTTCCCTGTCATTGTAATGTGTTTTTAAGTCCTCCTTCCAAAAAAAGGTACTTCTCATGCTTGTAGATAATTCTCACACCCGTATTGCTTTTCTGAAGATTTGCAGTTCTTCGAAACTCGCATACTCCATGTGGTCCTTAGTTTTTCTGAGTTTATTTCAAAATCTCTTTTAACTGTCTATGAATCTAATTTTCAATTGCTCAATAGTTTCCCAGGACTTATAGTCTCATGTTCAACCCACTGACTTTAATATATATGTTCCAGTATTTTTACAGTGACCATTATAAAGTATATTCTCTCTGCCTGTCTCTCTCTATACACACACACACACACACACACACACACACACACATAGATAGAGAGCACCAGAAATCAGCATTTTATTTTGTTTTATTGGCTAATAAAGGGAAATGCAATTAGGCAAGCACAGGTAAAGACTCTGATTAACACTAGTCCAGGAGTGCACTTAGTAGCTGGTCATTTTACCGTATTACATACCTGGTACAAAATGTAATCTCTGTGCTTTACTATAATGCCGTGGATGTGGTCCGGTACCCAAAGCAAACAGCAGTTCAGAGCTTTTCATTGACTGATAGATTTATATTTTTTCTAGTTTTCTGTGAGACACACTGTATTTCAAATGTGGTTTAATAAGGACAAATAAATCACTGTGACAATTAAATATGTTTTTCTAGATATTCATTTTCTAGTAAAGTGCTAAGATTGCAGTCCTGAAACTGTTCACACTTAAGTCCGCCCTAAGGCAGATGACGCACTATTATGTAGATTTTCATGCAGTCGTGGAAATAACACAGAGGGATTCCCACATATCTTATACTTGCTTTCTTCCAGTGGTTACATCTTGCCTAACTGTAGTACAATATCACAATCAAGAAACTGTCCTTCATACAACTGACTGAGCTTATCAGATTTTTATAAATTTTACATATATTTGTATTTGCTTCCATTTAGTTTTCTAAATTTTATCACATATGTAGGTATACATGAACACAGTAAAAATATGGAAAAGTTCAGTTAACATGATACATTCTGCTACACATGTATAGCCACAAATAATTCTCTCCCTCATCCATAAGTAGATAAATAAATAAATAAACATTTATTTCTCAACTTTTAGACATAGAATCTTACTATGTTGCATAGGCTGGGCTTGTTCTACTGGGCTCAAGCAGTCTTCTCACCTCAGCCTTCCAAACAGCTGGGATTACAGGCATGTGTCACTGTGCCTTGCTTCTATTATGTCTAATTTTAAAAGAATAATGTACTCATGTATTATTTGTATTATGAATATTAATAAATAGAACATGCACTTTCTCATTTGCACATTAAAAAATTGATCTGGCTTCTACCAATTTACACATGAATCAGAACACTAAAGACAGGACATAATGTAATATAAATGTTTTGAAATTCTACTGAATTGGGTTTTTAAAAATTTGTTTGTTTATAAAATGTGCAGTATTATGGTTTCTTTATGAAATAATTTCTGATTTAACGTGCAAAGGAGGAGGTCTTGGTGGAAGGAAGGAATAAATGAAGGATGAGGGAGGGAGGAAGGAAAGAAGGGAATTAGGGAGGGATAGAGAGAAGAAAGAGGAAACAGGGAGGGAAGGGACACAGAACAGGGGAGAGAAAGAGCGAAGGTGAAAACTGGTAGATATAAAGGATCTAAATAAGGGGATTATATTATAGAACAAAATGGTTAGGGATTAGATGGAGACAAAACCTCCATGAATACACTAACACAGAGATTTGCTATTATCCAATAATCAGCTAAAGTGATGTTCACAGTAAGCCCCAATGTCCATTTGGACTAATAAAGATTTGCCACCTCCTCCTGATATGAACCTAAATTGGGCCCCTGATGGAAGTAGTGGAAAGAGGTCAAAAATCAAGTCAAACAAACTTGAAATAGATAAGATATTGATTTATATAAAACTTTTTTTTCAGGTTATGGTACTTGGGTACATGTGCGTATGCACACACACAGGTGTGTGCATGTATGTAATATATCCAATAACATTCGCAGTGATACTCTGATGTAGGTATTATAACCATTTCAATACTAATGGACAAAAGGTGTAAGTATAAGTCGTTGAGTTACTGAAGGGAAAAAGAGAGAGGGAGGGAGGCAGGAGAAAGAGGAAGGAAGGAAAGGAGAGAGGGAGGGAGGGAAGAAATGGGGAATACAGGAAAATAGAAAGAAGGGAGTAAGGGAAGAAAGAAGGAAATACGGTATGTAGATAAAAAATGATAATTATTCTATTGATAGGCACAAACTGATATTCTGTTTTAATTGAAAAAGATCATTGCCAAAGAGATAAACTGACATACATATTAGTGTGACCATACTATCTGTCTGCTGACTTTGCCAAACCACTAAGAACAACAAGAATGTTGTATTTTGTTTTTCCCTATGGTCCAAAGAACAGAGTAGGCCTGCCATTTACATTGTCAGAGCACAACATGAGCTAGCAAATGAAGTCAAAGGACCACTCTCTGATTTCACCAAAGGATGAAGATGTGCCAAAGTTGTCTTCAGGGAAAAAAAAGTTTATAGCACTTTGAATTTCTGATAAAAATCAAGAAAAATTTTAGCAGAGTAAATTTCAATTGTGAAGTCATTATGTGAAGTATTTTTGTTATTATTTTGGATTGTTTTGATTCTATCATTTGACAAAATATTGCTGTGCAAGGAAAAATACTTTGATAACTCTGGGGTCTTCATCTGGGCCTGGTTTTACATTTCTTTTGTTTATTTTTTGTACAGGAATTTTACAACCACTATCTACTAATCAGAAATTTTGTAATTAAATTTAAATTCTAATAATACATTTTGGTTTTCACTGAATCAGTTATTAATTTAGCATCTCTTTTTTTGTATGTGGTGAGAATATCTTATTTTAAACTATTACTATGAAACATAGTGAATGAGTCATTTCTTTAAAAACAATGAAAAGCAAGCACAACATCTGCCCACCCTCTGTCTTCACACCCTGAAAAAAAAAAAAAAACCTTACCTAAGTTCTAGCTTACTGAAATACAGTATCCCTTAATGTTATATTCTGTTAGTTCTTAACAAGATATTACAAATGCAGTAATAAAATTTTTAGGTCAGCAAGATTTATGCTTTATTTAACTGCTGAACTCTTGCTATTAGAGGAAAGGAATGATTAGTTGTTCTCATTTACAATGTGACATTTACATTAAGCAATAAATGCTCTAGTAGTGTATTAATTTATTTGTCATATGATCTTGGACGTGTGTAATAATTTGTAAAAGTTTTCCTATAGCCAAGGATATGGTGCTACATTTTTTCTAATAACAAATGCATTTTCATATTCAATCATTGCCTCTAATTTAATTTTAAAGTAAGTTTAGCAATATTAATGGTGAGGCAAGCATGTTTTAATAATAGTGTTTATATGAATTTCTGAATAATTATGCTTTAACAAACTTATTAATATGGAGTAATTTTCAATTTTTTGCTTGTGTCCCAAATTATTTTTCAAGTCATTTGTTTTAATAAAATAGCATTTCCTATCTTGTAACCTCAGTTTTGGAGTAGTCCCCCAAAAGATAATGGCTATTTTATCTCAATGTATTATTACATAATTATAAATAAGTAATTGAATGAACTGTAATAAAACCATATGATTCAATTATTTATATATTTTAAAACAGCTGGTTTTTGCATCATGTAGGCCAAAACATTTGGCTGTTTATTTTTAATCATTTTTAACACAAAGTAAATATAGCTAAAGACAAAGGTAGATAAACTGATTCTTTGTTTATTTTGTACTATTAGGAATTCTAGGGAGAAATGACTGGTAATGATACCATCTGATGGATTCATAATTTTTCAAATGTAATGAATATTTAAAATGAAGGGAATATGTGAGATAATATTCTGGTGTCTTCGAATATTTCAAGGGTTTTCAATGGGTCAAAACTTAGGGCAGGTTTAGGAAGAATTTTCTAAGGGTAACAAAACTGTTGCAATGCCTATGATGTATGAGGTTTATGATGAGAGTACTTTCACATACATTGTATCTTGAAATAATTACAACTTTTTGTAACTGTTTTCATTTTGAAAGAGAACAATGGTCACAGTAGTGATTTCAGCCTTGGTCTAGAAGACTTTAAAGTCCTACGTTTGTTGATTTTAAGGCTGTTACTAATGTATATGTTCAGGAAATTGATGAACACTTAGTAAAGATATCCTAGAGGATAAGAAAGTATCATTGGGTGCTGGAGGAGGTAATGATTCTCACTTATAAATACATATTTTCTAATAACTTCCAGAGCTTTGCCCATTTTTTCTAAGTTCTTTCAGAGTTTAGTATTGGCACCTTATGTGGTTTGGCTTTTTCCTCACCCAAATCTCATCTTGAATTGTAGCTTCAGTAATGCCTATGTGTTGTGTCATGGGAGGGACATGGTGGGAAGGAATTGAATCATGGGGGCAGGTCTTTCCAAAGCTGTTCTGGTGATAGTGAATAAGTCTCATAAGATCTAGTGATTTTATAAAGGGGAGTTCGCCTGCACATGCTGTCTTGCCTGCCGCCATGTAAGACATCCCTTTGCTCTTCCTTCATCCTCTGACATGATTGTGAGGCCTCCCCAGCCATGTGGAGCTGTGAGTCCATTAAATGTTTTTCCTTTATAAATTACCCAGTCTCAGTTATGTCTTTATTAGCAGCATGAGAACAGACTAATACGGCATCCACAATAATTGTTAGAGGGAGAACTATATTTCTTGGAAATGCATGTACATAAACAATAACAGTTGCTGAATTTTCTAAGACTATGCTAAGAATGTAACAACTTGGAATGAAGAAATTGACCATAATTTTTTATAGGATGTTCCATGTCAACATAATATCAAGAAAAAAAATCTTTGTATGATAACACTAGAAAATGTAGTATTAGAATCTCAAATCTGAACTTTCTCACTTTGGTCATTGCATTGACCAAAATATATGGACTAAAAAAATAACACCTTACTTTAAGATAGAATCCTTATTGATTTTCTGAAAATTTCACTTACATTATGAGATATAAGACGTTTCATAGAGTGAGATAGCCCTAGGTGAGAGTCCTCACTTTGCTATTTACCTGTATGACCTTGCCCAAGGTTAGCTGACCTTTGTCTGTCCTTGCATTTTTGTAGCACTAAAATAGAAATTTGTATTTACCTCATTCGATTCTTAAGACAATTTTTTTAAGTTAACACATGTTTTATGGTAGCTGGCACATAGTAAGTCTTAATAAAAGGTATTATTTAAAAAAAGGAAATGCTGTTCTCATTAGTAATGTGACCATATAGACAATAAATTTTCTCTGGGAAATTAGAATTTAGGTGGGAATTTCAGCTGTTACTGTGCTTTTCATGCTAAAATAAAGACATAGACCTACTGTTGGTCAACAGTATGTTTTAGGGGGAGTTAGGATGATATTTATTTTGAGGCCTTTATATTTTGATACCATAATGAAATAATATAAAATGTAGTTACAGAATTCAGATTTATTTTTTATACTGCATCTTTACTACAAAGAAAGAAACATGATCAGAGCTGCACGGACAATGAGGTGTTTTAACCTGAACAGTTTGTTTAGCAATATATTGTGCCTGTATTTACTAACGTGTGCAGAATGCATACATATGAATATATATGCAGAATATATATTCATATAAATATTATTTTTATAACAACAAAATCCCAGAAACGTGTACTTTTTCAGTTAAGATACTTTACGAGCAGATTATGCTTATGGTAGATGTGCACTGTTAGAATGGATGGATTCATGCTAGAAGACAGAAATGGAATGTTCTTCAATACGTTAACGAAACAGGGCACAGGCCGGGCACAGGCCGGGCGCCGTGGCTCACGCCTGTAATCCCAGCACTTTGGGAGGCCGAGAAGGGCGGATCACGAGGTCAGGAGATCGAGACCATCCTGGCTAACACAGTGAAACCCCGTCTCTACTAAAAATACAAAAAAATTAGCTGGGCGTAGTGGCGGGTGCCTGTAGTCCCAGCTACTCAGAAGGCTGAGGCAGGAGAATGGCGTGAACCCGGGAGGCGGAGCTTGCAGTGAGCCGAGATCCTG
Organism: Nomascus leucogenys; assembly: GCF_006542625.1. NCBI lineage: Eukaryota > Metazoa > Chordata > Mammalia > Primates > Hylobatidae > Nomascus > Nomascus leucogenys. The sequence goes on from NC_044381.1 coordinate 100,058,175, forward strand.
CCACTGCATTCCAGCCCGGGCTGCTGAGCGAGACTCTGTCTCAAAAAAAAAAAAAAACAGGGCACAACAGAGCAAAGTATTCTGATATATGTACAAAAATTTACACACGCACACACATACATACACACACAAACTATTTCTGAAAGAATGTTCTAAAATGTGAAATTGGTTTTCTCAGAGGAGGATATCTTACTTTGGAGGGAGATGTACTGTTGGATTTCTGATGTTTTTATCATGCATATATGAATGTGAAAGTTAGCTTAAAATATATTCATGGAAGGAAATAAATGAAAAAACAAACAATTGCTGTATCAACATGGTTGTCAAATGATTGATTTATATTCATACGTGTGTATGTGGTACGTCCCAGTTATTCTAAAATGCTATAGTAAACATAAATTTCAAAAAGATACAGCATTGATTGACAGATTCAGATAAGTAATTGAAATATATAAGCTATAATTTACTTTTATTTAATTGCACAATTAATCTGTGCCTTGATTTTTAGTATTTCTGACCATTTTAGTATTAAATTAAGCAATAGCTTAATTTTCCTTTTTAAATAAATTCCTAATTACTGAGTATCTTAAGACAATATAATCACTTCTTTAAATTTTGACTCTATAAGATTTTTCGTATATCTTTACAAGTGGAGGCAGCAGAAATAATAAACTAAACTCAAGTTGCTGTTTCATCTTAGGTCTGTTTTTTATTATTATGCTTTGGAATTTCATTATTTCTCACTTTCACTTTCTCAGACAAAATAAGTCATAGTTAAAGTAAAATTACAATGCTTTTATTAATTTCAAGAACATTTAAAAAACTCAGCCTATTTCTGCATTAAAAATATCAGTGACTGAATATCAATTGGTACTATTACATAGATCTTAAAGGAAAGAAAGTTAAACATTGTGTTTTATAGAGCCAAGTTAACTATTGTTTAAGAGTAACATGAAAACCTCAAAAAGAGGTAGAAATCAGTAATCTTCTGACATAAAGTTAAAAAATAAATGGCATGCCTATGTATTTCTTTCATAGACATATAGGTTGCAATAGACAGATTTTCTCTGTTGAAAAAAATATGGGAAAAACAACATAAGACTATTAGCTTAATCAGGGTAAGGGTTTTTCAGGTTCATTCACTGCCATATCCTAACTGTCATATGACTCGTAAGTAGTAGGTGATGCTTAAATATATGTTAACTTATGCAGTGTTTTAACATTAGACTGCAAGTTGAATTAATTTGAATATGATGAAATTGAACTATACAGCTTAAGATTATTTAAATTATCCTCAGTTTTGATAAGAAAACATTTCAAAAAGGAAAGGAGAATGCTAATATATTTATTGAAATCACAGTATGTTGCATATTCCATTGGAAAGCTTTATTATGCAAATATATTTAAATCATATTGCATGATAGTCCTGCTGTAGTTTGAGATCACCCAGTTAACAGCCACTATATTTTGCAAGGATATTTATAAGCATTTTTTGATACACTCTTTTTTTGTGCTTGCCTCCTTTGAAGAATCCCTGTAACCATTCATCCAGGTGTTGAGAAGATATGTAGCAGCCGAGCACCCATCTTTTGACACCGTCCTCTGAAATCAGCTTTGGAGATGCTTTCACTCTGTCCGTCTTCTGCAGCAGCCAGGCAGAGTGCTGACTCCTTCACAGCCGCGAGGAACTCTTCAGGCTCCAGAAGTAAGTTGATTGCATTCAGTTCAATCATTGTCAGTGGGTTTAAAACACTTAAGGGAGGAAAACTAAAAATCTTGCTAAATTACATACAAATAAAACCTAGTATTATTCATCACTGATTATCTTGTTTTTTTTTTTTTGCTTGTTTTTTTTGAGTCATATTTTTTGGAGATTCAATGTCTACCACTTTTTGTGTTGATAACCTATATCCTTAAGGAATTTTCTAATTTTTTTTTCAGGATTTTTGTTTCACATGCATTATCATAATTTATACTTACAACCCTAAGGCCTGGACAAGGAATAGATTAAAATAACAATGTTTGCAAATGAACAAAAAGGTTCAAAATGACCAAATATTTTATCAGATTTGCTTGGCTAATAAACTATGAAAGTGGAATACAATTTCTGGTTTTCTAAATTTTAAAAAAATAAGTGCTGTTTCTATGGCTTTGATGTCCAGTGCTATGTAGAGGGTAATGGGCTGGTGCTAGAAAGAGCACTTTTCCTGATTGGTTGGTTTATTGAATGTTACATTATCTGGGTCATTCAAGGAGGGTTTATGCCAGCCTTTAAATGTGCATACTAGAAAAACAAAAGAAAATGAAAATCATATGTAGGAAAATGAATTGAAATCAGGGGACATGAAGAATCTGTAAAATGTATAAGACAATGTACTGTAAACCACCACAGAACAAATTCCCAGCCATAAATTTATGTATGGGCTTTCTAACTTCTAGGTAAATCAGGTAAATGTATTAGTTAAAAGATTATTTATGGTCATAGGATTTGAAAATAAAGACAACGTCTCAGGAAACGTTCGAACTTTCCTGGTTCATACTTATGAGCGTGTTGTTTTGCCATGTTTCTAGTTTAACTTTATGTTTGAGGCATTTTTTTTCTTCTCCTAAATATTTGATGTAAGCATTTCTTGTTGCTCTTGGGGATATATTTACATTGCAATGTCACTGCACAGAAAATTGATTGTAGGTGCACTTTTATATAGAGCAAAAGTTTGATATAGCTGAAATTGTCTGTCAGTGATTGGATGCTTGGCAATTAAAATTTTCTTGAAGTGAACAGGTAAGATAAACTTAATGAACCCACTTTTATTTTGCAACATCTTACATGTCAATATGCAACATAAATGCATATGTTATTAGAAGAACAGAAAAACTGTAGTTAAGAATTTATATCTGAATCATGATATATCTAATTATATAACATTTAAAATAGGCAGCCAGTATGTTGTTGCTAGTATGCTCAAGGTGGTGTAGAAGGACTACTTTTAAGACATATACAAAAATAATATATCTGGATTATATTGAGGTTAATTGATTATAACTGTGATGGTGGTGTAAAATGATGAATCTGAGTATGCAGATTCATTCCAAACATGATTTTAGCGTAGGTTTCTTCTTCCTGTATTTTGTTACCTGCTATTCCTTTTGTACATAATTTGTTCATTTATTTTAGGAATTGCTTTTGTTGCTTTGCTGCTTTAGCTTTCCATTAAATGAAACAACTTGAGAAATGCATTCTAAATTTTCTGTGTTTTACATGTTCTTAAGGAGACAGAGGACACTGTCCAAGCCTGAGGGGACTGTGAAAATGTAAAAATAGTTTGTTTCTTTATGGCAACCCCACAAGAAACTCCAGAGATTTTATCTACCCAAACAATTAGTTAATTAATAATTTTTTTGTGTGTTGTTTTCCACTGGCAAGACTTTCTCTAGATAAAAGCATTTACTTTACAAAAGCTGTTAGCAAAGGAACTGTGTTTACTGATAGATTCTCTAGTGTAAATCACAAAATAAAGTAAATTCAAACACGTTTTCATTTACTAATTGCTAAAATCAAGGCCAAAAGATTTTCTTAATTAACCTGGAAATAAAAGGCTAACCAGAAATAATTTATATATTGAAAAAGACTCTTCCAAGTTAATGCTTGATTTGGTTTTTTAAATTAGCAGTCCATTAGTGTGTAGAAGTAGTACCTCATGTTCTCTATTTTTTCTTTGGAGTAACATTAGGTTAAAGTCTTGCATGAAATTAATCACTCTGAAAAAAAAAGACAGAAAGTAAACACATTCCTAATTAGGTTTGTCCAACTTCAAATACCTCATTGAAAATTCATAGGACATCCATTAAAATCCCTTTAAAAATTAATGGAATACCAGGAACTTTCTTAGAGTGAAACAGTGAATGGAGTAGTAGTAGTGGAATAATGATGCAGTGGAATATCCACTTGTGATTAAGGAGGACAGCTGAGGTGGTAACGGTTGCTATTAGGATTATTTTTCTCACCCTGGCATTTCCAATTAGCCTTGGACAGTAGAAGACTACTTTTGTCTTGTTTCTCTATTCGTTCTCACTTGACAAAAGTATTGATGAAATTAAACAATGCATAATGTCTTAACAGCAAATGTGCCTGTAGGTACATGTTTTTGAAAATACATGCGTATGTATGTGTGTGTATTTACGTGCATGTATGTATATGTATATATTTACATATGTGTGTGTATATATGTATATATGTGTGTGTATATGTAAAGATAATTTATTATATACATATTGAGGATAATCATTTTACAAAGCTAATATTCCTTTTAACTATTAAGGTATCCTTAATGACATTAAATATATAATATTTAAGTGATGCTTTATTTTTCTGAAATGAACTCCCTTATATTTAAAGTGTGTAAATTATCACCTTTTATGACATTATTTGAAAGTGGCTTAACTAGGTATCATAATAATGGTCAACATGTTATCATTTGACAATTTGTAGTATTCTTTACTAAACATTATTTTCTCTGTATACCATTTCTATGAGTACAGTTTTCATTTGTCTATTTCTTCAACCATGTGTTAGTCCATTTTTGCATCACTATAAGGAAATACCCAAGGCTGGGTAATTTAGAAAGAAAAGAGATTTAACTGGCTCTTGGTTTTGCTGGCTGTACAGGAAACGTGGTGCCAACATCTGGTTCTGGTGAGCCCCTCAGGAAGGTAACATTATCACAGAAGGCAAAGCGGGAGCAGGCACATGACATGGAGAGAATGGGAGCAGGAGAGAAAGTGGGGAGGTGCTACACTCTTTTTAACAACCAGATCTCACATGAACTAACTGACCAGGAATTTACTCATCACCAAGGAGCCATTCATGAGGTATCTATCCCCATGATCTAATACCTCTCACTAGGCCCCACCTCCCACATTGGTGATTACATTATAACAAGAGATTTGGAGGGGATAATCATCCAAACCTTGTTATTCCATCCCTGGCCCCCCAAATGTTCTTCTCAGATTGCAAAATCCAATCATCACTTGCCAATAGGCCTCAAGAGTTTTTCATCATTCCAACATTAAGTCTAAAGTCCTAAGTCTCATCTGAGACTCATCTCCTTCCACCTATGAGCCTGTAAAATCATAATGAGTTATTTGGTCCCAAAATACAATAGTGCTACTGGCACTGGGTAGGCATTACCATTCTAAAAGGGAGAAATTGGCAAAAAGAAAGGGGTAATAGACCCCATACAAGTCTGAAACCCAGCAGGGCAGGCCTTAAATCTTAAAGCTCCAACATAATCCTTGACTTCATGTTCCACATCATGCTGTGAAGGATGGGCACCCAAGGACTTGGGTAGCCCTGTGCGTGTGGCTTTGCAGGACACAGTGCACGTAGCTGCTCTCACAGATTGCGGTTGTATGCTTGTGGCTTTTCTGGGCAGAGGGTTCAAGCTGCCAGTGAATCTACCACTCTGGGTTCTGGAGGACAATGGTTTCTTTCCCACAGCTCCACTAGGCAGTGTCCTGGTGGAGACTCTGTATGGGGGCTCCAACTCCATACGTTCCCTCAGCATTGCCCTGGTAGAGCTTCTGTGTGAGGAGCTCCACTCCTGTGACAAGCTTCTGCTTGGGCACCCAGGCTTTCCTGTATATCCTCTGAAATCTAGGTGGTAGCCACCAAGCCCCCTTCACTCTTGCAGACTTAACACCATGTGGAAACCACCAAGGCTTATGGCTTGTGCCTTCTGGAGCTGTGGCTTGAGCTGTACTTGGGCCCCTTTGAGCCATTACATAGCCGGAGCAGCAAGTATACGGGGAGCAATATCTCAAGGCTGCTCAGGGCAGTAGGGTCCTAGGCCTGGCCCCTGAAACCATTATATTCTCCTGGGCCTCTGGCCCTGGATCTCCTTTCCCAGAGGCCCACGAGAATAGAATGGTTTCTGGGAGCAGGCCCAGTCTTGAAGATCTCTGAAGTTCCTTCAAGGCATTTTTCCCATTGTCTTGGATATTAGCTCATGGCTTCCTTCTGGTCATGCATGCCTCTCTAGCACATGGTTGCTCCATCGGTTGTTTATATTCTTTCTCTGTCACTTGGCCAGTTTGCAAATTTCCCAAACTTTTATCCTCTGCTTCCCTTTGAAATATAAGTTTCAACTGTAAATCATTTCCTTGCTCCTGTATATAATTTAGGCTGTTAGAAGGAGCCATGTCACTTCTTGAACATTTTGCTGCTTAGAAATTTTTTTCTACCAGATACCCTAACTCATCACTCTTAATTATCAACTTTCACAGATCCCTAGGACCTGGATGCAGCACAGCCGAGTTATTTGCTGGGGTGTAACAGGGAGGACCTTTACTCCATTTCCCAGTAACTTCCTCATTTCCACTGGAGACCTTGTCAGTGTGGTCTTCACCATCCATATCTCTGTCAGCATTTTGGTCAAAACCATTTAACCAGTCTCTAGGAATTCTAAACTTTCCCTCATCTTTCTGTCTTCTGAGATCTCCAAAGTCTCCTAAACTCTGCCTGTTACCCAGTTCCAAAGCCACTTTCACATTTTCAGTTATCTTTATAGCAATGATCCACTACTTAATACCAATTGTCTGTGTTAGTTCATTTTTGTATCACTAGAAAGAAATGTCTCAGGCTGGAAAATCTATGAAGACAAAAGGATTACTTGGCTCATGATTCTCTAGGCTGTAGGAAGTATGATGTCAGCATCTGCTTTTGGTGAGGGCCTTAGGAAGCTTACCGTCATGGCAGAAGGCAAAGCAGGACCCAGCAGGTCACATGATGATAGTGGGAACAGGAGAGCGAGGGGGGAGATGACATATCTTTTCAAACAACCAGATCTTGCATGAACTGAGTGAGAACTCACTCATCACCAAGGAGATAGCACTAAGTCATTCGTGAGAAATCCACCCTCAGGATCCAAACACCTCCCACTAGGCTTCACCTCCAACACTGGCGATTACGTTGCAACGTAAGTTTTAAAGGAGACAAACATCCAAACCATATCAAATCTGATAGATATTTTTTCATGTTTAATATCCTTAGGTATATACTTCACTGCCTAAAATCATCCCATAAAATATGATCCACAAAAACTTACAGATAAAAAATAAAGTCATCAATAGGACAAAAGCAATATGCTACCTATGAATGCTTATCTGGTTACATGAATTGAGTTCAATTAGTTTAAATGATATCAAAAGTTAGAGCAAATTAGACATGTTATCTTATGCAGTATTCACTTTACAAAGAAGAAAGAATAAAAAATCCTCAGACAATAAAAAATTCTTTAAAATGGCTCTCACAAATTTGTATAGCATAGACCTTGCTAGTCAATTCTGAATTGATATATCTAATTACCTACATGCCTTAAATTTAACTTGTGGAAAACTAACCCCTTGATTATCTTGCCATATATATTCTTCTGGTATTCTTGAGCTCAGTATATGGCTCACCATATACCAGTAAAATTCCGAATCATTTTGTCACCTTTCTCAATCTTTCACTCCACAAAAACAATTCATCACCTAATCTGGTCAGTTTTACCTACAAAGAAAATTCTAAAATTCACCTACTTTTCCCTATTTTTACTATCATTATCCTAATCCTTACTACAGTGATTTCTCCCGTAGACTACCCCAAGAGCCTCCTAAATTATGTAAAATACCCAGTGATGTATCTATTCTGCTTATTCTCCATATGCAGACAGAGAGAGCTTACAAAACACAAAATTGAGATGTCATGACCTCAATAAAGACCATTATTCTTAGACTGAAGACAAAGTTATTTATCACGGCTTACAATGTTATCCATGGTTTAGCATTTTTCTAAATGGCCCCAAGTTGTCCCCCATCATGCACTTCTTCTTGCATTCAAGGCACAAAGAGCTTTCTGTTCTTGTTCACATAATGTCACCTCCCACCATGGTCTTTGCACCTGACTGTTTCTCCCTGAGCATCTCACCTTTTTTGCCTGCATCTCATTCAGTAGTCACTTTCTGAAGGAAGCTTTTCTTGGTCAGCCAAACTAGATATGCTCTTTCTATTATATGGTCTCATAGCATCATATACCTGTATTTCATTATATTTTTATGTTTTTTCTTTAATTGTCTGATTAATATTGTCCTCTCCTCCAGAATGTAAACACTGCAAGGTCAGAGTCCATATCAATTTTGCTCAACATTAAAATGCCTTTTTTATTATTTTTGTATATAATCAAAGGCATAGAGCATTTTCCTCTTTCTCTCTTTCTGTCTCTTTCTCTCTCTGCAGAGTAATACGACTGAAATTTTTGTCTAAAAAATAATTACAGATTGGTGAGGTAAGGCAGTACACTGCAGAAATAACTACTATATGATAAATAGTGAGGAAAAGCTGCAAATATTCATGTGAGTTCAGTGGCAAAGGAGATTACTTCCATCTGAGATAATGCAAATATACTTATCAGAAGTAGAAATTTTCTGGCTTTCAGAGACAGGCTTCAGCATTAAACTGTTGTGGTTAATATGCTGATATATTGTCTCTTTTAAATAAGAATTAGAAAAACCAGAGAGGCAATGCAGAGTCTTTCTGAAAGCCCACACATACTGACACAACAGCTACAAATGTCTTAGCTGGGAGTACTTGATATAGAGGAATCTCTGCTGTCTCTGCCTGCTGTTAATGTTGGTCTTTGGGTTGCTAACACTATGGTTCTTACTGTGAAATGTCCAGGGAACAAGTCTGAATAAATGGTCTTCTTTATGAGATAATGATTAGTTTACATTTAGGACCAGGAGAGATTTATGTAATTTGGAGAGTACTCTTGGCAACCAGCATTAGATGCATGACAACAATCTTAATTCCAAAGCATTGGCTATGAAAACCAATGGAAGCAATCCAATTTGTACTGACTCAATGTAAGGTTATTAACTCAGTTATTACAATGAGCAATCTATTTTGTGAATGTGCATTTGATCTCCATATACCACTACAGACTACACTATGGAGTATTTTAACACATACTAAACTTAGAATTTCTGTGTAAACTGAGGCATCTCTTATCAATATGAAACAGAATATGAGGGCCTTTACAGAAAGAAAAGCATTGGCCGTCTCTACAAAGGCTTCTTTTAGGATAATTCATGATTTATTATGGGAAGAAATTCACAGATTGGAAGAATTGTGTATTGATTATAAATGCTAACATAATATTACTAATGATTTGTAATATGAAAAGAATAAAACACAACAAAATTTTACGTTGGAGCTATGTGAAAAATTGTATGGAAAAAACGTCAGGAATTTTATAGACATAGGACTACCAGGTGAAAACATTAATAGCATAAGAAAATCTAAACTTGATTTTGAAAAGTGTTAACTTAGATGTTAGTTAACTTTGATCATGTAGTTTTCACACATAAGTATTCAATAGTTAGAATGTTTAAGAATCCCGGTGAGGTTCAAAAGATCGTGACAGGGAGGATACATAAAGCTCACCTATTGGGAATGCTGACATGTGGGCGATATATAGGTTAGTTGCAAACAATAACCTCTTTCATCACTCCTAATTACATATGTAAGGCTGGATAATGACTGTGATCTTGCAGGGGGAATAGCTTGATCTTACACGTGTAACTAAACTTACCTTTGGCCTCTTAGGAATAATCAAGGATAACCGACTCAACATAAAAACACGTTTCCCATGTAGTAATACAATAAAAGACCAGGCACATTAGATTTGACAATTGAGGTGAAAGATTTGATGCTACTTTCTCTTTTTCTTTCTTTTTTTTTTTTTTTTTTTTGAGATGGAGTCTCGCTCTATCTCCCAGGATGGAGTGCAGTGGTGTGATCTCAGCTCAATGCAAGCTCAGGCTCCCGGGTTCACGCCATTCTCCTGCCTCAGCCTCCCGCGTAGCTGGGACTACAGGCGCCTACCACCAGGCCCGGCTAATTTTTTGTGTTTTTAGTAGAGATGGGATTTCACCGTGTTAGCCAGGGTGGTCTCGACTCCTGACCTCATGATCTGCCCACCGCTGTCTCCCAAAGTGCTGGGATTACAGGCGTGAGCCACCGCACCCGGCCGTTGCTGCTTTTTAAGCAACTATTTTTTATAAGATGACTTTTCCTCTTATGCCAGGCAATCATAAATCCATAATAAGAATCTGGCTTTCTTTTTGATAACTGGCATGCAAATCTTCAAACCTTCACATATTGTTTAATATCTGGAAAACAAATAACCTTTTCATACCTGCTTACTTATTTATGTCTTGAAGATGTAGTTCCATTACAGGCAAATAAGCATCTCTTAGATTATTTCAATACCTACTGCAGTAATCATCTCAACACAGAAATCATCCACAATTGAAAAAGTGCATTCATTATTTATAAAGTGACAGAATTATAGGGTAAACCTTTTTATAATGAGAACCCTCTCGTTATAAAAAAAGAAATATTCACCAATAAAATTATATGTAATTTTAAATTAATGTTCTCGTTTTATCAAGGTTATATTGTGAAGCATTTTTCAACATTTCTTATATGCATCCTGCAATAAAACAGCAGGTGATCAAAATTTTCGGTCAGATTTACTCAAAAGTGGTTCTAAATGTAACAGTTATACTGATGATGAGAGTGGGCTTATGGCCTTCATGGATTTTCTTTAGGTAGTTATATGCAAACACTCCAGTTTGGAAATTGGTATGCCTGAATGTGTCTCTAAGTAGGAATGCCAGCAAACAACCAACATTGAAATTGCTTCTTGGATTTGTGGTTCTATATTTATCATAACGTACATGTTACTCTTTTGAAAGTTAAAAGAGAGATTGTTTAAATTTTTAGTGTATTTTATGGGAAGTTTTATAGTAGTAATCCTGATTCCTAAATATTTGGGGACAAAATACACATAAATGACTTCTTGTTTAGTTAGTTCCATAAGTGTATTCATGTCAAGGGATCTATGCTGCCCCAATAGGAAAAGTAATGATGGATAAGGAAGGTATTGAAGGAAATGTCAAGTAAGAATATTTTAGTTACCACGTGAGTGTCCCCGTTTTGGTGTCTTCTGAGTGGATTCCTGAGTCTTATTTGGTGTGGGTTTATGGGCATTCTGGTGTTTACCTATGTGAATAACACAGAGATAACTTTTTAAATATAATGACACAGTTATCATTTTACACAATGTATGGATGCCTTAATTTAGTGTGTTTTGTTGTCATCAGCTTTTGTGAAACATTTTTATATTTAATAACTTGTCTTTAATTTAAAGGGACTGCCCAGTGAGGGTGACAGTCCTTTTTACAAGGAGGAATTTTCGTAAAGGACCCAACTTTTTAAGAAAAGGATTGTCTCAGAAACCCTTTACCAAAATAAAAAGCTTTCATTTAATGTGATGAAATTATCAATTATTTATTTTGCTGTGTGTGTGTGTGTGTTTTGTGCCTTGTTTAAGCTATCTTTCTCTGCTGTTGAAGAAATAAAGATATTTTCCTATGCATTCTTTAGTATTTTAAAGGTTTATTTTCACGTTTTTTGTGTAATGTAGAAATTAAGTTGGATTTGGAGTACTGTACACAGTTCCATTTATCTTTTCCATACTGATAACCAATTGTCTTGTATTGTTTATTGAATAATGTATCCTTTACACACTGCATTGGAATTCTAGCACTGCCATATACAGTTTTCGTATATGAATGGATATATCTTGATTTTTCTATTTATTTTATTGTTATATTCACCATCTCTGCACAAATACTATACTGTAATGTAATTGTCCTATTTGCAGTATGTCTCAATAGATTGTGAAATAAATAGCTCCTTCCATTTCTCTTCAAAATTGCCTTACTTAATGTTGGTTTTTATTCTTTATCCTTTTATTTTAATGCTAGGAGTAGACAAGTTTGGTGAAAAATTATGTTGTAAATTTTATTGGAGTCACAAGTAATTTTTATTTTAGATGAGTAGAAATATTTTATTTTATATTTTTAAATAATTACTCTATCAATGTTCTTTTTTAGGTCCTATACTAAATTTTTATAACATTATCCTGTACATCTTGAGTTTCTTTTCTATTTCTTCACTAATGATGCTTTTTGTGTTTCTGTGTACGGATTTTTAAAGTGTTACATTTTTACATTGATTTGTCTGAACAGTAACATTGCTTTTTATCATTATCTCTTCTAACTAACTATGCTGAAGTCGAACTAGTTTTAGTAGTTTTGTTTGTTATTCCAATTACATGTTTGTGGTTATAATATCTATGAAAATAGCACTATTAAATTTTCCTTATATTATTTTTTCATCATCAAATTGAGCATGCTAGGTGCTCTATTACAATGGTAAATGAAAATAGTGATCAATGTCATTCTTATGTTTTCCTTGGCTTTTTGTCTTTGCCATAGCATATGATGTTTTCTTTAAATCATTTTATGCTGGGTACCATTTTGGGATATATACACTCTAACACTGCAGAAGCACAACTATCCTTTTTATTATCTTCTTCATAATGAATATTATGGAGATTCTATTGCAGTAATCAGTTTTAATTTTTAATGGATAATGGTGTTTAAACTAACCAAACCTTAACCCTATTTCTGACTCTGTCTTTAAGATGGTAATTCTTCCCAATTTATATTGCAGTCAGGATAAAAGTACCATTAAGAAGATGCATGGAATCCTTTATTTTTGGGTGGGGAGGGGATTGAGAGGGGAGGATTGCACTTTTGAATATCTCAATATTTGATAATTTTTAATAATATTTTTTCCAGGCTCAGAATAATGTCCCTTCTCAGCTCTTTTCCAGAAAACTTTATTTTGGCATATTTAAATATGAAATATTTACAATAAGTGAATATAGAAATTGGATTCCTAGTCTGAATCTAGAAGCAAATAGGATTTTTTAAAATAAATGAGCAATAAGGCATATATTTCGTAATTGGATAGAATTTGAAACAACATGACTCTTCATTTATAACTGAAGGATTAGGGGCCATCAAGAGATTAATTTACGTGAGCTTATGCAGACAATTTGTGTAATTGGCTTAGCTTCTTCTGGGCTATAACATCAAAAATTTAAAGTCCTTTGGGGACTATTTTATTGTTTTACAGGTAAAATTTCTTGGTTTTCTTTCCCAGTGTCTTTCTTTGATTATCATTGGTTTGTATACTGCCATTTACTCCCATGGACAGTTGGTTATTATTATCAACATGATTATGGTTTAGTATTTTAGTGAATAATATTGTGCTATTATTTTTGTAACATTTAATCAAGAAAGGTTTTTAAAACTCATGGACACTTTAATTAATAACTGCAATGTGAAGGACTATGGAGCTTCTACTACCCCTCAGTTCAAGAAGTAGAACGTTGTTATGATCCCTTTCTGCCTCTGTCTGCAATATTGTCCTTCACTAAAGCTAAAAGTTGTATAATGATTTAAGCTATGTAATAACCATTTCTTTGGTTTTTAAATTTATGGTTATTATAAAGTACATGTGAATTGTTGTGCATGTGCACAAATTTCCACATAAGGATCTTGTACATATTTTGTTAAGTTTGTACTCACTTATTAATGGCAGGAGTTTTTTTAATCAGTTCTCTGGAATTTTCTATGTAGACAGGTGTCATCTGTGAACAAAGACAGTTTTATGTCTTGTTGATCTGTACAACTTTTATTCTCTTTTCATTTCTTATTGTACTAGTTCAGACGTCCATTATACTGTTAATAGGAATGCTGAGAGGGAACATTCTTACATTGTTCTTGATTTTAGAGGGAAGGCATTTAGTTTCACAGTATAGGGTATATATTAGCTGTAGGTATTTTGTAAATGTTCTTTATCAAGTTGAAGTTTTCCTCTCTTTCTAGTTGGCTGAGAATTTTTATTATGAAAAGTTATCAGATTTTGTCAAATGCTTGTTCTAAATCAGTTGATATGACTTTTTGTTTTTGCTTTAGCTTGTGATGGATTACCCTGATTTTAAAATTTTAAATTAGCTTTGCATAAATCTGATTTCATCATGGTGTATAATTTTTCATCCATTGTTTGTTCAATTTGTTAATACGTTATTAGAAATTTTTGGATCTATGTTAAAGAGAGCAATTGGTCTATAGTTTTCCATTCTCGTAATGTCTTTATCTGTTTTTATTATTAGGCTAATGCTCTTCACATCGAATGAGTTAAGAAGCATATGCTTGGCTTCTGTTTCTGTTAGAATTTGTAGAGAACAACATAATTTCCCCTTACATGTTTTGTAGAATTTGCCAGTGGAATAGTCTGGACCTGGTGCATTTTCTTTAGAAAGTTATTTATGATTTACTCAATGTCCGTTAACAGGTAAAGAGATATTCAGATTATCTGACTCTCTTGGTGTGGGTTTCACTACTTGTCTTTCAAGGAATTGGTCCATTTTGTCCAGTTTACCAAATTGGTCAGCATAGAGTTATTCATAATATTACTTTATTGTCATTCAAATGTACATTGAACCAGTAATATCAACTCCTCTTTCATTTCTGATGTAGTAATTTGTATCTTATCTCCTTTTCTTTTCTTGGTAAGTCTGGCTAGAAGTTTATAAATGTTACTGGTCTTTTCAAATAACTAGATTTTTCTGTTTTCCATTTAATTGTTTTCTGCTTTAATTATTATTGTTAATTTTCTCCTGCTTTCCTTAGGTTTATGTTGCTCAATTTTCTCTAGGCTCCTCAAGTAGAAGGACTATTGAACTTGTATCTTTTTTTCTAATATATGTATTCTATGCTATAAATATCTCCTTAGCCAGTGCTTTCACTGCTTTTGTTAAGGTATATTTTAAGTTTTGTTTAGTTAAATTTTTTTTTAAGTTTTCTTGAGCCTTTGACATGTGGATTATTTACAGGTATATTTCTTATTATCCGAATGTTTTGATATTTTCAAGCTATCTTTCTGTCATTAATTTAATTACATTTATTTCCATAGTCATCTTAGAGCATAATATTTTTTTCTATCCTTATATAATTTCCTTTGCATTTCTGTGAGTTTTTGCCTCACATCTTTTAATGCACTGTTAGGTGAATTCATGTTAAGGATTGTTGTGTCCTCCTGAAGAATTGACAGCTTTCTCATTACTAAATGTTCCTCTCTATCCCTAATAACTTTCATTGCTCTGAAGTCGGCTTTGTCTGAAATTGATATAGCTACGTTAGCTTTCCTTTGATTAGTGTTAGTATGGTCTATATTTCTTCATCCCTTTAGTTTTAATCAGTGTGTTTTAATTTAAAGTGGGTTCCTTGCAGATAACATATAGTTGAGTTTTTTTGTAAATCAAATCTGAAAATTTATGTATTTTATTTGAAGAATTTACATCATTCATGTTAAAAATGATGATTACTATATTGAGTTAATATCTACAATGTTTTAGTTGTTTTCTATTCATTTCAGTTATTTTTAGTTTCTTTAATTTTTGTTTTTCTGCATTATCTGGTTTTAAGTGAACATTTTATATGATTCCACTTTCTGTCCTTATGTATTAATTCTACTTCAAAAAATTTATAATACAGTTGCCCAAGTGTTTATAATATACATTTACCATTATTTACTTTTAAGTAACACTATACTATTTTACAAGTATCCTGATAGTTAACAACAGAATGTTCCTAATTTCTTTTCCCATCCCTTTTTATATTTGTGTCATTCATTTCGCATATACCATATTTCACTTTATGCTATATTCAAACAAAATATTTTTACTATTTGATATTATTACTTTGAACAGCTAGCTATCTTTTAGATTGATTAAGAATAGGGAAAACATTTTACCTTTACTTTTTCTTTCTCTCTTTCTTTATACCAATTGAAGTTCTGACTTAACTATTTTCTTCTCCTGAAAGAACTTCTTTTAAAATTTCTGGCAGGGCATGTGTGCTTGTGATGAATTTCCTTAGTTCAAAAGCCAAGTGTGTTGGTTCATGCATGTAAGCCCAGGAGTTTGGGAGGCTGAAGCAGTAGGATTGCTTGAGCCTAGGAGTTCAAAACCAGCCTGGGCAACATAGTGAAACCTCATTTCTTCAAAATAGACCGTGCGTATATACCCAGCTACTAAGGAGGCTGATCTGGTAGGATCAGTTGAGCATGCGTTGAGCCGTGATCATGCCACTGTAGTGAGACCCTGCCTCAAATAAAATTAAGAAGGAAAGAAGGAAGGAAGGAAGGAAGGAAGGAAGGAAGGAAGGAAGGAAGGAAAAAGAAAGAGAACGAGAGAAAGAGGAAGAAAGAGGAAAGAAAGAAAGAAAGAGAGGAAAGAAGGAAGGAAGGAAGGAAGGAAGGAAGGAAGGAAGGAAGGAAGGAAGGAAGGGAAAAGAAGAGAATGAGAGAAAGAGGAAGAAAGAGGAAAGAAAGAAAGAGAAAGAAAGAAAGAGAGGAAAGAAGGAAGGAAGGAAGGAAGGAAGGAAAAAGAGAATGAGAGAAAGAGGAAGAAAGAGGAAAGAGAAAGAAAGAGAAAGAAAGAAAGAGAGGAAAGAAGGAAGGAAGGAAGGAAGGAAGGAAGGAAGGAAGGAAGGAAGGAAGGAAGGAAGGAAGTTATAGTTTTTTTTTTCTTTGAGAGAGCCATTATTTCTTTTTACTCTTTGGAGGAGAAGATGTTGCAAGATACAGTATCACAGGTTGTTGGTCTTGTTTTTCCTTCAACATTTTATGTATTCTATTCCACTTTCTTATTGTTACATGAGTCCTGATGGGAAGCCCAATGCAATTCATATTCTTGCTCTGTAAATAAGGTGCTTTTCCCTCTGATTTGTTTCAAGAGTTTTGCTTTATAATTTGAATATTCTGTAAATGTATGTTTCTTGGCATTTGTAGTGTGTAGTGTTCTCTGTGCTTCTGGATCTGTAGTTTAGTGTTTCGTCTTTAATTTAAAAAATTATTGGTTATTATTATTATTTTAAATATTTTCCTACTCCATTATCTTTGTCTTTTCCTTCTGCTATTTCAGACATTTTTAGTGTTTAAACTTTTGAAATTGTTTTAAAGCCCTTGGATATTCTGTTTCTTTTTATTTTTTTTTAATTCTTTTTTTCCTCTGATATTTTAATTTGGGGAGTTTCTGTTGACATTTCTCAAACTTGTTAAGTCTTTCCTTAGCCTTGTCCTGTTTACTGTTGAGCCCATCGAATCATTTTTCCTTTCTGTTACAATATTTTAATTTTTACTCTTTCTTTTGATTCTTTCTTATAGTTGCCATTTCTCTGTTTACATTGTCATCTGCTCTTGCATAATGTATTTTTTAGAGCCCTTAACATATTAATCGTAGTTATTTTAAATTCCCTCTTTGATAACTGCAAAACCTGAGTCATATTTGAATCTTGTTGTGATGTTTGCTTTGTCTCTTTAAACTGTTTCTCTTGCCTGTTGTGATACCTTGTAATTTTTTGTTAAACATCAGACATGTGGCATTAGGTCACACAATTGAAGTAAATAGGCCTTTAATTTGAGGATTTATGTTCATTTGGCTAGAGATGGACTTTGTTTAGCATTTGCTCTAGTTGAAGGTGCCAGAGGCTGTAAATTCTTTCAGTGTACTTATTTTTGTCCCTCTTCTTACTGTTGGGCTTCTCCAAGTATTTCTCCTCAGAAAGAGTCTGTGTCTTACAGCTCTTCCACCTGAAATCACCCTTATTACATTGGAGCCTTGTTATAGTGGTAGTAATGTGGGATAGGGGAAGTCTTCTATAATCTTATGACTGAATATTGTCTTTAGTGAGCTATATCTCTCGGCTATAGTCTTTGCAAGTGTTCCTGTGGTGATACAGCTTTTTTTTTTTATTTTTGTATTAGATGAATCAGGAATGCTAGTGTTGGCTCAAGTGGGTGGAAATCCTTTCTCGAGGTGGTACAAGGTCTGGTAAAATCATTTCCCTTGACAAGTAGGGCTTTCTTGTGGAGAAAAATCTGAGTATATTTCAGAATGGTTTCTTTTCCCCTTTCCCTACCAGACCCTATGGGGATTTTTCTTGTCAATCAGATTCTGGTGGGTTTATGAACTAAAATATAAGAATGTAGGGGGAGACTTTCCAACTACAGCCTCCAAGAGTTTCTCACTGTCACTCTCAGCCTTCAGCAAATCACCAAAATTTCAATGTAAATATTCCTTTGTGTGGCTCTAACAGCTACTGCCCCAGGTAAGCAGATGCTGTCTATATCTCTCTGGATGTGCCTGAGTCTCCAGATTTCGTTGTGGCAGTTTTTCTTGTATCTTCATTTATCTGATGGGTCCATGAAAAGTCACTGATATTTTGTTCGGCTCTTTATTGTTGTTAGGCCTGGAATGACAGCATCCAAGATTTTTTTACGTGTTATAGCTAAAACCTTATCAATCATTTTCAGTGGCCATTCTGGTTGGTAGTTTAGAGGTTTCAATTTTGACTAATACGGCTGTCAGTTTCACTAATGAACTTCAGTAATTTTCTACATGCTGCTTGTCCATTTAGATATTCTTCGTAGTGCAGTACCTCTTTAAGACTTTTTGCCCATGCTTTAAAAAAAGGGGGTGTTCTGTTTTTTTTTCACTAATTTAGAAGTTCCTTGTGTATTTTTTACATAAGTCCTTTGTAAATTATGCATGTGATAAATATCATCATCATGTGTTATTCTGAAGATTAGCATTTTAGTTTCATAATGGTGATTTTTGATTAATAGAGGTTCTTACTTGTAATGTAGTACAATTTATTAGTCATTTTATAATTTTCATTTTATGATTTTTGTGTTATAAGAAAAGTTCTATAGCACCCAAATCATGAATATACTATTTAATGCTGCTTTCCGTAAGGTTATTTTACCTTTCACATTCTCATGTCCATGAACACTGGCCTATGTGTAAGGAGCTGGGTAGGATTTAAGATTTTTTTCTTAATCAAAAACTAATTGACTTACCATTCTATTAATGACAAAATTTTCTTTACACCACTGCTGTGCTCCACCACTTTTATTTAAAATTATTTATATTAGATACTGGATATATTCCAGATGTATCAGAGTATAGCAGTGAAATGAATGAAGGTGGTGATTTTTGACACTTTATTATATTACTCTATTTTTTTACATTTGTATCTATAACACACTCATAATTAGCATAGCTTTATAATAAATGCTGATCTCTGATAGTGCCAATCCTCCAACATTGTTGTATTTCCAAATTTTCTTGGGTTTTCATGACCTTTTTAAAAATTTTTATTTATTTATTTTTTAAAAAACGCAGTAATCATTTAGGTTTACCCTCATACTCATGTTGCCCTTTATTCCTTCCTCTATGTCTTTCTTGTATTATTTTCTTCCTCGCAAAGACTCTGAAATTTCCTTTATTGTAGGTAGAATGCTGACATAGTTTTTCTTTTTGTTTATCTGAAAATGTTTTAATTTTTTCTTCATCTGCCTAAATATATTTTGAAGCCTGTGTGTGTGTGTATGTGTGTGTGTGTGTGTGTGTGAGACAGAGTCTCGCTCTGTCCCCCAGGCTGGAGGGCAATGGTGCAATCTCAGCTAACTGCAAGCTTCGCCTCCTGGGTTCAAGTGATTCTCCTGCCTCAGCCTCCCAAGTAGCTGGGATTACAGGCACGCACCACTATGCCTGGCTAATTTTTGTATTTTTAGTAGAGACAGAGTTTCACCATGTTAGTCAGGCTGGTCTCGAACTCCTGATCTCAGTTAATCTGCCAGCCTCGGCCTCCCAAAGTGCTGGGATTACAGGCGTGAGCCACCTTGCCTGGCCCTGAAGACTCTTTAATTGTTAAATGTACATTTAGCATTACCACGTTCTCTGGGAGACACTGACACATTGATAATCATGAAATACATCTCAATCCTGGAAATACTCATTCTTCTGAAATCTATTTCAAATAATATGAAAATAGCCACTCTAGCTTTTTTGGGGGGTGGTGTTTGAATAAGGTAGCTTTTCCATTCTTTTACTATGTTACATTATTTGCATTTTTGAGTTTAAATTGTCTTTCTTTTAGCGGACATATTGTTAGGTCTTGCTATTTTATTCTGCTTGATAATTTCTGCCTTTTAATTGCAGTGTTCAGACCACTTATAATTTATGCAATTATTGAGATGGTGGGTTTTAATTTTCCACTTTGTTATTTTTGTTCTATTTGTCCCCTATATCTTTGGTTCATTTTTCTCCCCTTTTCTTGCCTTCTTTTAAAATAATTGAGTATTTTTATGATTGTATTTTATTTCCTCTGTTGGATTATATACTTATACTTCTTTGTTTATTTTTTATGGTTTGCTTCAGCACTTATAAACCTTTACCTTACCAAAGCTTCCTTTAAATGATATTATACCATATCATATATGGCAGCAGTCCCCAAACTTTTTGGTGCCAGGGACCGGTTTCGTGGAAGATGATTTTTCCACAGATGAGAGGAAGGTGGTTTTTCAATGATTCAAGCACTTTACATTTATTCTGCACTTTATTTCTGTTATTATTACATCATAATGAAATATACAACTATAATGAAATAGTTATACAACTCACCATAATGTAGAATCAGTGGGAGGCCCGAGCCTGTTTTCCTGCAACTGGATAGTCCACTCTGGGAGTGATGGGAGACAATGACAGATCATCAGGCATTAGATTCGTATAAAAGGCGTGCAACCTAGATCCCTCATATACACAGTTCACACTAGGGTTCACACTCCTATGAGAATCTAATGCCATCTAATGACAGGATGTGGAGTTCAGGTGTTAATACAAATGATGTAGAGCAGCTATAAATAAACATGAAGTTTTGCTAGCTTGCCCACTGCTCACCTCCTGCTGTGTGATACAGAACAGGCCACTGAGTGGCACTGGTCCATGCCCTGGGGTTGGGGACCCGTGATATATGCTATAAGAAGCTTACAGTGGTTTATGTCTATATTTTTGCTCCTGTCCTTTGGGCCACTGTTGTCTTATAGTTTACTTCTACCTATGTTCTAAACTCTACAACATAGGGTTATTATTTTTATTTTAAACAGGCAATTACATTTTCAAGAGACAGACAATGGGCAAAATAATACCCACAAGATATTTATCATTTGTATGACTTCGTTCTATCTAGTATCATTTTTCTTTTGCCTAAAAAAGTTCTTTTAGCATTTCCAGTAGTATAAGTCCACAGGTGATGAATTTCTCAGTTTTTGTTTTTTCACAAAGTAATTATTTTTCAGTTTTAGAGTTTTTTTAATACACTAACCTTTTTTCTTTCAGTACTTTAGAGATGTCTTTCAACTATCTTCTTTCTTACATATTTTCTGAGAACAGCATACATCCATTCTTACTTATGTTCTTCTATATGTAGTGTATGTGTTTTTCTAGCTGTATTTGAATTTTCCTCTTATGAGGCTTTTTTTTTTTGCAGAAAGTTCATTATACTATGGCTTGGTGTAGTTTTAAGATTTCTTTTGCTTGGGATTTGTTGAACATCTTGCATCTGTGGGGTTGTGATCTTTTTTAAATCATCTTTGGAAATTTTAGCCATTGTTGCTTCAAATTTCTTTCTTCATATACTCTTTTTTTTTGTAGGATTCCAGTGACACTTATGTTAAATTGCTGTGGAGTCTCACAGGACACTGATGCACTATACCTTTTTATTTCTTCATTTTTTTGGTTCATTTCATTCTTTTGTTGTTAGTATATTTGTGCTTTATTTTAGGCAGTTTCTATCACTATGTTTTGACATTCTTAAACCTTTCTTCTACAGTGTCTACTCTGCTATGAATACCATCTTGTGTGTTTTTCATTTTGCATATTGCATTTCTTATATCTCCAGGTGTTATTTGATGTGTTTTATATATATATTTCATCTCCTTACTCATCATGGTCATGTATTCCTCTAAATTTTTGATCATATGGTACATCTTTAAAGCTATTTTAATATCTTTGCTAATTCTATTATCTCTTTCTTTTCTGCATTTTCTTCTGTTGATTGACTTTTTCTGATTTGGGATAATTTTTTTTTTTTGCTTCTGTTCTTTCCTATTAATTTTAGCTGGATACCAGACATAATGAATTTTAAATTATTGGTTGTTGGATTCAGGGTGACCCCACTGCAGATATTGGGAACTTTCTCTATGCATCTTCCTCCTCTCTGATATCTGCACCTCTCTGAACTCTGATCATTGTCCACCCAACCCAACCAAACTTCTAGGTTCTATTTGAGTCACTCTTTCCTGTGCTGTAATAAAACCTGGAAACTGCCTCCACACAGAAAGTTGAAGCAGTTTTAGGGATAATCTCATTGCTACTCTTTTTTTAGCAATTAAAATTCTGTGCCAATTGTTGTCTCATGTTTGAAATATATAGCACTTTTTTTGTCTTTTTTTTTTCTAGTGGCTTAAAAAATGGGATAAGTATATCAGTCTCTTCAGTAGAGGTAGAAGCAGAAATCTCTATTTTTCCTGAATTTTCAAAGTATATTTTGCTGAACATGGTATTATAAGTTCGTAAATATTTTATTTCATTTCCTTGTTGTGTAGTTCATATTTTGTATTTGTTTTGTCATTACAGGAATATAACTTTTTTTTCTTATTGCTATTTGTATTTTCTCCTTGTAGTTTTTCATTAGTTTATATTTTACCTTTTATTTTTATGATGCAGCACTATCTTCTCTGCTTAATGTTTGCATCTCCTCCAAACTCACATGTTGAAGCAATAACCCCCAGTGTCATGATATTTGGACTTGTGCCTTTTGGGAGGTAATTAAGGTTAGATGAAGTCCTGAGAGTGGCCCCTCCCGATGGAATTGGTGCCCTATAAGAAAAGATACCAGAGGGCTTGCTCTGTCTGTCTTTCTAACACATGAAGATATAGTGAGAAGGCAGCTGTCTGCAAACCAGGAAATGAGCCCTCACCAGAACTCAACTCTTCTGGCTCCCTGATCTTGGATTTCCAGCCTCCAGAAATGTGAGAAAATAAAGTTATGTTGTATAAACTGCTCAGTCTATGATATTTTATTATGTCAGCCCAAGCAGACTTATGTTATTTTATTTATTGTGCCAAAGTTTATAGACTTACTTGAATCTATTTCATGATACCTTCTAACAGCTTTAAGTGCTGTTCATCATATCTCTGAATATTGTTTTTTTTCCATTATATGGAAGTTAATTCTTCTGCCCCTTCAATTACATGCGTGGCAGATTAGTTCTCCATGTTCCATTGACATTTACTTATCTTTTCCCATTTTTTATCCATATTCCTCTTAAAGTTTTATCTGGATATTTGCTCCCAATTGTGCGAGGCCAAATATGGCATAAGTATTGTTTCCAGTTGAATGCAATTGAGAAGAAGCTGATGCAGGAAAGCTCCCTGCCTTTCCTCTATTTACATAAAAGGGGGATATAAATTTAAAAAGACAAAAGATGTTGCATCTCCTCTCTCCCCCAGGGAGAACAAAGAGTAACCACTGAAGATAACTGTAGACAATTATTTACCTGGAGATAGCACCAAAGGAATCTACATTAACATGCTTTACTAACTAGCCTTATCTACTATTTATTTACTTTTCCATGATTTTCTGCCTCCAGAGACTCAAAGTCCTTTTTCTTTGACTTATCACTTTTCCAATAATTAACTTTTCTTTGAGATGCTACATAAGCTGCAATTCAAGGACAACTTTTTCAGATTTACTAATTCCTTGGGTACCTCCCATGTGCATGTATGTGAAATATACACATTAATATACTATACTTCTGTTTGTTTTTCTCTTGTTAACATGCAATTACAGAAGCCTGTTCCAACTAAGAACTTGAAAGGGTTGAGGAAAAATTATATTTCTTCTATACTATTTTCCAACTTTCTAATTTTTCTTTAAAAATACCTAATTTCCTACTAAACTCATTGATTGAGTTTACAATTTTAGTTCTGACCATTGATGTTTGAAGTTTCTAAATAAGTTATACTTTTCTTCCAGCATTCTAAATTGTGCCATTTAATTTATAGCTCTTATTAATTAAATTTATTTTAAAGACCATGTCTGGTAAGTGGTAAGTCAAATATTTTCTAGTCTTTTACATTTTTTGCTATTATATCCATTACATCTTTCTATGCAGTCAAATGTTGCCTTTTTATTTGACTGGTTTATTTTTAAATTTTGTTCCAACTATTGGATATAAAAAATTATGGAAATAATTCCAGTATATGGATAATATTTTAGTAGGTTAGATCACATGGAGGATTTTCCATTGCTTAGAAAGGGCAAGTAAGCTGGAGGCATCTTCCTCCTCTCCGATATCACTTGATATTCACATGAATCCAACTAGAATTTGATTGAATACAGACACAAACATCAGTCATTTTGAGGACTAGCCTATTTGTAATGCACACATGCCCTTTGGAGTAGCCCATTTTTATTGCAGTCACGATTCTGGTATTTCTACAAAGGCTACTCTACCTGGAAAGTCCCAAACTCCATTTACTGTTCTTCCAGACCCAAGGGACTCTCAAAAGGTGTGCTCTGCATCTTAGCCTCTCACTCACTTCTATTTCACTGTAGAATCCTCATTTGTATCTAGGAATATGTGTGCTCTTCTTTTCTAATTTTAATTTTCCCATCATTTTTTCTGCATCTGCTAAGATAAACATAATGATTTTATAATGTTTAACTAGCTTTGTGTTTCTGGGATAAATATTTATTGGCTAGGATTTTCTAAATATATTTTTGACTGGTTTTCTAATATTTTCATAAATAAGTTGCATCTGAGTTTATGAGTGATTTTCCTGTAATTATCCTTTTTTTTGTTTTCAAGGTTATGCTGCTTCAGAAAATGCATTGGGGACTTTGCTCTTTTCTGATTTTTTAGGAGTGTTGGCGTATAATTTAAATTATTTATTCTTTGAAAGCTTTCTCGAATTTGACAGAGAAGACATCTGAGCCTGGAATTTTCATTGTGGAAGATGTAGTATTATAAATTCTACTTCTTTGATGATGAAAGGACTATTCAGGTTTTCCGTTACCATTTAAACTAGTTTTGAGAGGCACTTTTTCTAGGAATTTATACTTTAAAGCTAAATTTTAAAATTTATTGTTATTTACTTATGCATAATCAACTTTATTATTATTTTATGTCTGCATTTTCTGTGGTAGTGTTCTCTTTTTCATTCCAGATGGAATTCCTATTTGAGTCTTATTTTTTTTTCTTAATATTACCAGTGACTTAATATTACCTGTCTCCTCAGCATAATGAATGTACTTGCTTCTAAGGAGTGACCAATTATGTCTGAAAATAAAGTAAGATTAATAGGCAGTAATAGGTAACAATGACTCACCTTTTTCCATATGATGTATTTTGTCAAAGTGGACTGCCATTTATTTCCATTAACTTTGTCTCAAATATTTACTCATTTCTGATATGGGAAGTAAAAATTTCAAGACTGAATAGTACTTAGGTTGATAGTTTTTATCACAATCATATCATTTTAAAAAATGTTTCCTGTTAACAGTATCGCTGATTAACTGTGTTCGGTTTTTTACTGATGAAAGTGTCCTTGATGATACTATGTTTCCATTAAGAGGATTATTTCATCTCAACTTTCAGGTAATACTGCTGCAAGAGATGAGATAATATCTATGATCTATGCTTTATTCAAAGATGAGGCTATTCTGAAAATTTATGCTAGATAAGACTTTTGAATATCACCATGAACTAAGAAGTAATTTCCATGGAGTCTTTGAATATGAAACATCATATAAGCAATACAGTTCCTTTCCTTTGGCTATCCAATATGGTTGAATAACAATCTATTATACTTTTGCAGTTAATATGATTAATTATTAGGGGAACCCGCCCCCAATATTTCAACATAGGTTCTTTCTATTTTCTATAAGTGTTGGCCTGCTGAGAAATAAAGAGAAAGAGTACAAAGAGAGGCATTTTACAGCTGGGCTGCCGGGGGTGAAATCACATAGCTGTAGGACTGTGATGCCCGCCTGAGTCTCAGACCAGCAAGTTTTTATTAATGGTTTCAAAAGGGGAGGGGGTGTAAAACAGGGAGTAGGTACAAAGATCACATGCTTCAAAGGGCAAAAAGCAGAACAAAGATCACGTGCCTCTGAGGGAACAGGACAAAAGGCAAAACAGAACTACTGATAAGGGTCTATGTTCAGTGGTACATGTATTGTCTTGATAAACATCTTAAACAACAGAAAACAGCGTTTGAGAGCAGAGAACCTGTCTGACCACACATTTACCAATGCAGAGTTTTTCCCCACACTAATAAGCCTGAGGGGACTGCAGGAGACCAGGACGTATTTTAGTCCTTATCTCAACCACATAAGACAGACAATCCCAGAGCGGCAGTTTATAGACCTCCTCCCAGGAATGCATTCGTTTCCCAGAGTATTGATATTAATATTCCTTGCTAGGAAAATAATTTAGTGATATCTCTCCTACTTGCGTGTCCATTTATATGCTCCCTGCAAGAAGAAAAATATGGCTCTTTTTGCCCGACTCTGCAGTCAGTCAGACCTTGTGGTTGTCTTCTCTTGTTCCCTAAAAATCGCTATTATTCTGTTCTTTTTCAAGGTGCACTGATTTCATATTGTTCAAACACACATGTTTGACAACCAATTTGTACAGTTAACACAATTACCACAGTGCCCCTGAGGTATGTCTTCGGTTTACGAAGATAACAGGATTAAGAGATTAAAGTAAAGACAGGCATAAGAAATTATAAAAGTATTATTTGGGAACTGATAAATGTCCATGAAATTTTCACAATTCGTATTCCTCTGCCGTGGCTCCAGCTGGCCCCTCCGTTTGGGGTCCCTGACTTCCCACAACAATTAACTTGAATGCTCTTCAAAATCATATGTAAAGGACACCAAGTACAGAGGTTGGATATGAGTCAACATGCACTCTGTGCCCTCTGACATACCAAAGTCCTAGGTATAATAATGTATGTGTATTCTGTTTTTGAAATAGTGCTTTTCCAACAAAATTTCATAATATTGTAACTTTTGGAATATGATTTTACTAGAAAACTTTTTTTAAAAATTTTCTCACCTCATGGTATAATCTTTGTTGTCTCTAATGCTTAAATATTCAGTCAAGAGACCCGTTAAGACCGCTGCCTCCTGGTAGGGCAACACTACAATTTATTGTCCAACTGGGACACTTTTAGCTGTAAAAATGCTAATCCAAAAAGCATGGTGAGGCCACAGTTATCAACTGGGACTCCCCCAAACATCACTATTACATACAGTCATCCTACTCCTAAGGAAAAAAAAAAAAAAATAGAACTAAATAGTCACACTGCCCAAGTTTGATCCCACGAATGAGAAACATGGATGAAGGACAAAAGCAGATCAGTAACTAACTACTTTCTAGCCAGAGATTTTTGCTAAGTCCCTGTCCTGGATATTCAGTTACTTTGGGGGTTCATCCACTTGTATGTTCTAAATGTTCCTTACATGCAACATACCTGAAATTAAATTCATATTTGAAAATCTACTCTCCTGTCTTTATATGCCTTTGCCACGTGCAGAAACAAGGCAGTTATTATAGATTTCTCCTCTCAGCCACTTCCGTAATTATTCTTTCACCAACTTCATAGATTTTATTCATTATTATCTTTCTTTATTCCACTGCCTTGGTCCTGCCCATATCAACTCATATTTATAAATGTGACCCCCGCAATGATTTTCTTGCCTACCGTCTACCTCTGTAACATTGTTGCCAGAGTTTTATATCTAACATGAGAGTTTATTTAAGTAATGACCCTGATGAAAATAATATAATAGCTCCAAACAGCTGTCCAGAAATTTTGCTCTTTGCATTCTAGGATCTGCTACATTTATTCATTACTATATGTCATCCATACCCCCATTTGACTGTTTCTCCTTCCTGTGTATATGCTTTGTAATAATACTAAACTGGTCATAATCTCTGTCTAACATATAATAATTCAATACATTCTATGCCTGAAAATATGACATTTTATTCTTGTAAATTATTCTTCCTTTTTGATCTAATTTCTACAGTATTTTAAAAATTAAGTTCAAATATTACCTCCTGTAAGACTTTTCTGATTCATTTAATTTACACTTGTATTTGTGTTGCATGTTTTACTAGTTTTATCTTGGCAATTACTAAACTTCATTATAAGACTTTCTCTATTTAGCTCTCTCCTCAACAGGAGTGTAGCCCTCATATGCAGGATAAGTGCATAAAGGAATACAGAAAAGTACAGTGTGGGAAAAGTTCAAGATGAGCTTAGCTGTGAGGGTACTGACATCAATAAGTTAAGGTACCTTTCTTGAGATGATTGTTCTTTGGTAGATAAAATAAATCTGTCGAGTTAATAATAAGAATATACGGTTCATGCTAGTCAGAAATTGTAGAAGATGCACTTTGAGTTCAGGAATTTTTCTAGAATCAGTTAAGCACTGCAGCATATAAAAAAAGGCATAATCTGCTTCAAAATTGTGGGGTTTTCTTGTTCCACATTTGTTAATTGTGCAATGTGGTCATATGTTCCCAAGATGCACAATTATTGAAAACTTTAATTATAAGTATTTAAATATATATGTCTGTAGGTATGTTTATATACAAATATAGATCTATGTTATGCATATTTATGCATGCTGTATATTCTAATTATGCATACACACATATGTTTGGTATATATACTATATATTATTATAAGTGGGCTATAAATGTTTGGCAGCTAAATAGGTTAAAATTTATGCTTTAGAATATTTATTAAATGTTCAGGCTTCAGACACTTTTCAAAAGAAGACATTTGTGCAGCCAACAGACACATGAAAAAATGCTCATCATCACTGGCCATCTAAGAAATGCAAATCAAAACCACAATGAGATACCATCTCACAGCAGTTAGAATGGTGATCATTAAAAAGTCAGGAAACAATAGGTGCTGGAGAGGATGTGGAGAAATAGGAACACTTTTACACTGTTGGTGGGACTGTAAACTAGTTCAACTATTGTGGAAGACAGTGTGGCAATTCCTCAAGGATCTAGAACTAGAAATACCATTTGACCCAGCAATCCCATTACTGAGTATATACTCAAAGGATTATAAATCATGCTGCTATGAAGACACATGCACACATATGTTTATTGTGGCACAAGTCACAATAGCGAAGACTTGGAACCAACCCAAATGTCCATCAATGATAGACTGGATTAAGAAAATGTGGCATATATACACTATGGAATACTATGCAGCCATAAAAAAGGATGAGTTCATGTCCTTCGTAGGGACATGGATGAAGCTGGAAACCATCATTCTTAGCAAAGTATCCCAAGGACAGAAAACCAAACACCCGCATGTTCTCACCCATAGGTGGGAACTGAACATTGAGAACACTTGGACACAGGGTGGGGAACATCACACACCGGGGCCTGTTGTTGGGTGGGGGGAGGAGGGAGGAATAGCATTAGAAGATGTAACTAATGTAAATGACGAGTTAATTGGTGCAGCACACCAACATGGCACACATATATATATATATATATATATGTAACAAATCTGCACGTTGTGCACATGTACCCTAGAACTTAAAGTATATAAAAAAAAAGTTCCAGCTTTAAACTCTGTCAATGGATTTGTATTTGTGTGCCTTAAAGACACTTTTTATCTCAGGAATGGGCATAATACAAATAATACACAATTTTATTATTGTACATAAAATTAATTTAGTAGTTACTTTCTAAAAATAGAAAATCAATAAAAGTTTTTTCAAAAATAAAAAAATAAATTTTAAACACAAAATGTTCTTTATATTTTGTGAATTCAAAAATCTGAGTAATTCTTTGAATAAAAAAGTATTTCTAATCACCTCTTAAAGATTGATATTACAATTTTATTAAAAACATCATTTTGCTTAATGATAATAGTAATGTTATTGTAGAGAATACAGAAAATTATCAGGAAATATATGTCATTCATAAACTTATTATTCAGATATTACCACTGTTAAAATGTTGCCTCCATATGTTTTAATAAACTTAGTGCATGTGAATACGCATGGTAGATAAGCAAATATGTTGAAATTATATTTTACATAGAGTTTCAGATTTTTAACGTAAGTTAATTTTTCACAGTCATTTCGTCTATATGAGTCTTCCAAAATATGCTTTTAAAAAGCCTGGGTAATGTTTTACAAATGTATGCTTTGCTGTATTTTTTATAGTTTTACGTTATAAGTACTTTAGTGTATCACATAATTTTTGTTTGCATCTTATTATATTAGCAATTAATTAGGGTCACTTTATTAGGTATTACTATATTAATGTATATTAATTCTACAAAACTACATATTATAGAATTCCACATGAATCTCTGATCTTATCGCTCTATTTAACAACCTCACAAGCATGGCAACATTTTCGCCCATCTGATGGTTTCATTTCTTGTTTGGGTATGTTTACTAAACAGGCACTCCTAAATTATTTTTTCAAGTAGCTGTTGAAGGTAATAATTCTTTAGTATTATTTCATGTCTTCAAAAAGTTTTTGAATATTTTTGTAATATTTGCTTATGATTTTTATTTCTAATTGTATATTCTGTTTGTATCCTTTACTTATTTTTAAAATTAAATTGTCTTTAAATTGATTAGTAAGAATATTTGTCTCATGTACTTTCTGCTCACACTTTCCTACATGGTTACTAATATTATTTCAAATAGTTTTTAATCTACCAAATCTCAAATGTATATTAATCAACTGTATCAAATATTTTAATGATTTTTAATCTCTTCTGCACAGAAAGTTTCTTTTCACAGTGAGATCAGATAGTCAACTGTGTTTCCTTAGCATTTTTCATGGCATTTGAAATTATTTATTTATTTGGGAGTTAATTTTGAAATTATTTATTTATTTGGGAGTTGATTTTTCTGAATACTATTAAATATGATACCCTAGCTGGTTTATGTTTCTCAGTATTTAGACAGTTTTCCCAATGCCATTTGTTTGTGAATATATCACCTTCCTATTTTGTGATGATTTTTAAAACTCTACACCTAGGTTTAGTCATTGGAATATATTTCTGTTTATCAACTTAGCAAATCTTATGATAGCATTGTTCTGTTTTAAATATAAATAGCTTTATAATATTACTTAATACCTTACTGGAAAAGTGCTCTGTTCTTATTCTTTTTCTTTCTTTCTTAAAGTTTCTTAGCTAAATTACTATTTTTTCTCTGCTTAGAATTTGCTAAATTTCCATCCAGAGAAAAGTTTTGGATTTTACACATTTAAATTATATTATATAAAATAATCAAACTTTTTACATATTTATGTATGTATGTATATCTGTATGCATGTATTTATCTACCCATCTGTCCATCTATCTGTCAGTTCATCTTTGAGAAAACTAACATCCCAGTGATATTCATTTGTTCCATTCAGACTATTTCTTGATTTTAGTTTTTAAGTATTTCTTACAAGAAAATCTCTAATTTACTCGATGTACCATACATGTATTGCTTGTCAATTTTGAATTTTTTAATGTTTGGATTTCTTGTTTTAAAAAATTTTTTGGTTTTATTTTTTAAATGTCTCTCTTACTTTATTATTTAGTTTTTCATATCTTTATTATTGATTATTAAAATAGTACCAAAATACAAGTGCCCCATTATTTGCACACATGTTTTCCTCTTGGAACTATCTCTACCCCTGCTCTAACTTAGACTTATTGCTCTCTAGACATGCTCCAAACTGTTATCCTCAGACCACCCTTCATTACTCACCTTGTTAGATCATGGAATCAACTTATTTCTTGGTGCCTGGGATTTCTTATCACTTGAATTAATCATTTTATTGTAGCCATCTTCAGATACTTTATGAGAAAATTTGGGGGAGTAAATCTTGTTGAGCTCTTCCATGTCTGAAAATATTCTTACTTAATTTTGTAATTTGGCCTACACGCATTGTTCCACTTTCTGTTAACATCAATGTTGCTGATTAGAATCCAGGATTTATGGTACGTGTCTTCTGTTTTTCCTTTCTAGAAAATTTAAGAACTTATGTTTGACTTATTTATTCATCCACTAAGTAGCTGCTGTGTGCTGGCTATGGTTCTATGTTGTGTACTTAAAACAGAGCAGTGGGCAAAGTAGGCAAAATTCCTGTTCTTACGTAGTTTACTGTAGAGCTGGCCGAGAAAGACTAGCAATTTCCTAATGATTAGATCCATGAATGTATCTTTTTATATGCATTGTGTTAGACGTTCAGCAAGCCTTTCTTGTCAGAAATAGTGTAATCTTAACCAACAGGAATTATCTTGTATTAGTTTGTAATGACTGAATTCACTTATTTTTCCCTGAAACATTGTCTCGTTAGAGGTAAAAGTTTTTATAGTAATCTTTTGCAACTTATGCCTTTTATCATGTTTTTCTTTGTTTTGTTCTAAAATTTGGACTCAGTTTCACTTTTCACGTAATCACACAGGTTTTCTAGTATGTTAACATTTTGACTTTATTCTATATACTCATTTTTGTCTCTGATCATTTATTATAGTGTTATATTAATTTATATCTCTGTAAGATATGTTTTAATCTTTCTGAGGCGACTCTAGTTGAGGTTTTCTTGTGGTGTGTGTGCTCTTTTTGTCATTTTACCTTTTATTACTCTTTTTCCTGTTTGTTTTAACTTGGTGTCTGGTTTCCCTTAGATGACCTGGAAAACTTAGTTGTATATCCAAACTTTAAAATAGAGTATAAATCCCGTTGGGAGCACTGTGTAAGATCTAACCTTATTGACTAGTGAACTTACCTAATGGGTAAGTGCATTAATTGCTGGTTGTTGCACTGGGCCAAGGGATCACTAAACTTCAGAATATGAAGACCTTTTCTGTAGCGTACAAATAACCAAAAGTCTGCTCTAATTTTTCCAAGGGAGTTCATTATGGTTGTTTTTTAGGAAAATCTTTTCCACTTTTTGCCTGGGAATTTGAAGGTTGGATTGCTGCCAGGCATTCTGTGCACAGCAACATGTATGTATGGAGGGGGATCACTGCTGATCCAAATACAAACTTAACAACTAATAGTGCTGTTTTCTACTGCACATTTCACTTCTCCTTTCCCTCATGCTTAGTATTTCTAGGTACAACTTCTTTTTCTGGTGTTCTGAAACATTGCTTGCTTCCATTTTCCAATACTATAACCCCACTTCCACAAGTTCTACAAATCTGCTTTGTAGACATTAGAACTCCTTTATCAACTTTTTTTCTTTCTCCTATTTGTTAATATATTTTTCTGTTGATGGCTTCAGACTGGTTTTCCTCATCACTGTGGATACTTTTCTTTCTAAATTGATTTACTGTCAGTTTTATGGCAGGGTATGTGAGGAGATAAACGCATTTGGTGGTGATCTCTGTTCTTTGGAATTGGAAGTTGAGGAAATGTGGCTCTTGCTGCTGTTTTTGCGATTGTTGTTTCATCACTTATAAATAATGGGTGGTATTTAGTATTTGTGTCCTAAAAATCCTGTTTATAAATAGTGTAACTGATAAAATGATATCTCAGGCTATGAATTAGAGTCAATGGAGGGGAAAGAAAAGGGAAGGGAAAGGGAAAGGGAAAGGGAAAGGGATAGAGAAAGGAAAAGGGAAAGGGAAGGGAAGGAAAAATTTATCAGTGATCAATTATTGGTAAGATAATGGACTAAGTATTTTTACTTAATATGAATAACTCACCTGTTATTATCATATATAATTGACATCAGCTAATATTTCTAAAGGGCACTTCCAAAATTTGACACCTTACTGATGTACCATGTGGGTCACTTAAAATTTCAAGTTGCATCACATCCTATAATTATTTGTGTATTTGCCTTCATTTATCTTTAATTGGAGGATTTTAAATGGCAGGACTTATGTTTGGTTGATATTGTTGTTTCTTAAAATACTGATCACAGATGAAACTGAATGAAATTATTGGCAAATGTCCTTAAGTTAAAGCTAATTACTGCAATGATATATTATTTTAGTTTATAATTCTAGACTCTACTTCCTCAAGTATAAGTAAACTAAAATTGGTAAAAGTGAGAAATTTGTATTAACATATAGGTCGTCAATACTTATACTTTCATTTTAGATAATGAATTCTAACTTCTTAATTTATTTTCTAATAATTGAATGATTGTATTCAATAATTTAACAAAAATATGTAACAAATATGTAACAAGTACATTATTAGACAGTAGAGATATAGGCAAAAAGACTCATTACTACTTTAATATGAATTCAGCTGTACTGTATATAAATATGAGGTACAAACTGAAGTCTATAATTCCTAACAAATGAAATAATATGTTTTAAAAAAATTAAATGCAGCATACACGGCAAATCAGAGGAAAATATATACAATAAAAAAGTAAGTCTAAATTCTGTGTCTCCTAACTCATAAAAGATTCCCCTGGAGAAAAAAAAAACTGCAGTGTCTTTTAAAGGAAAACATAACAATCGCTAGTATTGTCTAAGGGTTTTATAGGAAGAGGCAAATTTGTCTTTTTAAAAAATACTAGCTCTAGAGAGCCGGGCCATCAAGAAAAATATGTAATGTTTAGGGACTGCTTCACTTATGAGTCAGATAAAAAGACTGGATATACATATAAATTATTTGTACTTTTCAACAATCCTATGGCAAAATCAATGGGACACTCTTTTGTTTATATATAATGACAATATCACACTATATCTAACAATATCAGAGTTATATATATGTACATATTACATAATATACATGTGAAAATATTGGCAACAGAGTAGAAAAAGCTGATTTTGAAGCCTGGTATAATTTAAACTTAGTTTCCCGTACTTAGCACTAAATGACGTGTAAATATGCACAAAAATATTCAACCACTCCATATCTGCATATAAAAAATGAAACAACAATCCTCCCTTAAAAACTGCTATGAGGATTAAGTATATGTATGTTTGTAAAAGACTTAGATTCTGTGTATCCAACTAATGATAGGGATTCAATTAATGTCAATTAAAATCTTGCGCATTTTTAAATATTATTCTTAATCTTTCATTTTGAAATTAGTATTCGAGAGTAATGTAGAACTTCTAGTCATCACACCTACCTACAAGGAAACAAACTGCATATATCTTAGACAAAAGTCCTTGATCTTATACTTTAAGTGTTCTTTTCCAGTACCATTGGCAGATAAGTTACTCCAGAGTAAAGATTTTCAGTGCTCCATCAGTGTTCTTCCATTTTTCTAGTTTTCTCCTATGCCTGTTTACTTCTCTACAAGAAGGACCCTTGAGGAGCTTGAATCTCACAGCATGTGCTCATTATCCCAGATGTTGGGGCACTGAAGCACCATACAGAGTGTGTTGGAGATGGTAAATAGCTTTTTTCTCACCCTGCCAGCTTTGAGTGATTGGTAGTAACTGCATAAATTGCTCTTCTGAGAATGAAAGAATGCTTTAAAACCTGCAGGAGAAAAGCAGCATGTTTCACCGGGTGGGAGGGAAGAGTCTCATCTTACTTGCCAGTTCCTTGACATCCCAAGCGGGTCTTAAGGTGGAGGTACACCTGCCAAGGGGTGTTCACAAGGAACTGGGAGGGACCTCAGTGAAGAAACAGAAAGGGGAATGGACTCGAAATTCCCAGAATCTGGAAATTGAGGAAGTCTTATGGTGGAGAAATTAGATGAGATGAAACAGGGTTAAGGTGGAAATTTTTTTGCGACTGATTTAATGCATCTTTCTGCCCCTTCTGAGTCATCTCTCAGCAGTATTAAAATGGCAACAGTCAGCCATAATATTGTCAGAAAACCAGAGCTGGACAAAAGTTAAAGCAGTAAATATGGATTTTACTTAGGGACTATTGCAATAGTGGAAAAGAAACCTAAGTATAGATATGGGCTCAAGTCAGAATACAGCAAAGACAAATGGGGATTTATAGCCAAGGAGCATGTTGTCAGGGATGGGAATTGGGAGATGGAACATTACTAAGAGAAAACATCTGAGGCAGGGAGGATTCTGGCTAAACAGATTTGACGGGATTCTTGCTGCAGGCAGGCCAGGGTGATCAAATACTAAGGGTAGGAGATAAGGAATTCCATCAGGTATGAGGGTAAGAGATTCTTCCTAAAGTGATTTAGCAGGATTCTTACTGAAACTAGGCAATGCAAAGAGGAACACAAAACCCAAAGATGGAGTCCTAGTTGAGAAAAGAGTTTAGAGGAGCTAGAAAAATGTTTTGTCAAGGAAATCTATCACCACAGAATAATTTAATAGGCTAGGATAAAATATTTTTAGCCCAGAGTTTTGTGGTCCTTAAATTTTACATGCAAACTGAAAACCTTTGCTTCCAGTTAAGTAAATGTTAGGCTAAAATCATAGTAAAGATGACATTCATAGGCAGGATTTTTTTTTCCTGTTCTGTAACTTTAGGCTCCAAAAATATCACTCACTCAGAGTTTAAATTGTTTAATAGACAGTAGGAAGTGGGAAGAATATATCTAAGAAGGTTGAAGAATTACTTGACAGTGAGATGATTGCAGAAAACAGAAATGAAAGGGAATTGTATATTACTGAAGACAAATTGTAAGACATTTTATTCAACATAATCCTTTTCTGCTTATGTTCTGTAAATGGAGAATGAATTTAAGAGTCTCTTGTGTCCTATTTAATAATGCAAGTTGCCTTAGTGTTGGTATCAAGTCAAAGTGAAGCTATTGACCTATACCTCCCAAAACAAACAAAATAGAGGACTATAAAGATATTAGTGGTTTTCAAGTATGTAATTATTTATGTGTAAAAATCAGATAAGTTAATAAATCATAGCAGGTATGAATTGTCACCAGAACAAATAATATATTTCAGTATTTGTCATTCAGATTATTTTGATAGCTGATGGATGTGCAGTTTTTAAGTTTTATGTATATTCTTTTCCAAAACTACATACAGTACCTACAGTAATTGGTTTAAAAAAGCTAATTCAACTCATTGAACAGTGCATTTATGTGCATATAGCTTTTTCTTTTTCTTTTCTTTTCTTTTTTTTTTTTGAGACAGGGTCACACTATGTCACCTAGGCTAGAAGACAGTGGTGTGATCATACCTCACTGCAGCCTCAAACTCCTGGGCTCAAACAGTCCTTCAGTCTCAGCTTTCTGAGTAGCTAGGACTACAAGTGCACCCCTTTGTGCCAGGATATATTTTTTTTAATTTTCTAGAGATGGGTCCTAACTTTGTTGCCTGTGCTAATTTTGAACTCAAGCAATTTTCCTGCCTTGGTCTCTCAAAATGATGGGATTACAGGGATGAGCCACCATACCTAGCCCAAATACACTTTTAGTTATTTTGTTTTAGAACATTTTTATCATGATATGCTTACAACAGTAACTAGAACATAGCGAGTTCTCAAAATGTAACTGCCCAGTAGATTCTTCTTGCCTGCTGCCCAGATAGAGCTGATTTTTCAAGACAGAGGAAATGAAATGGAGAAAGAGCTTTACACAGGTAGAGCCAGCTAAACAGAAAGCCAGAGTTTTTTTTGTTTGTTTGTTTTTGTTTCGTTTGTTTGTTTTGAGACGGAGTCTCACTCCGTCACCCAGGCTGGAGTGCAGTGGCGCGATCTCTGCTCACTACAACCTCCGCCTCCCAGGTTCAAGTGATTCTTGTGTCTCAGCCTTCTGAGTAGTTAGGATTACAGGTGTATGCCACCACACCTGGCTAATTTTTGTATTTTTAATAGAGGCGGGGTTTCACTGTGTTGGCCAGGCTGGTCTCGAACTCCTGACCTCAAGTGATCCGCCCGGAGCCTCTGAAAGTGCTGGGATTACAGTCATGAGCCACCATGCCTGGCCCAGAGTTTTATTACTTCTCAAATCAGCCTCCCTGAAAATTTGGAGACTAGAGTTTTTCAAAGATAGCTTGGCAGAAAAGGAGTTGCCTAGTGAATGAGTATTAATGATTGGTTGGGGATGCAGTCATAGGGGTGTAGAAAATGGTCCTAGTGTGCCGAGTCCACTTCTGGGTAGGGCCCACAGGACAAGTTGCCAGATCTGGGTGGAGCCATTTTGTCATCAGAAATGCAAAAGCCTGAAACGACATCTCAAAGGCCAATATTAATTTCTACAATAATGATATTACCTGCAGGAGTAATTGGGGAAGTTGCAAATCTTGTGACCTCCGGAATAATGGCTGGTAATCATTTATGTCTACATCTTGGCAGAATTCAGCCTCCTCTCATCCTCCTAACCTGGTGGTCTTTCATTAGTTTTACAAAGGTGGTTCAGTTTTGGGGAAGGACTATTATCATTTAAAGTATAAACTTAATTTATCCTAAAATTAGCTTGACCCAAGCCCTGGAAAGACTAAGGGAATTTTAGAGGTTAAAGGCAAGATGGAGGTTGGTTAGATCAGATCTCTTTCACTGTCACAATTTTCTCAGTTATAATTTTTGCAAAGGCAGTTTCAAAAACATATTTGTTAAATGAATAAATAATTGATTTATTCTCTTATTTTCTTTTCTACTTTTTAATTGCCTTATAATGTTCTGAATGGAAACTGATATTACCTCTGATACCAATAAACCTTCAGAATAGAAACATGCATTTCCTTTTTTTTGAAATGTCAGCTCATTAATTCTAGAAATTATCATTATATTAGCTATTACTTGTAAATATCTTCAGGCCATTAGTGATGGTAATGGTTTTACTGCAGAAACAATGAGGATGAAAGATCAATGTGAATCAAAAAGCAGATGGAGGATAACATTACTAAAATTAGCTACAGAAGAAAAGTAATAAATAGCATCTGTATTTTCAATTTTAATAAAAATTTGATTACAGCAAAGTTATGTGCCTTCTTTGCTTTTGAAGCAAAGGTTTGGATGTCGGCAAATGTCTGAACGTTTTTATCAGAAAAAATATTGGCCAGATTGGTTATTATGAAAGTGAAATATATCAGGAATATTAGATTTTTATTTTTACATATTATAAAATAAAATATAGAAGAACAAGTATATCAATTATGCAGATTTGGAAAATTGGAATTTCTCTCAAAACTCCTCAGGGCATACTTACCTAAGTTTTGTTGAAGTAGAGGATACGTTGGAACAGGAGGATGAAAGTGAAGACAAATGTAGGAGCTGAGTGACTTCCTGGTGCAGCTCCTCGGAGTGGTTTTCTTTTTGGTTGTTGCACAGCATACCTTTTTCATCAGATTGTGCATTATCAGGGTATGTATGAGGACTCTTAGTCACACAGACTCAGGCATAAGTTTTCAGTGGACTCTGCCCACTGGTCTTACAGACAGACCTACAGATCTGCAGATGCAAATTTCCCTCAGAAAAGACAAACTTGCAGTGCCAGTTCTGTTTGCTAGCCCCTGGTAGCCATCTCGAAATATGTCAAAGAAATATATTTTGGTGTAAAATATTTTTATTCCTCTCACTAGCTCATCTTGGCCTTACTTTGACTGAGGGTCAGGATTAGACTTTCAAGAGTCTGAGAAATAAATAAGCCTAATGATACTTCAATTAAACTGTAAGATAACATTTAACATTAACCTTGCTAAATTAGATAGGCACATATCTAGATCATTCTAGGTTACTTAGGATCCTCAGAAATTGACTGACTTCATTGTGCTCAGCATTCAAGGAATACAGACATATGAGCTATCTGTCCAGCCAAAGGCTTTATTGCTTTGTTAGGGAAAAGGGCTAAAAAACATAAAGTGAAAAATGTCCTAGATGGATAGTCAATTGCTATTTTATTGTACTTTACCATTAGAGAAAAGGAAGTTTTGTTTGCTAGAGTAAGCAGAATGATATTCCTAGAAGTGAGAGCACTTAAGATAGATCTTCAGGAACTAAAAGCTTTGCTGTGATTACGTGTGATAATACTAAGTATTCTGAGTACCTTTAAATAATAAACCAGGGCCAAAGCCACATCCTTTATGCTGGGAAAGTGAGCCCAGAGGTTGGTGGATGACGAAATTGGAACACGGTATGACTGAAGTTTGGCTGTGGATTAGGACTGGGGATTCATTTCAAATAAACTGAATTCTGGGGATAATTCAGCTAAGCAGATACCCTCCACACACAAACAGGAAGTACACCTACCTATTTACTGTACACAGACAGACCTGAAGACGCACACTGATCTCACTGATGAAGAGGTCTCATCAGCTTGCTGCTGGCCTGGACAGCTCCTTTTATATGGAGACTAAACCTTTAACAGTCAAAATTGCAGCAGCCTGGGAATCTAGAGCCTTTCTGAAGCCCTACCCCTAAACTACTAAATTAAATGGCCTAAGTCTGAAAGCCTTTGTGCTGCTCTAGAGGAGTAACTACACTACTGCTTTTTACTACTTACCTAGCACCTTCCAGAAAAGACTAACTTGCATGGCTGTTGAAGGAATTCATACCATCTAACGAGTCAAAAAATTAATATAAGAAGTAAAGAAATAAGATACATTCTGTAATAAGGATGTGTAATGCAAACATCCAGAATAATTTGTTGGTATTTTTTGTTCGAATCCAGAAGTTAAAGGATGTCTACAGACTTGATTTTGTACCTATTGAAGAAATATGAACTGGTTAGAATTGCCAATTAGTTTAAAAGTAAAAGTTTTTTTTTAGCTCAACATAATATGATCGTTTTGTATCCATTGAATAGGGGACACATTAAAGAATAGAAATCACTTTGTTAAAACCTGTTAGCCAAAACTACAACTGCAGATGATATGTTATCAGAATGACAGCATCTATATTTATGCGTACTACATTTTTAATAAAGTAAACCATAGTTCTAGAATTATCTTATCCATTTGAAGAATATGGAAACCATCTGATGAAAAGCTATTTCATACACATCTACTGAATCTATACCATGATTTAGGCACTGAAATCTGAGTAAATGAGATCTGAATTCTCTTTGCAAGAAGATCCTGAGCACTATGTGTGAAAGTTTGAAAGTTAGAAAGCACAGACCAACCTGTATGCTGGGAGGGACAATGAGAATATTTTTGGTGTATTTTTAAATTAATGCATACTAATAGGAACAGCATGTGATGAAAAGAAAGTATAGGTAGCAGTAGGTTAATAAGAATTTTCCTTGAAACATGGATTTGAGTGAAGATAGAAATTACCCCCCCACCCCTTTTATTTTTAATAATTGGCCTCCTATACTGGATAACTTTGGGAAGTTAGATATTGGAAATGTAAAAAATAATTTTGAGGCTGACGCCATCAAAGTGAATAATTTTCACGATGTTTATCTCCAGGACTCCTTGTAGTCTAGTCCTGACCCTCAGTCAAAGTAAGACCAAGATGAGCTATTTGGTGATTTAAAATGTGCTGTTTAAAGTTTGATACCTTAATTTCCTACAGGCAAATAGGTAGACAATATAACCCCCAGGATTAGCTTGTCTACATATTTGCAGTGTAGGTTATTAAGACAATGCCTGTGTCTTTAACCTGTATAATTATATGTTATATGTTAAGAAGCAGAAAGAAAGTGGAGGGAGGGAGGAATAAGAGGAAGTAGAGGGAAGGAAGGAAGGGAAGGAAGGAAGGAAGAAGGAAGGAGGAAGGA
Source organism: Nomascus leucogenys (assembly GCF_006542625.1). Classification (NCBI taxonomy): domain Eukaryota; kingdom Metazoa; phylum Chordata; class Mammalia; order Primates; family Hylobatidae; genus Nomascus; species Nomascus leucogenys. The sequence continues at coordinate 100,099,692 of NC_044381.1, forward strand.
AGGAAGGAAGGAAGGAAGGAAGGAAGGAAGGAAGGAAGGAAGGAAGGAAGGAAGGAATCGAGGGAGGGAAGGGGGGAGGAAGGACCTATGAGATTAGTTCTGGAAATAGTATACCCAATTGTGGCCAGACAAGGAAGGAAGGGAGGGAGGAAGGAAGGAAGGGAGGGAGGAAGGAAGGAAGGAAGGGAGGGATGAGGGAAGGAAGGAAGGAAGGAAGGGAGGAAGGAAGGGAGGGAGGGAGGGAGGGAGGGAGGGAGGGAGGGACCTATGAGATTAGTTTCAGAAATAGTGTACCCAATTGTGGCCAGACCTATTAATCCTGAATAAAGCAGATATAAAACACTAAAACAAGATAAATCAAAATAAGTAAAACTCCTTCTAATGTTTCAATAATGAATTAGATGTGTGTCATTAATAGAATTCACTATTAGGATAAGCTAAAGGTAGGATAACTTTCAGGCTTTGAGTGTCAACTGATTGCTTATTAGGCCAGGAAGAAATCCACTCCAGCTCCTAATCACGACCCTGCACTGTGCATTTGATTATAATATTGTCCCATAGTATAGGTTTCTAGGCACTTTACTTGATCAGTTATTCATTCTAAAACACAAAGTCCTCTATTCGTCTGGCACTGTAACTACCGTCAGCTTTAGCAGAAATATGACTGCTGTTGAACTGCAGTTATGCGAAGCAGGAGGACATTTCCTAACCTCAGATAGTTCTTCCTTTATAGTACAAAGTGCCATATGGCTACAGTTATCTGGATTTTTTACTCTAATGAAACACAATTATTCTGTTTTAGAAAGCAGTGTTTTAAATGGCTAATTCAACTAGGTAATGTCCATTAGTAGGAAAGTGATTAAACAAATTATGAAATAGTCATGAAGTGAATATAAAATGGAATAAAAATGAGTCTAAGTGTGTTTTCATGAAAAGTGACTATAAAAAGTTAAGTTTTAAAAAGCAGTTTAAAATAACATGGTTGATTATTTGTATTATATCTAAAATAGTAGATAGGCACCTTACTAAACTCTTTTATTTTTTTAATTCTTAATGCAACACTGAAATATTGAGAGGGTGGCAAAAAATGATACAGGTATAACAACACAATCATTACATTTTTCCAAGTGACAGAGATGGGATGTGAACTGAAAAAGTCTAATTTTATAAAACTCTTCAAAATTTTAATTAAAATATATAAGCCAAGTAAGGATGTTAAGCATATTTATTAATTATTAACAATATTATCTCTGGATAGTAGCATTATGTTTTATATTTACCTTTGTCTAATATTTTAAATATATATTTTATGTATTTTATATCATATTTATGTATTTTGATATTTAATATTTATTGTTTTTTAAATTATGGCAAACAAAAGAAAGATATTTAAATATTAATCAACAAAATGATAGCATACAGATTTATAGGAGATACACATACACACATTTATGTTTTTATTTAGTGTAAAAATGCTATCTAAAAATATTGTACACTCCTGATTTGAGTCCTTTTCAGATAAGAGGTAATGAATATAAGAGGAATGAAAGGTAAGTATGTCAGACAATTACTGACAATCTGTTTATTTAGGATCTAAGGGAAGCCAAGTTTATCAAAACCACGACCAGAAAGTGTGGATAGCAGAATAAGTCGCTTCAAATCTATACTAATGTAAAAGTCAGCTTTCAAATATTATCAAATTTCTCTTTAATAATAAAAATTAACATTTTAATTAGTGTTTTTAAAGCTGTGAATTCACCGAGTTGATTGAACTTCATGACGTAATTGTAGACCAATACACGGATTAACAGACATTTTATTGTAGTTTACTTCAGTGACTTTTGTTACTCTAGAGAATTTAGAAAACCAAACCTAAGAAGTTTATCTCCACCAGTTTTGGCCTGAAGAGCTACAGATCCCCAAATTTTGTTAAGCCTCCTGGCGTACCAGGAAGACCACAGCTACTTGTGAGGCTGGATGCTTGTTAAGACACAGAAGATGTGCCAGTTTTTTGGTCAGAGCTTTGTAGGGATTAGTTGCATGTCTGTTCTAAAAGACTTGGTAGTAATTGTGGGCTTAGCATCCATAGTAAAATCAGAATTACCCTCAATATGACAACCAAGGTATTGCTGATTGTCTCATTTTTCTATCAGATCCAGATAAAATAGGAGAATAGTTTTTCATTGACTTATGCAATATTTACATGGCCATTAAAAAGAAAGATACAGGTTAAATTATTTTCCTAAATTCTGAGGTAGAGTGAAAATGAAATACTATTTTAAAGGTTGTATTTTACTTTCCAAAGGCGTTATATTTATTGTTAAGTTGTATTATGAAGAAAGTAAGAATATTTCATCCCATTCTCATCAGAAAATAAAAACAAAATTAAGATGTCAATAACAGACCCAAACAACCTGCCAACCTTAATGCTGTCTTTTCTGTACCGTCCTTCTTAGTTGAAAACACTCTTTCTAGTATGCAGCTAATAGAAAAGCCTTCAGGCAAGCATGAGGAAAAGCAGAAACTACATGTTGATGGTAAGACTTAACGGTTGTGGTTATTTTTTATGAAAACAAAAATGATATCTGAATAAAGGGCAATAAAGCCATCTATTAAATTAAAATACAGCATTATTTCTTAAGGATTTTATTGGTGTTTTTCCTGAGGATGAGCATAATATGGACAGTAAGGGCTTAATAATAAAAAGATAAATTACTCAATTTTAAAAGTTGCAAATAATCTAAACAGACATTTCTCCAATGAAGGTATAAAATAGTCAATAAGCATATGAAATGATATTCAAAATTATTAGCCATTAGAGACATGCAAATTATAACTACAATAAAAAGTATTTCACATCCACTAAGATGACTACAATAAAAAAGACAGACAATAACAAGTGTTAATGAGCATGTGGAGAAATTAGGATTCTCATATATTGCTGATGGGAGTGTAAAATATTGCAGCTACTTTGGATAACAGTTGGTAGTTTCCCAAACTCTTAAATATATGGCTAGATATGACCTGGCAATCCTTGCCTTGGGTATACATACTCAAGACAGGTGAAAATATATATCCACCTAAATACTTGTACACAATGGTTTATAGAAGCATAATTCATAGTAGCCAAAAAATGGAAACAACCCAGGTAACTATCAACTGATAAATCCATAAATAAGCATGGTATATACACACAATGAACTATTGTTTATTAATAAAAAGGAATGAAGTAATGATACGTGCTAGAAGTCCGTGAATCCTCATCACATTAAGTGAAAGGAGCCAGTCAGAGATACTCCATATTGTAAGATTCCATTTGTATGAAGTGTCCAGAATAGAAAAATCTGCAGAGAAAGAAGAACTAGTGCTTACTTAGGACCTGGTGGGTCTGGTGGGAAGGCTTGGGAGAAGTAGGGAGTGAGTGCTAATGGACTAGGGGTTTCATTTTTGGGGTGATGAAAATGTTCAACAATCGATTGTGGTGGTTATTGTACAACTACATTAACACACTATAACCCTTTGAATTATATACTTTAAAAGGGTACATTGTATGGTTATTGATTTATATTTCCATAAATCTGTTTAAAATAATTACGGAAATAAATATGGAGTATAAGATAATTCAAAGTAATTCTTTATAGCATAGCATCTTTTAAAAAGTCAACACAAAGCACAAAAAGTTATTCTGGTGAATATGGAATATCTACTATCTAGGACATTACACAGAAGGTAACCTTATTATAAACTAATTAAATACTCTGAACCAATTTTTCATTTAATAGAGATTAAACTGAGTTCTTACCATACACAAATCCATATGTACTTGTGTATATTCCAAAATGATATCAGATAAATAATACATGGATTGTTTTAAAACAAAATGATCAAAACAGGTCTTCATTTTTTACAGAATTTGGATTTATTATATATTAAAATGATTTTTAACTAGGAATTTCTGAGTTTTTTAAAAGACTAGCATCTTCATAATATCATAATTTTAGCTCCCTTATTTCCTGGGAATTGTGATAAACTAATCAGAACAGAGCTCCTTTATTTTAAGACATTCATTTTTAATTTCTTTGTACCTTCTGGGGGTACTAATTTCTTAGTACCTTCTTAGTATACTGGGACAACGATGGACAAAGATTATTCTCAATTATATATACAAAGGCACAAAGAAAACTTGCAGTTTTATTTTTATAACTTCAGCCACATGTCAGAAGTAGAAATAAATATATATATATATAAATTATTGAGTCAAAATTGAAAAAGACCTGTTTAACAGAGATTGTAATTAAAATTTTGTATTTTTCTTTGATTGAAGAAAATGATTTTAATACAATAAAATTTGTTAAATAAAATTGACGTAATGAAACAGTGTTTTAAATGATTGCCTTCTGAGCAATATTTCAGAAGGCAAAATTATTTCAGGAGAGAACAAGGCAGTGTAAGTAATGATGGAAAGTTTCATGAAGAAACTTAGCTTCTGCTGGATCCAGGAATGGGATGGTGATTTGAAGAAGTCATCACATTCCAGACTAGAGAAAAGACACACACAGATACCTTTCAACTGAGGAAAATAAGTAAAAGATGCTAACTGCATAGAAAATATAGGTTGAAAGTGATGAGAAATAGATAGGAAATTTGTTTCCCACCCTTTGAAATGGCTGTATTCCTAATACTGATATGCAGTGATAATTTGAAGATGACTCTGAATGCTAAACTACATTTTTTAATAGTCCGCTCAAATCTGTTTTCAACTAACTACAGAGAACAATTACATTAACAATTTCATCCCTTTGATTTTCCTTTTTATTACAGTTTAAGTTCTGGGATGCATGTGTAGAATGTACAGATTTGTCACATAGGTATACATGTGCCATGGTGATATGCTACACCCATCAACCCGTTATCTATATTAGGTATTTCTCCTAATGCTATCCTTCCCCTTTCCCCCAACCACCTGTGGCCCTGGTGTGTGATGTTCCCCTCCCTGTGCCCGTATGTTCTCGTTGTTCAACTCCCGCTTATGAGTGAGAACAAGTAGTGTTTGGTTTTCTGTTCCTGTGTTAGTTTGCTGAGAGCAGTGGTTTCCAGCTTCATCCATGTCCCTGCAAAGGACATGAACTCATTCTTTTTTATGGCTGTGTTGTATTCCATGGTGTATATGTGCCACATTTTCTTATCCATTCTATCATTGATGGACATTTGGGTTGGTTCCAAGTCCTTGCTATTGTGAATAGTGCCACAATAAACATACGTGTGCATGTGTCTTTACAGTAGAATGATTTCTAAACCTTAGGCTATATACCCAGTAATGGGATTGCTGAGTCAAATGGTATTTCTAGTTCTATATCCTTGAGGAATCACCACACTGTCTTCCACAATGGTTGAACTTATTTACACTCCCACCAACAGTGTAAAAGCGTTCCTATTTCTCCACATCCTCTCCAGCACCTGTTGCTTCCTGACTTTTTAATGATTGCTTTCCTAACTGGCAATCTAATTGTGGTTTTGATTTGCATTTCTCTAATGACCAGTGATGATGAGCTTTTTTTCATATGTTTGCTGGCCACATAAATGTCTTCTTCTGAAAAGTGTCTGTTCATATCCTTTGCCCACTTTTTGATGGGGCTGTTTGTTTTTTTCTTGTAAATTTGTCTAAGTTCCTTGAGATTCTGCATGTTAGCCCTTTGTCAGATGGACAGATTGCAAGATTTTTCTCCCATTCTGTAGATTGCATGTTCACTCTGATGATAGTTTCTTTTGCTGTGCAGAAGCTCTTCCGTTTAATTAGATCCCATTTGTCAATTTTGGCTTCTGTTGCAATTGCTTTTGGTATTTTAGTCATGAATTCTTTGCTTATGCCTATTTCCTGAATGGTATTGGATTTAGAAAGCCAATGTTTAGAGCAAGTTTTCTAATCCTTTCTTATTATGACCTTATTATTCTGGTATAAAAGCGGCTACACTTCACTATAAAAGGTCTTTTTTACTGGCAATCAATAAATACTAATTGAACAATAGGTTTAATTAAATGGTATGAAAGTTCAGCGGAGTCAAGAACATAGTTCTTTCCCTAAATAGCTTATAATGCTTTTAGAGGCATAACAAAGGCCCAAAGGGGACCCTGTATAAAGATATTGACAGAACCTACTTAAATGGTAAATGTTGTTGGGCAACCTAGATGCACTCAAGGAAGTCAGCAACGAGGGAATAAATCAATGGGGACTCAAATAGTCTAGGAAAGAAACTCTACTATGTACCACATACTGACTGAGCTTCATGTTTGCCTGTTTTACAGAATGGAATATTTTAACAATCTTAGGAGCCAAATTTTTCCTGTTTCTCAGATGATTAAATCAGTACTCAGAATCAATATTGCTCAAGTATTGTGTGGCCAAACCTTCAGAAATTTGGTCTTCTGACTCCATTCCTAGCTTTTTCCTAGCTTTTCATTTAATAGAGATTAAACCGAGTTCTTACCATACACAAATCCATATGTACTTGTATATATTCCAAAATGATATCAGATAAATAATACATGGATTGTTTTAAAACAAAATGATCAAAACAGGTCTTCATTTTTTACAGAATTTGGATTTATTATATATTAAAATGATTTTTAACTAGGAATTTCTGAGTTTTTTAAAAGACGAGCATCTTCATAATATCATAATTTTAGCTCCCTTATTTCCTGGGAATTGTGATAAACTAATCAGAACAGAGCTCCTTTATTTTAAGACATTCATTTTTAATTTCTTTGTACCTTCTGGGGGTACTAATTTCTTAGTACCTTCTTAGTATACTGGGACAACGATGGACAAAGATTATTCTCAATTATATATACAAAGGCACAAAGAAAACTTGCAGTTTTATTTTTATAACTTCAGCCACATGTCAGAAGTAGAAATAAATATATATATATATATATATAAATTATTGAGTCAAAATTGAAAAAGACCTGTTTAACAGAGATTGTAATTAAAATTTTGTATTTTTCTTTGATTGAAGAAAATGATTTTAATACAATAAAATTTGTTAAATAAAATTGACGTAATGAAACAGTGTTTTAAATGATTGCCTTCTGAGCAATATTTCAGAAGGCAAAATTATTTCAGGAGAGAACAAGGCAGTGTAAGTAATGATGGAAAGTTTCATGAAGAAACTTAGATTCTGCTGGATCCAGGAATGGGATGGTGATTTGAAGAAGTCATCACATTCCAGACTAGAGAAAAGACACACACAGATAGCTTTCAACTGAGGAAAATAAGTAAAAGATGCTAACTGCATAGAAAATATAGGTTGAAAGTGATGAGAAATAGATAGGAAATTTGTTTCCCACCCTTTGAAATGGCTGTATTCCTAATACTGATATGCAGTGATAATTTGAAGATGACTCTGAATGCTAAACTACATTTTTTAATAGTCCGCTCAAATCTGTTTTCAACTAACTACAGAGAACAATTACATTAACAATTTCATCCCTTTGATTTTCCTTTTTATTACAGTTTAAGTTCTGGGATGCATGTGCAGAATGTACAGATTTGTCACATAGGTATACATGTGCCATGGTGATATGCTACACCCATCAACCCGTTATCTATATTAGGTATTTCTCCTAATGCTATCCTTCCCCTTTCCCCCAACCACCTGTGGCCCTGGTGTGTGATGTTCCCCTCCCTGTGCCCGTATGTTCTCGTTGTTCAACTCCCACTTATGAGTGAGAACAAGTAGTGTTTGGTTTTCTGTTCCTGTGTTAGTTTTTGCTTAAGTTTCTTCATAATGTAACAACCATGAGAATCTAATAGTTTGTGATCTGGAATTTGCAGTAGCAATGGCATTTTAGCAGAGAGGGGAATGTAACAAAGAGGGCATTTCAACAACCTGAAGTTGACATTTGAATAAGTGTTCTTTTTCGTTCTATAAAGGAGTAAAATAAGTGCTATGTTTTCCAAGGTTTGAGGAGTTTTTAATGTAGCCTGTAATTTATTCTGCCAAATAATCCAAGAGGAAAGACCCCAGTCTTTCTTTCAATCCCCAGGTCATTAGAAACGTTAGCTTTAGTCCTAAATATCAACAACACACATTAAATATAACATGGCAGTATAGACTTGGAATACATGAATTTAATATCTTCAGTCTTTACTGTGCTCACTCAGAGCTCAAACTTTAGAGTCTTGCCTAGTCTGATATTCATCTTACTCCTTCTAAATGGACAGACCATAGACTATTTAATAATGGGCTCCTCCTTGTATCTTGGAAATCCTTCTGCCTTAGGTGAATTTGAGGGAAGCAAATAAAGCACTATTCAGTAAACTCTTATATATTGTTTTGGTATTCATGACAACCGTAGGATGGAAGTTTTATTATTTTTATGCCATTTCACAAATGAAAAAAAAACCTGAGTTCTTAGTCATTGTGCAAATACTTCTTGCCTCTTAACTGCTATATCTAATTCTTAACCTTAACCATGTTGTATGATCCAACATAGAGAATGGTAAGCTGTGGTCCTCTAAGTTGGGCAGAAGTACGGCAGGTGCTTTCATTCCTGTGTACCCTATTTACAAAGATTGGTAGTACCCAGTTTTCTCCTTAATTTCTTGACATGGAGAATTTGAATTTATGTTTTAAACTCATATTCTATAGAAAGAATAATCAATTTATTTTATTAATAAACTGTTGGCCTTATTTCTTGAGTATTAGTCCTGGCCTGGCCTCGCTAGGTTAAGAGAATCTTTGTCTTGTTGGGCCTGTCTTCACAATTTGTGCTTCTAATTACTGCTCCCCCCACTTTGTATTTTGTCACAACTAACCTACAGAAATGCCATATTCAGTCAACATCAAAACATGTGTTTTTCATTGTTGAGTATATGTTAGAGAAATGGACAAATTGGACAGCATCTATAGTGTTGGGTGGTGGGTGGTGAATCTAACGGTTGGGACACTTACTGTGAAACACTTCTGAGATGGAATAACATTTAAGCTTTGCTATGAAGAAAGCGAAAGAGTATTGCTGGTTAAGAGAGGATGGAAGAGCATTTCAGATTAGAAGAACAGCATGGAAAAACATCCATGGAAAAAAGCATGGATGGCGCTTGAAGAACTAAAAAAAAAGTCTATTCCAGTAATAACAAAGTAGTCTACAGATGTCCATTATATCCAGTTGATTAATGGTGTTGTTGAGTTCAACTAGGTCCTTACTGATTTTCTGCCTTCTGGGTCTGTTTATTTCTGATAAACAGGTGTTGAAGTCTCCAACTATAATAATGAATTAATATATTTCTCCTTGCCATCCTATCAGTTTTTGCTTCTGCAAAACAGATGCTGTGTTTTCAGGCACATGCATGTTAATGATTGTTATATTTTTCATGGAGAATTTACCCTTTATTATTGTGTAATGCTCCTCTTCATAGGTAATTAATATCCTTGGTCTGAAGTTTACTCTTTGAAATCAATATAGCTATTCTTGCTTTCTTTAGATTAGTAGTAACATGATGTATGAGTCTCCACCCATTTACTTTTAATCTTCACCTGGTTTTGTATTTAAAGTGGGTTTCTTGTCTAGATGCAGTGGCTCACATCTATAATCCCAGTCCTTTGGGAGGCTGAGGCAGGAAGATCGCTTGAAATAAGGAATTTGAGACTGGTTTGGGCAACATAGCAAGACCTCGTCTCTACTAAAAATGAAAATACTTAGCAAGGTGTGGTAGTGCATGCTTGTGGCCCCAGCTACTCTGGAGGCTGAGGTGGGAAGATCGTTTGAATGCAAGAGATCAAAGCTGCACTCCAGCCTGAGTGCCACTGAGTGCCACTGCACTCCAGCCTGGGTGACAGAGAGAGACCTTGTCTCATAAATAAAAATAAATATAAATACATAAATAAAATGAAGTGGATGTCTCGTAGACAACATGTAATTGGATCTTGTTTCTTGATCCACTTTGTTAATTTCTGTTTTCTAATGGTTACATGTAGACCATTGATGTCCAATGTGAGTATTGTTATAGTTGGATTAGTATCTATCATATTTTTTAGTGTTTTCTATTTGTTGCCCTTATTAGTTAAACTCTTTTATTTTCATTTTTTAGAGTTTTCTCTAGAGTTTGCGATATACTTTTACAAGTAATCCAAGATGTTGTAGTGTTTCACAGAACACTGTACCCACTTCACCAGTAGTGTGAGTTTTATATTTTTATTTTTTACCCCCTTCTCTCTTCCCTTCCTCCTTCTCCCCCATGGTCCTATTCTTCCTCCCCTCCCTTCCCTGTATTTTCTCTCCTTTGTGAGTTTTTTGTAATGACAAAATAATTCTAACTCTTCTCTCCTGTTCCTTATGTCACTGCTATCATTCATTTCACACACACACACACACACACACACACGTGCGTAGATTATTGAACATATTTTTGCTATTATTATTTTTAAAAGTTATCTGTTAGGTCAATTAAGAATAAGAAAAATTAAAATTTTTATTTTATCTTCTGTTTTATTTCCTTCTTTGTGGAGATGTGCGTTTCTGGCCTTTATTATTTTCTTTCTCTCTAAAGAACTTATTTTTTAACATTTCTTTTATAGAAAGTCTACTGGCAACAAATTTGTTTGTCTGAGGGAGTCCTCATTTCTGCTTCATTTTTGAAGGATAATTTCATAGGCTACAGTAATCTATGTCTTTTTTTTCTTTCTCTGTCAACACTATACATATTTCTCTTTAATTTCTTCTTGCTTGCATGTTTTCTGAGAAGTTAAATGTAATTTCTTATCCTTCCTCTTCTAGAGGTAAGATGTTTTTTATCCTCTGGTATTTTCCAAACTTCGCCTCTTTTTTAAATTTTCTGTAGCTTGAAAATGATATGCCTAAGTATGATGTTTTTGACATATGTACTGCTTGTTTTTTTCTGAGCTTCCTGGATCTGTGATTTGGTTTCTAAACATAATTTGAGAAAAATCTCAGTCATTGTGGTTTCAAATATTTACTATCTTTGTTTCTCCCTTTTATTCTTTTTCTAGAATTCCTATGACACATATGTTATACCATTTGTAATTATTTCCAGTTTGGGGTTATTTTGTTCTTTTTAAAAGTATTATTTTTCTCTAAGCTTTTTAATGTGGGAAGTTTTTTATTTTTTTATTTTTTGAGATAACCTCAAGCTCAGATTCTTTCCTCCGCTGTGTCCAGTCTATGGGTAAGCCCATGAAGGTAATTCTTTATTTCTGTTACAATGTTTTCAGTCTCTAGCATTTATGTTTGTTTCTTTATTAAAATTTTTATATCTCTGCTTACATTGTCTCTGTTCTTGCATGTTGCCTGTCCATTAGAGCTCTGAGCATCTTAATCATAGTTGTTTTAATTTCCCAGCCTGAGAATTCCAACATGCCTGGCAATTGAGTCGTATTCTGCTGCTTGCTCTAACTCTTCATAGGTATTTTTTTTTTCTTCCTTTTTAGTTAGCTTTGTACTTTGTACTTGATAACTGGACATGATGTGCTAGGTAAATAGAACTGCTATAAATAGACTGTTGGTGACATGGTGGTAATGGATAGCGGTGGAGACGCATTCTATAATCCTAGGAGGAGAACTGTCTTTTACGAGCTTGTCCCTCTGAACTGTGAGCTTCTCACATGCTTCTTAGTTGACTTCTGCCACTCTATGAGACAGGATGACTAGAGGGGTCCGCAGTTGGGTATTTCTCTTCCTCCAGGTCACTTAGACTCTGATGAAACTTAGAGGTCAGGATTTGGCTAAATTCCCTCTTCTGAGAGAAGACCTTATTAGAAGAGCGGAATGCTCTGACACATTTCAAAATGTTTATTTTCATCCTTCTCCTGCTGGAAGCACTGAGAGTTTTCTCCAGTGTTTACTATGAGAACCTAGATAAACTCCAGGAGGTAAAATACAAAAGGGTAAGGGCCCCTGATGACTAGGTTCCTTTGGAGTTTTTAACTCTCAAACTTAATGCTGAGCCTCCAGCAATTTATCAGTCATACCTGAGGTTTTCCTATTTAGATAGTGGTTCCTTCTGAGGTTTGCGGGCTTGGGTTTTTGCTCTAGCAAGCTGTGATTCTCTGCATCCCATCATGAAACCAGAAATTCAATGACATTTTGATTCTAAATCCTTTCCCATGACTTAATTTTCCTCTATGTGTTTTGGAATATTCACATATACTTTATTTTATTTCCTTTAATTCTGGAAATGTTAAATTATTACTTATATACTTATTTTCTATTTCAAAAAATCATGCTAAACGCATATTAATTATCTGGGTCTTAGCCTTTTCCTTTTTTATTCTTCCCTTCCTGTTTAGCATTCATTGCCATTTCATTCTACTTCCTGGATGAGATACTTAACTGTATCTTCAACTCTTCTTTTAATTTTATCTATTGTAATTCATGGTACTAGTTTTTCCAGTTTGCTTTTTATATAGATTTCAATGTTTGATTTGTGAATCAATTTAAGCAGGGAACAAAGTTCTTAATTATATTGGCTTTTAGTAGGGGACTAAAATATCTCACTATTTTATATAGAGACCATTAGCCTAACTTTATTTATGTTTAGTAACTAAATATATCATTTACATATATATATCATATATATGATACACACACACACACACACACACATCCCATTTACATTCCTTCCCTTCAAGTGATATATGCCATCACATTTCCAATATTTCTTAAGTTGTATGTGGGCTAATTGGCTATATTCTTGTGATCTTTCAAGTTTGCTGTGGCTACTCCTCTTATTTCAATTGTAACTAATGTGTTGGAATAGCGACTGTTATCTCTCCAAATATTTTTGTCTTTTTGTGTTAATTCTTTATTTCATCTCTTTACCATAATTTAAAAATTAGATTTGTGGGCACACTGCAGTTTTGTTACATGGATATATTGCAAAGTGGTGAAGTCTGGTCTTTTAGTGTATCCATCACCTGAATAGTGTACATTGTACTCAGTGGATAATTTCTCATCCCTCATGCCCCTCCTAAACCTCCTATATTTTTAAGTGTACAGTATCTATTATTCCACTCTGTATGTCCATGAGCACACATTGTTTAGCTCCCACTTATGAGTGAGAATATGTGGTATTTGGCTGTGTTTTTGAGTTATTTTCCCTAGGATAACAGCCTCCAGTTCTGTCCATATTGCTACAAAAGGGAAGATTTTATTCTTTTGTATATCCGTATAGCATTCCATAGTATAAATGCATCACATTTTAATCGAATTATCTATTGGTAGATGCTTAGTTTGACTTTGCTGTAGTAAATAGTGCTGTGACAAACATACCCGTGCAGGTGTCACTTTTATGTGATTATTTATTTTCCCTCGGGTAGATATCCAGTAGTGGGATTGTTGGATCAAATGGTAGTTCAATTTTTAGTTGTTTGAGAAATCTTTGTATTCTTTTCCTTAGAGGTTATACTAAATTGTCTAACCAATAATGTATAAGTGTTCCTTTTACATTCATATTAACATCTATTGATTTTGATTTTTTAATAACCATTCTGATTCACGAAAGATGTTATCTCATTGTGGTTTTAATTTGCATTTCTCTGATGACTGGTGTATTAGTCCATTCTCGCATTGCTATAAAGAAATATCTGAGACTGGATAATTTTTATAGAAAATAGGTTTAATTGGTCACAGTTCTGCAGGCTGTCCAGGAAGCACGGCGTCATCTTCTGGGGAGGTCTCAGGGAGATTTTACTCATGGCAGAAGGCAAAGTGAGAGCAGGCATCTCATGGCCAGAGCAGGAGAAAGAGAGAGAGAGAGGTGAGAAGCCACACACTTTTAAACAACCAGATCTCATGAGAACTCATTATTGTCACGAGAGCACCAAGGACGATGGTGTTAAACCAGGAGAGACAGCCTTCATGATCTAATCACCTTCCACCAGGCCCCTCCTCCAAGATTAGGGATTACAATTCTACATGAGATTTGGGTGGAGACACATATCTGAAACATATCAACTACTGATGTTGAGCCTTTTTTCATATGTTCACTGGCCACCTGTATGATATTGAAAAATGTCCACTTTTTGGTAGGGTTATTTGTTTTTTTTTTTTAATTTTTCATGCTGATTTCTTTGGCGTTCTTTTAGATGCTGGAAGTTAGTCCTTTGCTGAATGCATAGTTTCCAAATATGTTCTCCCATTCTGTAGGTTGTCTGATACTGTTGATTATGTCTTTTGCTGTGCAGAAGATTTTTAGTTTAACTAAGATGCATTTGTCTATTTTTGTTGTTGTTGCGTTTGCTTTTGAGGTCTTAATCATAAATTATTTTCGTAGGCCAAATTCCACTGTTTTTTTCTAGGTTTTCTTCTAGAATTTTTATAGTTTCAGGTCTTATATTTAAATATCTAATCTATCTTGAATTAAATTTTAAGTATGGTGAGAGATATGGATCCAGTTTTATTCTTCTGCATGTGGCTATCCTATTATTCTAGCACCATTTATTGAATAGATTCCCATTCCCATGGTGTATTTGTATTGACTTTATTGATAACCAGTTAGTTGTAGATATTGGCTTGATTTCTGAGTTCCTTATTCTGTTCTATTGATCCATGTGTCTATTTTTATACCAGTACCATAGTGTTTTGGTTACTGTAGTGTGTAGTATAATTTGAAATTAGATAACATCTTGCTCCCAGCTTTGCTCTTTTTGCTTATAATTGCTTTGGCTATTTAGGCTCTTTTTTGTTTCCTTGTGAATTTTAGTTTTCTGTTTGTTTGTTTTTAATTCTGTGAGCATTCATATTGGTCATTTCAGAGTAATTTCATTGCATCTGTAGAATGCTTTGGTTGGCATATTCATCTTAACAATACTGATTCTTCCATTCCATGATCATGGAATGCTTTTTCACTTGTTTGTGTCATCTACAGTTTCCTTCAACTATTTTATAGTTTTAATTGTACAGATCTTCACCTCCTGGGTTAAATATATCCTGAGATATTTCATTTTTTGTAGCTATTATAAATGGAGCTGAGTTATTGATTTAGTTCTCAGTTTGTCATTGGTGTATAGACATGCTACTGAGTTTGTATGTTGCTTTGCATTATAGAACGTAATTAAGTCAATTTTCAAATGTCGAAATCTTTGAGAAGAATCTTTAAGGTTTTCAAAGTATACAATTATATAATGAACAAATAGAGACAAATTGAGTTTCTCTTTTCCAATTTGGATGTTTTTAATTTTTTTCTTGCCTGATTGTTCTTGCTAGGTTTTCTAGTACAATGTAAAACAGAAGTATGAAAGTGGGCATCTTTGTCTTATTCCAGTTCTCAGAGGGAAAGCTTTCAACTTTTGCCTGTTCAGTATGATATTGGCTGTGGTTTGTTATATATGGCTCTTATTATTTTGAAGTATGTTTCTTCCATGCCTAGTTTGTTGAAAGTTTTTTTTAATTTTATTTAATTTTATTATTTTTTTAATCAGGAAGGAGTACTAAATTTAACTGAATACTTCCTTTGCATCTATTGAAATGATTATATGATGCTTGTTTTTAATTATGTTTATGTGTTGAATCGCATTTATTGATTTGCGTATATTGAATTATCCTGGGATAAAACCCACTTGATTATAATATAATAACTTTCTGATGTACTGTTGGATTTAGTTTTCTAGTATTCTGTTCAGAATTTTTGTGCCTGTGTTCATCAGGGATACCAGCCTGTAGTATTTTCTTTTTGTTGTGTCATTGCCTGGCTTTAATATCAAGATGATATGAGCTTTGTAGAATGAGGTATGGAGGATTTCCTCTTTTTTGATTTTTTGAAGCAGTTTCAGTAGGATTTGTACCAGTTGGTCGTACATCTGTAGAACTTGGCTGTGAATCCATCTGTTCCTGGGCATTTTATTGGGGTGGGGGGGATATTTTTTTTAAATTACTGATTCCATCTTACTACTCATTATTTGTCTACTCAAGGTTTCTGTTTCTTTCTGGTTCAGTCCTGGGAGATTGGATGTTTCCAGGAATGTATCAGATTCCTCTAGGGTTTCTTGTTTGTGCATGTAGAGATGCTCGTAGTAGTCTCTGATGATCTTTTTTTGTTTCTGTAGTATAAGTTGTAATGTCTCATTTTTCAATTTTGATTGTGCTTATTTGAATCTTCTCCCTTTTTTTCTTGGTTAATCTAGCCAGCATCCTAGCAATTTTGTTTATCTTTTTCAGTAACATACTTTTCATTTTGTTGATTATTTGTATTTTTTCATCTCAATTTTATTGAATTTTTCTCTGTTCTTTGTTATATCTTTTCTTCTGCAAATTTTGGGGCTTGGTATGTTCTCATTTTTGTATTTTCTTGAGGTGTAATGTGAGCTTGTTTTCTTGTGATCTTTTCTATCCTTTCAATGTAGGCATTTATTACTATAAACATCCCTCTTAGCACTGTTTTTGCCATACCCCAAAGGTTTTGGTTGTGTTTCTATTTTCATTTGTTTCAGTTTTTAAAATTTTCTTCTTAATTTTTTCATTGACCCAAAGATCATTCAAGAGCAGGTTGTTTAATTTCTCAGTGTTTTTATAGTTTTGGTTGTTTCTCTTGGTATTGATTTCTAAGTATTATTCCACTGTGGTTGAAGAAGATAGTTGATATGATTTTTATTTTTTAAAATGTGTTGATACTTGTTTTTGGCTGAATATATGGTCTATTTTGGAAAACGTTCCAAATGCTGATGAGAATAATGTATATTCTGTTGTTGGGAAGAATGTTCTGTAAATGTCTGTTAGGTCCATTTGGTCTAGCATCCAATTTAAGTACTTTGTTTCCTTGTTAGTTTTTTTGCTGTGACAGTGTCTCTAGTGCATCAGTAGGGTGTTGAAGTCCACCACTATTATTGTGCTGCTTTCCATATATTTTATTAGGTCTAGTAACATTTGTTTATGAAGTCGGGTGCCCTGGTGTTGGTTGCATTTATATTTAGGGTTGTTATTTTTTTTGTTGCATTGATCTCTTTATCATTATATAATTATCTTCTGTGTCTTGTTTTAATGTTGTTGATTTAAAGTCTGTTTTGTCTATTATCAGTGTAGCTGCTCCTGCTCACTTTTGGTTTCCATATGTATGATATATTTTTTTCCACCCGAGTCTATAAGTGTCATTACAAGTTATGCGGGCTTCTTCTAAGCAGCATATGGTTGAATCTTTTTTTAAAAAATACATTCTGCTCATCTATATCTTTATAGTGGAGTATTTAGTCCATTTGTATCAAGGTTAATATTTATATGTGACTTATTGCTTTTGTCATATTGTTAAGTGTTACCTAGTTGTTTTGTATTGCATATGTATATGTGCTTTATAAGACCTGTGAGTTTTCTGCTTTCTTTTTTTTTTTTATGACAGTGACTATTAACCTTCTGTTGCCATGTTTAGATGTCCTTTGATCATTTCTTGTAGGGCCGATCTAGCGGTGATGAATTCCCTTAGCATTCGCTTGTTTGGAAGACTATTTCTCCTTCATTTATGAAGCTTAGTTTAGGAGGATAAAAAATTCTTGGCTGATCTATATATCTATATCTATATCTATATCTATATCTATATCTATATCTATATCTGATTTTAGAGGACTGAAAACAGGACCGAAATCTCTTCGGACTTGTAAGGTTTCTGCAGAGAAGTCTACTGTTAGTCTTTTGGGATTTATTTTATAGGTAATTACATCCTCATGTGTTGCTGATTCAGGACTGTTTCTTTCACATTCAGTTTAGAAAGCCTGATGACTGTGTGCCTTGGTGAAGTTTGTCTTGCAATGTATTTTTCAGTAGGGTTTTGAATTTCTTGTATCTGGATATTTAAATCTCTAGCAGCACTAGTGAACTTTTCTTCAATTATTCCCTCAAATAGGAAATATTTGAGGAAAATCTCAGAAATACCCATGACTCATAGTTTTGAACACTTTACATGATTCTTTCTCAAAGACTTTGTTCATTTTTAAAAATTATCTTTTCTTTATTTTATCTGAGTTAATTCAAAAGACCTATCTTTAAGTTCTGAAATAATTTATTTTGTTTGGTCTAGGCTATTATTAAAGCTTTAACCTGTATTTTGTAATTCCTTCAATGAATGTTTTATTTCCAGAAACTGTGTTCATTTTTTAAAATCATTTTAGTAAATGTTTCATTTATATATTGAATTGTTTTTTCTGATTTCTTTGTGTTGGTTTTCAACTTTCCTCTGATCTAATTGAGTTTCCTTACAAGCCATAGATTGAATTATTTATTTGGCATTTCAGAATTTCCATTTCTGATAGAATTCATTGCTAGAGAGCTGGTGTGGTTATTTAGAGGTGTTGTAACATCCTGTTTTTTCACACTGCCAGAATTATTATACTGTGTTTTATCATCTGGAGAAGCTATCACTTGTTAGGTTTGAATTTGCTTTTGGTCATTTGGTTCCTCCTCCCTCTCAAAGGGTGTGTATGTTGTATATTACCATTTAGCTTTTATTCTGGGTGCTTTCAGGGTGCTAAGGCTCGTTATGAGTTCCTTGGTTGTAGAAGCTTTTGTATAGTGACCTTCTCAAATCTCAATTATAGTAGTGATGCACTGGTTGTATGAGCAGGCTCACGACCTTCCGCAAGACTGGGATTGCAGAGCTCAGGAAGCTTACCTTATACCCACTGCTGTGCACTTTTGTTAGCAGGTTTTTTATTGGGTCGTGTAGTTCTACCTCCAGGCCAGTAGGTGGTGTTTATGGGTAAAAGCTGTAGCAGAAGAAAATCGGTACACTGTTCCACCTTTGTTTACCAGAAGGACCTCTCTGTTGTCTCAGACAGTGGGGTGTTCTGTGGAATGCATGCCTGATGCCCTGAGTTTCTTGCTTAGCCTTGGAGAGAGGGACAAAGCCGCTCTCAGATATCATAATTAGTAGCACTGCCCCTTATGGAAGTGGGAGATGGAACCTGTGGTGAAATGCACTGTGGTCTCTGCAAGGGGAGAGGGGACTGCACTAGCTCCAAGTCCCGGACAAACAAAAACAATGTCCACCTCCCTATCATATCCCTGTCCTGGGATTCCTGACTCTCTGTTCAGGGAGATATTGTCATTTATTTCCATGCTGCACCGTAGCTAATGGCTGTGGAAAATGCTTGTCCTACAGCTATCTGCTGTAACGGCCTCTGGGCAGAAGCTCTTTTCTTAGCCCAAAACAGATAGCTCTGCAGCTCACCTATTCCCTGTTGCAGGAACTCTGCAGCTCCATGTAGAAAAGGGGAAGGACCGTGCCCTCTGTTCAAGCCCTGGCCCAATGGGCACACTGCCAGTGTGGGTCCTGTCACCCTTAATAGACCTGGAAAGGCCATCCACACGCTTTTGCACCAAGCCCCTGGGAGAGGAACCCTAGAGGGTTGGGAGGGGGAGAAGTCCCCCTCTCCATGTTTATGCAAAATACTGGTACTGTCTGGATAGTGGGGCAGAGCCACACTCCTCCCTTTCAGAGTCCAGAGCAATGCTCATGTCTCAGCTGGAAGGAGAACAATCACCTTCAGCTCACATTCAGGGAGCTCTTGGTACGGGAGAACACGCATTCTGGATTTTGGTTTCCTTTGCCCCGAGGGGCACTCTCTTGGAATGCTGCACTCACTCTCTTTCCCCAAGAACTGTCTGCCCTGAGGTTCAGACTACCAGTAATTATGCAGCTCCCTTGGCTCTCGTTGGCCCTTTGTGGCCGCTGTAGTCTGAGCAGTTGTTGGTGTATATTTCCAGGGATCAAGGGAGATGAATACACTAGGGCTGAGATTTCCTGGGCATTACAGTGGCCCATAATGGATGCATACTCAGTATAGTGCCTGCCACCTCAGCTTAGGTCTGGGGGTGAGGGTGAGTTACCCTTTGCCAGCTGGCAGCTCAGTGCAATGCCCTCAAGAAGTTCTCAAATCGCCACCCACACCAGTGCTTGGGTTTATGAGGGCAGAGGAGCCCTCCAGCAACTTGGAAACGAGCAGCCTCCTGCAGGGATTTGGTGAACTAACAATAACTCCACCTACCTTTTCCATAGGACTTCAAGTTCTTCAGTGTTGCATCTCTGCTTCCTTCTTTCTCAGCACCCTATTTTCTTCCTGTGAGTCTTCTGTTAGGCTCCAGCATTCTCCTTTCAACATTTATTTCAAGTTGTGATATTCATCTATAACATTGATTATTCGTTCTGAGAACTAGCATCAGATAGGTCTAGTCATCAATCTTGAAATGATCTCACTGCCATCATTTTAAAAGGATTTTGTGAGGCGGATTGTGGAGAGAGGAAATTCTTTTGAGAAGTCACACTAACTCACTTACAGTTTACAACCCTTCAGAGGTTGCTTATTACATTATGAAGATTATGTAGATACTTTAAAAGTGACTTTCTGCTTTTTAAACTAGCCTCATACCATACTTTCCTTACACATGAAGTTCCGATCATGGTTAACTTCCTTTAGCTCTTCAGATGTCATCCATGTCTTTCTTATATTTGATCCTTTCTCATGCTGTACTTTTAATTTGAAATGCTCTTCTTTTCTCCATTAATACTCTGTCTTCATTCTTATCAAATTTTAGATGTCATTTTGTCTGAAAAGTCATTTACCATAACTATCTCTGCTGTTAGTTTCACCACCTACCTAGGGATATTGTAGAAAATGCCCAATCTCTCTGTTGGTCCAATATATACTCAATAATAACTAAGAAATGTTTTGATGTTGAATATACATGTCATTATTGTAGATTTATTCTTGTCACATAAATCATAAAGCAGTGTGGATTATTGACTAGAAGCATGAAACCAGAGGCCAGATTACTTGGGTTTGAATACCAGCTCTGCCAGTGCCTACTCACACGCCTTTGGACATGTTATTTAAGTAAATGTATAAGTATCTTCATCTATAATATGGGAAAATAATATATATGTTTGATCTGTTGTAAGAATTGTGTAAATGTTGTTTTAATAAGTAATTATTTTGATTCACAAAATAAGTAATTATTTTGATTCACAAAATAAGTAATTATTTTGATTCACAAAATAAGTAATTATTTTGATTCACAAAATAAGTAATTATTTTGATTCACACTGAGTAAAACAGAGCAAAACTATCCAACTTTGCAAAGGTAATTTTCCATCATCTCATAAGTAACTTCAGAAATATGAATTAACCTTACCTAATTTGAACATCTGAAATTACAACACATATAATTAGAACAAATTACCTATACCTGAAGGATAGAAATTAATTAAGGTTAATATCAAGTGAATTAGTGTTGAATGGCGTATACTTTCTTTCCTTTCACAATCATGAACCTGAGGGTCATTGGGAGCTTTCTTTTTTATATCAACCTACTGGCACTTTACAAAACATAAAAGCATAGCTATTAAAATATAAGCTTATGATGGCAATTGCATTTCTCAGCTGCTTAAAAAGATCTGTACATTTATTTCTAATTTTCAAGAAGAAGTAAACTATAGGCAATGCTGGAATATAAATTTGAGTGCATAAGAATAAAGATAGAATCGTATTTCAAAAGTTATTGCTTGAATTACTTTGAAAAATGTATATTTGGTAAGTATATATTTTTATTAGCTAGAGGAAATATCAAGCCACATACACTGAAAAATAATCGAGGCAAAATGTATCAAAGGAAAATTTTTTAAAAATGAAAAAAATGAATGGCACATTCATTAGCCATTCCCTGAAATTCTAGGCACCATCTGATACTAATTTTTTCCTTGACATAAATTCCAAAAACTATGACAAAAAAAACCATAGACCTGCTACTCGTTAACCAATTACAGCAAAATTAATTATATTTGAATAAGATTACTATATCTTTCCAAAGTTAAAATTTAGAACCATTTGTTTTAACAATTTTTTATTTGTTTATAATTGCCTGAAATAGCAACACATTTCATTGCTTATATGTTTCTAAATTTGGGAACTAGTTCTAGTTTACATCTTTCGGTTCTCCTACTTTATTTTAGCAGTAAAAGGAAACATAACATACATGATCTTCCTTGCCAGTTGCCTTCATTATGTGCTTTTATTCTCAAAAGTTTCAACTATTACCCTTCAAATTTGCACTTGCTTCAGGGTTGTCCTTAATGTTGAGCATTTGGTTCTTGTCACAAGGGGACTATATCTGTTCACAGTAAAAATAAGTATATATTGTTGTATCATGAAACTGAAGTAAGTTAAAGGGAAATAGGTCAGCTTTTTCTAGTCATAAACTTTATGTCAGTAGAACAGAATGTACATTTTAGATTTTAGATATGAAGAAAACCTTTCAAACTCAAAATAGTTCCTTTCATTTATTTTTATCTAAATACAAGTTCCGCTTAACTTATTGCTGTTATTTTAGAATTTTTTTTATTATTGTACTTTAAGTTTTAGGGTACATGTGCACAATGTGCAGGTTTGTTACATTTGTATCCATGTGCCATGTTGGTGTGCTGCACCCATTAACTTGTCATTTAGCATTACGTGTATCTTCTAATGCTATCCCTCCCTGCTCCCCCCACCCACAACAGTCCCCGGAGTGTGATGTTCCCCTTCCTGTGTCCATGTGTTCTCATTGTTCAATTCCCACCTATGAGTGAGAACATGCGGTGTTTGGTTTTTTGTTCTTGTGATAGTTTACTGAGAATGATGTTTTCCAGTTTCATCCATGTCCCTACAAACGACATGAACTCATCATTTTTATGGCTGCATAGTATTCCATGGTGTATATGTGCCACATTTTCTTAATCCAGTCTATCGTTGTTGGACATCTGGGTTGGTTCCAAGTCTTTCCTACTGTGAATAGTGCAGCAATAAACATACGTGTGCATGTGTCTTTATAGCAGCATGTTTTATAGTCCTTTGGGTATATACCCAGCAATGGGATGGCCGGGGCAAATGGTATTTCTAGTTCTAGATCCTTGAGGAATCACCACACTGACTTCCAAAATGGTTGAACTAGTTTACAGTCCCACCAACAGTGTAAAAGTGTTCCTATTTCTCCACATCCTCTCCAGCACCTGTTGTTTCCTGACTTTTTAATGATGGCCATTCTAACTGGTGTGAGATGGTACCTCATTGTAGTTTTGATTTGCATTTCTCTGATGGCCAGTGATGATGAGCATTTTTTCATGTGTTTTTTGGCTGCATAAATGTCTTCTTTTGAGAAGTGTCTGTTCATGTCCTTTGCCCACTTTTTGATGGGGTTGTTTGTTTTTTTCTTGTAAATTTGTTTGAGTTCATTGTAGATTCTGGATATTAGCCCTTTGTCAGATGAGCAGGTTGCAAAAATTTTCTCCAATTTTATAGGTTGCCTGTTCACTCTGATGGTAGTTCCTTCTGCTGTGCAGAAGCTCTCTAATTTAATTAGATCCCATTCGTCAACTTTGGCTTTTGTTGCCATTGCTTTTGGTGTTTTAGACATGAAGTCCTTATCCATGCCTATGTCCTAAATGGTAATGCCTAGGTTTTCTTCTATGGTTTTTATGGTTTTAGGTCTAACATGTAAATCTTTAATCTATCTTGAATTAATTTTTGTATAAGGTGTAAGGAAGGGATCCAGTTTCAGCTTTCTACATATGGCTAGCCAGTTTTCCCAGCACCATTTATTAAATAGGGAATCCTTTCCCCATTGCTTGTTTTTGTCAGGTTTTTCAAAGATCAGATAGTTGTAGATAGGCGGTGTTATTTCTGAGGGCTCTGTTCTGTTCCATTGATCTATGTCTCTGTTGTGGTACCAGTACCATGCTGTTTTCGTTACTGTAGCCTTGTAGTATAGTTTGAACTCAGGTAGTGTGATGCCTCCAGCTTTGTTCTTTTGGGTTAGAATTGACTTGGAGATGCGAGCTCTTTTCTGTTCCATATGAACTTTAAAGTAGTTTTTTCCAATTCTGTGAAGGAAGTCATTGGTAGCTTCATGGGGATGGCATTGAATCTATAAATTACCTTGGGCAGTATGGCCATTTTCACGATATTGATTCTTCCAAGCCATGAGCATGGAATGTTCTTCCATTTGTTTGTATCCTCTTTTATTTCATTGAGCAGTGGTTTGTAGTTCTCCTTTAAGAGGTCCTTCATGTCCCTTGTAAGTTGGATTCCTAGGTATTTTATTCTCTTTGAAGCAATTGTGAATGGGAGTTCACTCATGATTTGGCTCTCTGTTTGTCTGTTATTGGTATATAAGAATGCTTGTGATTTTTGTACATTGATTTTGTATCCTGAGACTTTGTTGAAGTTGCTTATCAGCTTAAGGAGATTTTGGGCTGAGACGATGAGGTTTTCTAGATATACAGTCATGTCATCTGCAAACAGGGACAATTTGACTTCCTCTTTTCCTAATTGAATACCCTTTATTTCCTTCTCATGCCTAATTGCCCTGGCCAGAACTTCCAACACTATGTTGAATAGGAGCGGTGAGAGAGGGCATCCCTGTCTTGTGCCAGTTTTCAAAGGGAATGCTTCCAGTTTTTGCCCATTCAGTATGATATTGGCTGTGTGTTTGTCATAGATAGGTCTTATTATTTTGAGATACGTCCCATGAATACCTAATTTATTGAGAGTTTTTAGCATGAAGCGTTGTTGAATTTTATCAAAGGCCTTTTCTGCATCTATTGAGATAATCATGTGGTATTTGTCTTTGGTTCTGTTTATATGCTGGATTACATTTATTGATTTGCGTATGTTGAACCAGCCTTGCATCCCAGGGATGAAGCCTACTTGATCATGGCGGATAAGCTTTTTGATGTGCTGCTGGATTCGGTTTGCCAGTATTTTATTGAGGATTTTTGCATCAATGTTCATCAGGGATATTGGTCTAAAATTCTCTTTTTTGGTTGTGTCTCTGCCAGGCTTTGGTATCAGGATGATGCTGGCCTCAGAAAATGAGTTAGGGAGGATTCCATCTTTTTCTATCAATTGGAATAGTTTCAGAAGGAATGGTACCAGTTCCTCCTTGTACCTCTGGTAGAATTCGGCTATGAATCCATCTGGTCCTGGACTCTTTTTGGTTGGTAAGCTATTGATTATTGCCACAATTTCAGAGCCTGTTATTGGTCTGTTCAGAGATTCAACTTCTTCCTGGTTTAGTCTTGGGAGGGTGTATTTGTCGAGGAATTTATCCATTTCTTCTAGATTTTCTAGTTTATTTCCGTAGAGGCGTTTGTAGTATTCCCTGATGGTAGTTTGTATTTCTGTGGGATCAGTGGTGATATCCCCTTTATCATTTTGTATTGCATCTATTTGATTCTTCTCTCTTTTCTTCTTTATTAGTCTTTCTAGCAGTCTATCAATTTTGTTAACCTTTTCAAAAAACCAGCTCCTGGATTCATTAATTTTTTGAAGCATTTTTTGTGTCTCTATTTCCTTCAGTTCTGCTCTGATTTTAGTTACTTCTAGCCTTCTGCTAGCTTTTGAATGTGTTTGCTCTTGCTTCTCTAGTTCTATTAACTGTGATGTTAGGGTGTCAATTTTGGATCTTTCCTGCTTTCTCTTGTGGTCATTTAGTGCTATAAATTTCCCTCTACACACTGCTTTGAATGTGTCCCAGAGATTCTGGTATGTTGTGTCTTTGTTCTTGTTGGTTTCAAAGAACATCTTTATTTCTGCCTTCATTTTGTTATGTACCCAGCAGTCCTTCAGGAGCAGGTTGTTCAGTTTCCATGTAGTTGAGCGGTTTTGAGTGAGTTTCTTAATCCTGAGTTCTAGTTTGATTGCACTGTGGTCTGAGAGACAGTTTGTTATAATTTCTGTTATTTTACATTTGCTGAGGAGAGCTTTACTTCCAACTATGTGTTCCATTTTGGAATAGGTGTGGTGTGGTGCTGAAAAAAATGTATATTCTGTTGATTTGGGGTGGAGAGTTCTGTAGATGTCTATTAGGTCCACTTGGTGCAGAGCTGAGTTCAATTCCTGGGTATCCTTGTTAACTTTCTGTCTCGTTGATCTGTCTAATATTGACAGTGGGGTGTTAAAGTCTCCCATTATTATTGTGTGGGAGTCTAATTCTCTTTGTAGGTCACTCAGGACTTGCTTTATGAATCTGGGTGCTCCTGTATTGGGTGCATATATATTTAGGATAGTTAGCTCTCCTTGTTGAATTGATCCCTTTACCATTATGTAATGGCCTTCTTTGTCTCTTTTGATCTTTGTTGGTTTAAAGTCTGTTTTATCAGAGACTAGGATTGCAACCCTTGCCTTTTTTTGTTTTCCATTTGCTTGGTAGATCTTCCTCCATCCTTCTATTTTGAGCCCATATGTGTCTCTGCACGTGAGATGGGTTTCCTGAATACAGCCCAGTGATGGGTCTTGGCTCTTTATCCAATTTGCCAGTCGGCATCTTTTAATTGGAGCATTTAGCCCATTTACATTTAAAGTTAATATTTTTATGTGTGAATTTGATCCTGTCATTATGATGTTAGTTGGTTATTTTGCTCGTTAGTTGATGCAGTTTCTTCGTAGCCTCGATGGTCTTTACAATTTGGCATGATTTTGCAGTGGCTGGTAGCAGTTGTTCCTTTCCATGTTTAGTGCTTCCTTCAGGAGCTCTTTTAGGGCAGGCCTGGTGGTGACAAAAATCTCTCAGCATTTGCTTGTCTATAAAGTATTTTATTTCTCCTCCACTTATGAAGCTCAGTTTGGCTGGATATGAAATTCTGGGTTGAAAATTCTTTTCTTTAAGAATGTTGAATATCGGCCCCCACTGTCTTCTGGCTTGTAGAGTTTCTGCCGAGAGATCTGCTGTTAGTCTGATGGGCTTCCCTTTGTGGGTAACCCGACCTTTCTCTCTGGCTGCCCTTAACATTTTTTCCTTCATTTCAACTTTGGTGAATCTGACAATTATGTGTCTTGGAGTTGCTCTTCTCGAGGAGTATCTTTGTGGCGTTCTCTGTATTTCCTGAATCTGAATGTTGGGCTGCCTTGCTAGATTGGGTAAGTTCTCCTGGATAATATCCTGCAGAGTGTTTTCCAACTTGGTTCCATTCTCCTCGTCACTTTCAGGTACACCAATCAGATGTAGATTTGGTCTTTTCACATAGTCCCATATTTCTTGGAGACTTTGTTCGTTTCTTTTTATTCTTTTTTCTCTAGACTTCCTTTCTCACTTCATTTCATTCATTTCATCTTCCATAGCTGATATCCTTTCTTCCAGTTTATCGCATCAGCTCCTGAGGCTTCTGCATTCTTCACGTAGTTCTCGAGCCTTGGCTTTCAGCTCCATTGGCTCCTTTAAGCATTTCTGTGTATTGGTTATTCTAGTTATACATTCGTCTAATTCTTTTTAAAAGTTTTTAACTTCTTTGCCTTTGGCATGAATTTCCTCCTGTAGCTCAGAGTAGTTTGATCGTCTGAAGCCTTCTTCTCTCAACTCATCAAAGTCATTCTCCATCCAGCTTTGTTCCGTTGCTGGTGAGGAACTGCATTCCTTTGGAGGAGGAGAGGCACTCTGCTTTTTAGAGTTTCCAGTTTTTCTGCTCTGTTTTTTCCCCATCTTTGTGGTTTTATCTACTTTTGGTCTTTGATGATGGTGATGTACAGATGGGTTTTTGGTGTGGATGTCCTTTCTGTTTGTTAGTTTTCCTTGTAACAGAAAGGATCCTCAGCTGCAGATCTGTTGGAGTTTGCTAGAGGTCTACTCCAGACCCTGTTTGCCTGGGTGTCAGGAGCGGTGGCTGCAGAACAGCGGATTTTCGTGAACCACAAATGCTGCTGCCCGATCGTTCCTCTGGAAGTTTTGTCTCAGAGGAGTACGCGGCCGTGTGAGGTGTCATTCTGCCCCTACTGGGGGGTGCCTCCCAGGTAGGCTGCTCAGGGGTCAGGGACCCACTTGAGGAGGCAGTCTATCCATTCTCAGATCTCCAGCTGGGTGCTGGGAGAACCACTACTCTCTTCAAATCTGTCAGACAGGAACATTTAAGTCTGCAGAGGTTCCTGCTTTCTTTTTGTTTGTCTGTGCGCTGCCCCCAGAGGTGGAGCCTACAGAGGCAGGCAGGCCTCCTTGAGCTGTGGTGGGCTCCACCCAGTTCAAGCTTCCTGGCTGCTTTGTTTACCTAATCAAGCCTGGGCAATGGCGGGCGCCCCTCCTCCAGCCTCGCTGCCACCTTGCAGTTTAATCTCAGACTGCTGTGCTAGCAAACAGCGGGACTCCATGGGCGTAGGACCCTCTGAGCCAGGTGCGGGATATAATCTCCTGGTGTGCCGTTTTTTAAGCCCATCGGAAAAGCGCAGTATTAGGGTGGGAGTGACCCAATTTTCCAGGTGCTGTCTGTCACCCCTTTCTTTGGCTAGGAAAGGGAACTCCTTGACCCCTTGCGCTTTCCAAGTGAGGCAATGCCTTGCCCTGCTTCAGCTTGTGCACAGTGCACTGCACCCACTGTCCTGCGGCAACTATAGGCACTCCCTAGTGAGATGTACCCCGTACCTCAGATGGAAATGCAGAAATCACCCGTCTTCTGCGTTGCTCACGCTGGGAGCTGTAGACCGGAGCTGTTCCTGTTCGGCCATCTTGTCTCCACCCCTATTATAGGATATTAATTAACCTAATAACGTGTGTTTTCTCAAAAAATAATATTCATAGATCAAGATTTGAAATTCAAACAAATCATCTATTTTTTAGGCATCAGATTAGCTGGAGAGGGTAGTAGTGCTAGTAGAATCAAATTTACAGTCATTCTTCACAACTTCTACCCTAAAGCAAACAAATCACATAGTTGATGAAGAAATATTACATACCACATAAATGGTTCTTTAACAAGCACGTCCAAATCAACATGTTTAATACCAAACTCATAATCGTTTTCTGAAACCTGTTCCTTTTTTCCCACTTTTCTCCATGTAGTATTCCTCAAGTCAGAAATCTGGAAGTCCTTTATGGCAACTGTCCATTCGTTTACCTATTCAAACCTAATAAGCAAATAAGTCCCAATGATTCTCTGCCATAATTAACTCCCAGATCTCTTCACTAAATCTCAAGCTTCTATTGTCAACACTGTGGTAGTTAGGGACACTACTCTTTCTCACTTTGAGTAATAATGTTATAACTTTCTCCATTCTGAAATTAACTACTGGATCATTTTTCTTAAAGTTGAAAATGCATACCATGGACTTTATTTTATGACCTCTCTAGACTTACCTGATGCAATTTCCTTACAACAGGCACCAGATTCATGATCCTTTTTCAGTTGTTCTAAAGCTTAAGTCTTTCCTAGTATGAGACATTACACATAATGTCTTTTCTTATAATAATCTTCCCTCTTTCTTCATTTATCCTTCTCCCACATTTTATGACTTAATCATTACTCATTTATTAGCTTAATTTTTATTTCCTCAGAAAACCTTCTTCTTACTTCTCTGATGATAAAATCACTCCTAGTTTCACAATCCTAGAGTACTCTGCCTGTTCTTTATGTTAGTCATTTGCATAATTACATGTTTAATATTTGTCACCTCCACCTCCACTATACTCTGCATTCCATGAAGACAGAGATTAGTTCTGTGAACATAGAACTAATTTTGTTACATTTCCTTACAGATAACATAAAACCACAACCCACAGATGAATTTTTGAAGATAATTACATTAAACGTCAATATTTACGAAAGAGCCACAGAGATCCTGAGTATTCAAATCCACAAAAAAGTTGTATCTTTCTTTTGATTTATTTTTAAAAGTATATTTCATGAAAATATTTCTTTTTTAAATAAAATTTATGATGAGATGAGCAATTTCAGACAAATTGTCCACACTGTCTGGTGGTCTGTTTATCTGATTGACTCTATCTTGAATGAGGTAAATTATAAACCATATTATCCAGGTCTATTAATGGTTGTTTTCCTCTTGATTTTTATCTTTTTTTTTCTGAATTAATCTGGTTATTTTATTATTGACTTCAAATATATCTTTATTTATAAAATTCCCTTTCATTAAGTGATTATATTTCTTTGTTCATTTCAAATATTGTATATTTTTGTCTGTTTTTACCTTTTTATTAAACTATTTGCTTTTTTTTACTAAGTCAATATTTTTTGAACTTTCTGATTCCACACCTTTTTTTAGTAATACTTTTAAAAACTTTCTGCTGTAACATTTATACAACCATTTTATTCTTTTCTCAAATTATTTTCTTTGTCTCTTTTTAAAATGTATTTACTTGAATGCTTAGTTCATCTATATTTTGTTCATTATTAACTATGAAACTATTTAGAGCTTTGGATTTATCTCTAATTGTATCTGTTAATACATAAGTTAACTTACTATTTAGAGCTTTGGATTTCTTTCTAATTGTATCTTAATACATAATTAACTTTTGACTTTATCTTGTATTTTTAAATTATGGATTTCATTTTATTTCAGATCATACAATTATTTTAACTTGTATTAACTTATAAATCTTTGATTTATATTTCTTGTGTGTATAGCTGTCTTTTTTCAATTGTAGTAGAGTTATGTAGCCCACACAACTTTTTGTGTTTTTTGTTGTTGTTTTTTTTTTTGAGACGGAGTCTCGCTCTTTCGCCCAGGCTGGAGTGCAGTGGCGCAATCTCGGCTCACTGCAAGCTCCGCCTCCCAGGTTCACGCCATTCTCCTGCCTCAGCCTCCTGAGTAGCTGGGACTACAGGCACCCGCCACTACGCCCAGCTAATTTTTTTGTATTTTTAGTAGAGACGGGGTTTCACTGTGTTAGCCAGGATGGTCTCGATCTCCTGACCTTGTGATCCGCCCGCCTCGGCCTCCCAAAGTGCTGGGATTACAGGCGTGAACCACCGCACCCGGCCTTGTTGTTTTTGATATGGCAAAATTTCTCTTTCTGGCTTATTTCATGATTGATACTCATATGTAATAATATTCATATATTTTGAATTCTAACTTAGCTTTCAAAAATATGATCCTTAAAAGTCAAAGCTCAATCTATTAAATACTGTTAATAAAATATTTAAAGGGTTTTATTAATGTTTCCCATCAGCTTTACTTTTGATTTCAATACTGCTGTCTGATATATTGAATACTGTGAAAGATTTATCTTTAGCGTACCTCATATGTTAATAAATACACCCTTCTATATCATTCAGTGTTGATCAGGAAAGCAGAACTACTATAAGTTTTGAAGAATAAAGAATGAATTATAGGAGATGAAGTCCAGAAATAGCACTTGGAGAGTCAGAAAAGAGTCAGAAACTAGCACTCCTGCAGTGCTGGCTCAGGTAGATAAACCTGAGCTTCAGGGAAGCTGGGGATGCTGACTTGCCACAGGGGAACCATAAAGGGAAGTTGATAGAGTCATGTGTGGAAGGCTGCTGCTGTTCTTGGTGGGCCTGTTGGTCAGCAGTGTCAGCAGTTGGAAAGAACTGGCCATGGAACAAGGGAAGCCAGGGCAAGTTGCAACCTGCCAGCCCCTCTGAGTTGCCTCTTCCCTCATCTGACTGCAACAGCCTTCAGAGATTAGTAGCTGTTACTTCATTTCTTCTACATCTCACAGAAATTTATCTTTAGGCGATCACTGTTTATACTAGAAATTCTGGGAAACATTGCTCTAGCTTACAACTTTATACAGTCTATCACCACTAGTATCACTCTGGAAAACTTGGCATTTATATTTCATTTTCTTAATCATCTGTTTATTTTGAATAAAGTGATTTTAAAAGCCCATTTGAAAACATGCTAACCTTCTCTCCAAAAGAGAATACAAAGAGGATGAGTGTTACATTACCCATCTTTTAATAATGTTTATTCTTTTACTAGCTGAGTCACACCATTCTTTGATAGCTTGTAACTTAAATACTGAGATATAACTTAATCGCTAACACCTTTTATGAATAGGAAAATGAGTAAAGTATAATAATTTTGTATGTGTAATGTTTGTTTATACATACATAGACATATACACACATTCTATACATGCCATACAAATACTCTATGCACATATATACATGCCACAGAAATATAAATACACAATGTATGCAATATGTAATATATACACACAATGTATGCTATACACTTACATAGATGTATGTGTGTGTGTGTGTGTTTATGTTTGTAAGTATATACACATATCTCTATATATATGCTTGGTACATGCTAGTTAGAGAAAAAAGGACTATTACCTTATGAATATTTCTTCCTTAAACTGAATACACACATAAGTATTAATATATTATTGCATTTTATACATTTACAACTACCACAGTCCTTTTTCTCTGTAACTAGTCATATGGCTCAAGGTAGTATTTGCCTCTTCCTTCGTCCCTTATATATTCCATTTCGCTTTGCTCTTGTCTTAGCTCAGGGTGCCTCATGAAATACCAAAGACTGGGTGACTTCAACAATACACTTTTATATATTACAATTCTAGAGGCTAGGAAGTTAACGGTCAAGGTGCCCACAAGTTCAGTTCCCGGTGAGAGCCCTCTTACTATCTTGCAGATGTCCACCTTCTGCATGTCCTCACATAGCAGAGAGAAATAAATTTTAAGCTTTTTTCTCTTCCACTTCTTATAAAGCCACTAATTGCATCACAAGTGTCCCACCCTCATGATCTCATCAAACTCTAATTACCTCTCCTAACCCCATCTTCAAATACTATCACTTTGGAGGTTAGGGATTCAATATATGAATTTTGTGGGGAGTCACAATTCAGTCCATAGCTGTCCTCATCAAGCATCTCAGCTAGTCAGGGGTTCTTGTCTAGTGTGGTGACCCAGAACATTATTCTGAAACAAATTTTTATTTCTGAATTGTCTGTGACATTGCTAGTGTTGCCTGTATTGGGTTGTTAACATTTTCCATTGGCTAATCATAGGCTGTAAAAGTAGGAAGAGGTTCCCAAGAGTTCCCTCCAATTCCAGAATACCTTTTATATTCTTATGGTAGCAATACAATATTCGGTCACTGGCATAAGGGGCACAAAGCGACCAGTGGCAATTTCATTTTTTAGTTTAATAAAAACCTTGTTGTGCCCCTAAGTGGAAATATTCCTCCCTTCGGAACTAAGATTATTATACTAGTAGCGCTGTCAGATTTGCCGTAATGAGAAGCAGAATTTTCACCAGAGGGTCATTAGGGGTAATCATGACAGGAGCTGTTCATCTTTGCACAACATGACTCCCGGACTTAATGCTAGTTGTGGTGCATTAACCTTATATTGGCTATGGGTTCACCATATATTGGTCCCTTTCTCAGAACATATATCTGGACCTCTCACATACCGTAAAGCATTGCCCCAGTCCCACAATGTGTTACCACACTGATAATACCATTACTGATTTTTCAAAATGCCATTCTACTTTTCTCTTGTGTGAGCTGTTTCAGGATAATGGTAAATATAATACCAGTAAATCCCAAGTGTGTGAGCCCATTGTCATACATTCTTTTCTTTAATGTAAGATGTTAGTTTTAACAGAAACATTGTGGGAAGGGAAGGCAAATCTGCATCCATAATAAATATATATTTCTGGAGAACAACAAGCGCCTTTTTTGTTTTAGATGTGGTCCGATGGTCCTGTATATTCAACCTGTAACCAGGTAGCTGGCTTCTCCCTATCAGGGGATCATGCCATATTGGGGATTCAGTATTAATCTCTGCTGTTGGCAGTTTACCCATTAAGTAATTTCTCTAGACTGATAAGCCTTGATAAGTAGAAATTTATCCCGATAAGCTCAATCATAACTGGATTACAACCATTATGACAATGTTTTTGGGAGCCCATTGATAAGAACAGAAGTAGCCACAGAAGGAAAGTGATTAGCAATCCGCAGTAAAAGTCAGCTTATCCACCCGATTGTTAGGATTCTCTGCTGAGGTGGCTGTGTGATGAGCGTTCACAGAGGGCAGAAATTTCTTCATTCTCTGGATTCAATCAGAGAGGTCTAGCCACATCCGCCTTCTATGGAATCTCTTGATACCAATTTTCCAATTATATTATTTCAAATCTTTAACCATCCAGCCAAAATATTAGCCACTACACATGAGTTACAGAAAATTCACACCTCGGTTTCCCTCTTTCCAGGCAAAGTTACAACCCGGTACACTTCTCAGAGTCCTTCCTGCTGAGCAGTTTCCTTCATCATTGTCTTTCAATGTCACTTTTATGTGATGTTTTAATGCTACAGCTGCTGTTATTCATATTGGTGCAAAGAACATTTAGTGTACCTGTCTGAACAGGATGTGTGTATTCAGTATTGGCTTTTGGGCAACATCCAATTTATTATTTACTTTTTCTACTTTCTTAACTTTGTCAAGTTATTTTTTCATATGATAACCATCTCCTAGTTTCTCCCTTTCCTTGGCATAAATCTCTTGGTAGGGAGAGAGTTACTCAGATTCTCCAAATTAGTCTCTTTCTTTTGAACTACTCATTCTCTGAGAAGACTTATCAGGGTGAAGTTCAGTCTTTACTTATTATTGGGAATCTGATAGCTGAAGTGATTCTTGTACAGCAGTCTGTGCCCAGATATGTGAGGGCATAATGTTTTGAATGTGTTTATAAATTGCCTATTTTAGTGCAGTGGTGTCCTGCTTTCCAGGGAAAGCAAGGAAGAACTAGAGAAGAACATTTTTATTTGCTTGTCAGCATGGCCTGTACTTGCTTCCAGATCTACATTGTGAGCTAAAGGTGTCAGTAAGATTCCAGTGAATGCATGTGCCACTTTTTCCCTAGAAAAAAAAAAAAATTATTTTGCATTCAGGGAACCTCAGTATTTTTAGATCTCATTTTGGTCTCAATTTGCATAATAATTAGCTGAAAATCTTAAATATCTTTTGCAAAGTGTTCTGTTATCTTCTAAGTTTATTCTTATGTTTTATTTATATGTGTTGGTTTATTCATTTATTCAATTACTTACTTGCACTTTGGTCATTTCATTTGGTTTTTTAGAGCTAAACTCAAGGGCTCAAATCACCATGTTGAATGAGATCTGTATTTACTTTTTTAACCCAACTACACCTAGGACATTTAATCCTATTAACATTCACCTGTCCTCACAGTCTAGCAAAATCTGCGGTATGCTAATTACATAACATGTTTTAATTATATTTTTATTTCACCTTAACATTTGATAAAGTACACTCTCTATGTCTTCATCTAATTACTTGATAATCATGTTAAATATTATAAAGGGACTAATATTTGTGGGTGGATTTTTGTTGTTGTTTGTTTTGTTTTGTTTTGTTTGTGAGACAGGTTCCCACTCTGTTGCCCAGGCTGGAGTGCAGTGGCATAATCACGGCTTACTGCAGCCTCAACTTCCCTGGGCTCAAGTGATCCTCCCACCTCAGCCTCCTGAGTAGCTGGTACTACAGGCATGCACCACCATACCTAGATAATTTTTGTATTTTTTGTGGAGATGAGGTTGCCCCATGTTGCCCAGGCTGCTCTTGAACTTCTGCACTCAAGCAATCCACCTACCTTAGGCTCCCAGAGTGCTAGGATTACAGTCATGAGCCACCCCACCCAGCCTGGGACTGACATTTGAATGTTAGTCTCCAGTAAATTTCAGAACAAATTAAAAAGAAAAAACCATGAAACAGAAGAGAATCTTAGAAGCCCAAAGAATTAAAGCAAAGTTTTTTCATCATTATCTATTCTTATTTCTTGAATATGATGACTTTAAAAGCAAAAACAAAGTGAGGTGCAAATTTAAACAGAAAATTATATAGCAGTTTCCATTTTCAAATGTCCTGCTTAGAAAAAAAAGATAATTGAGTCCAGGATTATTAAACATATAGGACATCATTTTTGCAAACCAGATGGGATGGTCATGATAAATAAATGCTTAAATGCTTACTGCTGTATTTCACTGCTTGTCTGTGCTTCTTTGGCTATAGGCTAAAAACATGGAATGCTCTCTCTTTCCTAAGGACACAAAATTATACAGTAAACAAGGGTTCAAATAAGCCTTTGGTCTGAACAATTTGAGCAGATGCTTATGTTTGGAAATAGAACACCTGCCAATTACTTTGAAGTCAAATAGACCTCATAACTTCCAATAGGGTTAAATGTAGTGAAGGGAGCATTAAAAACGAATGAGTAAGCCTGGATAATATGGCGAAACTCTGTATCTACAAAAAGTACAAAACTTGGTTGGGCATGGTGGCATGCACCTGCAGTACCAGCTACCTAGGATGCTGAGGTGGGAGGGTCGCTTGGGCCTGGGAGGTCGAGGCCGCAGTAAGCCACGGTCATGCTACTGCACTCCAGCCCGGCATGACAGAGTGGGACCCTGTCTTAAACAAAATAAAACAGTACAAAACTAATGAGATAATAAATGAGGTAGAGAGAAAAAGGTTTTGGAAATGCAGATAAAAATCCTTGGAGTTTATTTTAAAGTAATAATTCTAGATGAAAGTAATCGTTCATAAGCAAAGAGCGTGCAAACCAAAAAATGACTTTAATCAGGATAAAAAGTTTTTCTTTTCTTTTTCTCCTTTTTTTTTTTAAAAAAAAAAAAGCCTTTGAAAATGTGGCTTTCAATTGTCCTCAGAATTCACTATAATTCAAATACTATAATAGTCCCATCTCTTAAAGAGAGAAATCTCAAGATGAGCTCAGAAATTACATGATCTTCCACCTTTAACAAAATCACAAAGATATAAAATGCCTTTACAAATAAATGCTGCTTACTTGGACTTGGGGGAAAGAGGAATAGTGTATGCTTCTATGAACTCAGACCTTAGCTTCAG
The DNA here is from genome assembly GCF_006542625.1 of Nomascus leucogenys. Lineage (NCBI taxonomy): Eukaryota > Metazoa > Chordata > Mammalia > Primates > Hylobatidae > Nomascus > Nomascus leucogenys. The sequence continues at coordinate 100,136,319 of NC_044381.1, forward strand.
CTTTTGCATCCTATTTAAAGTGTAAATTGTCACACTTCCACTATTCTGAGAACATGAATATCTCTGGAAAAATGGGGAAGTATTCGTTGACAAAGTTTTCAAATATGTGCTGCTAAAATGGAGACAGTTTTTACTTTGACAGTCTTAGCAAATAAAGATTATATATTTACCAACAAAACAAACTCATTTAAAATGCATGAATTGCACATACTTGATATACATGTATATACGTATAAGTACACATGTGTATGTTTGGGCATATGCATGTATAATACGTGCATGTGTACTTACGTGTCTGTCAATATGCATGTATATATTTGTTATAATGTATGCATGTTTATATTATAGGATTCTACAAGTAACTTTTTGTTGCTTTTGATTTGGGGAGTGGGGCCCAAAGCTGAGGACAAAAAGAAACTAAATATATTCATGTTCTGAAGTGATCGAGCAACAACTGGATCAAATATTACCCAATTTTTGCTAATTGACACAATCTTTGGCCTTGAGGAATTTGTAGTGCTTATTCTGTGAGCCAGTTCCTTTTCTTCAATATGAGTGTATGACTGCACCTAAACAGATTCATTCAGAGAGATAGGGATGCCTCCAAGAGTGGCATTTTATTCCTTCTCATTGGTAGCTTCGTTATTGGGTATCTTAGTAGTCAGAAATTTTCCTGTTCAGCCTGTGCCTTCCTAAGGAGTGAGGAGGACAGTAGCAGCAAGACACAGAGAGGGAATGACAGAGGAGCAGTGTGTAGTCCCCTGTTTGACAGGGCTGGGATGGGTGAAATTTCTTTGAGCCTAGTGGTTACTTGGGAAGTTGACTAAGCTTGGGTGGTTTTGCCAGTTTCTTCCTCCCCACACGGGAAGATTGCTCCAAAGGAAAGAAGGTCAAGCCAGAACCTCTGGAGAACTGGAAGGTGAAAAATGTTGAGTCCAGTTGGTTTCCCAGATCAGCAGACTGAGAAGTTGGAGGTGCTAAAGGGAATCTGAAGAATTATCTCTCTCACACACTCCACCAAAAAAAAAAAAAAAAAAAAAAAAAGCAGCATTTGAATAAATCTCAGTTACATCAAGAGCATCAACAGTCAGATTAGCGTTAGAGGAACAACCACACTTGCAGTTAAGACAAATCGGCGTTTGTTTTCCCTGCCCTCTACTCTGCCCCTGTGGTGAAATGCTAGACTTAGTATAGGGCAGTGGAGAAAGACATAGAAGGACAGAATCTACTTCCACTGGCTTCTTAGTCTCCTTACCCTGTCCTGAGATGGTGCATGGAGAGACCTCTGAATGAGAAATGAATTTGTAGTATTAAACTGCAAGAACTAAATTTTATTAACTAAAAGCAACCTGTCAGCTGTACAGTCTGGCCAAAGTAACAACCCACTTTAGAGACAAATATAAATTTACATAAAGTAGTAAGTAAGGAATGACATTTGCTATATAAAGATGGAGAAGGTAGGCCAGCAAGGGGAGAAGGGATCGTTTTTTTTTCAGTTATTCTGCTAGAGGCACTTTAAAAAATGTATTTCCTGCATGTGCAAGCTCTCTGTCATGTAGAAGAATTATTCTGTTGAAAGAGCTGCTGCTTTAAAATAGCTAAAATAATTTATCTGGGAGTTTGTAAAATGCTATTCAGCTTTGAAGCTTGTAATGCAAACCCAGGAAAGCTAACCACTGACGTAATTCTAATTTAATTCTCTCTTATGGACCCATTTTTCACAAATGTACTCATTGTAAATGTAGGAATTGTGTGAGCTTGCGCTAATGAGCATACACAACATTAACATACCCACGTGAGACTATATTTAGTCTCTGGAAAAATTGTGCATCATCTAAAAAGGATGTAGAGCCTAATTTGTGTGGTTTTTACATTGTTAAAGCACAGTGAATGTTGTAAAAAGGAAATAAGTGTGCTTATCGTTAGTGTAATAGCAATGTAATACTATTTTTAACATCTACAAAAACAAGGATATGCACTATGTTATTCTATTTTGTATTATTTATTACTAAGACTACACCCATATTGGTTCTGACATATTATTTTTCTCCTTTGATGATCCTTCACATAATATATAAACTATTATGAGATTTTAATGCTAAACATTTCATTTTGGGAAGTCTATGAGTATGGCGTAGGCAATGCTTGGTATCACGTACCCAAGGGAGATGCTAATGAAGTAGGACTCTGTGGACTTGGATAAGAGCTGCAATCCTGGAAGAGAGGTTCTATGCTCTTCTTTCCTCCAGCAGCCTTCTATAGTATCTGCCCGCACCATACAACCTAGTTATGAAGTTGTTTCTAAATTTCTGCATTTAGAGCTATGAACAGATGAACCTTAAGCAGACATAAGAAGAGTAGGAACAATATGTTTATCATCTTTCTGGCAGATATGTCTTATGTCTCTCCTTGTTCTCCTTGAGGTTTTGAAAGAAACTCAGATGCGGGTGCAGGGAGTAAAGAAATAAAGGCAAAAATAATTAAATGAAACAATTATTTCCAGAAATACTGTAGCAATGTTTTGAAAAAGTCATTAAATAATGAGTGTCATAGATATGAATGAATATTTAACATGTTTCCAAAAAAATTAAACTTAGCCTGTCTTAGACTGATGTGGGAATGTCGACTGGAAAATAGATAGCGCTAAAATTATTGGTGGCCATGAATGTGCTGGTATTTTCTTGGCTCGTTGCCTCTACACCTATGACCAAAATCATTATTTATTTTAAGGAGAGTTAAAGGAAAGCAATTTTAAAATATTGCAGCCTCTATTTGTTCTTCCTTATAGAGAGAGAGATTGGCTATTGGAGAATGTCTTTTTTTTGTTGCTTATGTTATATGCTTTTCTATTGCTTCAGGTTACAATATGGAATTGTGTCTGTCTCCTCTCAAGGTCTTTGGTAGCCTGAGATAGTGTATTCTACCTACTACTGAACAGAGTTTTAATTTCATAAATTACTCAGAATGTCATATATTTTTATAATTTCTACGATTTAAACAGTTCTATTAATTACAGCTATCTCCTCTTTGCATATATAAACAAAATAATTCTCAGAGTAGAAATCGAAGTGAACAAATTTACTGACTACTTCAGTAGATGTGGTGCCCTAGTCAAGTTGCTTTTGACCAACCATAAGGGTAGATTTTTTTTTTTTAAAAAAAGAAGGAACTTCTTAATGAAAGATGAAATGGTTTCAAACATATTGCTGGTATTCAGAAATGTATATTTGATTCTTAAGATAGTATGATAACAATAACAATAATTTCAATAATGATGACTGCATGATCAGTCTGTACAGTATCTCTATTTTTACATTCACCTAATTATACTGATTGCCAGTCCTTGCAACCTGGTAGCAGCTATCTTATTTTTTTGCCTGATGCTTTCCATACAGGCAAGCCCAGGTTTTTTATCAAAGAATATGCATTCTGGGAGGAAGGACTACACACTCAATCTAAATATGAGCCATTTATTTTCTTTATAAGAATAATAGCTGTAAAATTTGTGGGAAAGACAGCTCAACTCACCAAAGCTATTTCTGTGGAGGTCCCTTGAAAATGATCAGCTTTTTCTTCCTGATCTAAATACCTGTGAACCTATTGCTATACCCTTGCTGAGGTCTTTCGATTGAAATTCCCTGGCTTTAGCTAATTCAATTTCTAACCAGCGGGTATTGTTAAAGCATGCTGTGTGCACATATTCATAGCTTTGATAATACAGAGGGGAACAGCCAAAGAATCACCAAATCAAGACAGGCATGCTGTTTGTACTATAAATAGTCACATTATCCTGGCATTCTGTTTCTTCTTAATTCTTCCTCTCTTTTGTTCATCCATATAACCCCAATCTGTAAATTTAATTTAATGATTATTTGGAAGGATAATTTGGACGTGTGCAATAACTGTGGAAGGCAACTTGGGAATTTGCATTAATTAAAGAAGATCATTCTTGTTAGACAGAATTATCCAGGCACTTAATAAATAATCCACAATGTCCTAAAAGATGTAGAAAAATCAGTCTGGTAGGCTGATTATATGACCTTCAAAAGTTGCAAAATATTTCTATGTGAGTTTTTTTCTCACCAATGTAAAACTATCAGCGTTACAAAGGAATTCAAGCAGCAAATACGTAGACTAATAACTTCACATCTCTAAATGTCTTTGTTGTCTTATAAAATAAATTAATATAAATACTATTAGTGAAATGTATTTTGTTGTTATTTTCAAAGCAGCTATTCCTGAAGGCTATTTAGGCAACAGTGCCATGGAATGACTTCTGTTATTATTTAATGAAATCTGTTAAATATTTTAGTATCATAATATGCACAAAACATCAAAATTACCGAAGTAGAATGTAAAATGTTTTATTGATGCTTAAGTGCAATTTAAAGTAGCCTTTCACAATGATAAGAACTCTGGTGTACCTCTCCTAGGCATAAATATTTTCTGTGTACATCAATAATTAATATTCTTTTTCCCCTCATCCCTTAAGTAGGGAAAATTGTAACCTTGCCATTATATTATTTTATAGGCCAACTGAGAGAGCCAAAAGAGCCATATTCTTCAGAGGACTGGAAGGCAACTAAAATAATTCTAAACATTGTTCTTTAATTTTTATCCAGTTAGCTCCTGTTGATATTACACGATTTAATAATGTGGTATCTATTTGTTGTATAAACCTGCCATAGAATTATTTTTGTATTCAACTATGGATTTGGATTCAAATATGAATCTAAACAGGGGTTGTAATTTTTTTTGGTTATACAAATGCACAGAATCAATGTATTTTATTGACTACTACTTATTTTAGTAGTCAGAATTTGAATTTGTTTAAAAATGTTACTATTCAAGAGATCTGTGTATAATCCAAACCCACAATCAATAATAGTATGGTATGTATCTGTAGCAATATGGAAAAAAAAACACTTTACTTCCACAATAGCAATTATTTAACTATATAAATAATACATAAATATGTAACTAAATCAACAAATAGCATAGCTAAAAATAAACCAGTGATGCTAGTATCACATTTTAATCATTTTTACAGGCAATTATAGAAATTATATAAGGACATTATCTGTTACTATCCTAATTAGAAAAGCTGAACATGAAAAAGAAATTTATAGAATTATATTTCATATAAGAGAAAAGTAAAATGGCTTCACTGGATGGAAATAGCTAGTTCTAAAATTAGGGCTGTAGAGATAAATTGCCTTGTTTTCCCCTTGGAATTATTTTATAAATCTCATTGGTTTAAGTATGTTTGTATGTGTACGTGTTACATAAATGCTCACAGATGGCATTAGATGGTTGTAGCATTTTGTGTCTGGTTTCTTCTACTCAATGAAATATTTTAGTTCATGATTTGTATGTGTCAGTAATTTATTATTTTTATAGTTGTGTACTATTCCATTGCATGAATGTATCAGAATTTCTGGACGAATCCCCAGGATGGAGTATAGTGATGTAATGACAGCTCACTGCAACCTTGAATTACTGGGCTCAAATGATCCTCCCATCTCACACTCTCAAGTAGCTAGCTGGTACTGCAGGCATATCATCATGCCCAGCTGTATTCTAAATTTGTTTTGTAGAGATGAGGTCTCACTATGTTTCCCATGGTGGTCGTGAACTCCCGGCCTCACGTGATCCTCTGGCCTTAGGCTCTCAGAGTGCTGGGATTTCATACGTGAGAAAAACATTCTTGATGATATCTTTCATAAGCAGAACTTTAACTGTGATAAAATTGTATTTATCAATTATTTATTTAATGGTTACTGACCTTTTGTGTCCTGTTCATATCTTTGCCTACCCCTCTGTTATAAAAATCGTCTTCTGTGTTTTATTCTAAAAACTTTGTAGAAGCTTCTCATTTTAGTGAATGATCCAATTCAAATCAGTCTTTGTGTAAGCTGTGAGTAGCATTCGAGATTCCTTTTTTTTACCATAGGGATATACTGTTGCTCCAGCGCCACTTACCAAAAAGACCTTCTATTTACTGATAAATTGTATTAATACTTTCTTGCCTACATATACATATATGTCAACACAAAATGCACCTACATCTGAATATATGGTCCATGTAAGTAATCACTTCATGAGCATGGATTTTACAAACCTGAAAGAAATGGAATTAATCACAAAGGAAAGATAAAGAAGATAAACACACATGTTCATAAATAAGTAACAATATAGAAAATAAGATATGGAAAGATATTTGCAACAACTGGCACTTAAAGATAAAATTTTAATGATCACTGTTATACAAATAGCTTATGCAAAATAATAAAAATACATGAAGGGGCCAATAGCTAAAAGAACAATGGAGGTGAATAGATACTTCATAACAGAGGAAAAAACAGGTAACAAACTCATGAACAATTTTTGGTTATGCTAATTATTAGAGAAATGGAAAGGATAGCAATGTCACAATTCAACTGAAATGAATGGATATTTTAAAAATATAAAATTCAGCCAGGCGCGGTGGCTCATGCCTGTAATCCCAGCACTTTGGGAGGCCGAGGTGGGCGGATCACGAGGTCAGGAGATTGAGACTGTCCTGGCTAACATGGTGAAACCCCGTTTCTACTAAAAATACAAAAAATTAGCCGGGCGAGGTGGTGGGCGCCTGCAATCCCAGCTACTCGGGAGGCTGAGGCAGGAGAATGGCGTGAACCCGGGAGGCGGAGCTTGCAGTGAGCCGAGATTGCGCCACTGCACTCCAGCCTGGGCGATAGAGCAAGACTCCGTCTCAAAAAAAAAAAAAAAATATATATATATATATATATATATATATGTGTATAATTTACACTGATTTTGAAGTTGTGGTAAGATGAGAATTCATACAACCTCCTGATTAGTTTAAAAACCATTCCAACATTTTAAAGGACAGTTTAGTTATATAAATATCACATCTTTTACCACTTTACACTGACAGTGATTTCTAATACACGTAACCATGGTATGCTATTAATTTGACTCTCTGGAAAAAGTAAAGCCTTGATTTGTAGTATTTGCCAATGTTTATGATATAAGTACTCCCAACATGGTCAGTTTCAAGCTATTAACAGTTCAAGAATTCACTCACAGAATTTCACAGTTATCTCTTTGCAAGAAAATTCAAGCCAGAACAAGAATTCCACTACACATAGTCTTTTTTTGTATCATTTTCATATAGCTGTGAATTGTTAAACAAGAGATTATATTAGAAATAGATCAGATATAATTAATTATTTTAAGAAAAAATGGATTTGAATATGGCTTATTTTCCTCACATAAAATGTAAAATTAAAAGATTTTGGCTTCATGGAGGCCAATTTATAAATAAGTATCAAATCTAAAAACATGATTGTATTTTAATACAGAAATTCCACCTCTAGATTATCCTAAGAAAATTAAAATGAACCTGCGCAATTTTATCTAACACTAGGCTCACTGAAGTATTACCTTTTTTGAGCAACTGCTGGGGGAAAACATGAGTAGATAATAATAAATATTTTAATCCAGTTACGGTTTAGCTAGAAGACAGATTAATAAGCATGCATTATATAAAGTATTTTAAAATACTATTTAAAGGACACAACAAAATTATTGCAAGATACATATTGGAAAAGGAGGCAACCAAACAGCATGTATAGTCTTTTATTAGAAAAGATTGTATACATTTAATAGATTATGTCTGCATTTATTGTTATTCATATGTATTTATACAACTATGCGTATATAATATACATATACAATGTAAATGCTATATGTCATCTGCCAGATGCATGTATATTTACATATTTGCATGTTGTATCTAAACAAAAGCATTTTTCATCCTATGTGAAGTTTGTAAATTTTTTTCCTTCTTTGTTCTTGTTTTTCTCTATTCTCTCAATAGTCTACATCTCCTTGGAAACTGCAAGGTATTCTGTGATTTTAAATCTGACATCTAATTCTGACATATATAAATGTGAAGAGAGAACCTAGTTCTTTTCTAGGATATCATATAATGTAATTTTAAATTTCAAGATTATTAAGTGCACCTAGCAACAGATAATATTTCATTAGTTGTCAACAAAAAAAAGTTGAATACTACCTAACAATAAGAGTATTAAAATAGCTCATATGCATATAGCTAACCCCTGTAAATGCATGCATTCTTATATAAAGCCAAAGTATTTAGTGCCTATTATTGCCAGCTACTTCTGAAAATTAGTTAATTAAGTAATGAATAAGAGGGACATTTTCCCTGCATTCCAGAGCTAAAACTAATAGGAAAGTTTGAATCTCAAGGGCTTAACGCTTGTTAAAGTATTTGTTTCAGAAAGAAAACCAACAGTATTTTTAGCCCTTTCAGAGCCCCTTCCATAACTGTTATAAAACTAGAAAGCTGTACAGATGACCATGTGTCTGGTCACATGGCAGTGAATGCAATCTTGAAATCATGAAATCCAGCAAACTCAAAACTGTGTCCATACACTGCTAGTGTGTATCTCAATTGGTGCAACAGTATTGGAGAACTATTTCCAGAATTTACCAGATATGTGTATATGTGTACACAGACACACACACCCACACAAACACAGACACACACACACACACACACTTTCCCATCTGGCAGTTTTACTCCTAGGTATGAACTCAACATATATTTGCATATATTTACAAAATGAGAATGATTATAATAGCACTATTTGAAATAATCAAAAACTAGAAAAAGACTCCAACAATAGAATCAAAAAATACATTTTGCTATAATCATATAATGTAATAATATATAGCAATGAAAGTGAAAACAATACAACAGGGATTAACCTCACAAACTATTGAGGGCAAGAGGTCACATACAAAAAAACACTGTATGATTCCATATACATACCATTCAAAAACTAGCAAAGTCATGTTAGATGGTGTTCAAACTGGAATTTCTGTTTCTTAATCTGGATGCTCGTTATATAACTATGTTTATGTGGAAATTTATTTTGTCATATTTATATTTTCTGCACTTTCCTATATGTATGTTTCTGTAGCATAGAAGTCTGATATGGATCTCACTTAGCTAAACCCCAGGTGTCAGCAATGCTGTGTTGCTTTCTGTAGGATGTAGAGCAGAATCTGTCTTCTGTTCATTCTGACTGTCAGTAAGAATCAACTTATTGAGGTTGTGAGGGCTGTGATCCTCATTTCCTTGCTGGCTGTCAGGTCAGGACCATTTCTAACTTCTCACGTCACCCATATTCTTGGGTTCCTTCAACTTCAAAGCGACAAAGTTGGGCCCAGTCCCCTCATGTTTTCTATTAACTTTACTTCTATCTTCAAACTTCTTTTTGCTGTGTAAAGTAACATTCATAGATTCCAGGGATTAGGGCTTGGACATCTTTGGAGGTACAATTTTTCTGCCTACCATGATATTAAACTTCAAGATAAAACATTTTCATGAAAGTGTGTTTAAAAACATATCAAGACAGGACTAATTCAAGAGTAAGTATTTTTCTTTAGAGTCTTCATTGGGGCCCACACTCTTTGCCCTTCTGCTCCATTAGGTTAATAAACTACCTGAGATCATTCAAGATTTCTGTTAAAAGTGAGCTAGTCCTCCTTTCAAAATGTTTAATTAAACTTGTGAAACCTGACTGCTATATTCCTTCACGGGGAGTAATAGTATGCATTAGTATAGAAAGACTGAGATATTCTGCAGTAAAGAAATTTACTTAATTTACTTGCCTGCATTAACCCAGTGTTACCAAAATATAGTTGGAATTTTTGAAAAATATCCTGAAAAAGTTCCTAACATCATGCATAAGAAATGTTTTTTTATTGGTCTTAAAATTGAACATTAATGCTTCTCAAATTTTTAAAATTATAACACCATGGTTAGTATCTTCCTTTCTCCTGCTTTATTACAAATAATACTTTTGATTATGTTCTCGCTACATTTTAATTGTTTGATAAGTGTTTTTTTTTCAGAATTATTACCCTTCTTTCTGATGAGAAAATCAAAGTGAAGAAATGTTTCCAAATTTCCACAGCTAGTAATTGGTGGAAGAAGATTTTTTTTTAAATTTTAACATTTTATAAAGGGTAAATTTAGTGAATTATTTTTATCTTGTACAAAAGTTATAATTTTAATGCTTTTCATATACATACTGAAAATCTGCAATTAGATAAAAATTAAAGGAACGTATAATTCTCCAAAGGAATTTTTCATGCCATTATATAAACACGTCATGAGAAAGTTTCACTTACTCAATGATCACAAGTTACCAAGATAATAAAAGATCAAATTTGTACAGATATTGATCTACATATCAAACACATGCAGAAATGATGTGAAAACCTCGTTCAGTTTAGTTTCACTTCTGTCCTCAAAAGATTTGCCCACCGGCAGATGCTTTTCTTTTGTATAAATGACTGTGGCTTTATTTAAAATATGAAAATCAAAGGAAGAAGCTCAGTTTAATCAGAGTATTTTAAAAATCCCTTCCCAATATTAAAGGATCATTACCAATATATAGCACCATAATACAAATATTGATCGAAGAGGGTATTCACATCACGCAAAATAAATAATAATAATAAAAACAAACAAACATTGAAAACCTGTGTTGGTATCTGTAGAATAAGGAGCTGATAACAGCTTTAGCTTTCCTCATACACAGCGAGGAAAAAGTTAGAAAGTTTAAACTACCAAAAGTCCCCAAATAAAACCTAACAGGAAAAAGAGAAAAGTAAAACAAACCCAAGGTCAGCAGTACATTTTGAACCATAAAAGAGAATGGGGCAATTGAGTTGTACAGCTGGAGTTATGACTAAGACGTAAATCTCTTCTGCATTTTTTGTTTTTTCCTATTCGTCTGCAGTAGGAGTTAGAGTGTGAACAGTGGAGAGGGCTTCAGGTTGTGTTTAGACTGTAGGAAAGTCCTTACCAACCTTCAACTGTTGGTCCTGGGATCAAGACAAGAAACACTGTGAAATGGGAAATTCTAAAACACTTAAAGCGTGGTTTTTCTATAAAATTGGGAGCTTATGAAACCTGGCTATGTGAGCATTTCATAGATTACCAGGACTGACTGCCTTCAAATCATATCTCTTCTGCTTTATTCAGTTCCCCATGGAGCCCCTAAACCAAGATACTGGCGAAGTATACCATACAACAGGCTTCTTGTGCCTGTATTGTAAAATTAGTCCTGGGTTTAATTCGGTGAGCCTGAGAATAAAGACTCCTGTAAGCCTTGCTTTGGAATACTTCTAGGCTTCAAGCTTTTGAGATTTTTCAGAGTTAAAGGTTTGGGAAGTTTGCAGATGTCACATTTGCAGTAGGTTCCTCTCAGCAATGTTAAGATAAATATTGACTAATTTAACAGCTGAATTCACATATGTTTGACACTTGAGAATCGACTTGCACTTATGTGATCTGTATTTATGCCCCTGAAGAGTCAGTATTAAGAAATGGTGGCATGAAATTCTATACATTCTTGCACTATAAAGTCACAAATTTTACTTCCATTAGCTATTACAAAACCTTATGTTATTAAACCCTCTTGCATAGAATGAGGTAATCCAATGCTATTATTCCCCCAAAATCCAGCTATTTATTTTCTAAAATATTGCTCTACTTTTGAGAAGAAGAACATCTTAACCCATCCCTAGATCTTCATCTTTGTCTTCCCAAACTGTCTTCCACTCTGTGGCGAAATTTTGAATCCAAAACACAGTTTTGACTTTCTTGTTTAAAACATTTCAACACATTTTTATAAGGTAGCATCAGATTTTCTTAGTGTGGTTAAAAAAAAAAAAAAAAGTGGGAGGCTCTTTTCAGACTCTGCCAGACTGCACTACAATTACTGGGACACCTCCTTGTGAACATCCATTTGCTCACCTGCTTCTTCACACCTCCTTGCCTTTCTATGTATTGTCCTACTCCCTCTATTCCAAATGATTATTTAATTTTTAAGAACCACCTCAAACATCACCATATCTGTGAAGATTTCTGTGTCTCTTTTAGGTGGAATCATGTGCTCTTGCCCTTGTGGCGTGGTTTACTGCAAGTGTGGTGTAAATTCAGTTAATGTGTCGGCTCAAAGGGAAGTAGTTTGTAACTTTTATAAATTTTAAAATAGTTTCCTGTCCATCCTCCCCTCTGAAACTCTAAATCACTGTCATTATTTACCATTAATAAGTAAATATTATATTCTCTATACTTAAGAGACTTGAGATTTTTTATAGTCATTAGTCAACTTTGTTAAAACTCGTTTATAAAAAATATTTTCTCATACTAAATTTGCAGTTATTTTTATGACATCTCTACCACTGCCCCAAATTAGATGGTGAACTTTTCAAGGGTTAGGATAGAAACAATGACCTACTGAGGTTTTGGTCTTCACCTCCAAGTACTATGCATGTACATAATACGTGCATGTATAATATAGTACATGTATGTATAGTGCATGTAAAATATAGTGTGTGTATGTATAGTACATGTATTATGTACGTGTATAGTACTTGGAGCTGAACATGTATAGCATATTTACATACATGTACAAGTAGAATACACATAGGTAATACACGTACCTACATAATATATGTCTGACGCATACACAATACATGCTCATGAAAGGTCTGACTAACAAGTGATTGATAAAAGTGATTGAGGTAGAATAAGGACAAGGCTGAGGTGTAGAGAAGTTAAATCCAGTCACATAAATCTGCTTCAGAAATGAATGAATTGTTTGAATAACTTCTGCATCTAAGAACTATAGTCACTTTCCAAAAAGAAAAAAATCTATATTTAATATCCAATATTGAGGCCTCTTATTTATTATTACTACCAAGTTATTAAAATATCATAGAACTGTGCAAATTATGGGACTACATACCACACCAATGCATTTATTCTTGTTAAAGTGAGAACAAAAAGAGGAAGGTAAATAGCATATTAAAAAGAATAACAGTTTAATGTCTCTTTGATAATTATAGATATATTTTCTTTCTTTATTTGCTGAATTAATTTCCATGAGCTATTTCAATTTCATTACCTTTATAGGATCTCAGTCTGTTGTAGGATCACCAGCTGGCCACTATTTATGCAGTACATCGCAGTACAGTACAACAGTTCTCTGTCTTACACAGCGCCCACCCCATGCTAGAGACTATTTGCTGAAAGTTACATCTTAGCAAAACAATTTATAAGTTTGTTATCCAAATGTAATTGTAGTATTTCAGAAAAAAAATATGTGTTACTGAAGGATTCCTGAATGACAATATCCAAATGTCTTTGCAGTTAACAAGTGGGTAAGAAAAATGTCCACCATTTTTTCCCAAGGGGTTAGTAATAATGAATAAACTATTGAAATGTGTATAACGTAGTATCTTATGCATTTGCCTTCCTTGCTTCAATACAGTTAATTTAATTTCAAATAGATAACAGTTTCATTGGTAACAATATTGTAGTACACCATATTTACTAATCCAAGCAGAAGTTGTAATAATGAATTCTACTTTGGTGTCCCTTCTGCGTGTAATTAAACTGTGGAAATTGGCACCTGAACGCACATGCTATATATATTACATAAAACAATGAAACTAGAAAACAGTTCTTAGGGACTTTTCAGACTTACAATACTAACATATGAATTACATTCTGGTATATTTACTACTCAGTTTACATGCAAAGCATTTTGAATATGATTATTAGAGTAATATTATAATATACTGGTTGCAAAGCTAATTCTCACTTCAAATATAAGAGCTAATGAGTGAAAAGCTGAGCTTTTGATTATGTTATATATGATGTTTCAATATTTGCATAAAATACTTATGTAGAAGTTCCCCAATATGGAACCACAATTCTTTGAAAAATTAAAAATATGTCTACAGGTACTTTTTTACATAAATTAATTTAAATTAAACATGTACATCTGTTCAGTGTGGAAACTTACGGTGGTTGTTTAATTTTTTCTGAAGCTGTTCAAAACAAGACTATTTAATATAAATACTGTAAATGTAATTTTGAGTTTAATTTTCATAAACAGGTTGGGTGGCTTAAAGTACCAGATGCCATAGAAAAGCATATTTTAAAACACCAGTTTGCATTACATAGGCAGTTTAGTAGTATTGCATGTTTCAGTCTAAGCATTTGACAGTCTCAGGCCTTTCCCCATAATTAATAAACCAATATTAATGGGTCTGTTTGATCTGTGGCACTTGAGAAAAATCGTGTTTTATTAATGATCAAGCTTTGGTATAAAAACCATACCTAATTTGATGTATATCCTCTGGCAGTGGTAATCCTTGCTCTAAATTAATGCAGACAAAAAAAAGGGAATCTTTGTGGAACCCACAACATCCTTTTTTTTTCCAGCTTAGTTCACGTTGCATTTTCTTTCCTGATGAAAATTGTGGATATAACTATACTCCCTTAAATTGCTATTTACTATAAATGATCATAATTAATGTACCATTTTCAGTCTTCTTTTAACATGTTAAAAAGAAAAAAGTTGGTAATGCAATCCTGTTAGAAAATACTCTATGAACAAGATCAAATTATGTTAATTCACTCTCAGAAGTTGCCAAATAACATACTCAAATGAATCTATACTTCTTTTGTTTGCATTTTGAATCAAAGATACATATGTAAAGGAAGACAACCTTATAATTTATCACTACCATCAACATTAATGCAAAATAATTAATAATCTATGAAAAATGAATTTTCAGCATGTCACTCACATTTTCCTTTTATATATTGATTTCTTTTCACTGGCTCGCAGGTAGTTCAAAATTAGATTTGTTCTCTTTCCTTAATCTAAAGAGCATCAAAATATCTAAAGCTAATTATGAAAGGCATTCAGACTTTCAGATACTACATATTGACATAAAGTTTTGTTTTTCCCATTACTGCTGCCTATCTTCTTTTTTGACATACTTTTTTTCCTGAGCTCCGTAGTTATTTTATCTTTTTTGAAAGCCAGCATTTCAGCTTTGCACTAACTTTACCCATTACGTTTTAAGCCCCTTGCCAAACCTTTATTCTCTTTAGCTCACAGGTCTTCAAAAATGTCTATGCTATCCTTCTTTCAGAGATTATTGCTCCATTGAATAAAACTACCTAAATCATGAAACTATCTGTATGTTTTCTTTTTCACCACTGAAATGTCACATTGTAACAGGTACCATGAATCATCTGCCTGATCTTATACCTTGTCACGTTCCACCAAGATGCTTCAAATGGAGGGTATTTTTTCTTTATAACTAAAATAATTTTTTGTGTTTTCTTGTTGCCAAGTTGTCCCATTATAAGATAATTAAAACACATTAATGCGTCTCTTATCTACAGACACTATCTTTAATGCAAACTTAGTATTAGTCTTAGAAGAAAGATACGGAACTCATAGGCATAAAAAGTAGTAGCTAATTGGTTTATAAAGCTGTTATCACAGCGTTCTTGAATTTACTATCTCCAAATTTAAGAATGAGGATGGGTCCATTAAATATTTTCGAAATTTAGAATCCATCTAAATTTTTCAAATAAAGTGTTTTCTATGTGTGAGAGATTAATGCATATTTTATTCATTAATTTATATAACAAGTGCTACCTTAGAGCTAATAGTTCTCAGCTCTATTCTGGATACAGTAAGTGGAACATTGTTTTAGACAACAAAGATACCAGGTAGTGGGAAATTAAGCGTTTCAAGCAAAAGATAATAGAGTCTTGGTCTAGGGAACTGACAATGGAGATCAAGTTAAGAGTGTGTTTTCAGGATATACTTGACTATAGAATAAGACTTACCAGTGAATTGGATATTGCGGCATGGGAAAGGTAATGCCACAGTAGTACTTCTTAAGCGAACTTCTTAGTCCCTGAGATGGGGAAAAGAAGGTTGTAGGGAGTAGCTTCCTTGGATTAAATTAGGTTTCCATTTTGGATATATTATATTTGAGATATTATTAAACATCTAAATATAGATATCAAGAAGCAGATAGATATAAGGTTCTGGAACTCAGAGGGGAAATCAGGACAGAAGATATATTTGGAGAAAATAACATTATAGGAATTATTTAAAACAATGGGGAATGGTGAGATTACTTTGAATAAGAATATAGGTAAAGAAGAATAGAAGCTGGAAGAAGTACTGAATTCTAGTGGTATAGCGACGTTTAGATACCAGCTAGAGGAATTGATGACTGAGGATAGTGTTGGTAGTAGTAACAACAGCAGTCATAGCAACAACTGTGATTTAATGGGTTGTTATTCTAAACCAATCCGTATTCTAAGCACTTGACACTATTTTAGAAAACTCATTTAATTCTCATGACAACTCTATGCTGTGTGCACTATTATCACTTTCATTTGGCATAAGGGGCAAGTAAGGTACAAAAGAGTAAAGTGACTTGTCTGGGTTGAAGAGGTCATTTTTCCTTGCATATTTGTTTAATAAGAGAGTATCAGAACACATTTGTGTGCTATTAGCAATGATCTGGTGTGTGATGTTCCCCACCCTGCGTCCAAGTGTTCTCATTGTTCAATTCCCATCTATGAGTGAGAACATGTGGTGTTTGGTTTTCTGTCCTTGAGATAGTTTGCTCAGAATGATGGTTTCCAGCTTCATCCATGTCCCTACAAAGGACATGAGCTCATCCTTTTTTTATGGCTGCATAGTATTCCATGTTGTATATGTGCCACTTAATCCAGGGGCCTGTCGTGGGGTGGGGGAGGGGGGAGGGATTGCATTAGGAGATGTACCTAATGTAAATGATGAGTTAACAGGTGCAGCTCACCAACGTGGCACATGTATACATATGTAACGAACCTGCACATTGTGCACGTGTATGCTGGAACTTAAAAAAGAAAAAAAGAAAAAAAAAGAAATGACCTGGTAGAGAGAATGAGAAATTGCTGAAGTAGGAAAGAAACAGAATTAACACTAAAGCTATGCCCTTGAGAATTTGAAGGAAAGAAAATTCAGAATGCAAAGCTCAAGAAAATATCTTGGTCTTTGAGTAAATTAGAGTAATTGAAGGAAAGAAGAAATTGAGCAAATGTACAGTGTATTGAGAATGTGCAGCTTGGGCATGTGAAGATGAGGGGCTCCCTTTTGATTGCTTCTGTTTGTTTTTGTTACTGTTGTGTTTTAAAAGAAAATCAAAGGAGATTGATTTGTGGAGGAGAGCCTAATTATCTTGTAGGTTTTAAACTCAATACACTTACAAATTCACGTCTCTGATCGATAAAACAAAAGCTTCATAAATAGTATGCACTTATATGTATCTATGGCATGAGTCATCTGTTGGCAAGGAACCGTGACTGCAGAAAGCAGGGTAAGACATGAATTAGTTAAATTATCCAGGTGAAAGGTAAAATTCTATCAAACTTAACGTCTGCATTTAAACCCAGTGATCTTAAAAGGTTTCATGGAGGGAAACACGTTTCTGTGGACACTTGTAGAATGAGTGGGATTTTCATGGGAAAAATTTTGAGTGAAGAGTAATCCAGATGGATGTAGCAGGGTGAGGAAAGGCATGATCAGAAGTAATAAAGCTGAACTGGCTTAAATGTAGGATGAATACACTTATAATAGTGGGATATAACTCACATAGATATTAGGGACAGATTGTGAACAGCCTTGAATATCACACTGTGTATAGATTTATTATGTAATAAACCGGGAGACATGGGAGGGTTTTAGCAGTAGAGTGATGAGACAAATATATTTGGAAGTAGATAATGAGCCTTACTGTTTTGTAATTTGGAATGTATGATATTTTAATACCACTGAACATATCTAGCTACACTTTAGGTTGACACTTTTTTCCTTCTATTATCTTTTCTATTCCAAGCCTAGGGCAACACTGGAGGACACCGCTCTTTTATACAGTTGGACAAGAATGTCGTAGGTACAGGGGTGTATTTTTGTCTGTTAAAATATAACTAAATATTTTAGCCATTTAGCATCCGTGGCACATTTCCACTCTGAAAAATGTAACGACAAAAGTGTTCTTGCCTACTAAGAAAACTCTCCATAACTATGCCAGCAAGCTGAATAAACATTTGAATAAATGTTTAACGAGTCCCACTGGCTTAAAATATATTTTTGATTCACCTATAACAATCCAAACATAAATTTCAGTAAAACAGACATTTTCACTGCAAAACTGTTTTACCTCTTAGGATCTAACAAAATAAAATATTTATTTTGTGAAATTATGTATCACTGTAGACATTCTTTTAGTGTATAGAGACCTTGTAGATACAACTTAGAGAATCATCAATAATTCTTTTTTTAAAAGCACTTAACAAATCAACCTGTTACCTTTTTTATTTCCTCTTTTAGTACCCTAATATCTAGGCATTTCAGACAGTTAATTTTGTGTCATAAAGGAGTTAAATTTAACATCAATGCGTAGTCGAATTTCAGTAGTCTTTTCATGAGAGGAATGTGACGTGTGCACAAAGACACTGTCTCTCTTATCTAGTTTTTTCTTTCAGTAAATATAGCAAATATACTGCCTGTGAAACCGCTGACCATGCTTAACGATCCAGACACAGAACAAAGGGAATCATCTTCTATAAACACATGATCAGAATTTAGATACTAAATGTGTGATTTTAACCTAATTAATCCATGCATTTAGCAGATAGTCCTTGAATATATATTATCCATTAGACCTCGTGGTATATTCTACACATAGAAATGTAAATAGTGCGTAGCCCTTTCATTCAAGGAGCTTCAAGGGGCTTCTATCTCTAATAGAGAAAGACATTTAGATAGTGCATGGCCGTTTCCGTCAAGGAGTTAAAGCCCTAGTGGAGGCAATAATGGAAGAAAAAACTTACGAGGTGTGTTCGCCCCCTTGAATGTGAGCGTTTCAAACTTTCACTTTTTGAACCATTTATTGAACATGTTTTGATCACCCAATACATGTAAGGAATCTGAACTTGCCGAGTTTTGTTAGTGAGTCTTCTAAGTATTTTGTAATTCTTTCTTTCCTAATTATTAATGGCCAATAATAACACTTACTATGTATAAAGTCCTTAACTAAGAACCTTATAAGTGTTGTTTTATTTTCACAATTAATTTGAGTGGAAGTTAATCTTCATGTTATTGTTTTATAGATAAAACTCAAGAAAAAATCATTTTGTGACATGATCAAGGTCCGACAGCTTTCAGTGGTAGAGCCATGCTTTGATGGAGCCCAAATAATTTGGCCCAGATCTCACAGTTTTAACTTATTTAATAATACTGCTTCCCTGGAAACAGACAAGAGACAGATGCCATTCATTTTGTTATTTATGCGATAAAATATTTAGGAAATAAATAGATGCAATAATATAATTCCCAGAATCTGTCTCCTCGTGGTTTGTCCCTATAGTATATATGCCATTTATTTTTTCTACCTGCAAGTAAGCAAGGTTATTTACAGTTGGTGGTACTGCTATTTATAATTCTGATTTTTCTACTGCGTGCAACTCATCATTTTATGTATTTGTTCTTTCATTCTTAAGTCCCACATACTAAACACTGGGGTTGAACCTGTACTACCTGTGTGGTGATAAAAACATGCATAATACACATACTCAGGACTTGTTTTTCACACAATTTGGAAAGAGACAAATCTGAAAACAAATTACTGTTCAGTCTCCCAAGTTCTTTACTAGAAGTCTCTAAAAATATTATTAGATGATAAGAAGATAGCAATTTATGCTCAGCAAAAATGCCAGTGAAGACCTCATAGAGATGAGAACATTTATGCTGAAACTTGAAGTTTGAAAATAAGAGGAGAAGAGAAAAGAGATAACTCTGTTGGATGTGAAATACAAGAGCTGAAATGATTGGGGAAAGATTAAGCAGGCCCGGGTGAATGGAATGTAGAGTTCCAACAGGGAATGTTGAAAGATAAGGGGAATATAATACATTAGAGCTAAATTGGAGAAAGTTTAATTTTATCTTATAAATATACATTTGCAAATGTTATTATATTAAGAGATGACATTGTGAGTTTTTAATTTCAAACATTAACGTATGGAGTCAGCTGTAGGAAGAATAGACTGGAGGAGAAGGAACAAAAGGCAAATTATTACACATTCAGGAATAGTACCTTCACCTGTTGGTGAGCAAGGCAGCATCCTTGCTCAGTAACCCAGGGGCTACCATAAACCTTTACCACTCTCTCCAAGCACCACCCAGTTATTGCCACCTTCGTGTAAAGCTGGCAGTTCTGCAGAATGAGTTCCCCTTTCTCCAAGATAAAAAGGCCTTTAGAGATGCAGTCTCTCAAATACCTATTTCCAGTAAAAAATTTCTCTGATTCTACCCATAGTACATCCTTTATTTCCCTGCCTGCCAATCAGGATTATGTTCTCAATTTCATCAGCTCTTGGCTTCACAGAGGCCTTGCTGTAGTAAGTGTTTTTTTCTGCCATAGGCTTATTTTTTTCTCTTTTGGGACTTTTCCTCAGCCTTGCATGGGACTAGACGATGCTAAAAACGAAACCAAGCAAAACAACGAAGTAAAACTCTTCCTTTAATCCCGCATGCTTTTCTTATCTTTGTCCTCTCAGTCTTGTCTTCAAACAGATCTTCAGAGTACTCCAAAGAAACTCACTTTCACCGCTCTCTATCCTCCCATGGTTTTACTCATTCCAATGCACATTGGTTTGTCTCCAGCACTACACACAAAAAATCATGATTAACCCTGAACTTCAGTGTATATTCCTCAGTCACAATCTTGTTTGGGCTCTCCAGGCATTTCATCTGGTTTACACTAGTTAGACTCCCCACTATCCCTACTTTGTAGGATTGTTCTTTAGTTTTCCTTCCAAATGTTTCCCATACAAATTCCGCCCAAGAGTAATGGTCTATGTGGTCTTAATGATTATGTGAATTGAGAGGAAGATCATTTCGCTGGCAGGATATTACACAGTAGTGTTTTGGAAAATGTATGTTAGTAGCTGGCTGGTTGTTGAGGGAGAAATCCTGACTTGCAGCATTTATGAATTTCTATGGTGAAATTATTCCCACCAGGGCCAACTTCAAGCTACCTTTGTCAGGTGAACAAGCTGACATCATTCCTGAAAATTTAGCAGTCTTCCATGTGCCACTGAGAGCCATCTCCAGCACACCACTGGATTCAGAAACTTTCTAGCTACATGTCATGAAAAATCAGATTATATTTATGACTAATTTGACATAGAGAGCAATTCTAAATGATTTCATTAGCCCCAGACTTTTATTCACTTTCTATGTTCCCTGTCTACAAATTCAGCTATCTCCAAATACAATTCTGCAGGTAAAACCATAGCCATTTGCACCTGTTTGAGAGGAAGTAACCTCACGAGGAAAGACCATTAACCCTAATATTTGGTGAGGTCATAACACCTTCTTTATTATAACAAATAGGCAGTGGCTAAACTCCTCCTTGCCTCACGCCAAACATTACAAATATCTATTGTGTAACCCAGAGGGGGAAGCTTTCAGCGGTCACTGTGCCTACTTATAGCCATATTTAGGTAGTGCTATAAATGAGTTCAAATGCTGGAAGAAGCTTCATTTAAGAAAAGTTTTCTAACTCAGGACAGAAAACACTCAAACATTCTCCAAATATATAGAAATTCATGAATATTCTGACACAGATTAAGAGAAAAGATGCAGTTTGAACATTTCTTTTTGCTTGTCTTGAATATTTTAATATTATACCTTTTTAAAAATTAATGTTATACCTTAATACTCTCTCATAGTTGTCATCACATTGAAAGTATCATTTTCCCTTATTTGTGCCAGGTTTCTTATACATAATAATCAACGATTTATCACATCAATCACTATACCCTTCTTTCTACACTGGGTTTTAGGGACAGTTAGTGTGGTTCACAGGCAAAGACATGTGGAGTATGCTTGGAGATGGTGTGGCCATCATGCATTCCTGTGTTTAACTTTTTTCCAAATATTCTGGACTTGGTTCCAAGGACCATGGGTACAGACAGTTATCACTGCCATCACTTTAACACAATTCCAGCTATCCAGAAGAAAAGTGAAGTTCAGAATTCCTGCTATAGTCCAGAGAACCAACAAAATAAAACAAACAAAAACACCCCAGGAAATTTAAAGGCATAATAAGGTACTCAGCATACAAAATAAAAATCTTTTCATACTTTATGCACACAGCAATAAACAACAAGAAAATGTTGCTTTTATTTTATTTCATTTGCTTTATTTATAAGATAATTATTTCAAACACTAAAGGATTTTAGAAAGTAAAAGTATTTCTCCTTTTTAATCCAATCTTAGTTTTGTTTTAGATTTATATTCTTTCAATATCTTTTTATACGGACAAAAATAAATATAACCAAATATACAGTATTTTAATATACATCAGTTCATCAAAGTTGACTGTTCTGAAGCTAATCGTTTTTAATTTAACACCTTGCCATGGACATAATTATATAGTACACACAGTATATATTATTTCTACTGTCTCATAGCATACTTCTATGTTGTATTTAACCAAGTTGCTGAAACTGCTATTTAAAAATTAAAAGAGGAAAAAGAATGTTTTCTTTACATTTTCATCCAAGTTTGGATAAGTAAGCAAATGACTCTGATTTGCCTCCCTTGGCTTACATGACTGCCCCGGTGTTCAGGGCAGAAAGACAGAGAATTCTAACAGTCATTTCTCCAGAACTCCCTGGAGTGCCAGAGGCAGTTCTGCAGACATAGGACTTCTTCAGCAGATGAAGGAGGAAGGAATACTTGGAAAACGAAAGCTACAGACATCCACTACAAAATGAAACCTCTGCAAATTTAAACAAAATGGAATACATTTAAAGAATAATGCACTTGGAAAGAATACTCTAAAGCCAACTATTCCAAGGTTGTCCTTTTAAGAAAAGTAATTCTGCTCAGAGTCCAGTGCAGGATTACTTGTTGCGTTTGTTTCACGGAGTTTATTAGTCTCTATCTGGAACACTTCAGAATGTCATTAATGTTTATACATTTTTAATTGAATATGTTATCTCCCAGGTTTCCTTGCTATAAAGAAAGCACATTTCTCTTCGGGGTTAGCAATTGTGAGGAGATATTTTGAGACTGTAAAAACACCCTATTTTTCATCAAAATTAGACCCACTATTTTAACATTGACTTAGGCCAGAATCAAGTATCACTATGGTCTTTGCTAAATGGTGGTTTTTACTAGCTCGATTATTGTTTCTTTGCTTATTGGTTGCCATTCTATTACTATAAAGAAGACCATTTCCTTCCCTACTACTTGTTTATATGTTTATTTATATCTATCCGTACTGACTGATGATTTCCTATGTTATTCAACAGATTAATACATCGCAATCATGTATTTTGATGTTAAAATTGGATGTAACTCACTTTAAGCATCACAGTTTTAAAAGCTTCATTTTAGCAAATATTATGCTGCATTTTTAATGAGTGTCTACATGTTTTCCATCTTTACTAGAACTGTCTGGGCAGAGACCTTGTGTTATTTATCTCTGTATTTCCAATGTCTGACAGAATGCTTGCATAGTAGTAGTGATCAGCAAACATTTGTTGGGTGAATAGAAGGCTACAATAGCTCTCATGTGAGTTACTTTAAAGGTTTTATTGAAGTAGATTGTAATATGCAGAATGGTGCAAAAAGTAAATGTACAGCTCTATTAATTATTACAAACTGAATCTTTATGTAAACACCACCTTGGTCAAGAAAAAGACTATTGCCAACAGCCCAGACAGTCCCCTCATACCCTGCCTATTGATAGGGTTTGGCTCTGTGTCCCCACCCAAATCTCATCTCAAATTGTCATCCTCATGTGTTGAGGGAGGGACCTGGTGTGAAGTGATTAGATCATGCGGGCGGTTTGTTCCATGCTGTTCTTGTGATAGTGAGTGAGTTCTCATGAGATCTGATGGTTTAAAAGTATTTGGCAGTACCCCTCTGCCTACTTCACTCTCCTTCTCTCTCCTGTTGTCATGTAAGACGTGCCATGCTTTGCCTTCCACAGTGTTTTCTGAGACTTCTCCAGCCATGCAGAACTGTGAGTCAATTAAACCTCTTTTCGTTATAAATTACTAAGTCTTAGGTAGTTCTTTATGGCAGTATGAATGGACTAATACACTCATGTTTTCTCTTGCAAATAAGCAAACCAAACCCAAACAAACAAAACACACTATCTTGAGTTCTACATTATTAATTATTTTAGCCTGTTTTTACATCTTGTAGAATCACCCAGTACTTTATGTGATTTTATTTACCCGGTGTTACTCTTGTGACATTCATTTATATTTTTGTATATTAAAAGGGGTTTGATTAATTTTTTTCTTATATATTGTTCAATTATATTAATTCCAACATTTATGGACATTTGAATTCCTTCTTTTTTTTCGTGATTGCATATAATGCTGTTAGGAACATTCCCATACATATCTTTTAGTGCCTATGAGCATGCACTCGTGTTGGATATATGCCATGTGCAGAAAGGCTGGATCATAATTTATACATACATATACAACATTAAGTAGAAAATGCCAAGTTATGATTGTGCAAATTACAGACAGAGTATGAGAGTGGATGTTGCTCTATCTATAATTGACAACTTTATTTTTTTATGAGGGGTCATTGGTGGATGTGTATATATGTAGTAGTAACACAGTGCTATTTTATTCTGTATTTTCTTGATGACTAGTAAGGTTGACTACCTCTTCATATGTATATTGGCTTTTAATAATCACTTTTCATGAAGTGCTTATTTAAGTCTCTCTTTTTTTTTTTTTTTTTTTTTGATACGGGGTCTTGCTCTGTGGCCCAGGCTGGAGTGCAGTGGCGCGATCTTGGCTCACTGCAAGCTCCGCCTCACAGGTTCACGCCATTCCCCTGCCTCAGCCTCCCGAGTAGCTGGGACTACAGGCACCCGCCACGACGCCCGGCTAATTTTTTGTATTTTTTAGTAGAGACGGGGTTTCACCGTGTTAGGCAGGATGGTCTCGATCTCCTGACCTTGTGATCCACCCGCCTCGGCCTCCCGAAGTGCTGGGATTACAGGCGTGAGCCACCGTGCCCAGCCTAAGTCTCTTCTTAATCAGTCTTACTAGTGGGTAGTAAATTCTAATAGATATGTTAAATAATATTTTTGTTTGTGATCTTTCCTATCTTATATTTGCTTTCTACTTCAATAATTTCTCCTCTTGTCTTTATTATACTATTTTACTTGCTTAGGGTTAATTTGTTGTTCTCTTTAAAACATTTGAAGATTGGTGAGTGGTCATTGCCTTTCAACCTTTCTTATTTTCCAAAAACTGCCTTTAAGCTTATACGTTGACCTGTTTGTGATTATAGTTATATCCCACAAGACTTGATATATAGAGATTTTAATCATCATTTAATTCAGAATGTTTTCTAATCTATTTTATGATTTCTCTTTTGACCCATGGGTTATTTAGAGTGCACTGGCCAATTTCTACACAAATGCATATTTTATAGACATGTTTTCCTTATGAATTTCTAGTTTAATTGCACTGCAGTCTAAACAATTATTCTGAATAAATACAATTCTTTGAAATGTTATAGGCTAGTTTTAACTTAAAGTATGTTTGATTTGTTTTATTATCATAGTTTAAGTTCTGGGATACACTTGGAGAACGTGCAGGTTTGTTACATAGGTATACACGTTGCATGGTCGTTTTCTGCACCCATCAAACCGTCATCTACATTAGGTATTTCTCCTAATGCCATCCCTCCCCTAGCCCCTGACCCCCAACAGGCCCCGGTATGTGATCTCCCTCTCCCTGTGTCCTTGTGTTATCATTGTTCAACTCCCACTTATGAGTGAAAACGTGTAGTGTTTGGCTTTCTGTTCCTGTGTTAGTTTGCTAAGAATGATGGTTTCCAGCTTCATGCAGAGGACATGAACTCATCCTTTTTTTTAAGGCTTCATAGTATTCCATGGTGGGTATGTGCCACATTTTCTTTATCCAGTCTGTCATTGATGGGCATTTGGGTTGGTTTCAAGTCTTTGCTATTGTGAATAGTGCTACAGTAAACACACATGTGCATACGTCTTTATAGTAGAATGATTTATAATCCTTTGGGTATAACCCAGTAATGGAATTGCTGGATCACATGGTATTTCTGGTTCCAGATCTTTGAGGAATTACTACACTGTCTTCCACAATGGTTGAACTAATTTACCCTCACACCAACAGTGTAAAACTGTTCCTATTTCTCGAAATCCTCTCCAGCATCTGTTGTTTCCTGACTTTTTAATGACTGCCATTCTAACTGGCAGGAGATAGTATCTCATTGTGGTTTTGATTTGCATTTCTCTAATGACAAGTGATGATGAGCTTTTTTTTCATATGTTTGTTGGCCACATAAATGTCTTCTTTGAGAAGTGTTTGTTCTCCCTGTTTGTCTATCTTCAAATGTCCCCTTTTATAGGGACATGAGTTATATGGGATTAGGAGCCCACCCTACTCCAGTATGACTTTATCTTAGCTAGTTACATCTGCAGTAACCTTATCACCAAATAAGGTCACATTGTGAGGCACTGGGAGTTTAGGACTTCAATATATAAATTTTAGGAGGAACACAATTCAACCCATAACAGTGGGTATATAGCCCATCCATATTTTATGTGGATATTGACGTATTTTTATTTACATATACTACGTTAGTATTTACATTCCCTTTGTCTGATCTATTATACTTTATTTTCTTTTCTCTCCTTTTTTGGTTGATTATTTTTCCCCTGGGATAATGAAAAGCTTTTTCTATGATTCTCATTCCTCTCCTCTATCAGCTATTACATTGTACCTTATTTTATATTATTTTATAATATATATTCTAAATTTATTACAAGATGACTTAGTTAATTACTCTGCCACTTTTTAGGCAGCAAACTACATCACGTTAAAAATAACTTCTTTGTTTTTATAGAATTTTACTTTTCTATTTTTTAAAAAATTGTATATCATTACTTTAGAACAGTTTTATTGAGATATAATTCATGTGCCATTCAATCTACTCATTAAAGCTGTGCAATCTGGTGGTTTTTAGTGTATTTACAAAGTTGTGCCACTATTACCATAATCCTATTTAAGAACACTTTTGTCACTCCACAAAAAACCCATACTCATCAGAATCACTCCCCATGCCCCATCCCCAACCCCATATAACCATGACTCTACTTTCCATATCTATGAATCTATTGATTCTGGATATGGCATATAAATGGGATTGTATCATATGCAGCATTTTTTGACAGGCTGTTTTTATGCAGCATGATTTCAAGGTTCATTTATGGTATTGCATATATCAGTACTGCATTATTTTTATTGCCAAATAATATAATATTTTGTGAATATGCCAGGTTTTATTAATCCATTCATCAGCCGATAGACATTTGGATTGTTTCCACATTTTTGCCATAATGAGTAGTATTGCTCTCACGATTTTTGTATAAGTTTTTGTGTCACCGTATTTTCATTTCTCTGGTGTATAATTAGGAATGGAAATGTTAGGTCATATGGTAACCATATATTTAACATTTTAAGCAATTATATTTAACTGCTTGCAAAGTGGCTACACATTTTTGCATTTCCAAAATCAATGTATGAGGATCTTAATTTCACTACATGTTCACCAACACTTGCTTTTTTCTTTCTCTTTGGCTATAACCATTCTAATATGTGCAAAGTGGTATCTCATTATTGTTTTGTTTTACATTCCCTTGATGTTTAACATATTTTCATGTATTTATGGATGATTTGTGTGTCTTATTTTGAGAAACGTCTATTTAAATTCTTTGCCCAATTATAATCTGTTTGTCTTCCTATTATTAAGTTGTAAAAGTCATTTATATCTTCTTGAATACCAGACCCTTATCATAAGTATGATTTTCAACTGCCTTTTCCCATCTTGTAAGTTGTCATTTCATTTTCTTTATGGAGTCATTTGATGCACAAAAGGTTTAAATTTTGATGACCGATTTTGCTTCATTTATTATTTGGGATTTGGTGACATCTAAAAAACTACTCGCAATTTCAAGGTCACAACGATTTACACCTCTGTTTTTATCTCGAAGTTTTATACGGTTAGATATTACATTTGGATCTATGAGTTAAGTTTGGTAAAGGAAGTGGGTTCATTCTCCATCGTTCATTTTTCTTTCTTCCTGGGAGTTCTGACAATTATAGATTGTCTTCACAGGGTTTCTTACACTAAGAAAGAGATCAGAGAGAAAACACCTTTAAAGCGTTTTCTCATCTTCTGTAGGCTCAGGGCAGTTACAGCTGAGGAGCAAGTCTAGTTTACCATTAAAAGAGCTGCAGATACACTGCCACTATTAAATCCTCTACTCTTGGGTCTCTTAGGATGAGATAAAATCACTGGCAGAGAAGAAGTTTCACCCCAAGTGATGGTATATCTGAACCAAGGAGGTCAAGGATCTCCAAAATGTGCAAATAAACTGTGTA
The DNA here is from genome assembly GCF_006542625.1 of Nomascus leucogenys. NCBI lineage: Eukaryota > Metazoa > Chordata > Mammalia > Primates > Hylobatidae > Nomascus > Nomascus leucogenys. The sequence continues at coordinate 100,164,781 of NC_044381.1, forward strand.
AACTCCCTTGTACCTGGTCTTATTGCTTAGTTGCCTTTCCTTCAACTCACCCTGATAACCCCGTGCCGTTTTATATTATTATATAAGAAAGGAGAAAAGCCTTCTACATTTTTGTTTGATTTTTATCTTTATATCACTTATGTGGAACAGCCAAACAGGCAAGCTCCTTTGTAGAGAAAATCACAGAATTTAAAATCATCACATAATTAACAAGTTGCATTTAAGAGACAAATCGAATATACCTGATTTTAACACACATTTGACTTAATCTCTAAACAATAACATAGACGCATATCAGTGTTGTCTCCCACAAGTAATTTTGATTAATGAATCCAGAATATGACGTAGATTATATTATTAGCTACATAATATTGGATCATATTATTATATGGACCACATGCTCTTATTTATGTAGTTGTCAATATAATTTATCTTACATAGTGAGATACACAGTCTACAAATCACAAAGAACTATCTTCCAAAACTACACTGAAAAGGTTATTGACATAACCTTTAATTATATACATTACTTTAAGACCAGCCTCCTTAAATCCATAAGGCAGTAGAAGTATGGTATGAGAATATTTTCAATGAAGGTGATAAAACATACTGGATAGGAATATAGATTTTAGACTTAAATATGTATATTTGGAATGGAAGCTATGATTTTTAATAGTTCTTTGACTCTTGATGATTTACTTAGACTCTTGGAACCTATATTTTAAAGCTATTATAATACCTACGTAAGAGGGTTATGTTAAATGTTAGTTGGTGTATTACACATATGCACACATCTGTGTGTGTGTGGAGGGGTATGTGTGTGCATGCGTGTGCATGGTGAAAATCCTGATGCCCTGGTTTTAATGCAAATCTCTGGCTTATGAAAAGAGATTTATGTTTTACAGAAAGCAAATCTCTATATTTCAACTTATTTCCACCTGATTTTTTAATTCTTCCCACTTGTTTTACCAGACAGCCAATTAAGTTGTGTTTTGGTTAGGATGGGTGGCATGTATTAAATGTGAGTTTACACTGGTGTTGATGCTTAATGTGTACGTCATCCCAGCTGATTCTCAGTTCACAGCAGATCTCCATGTTACATTCTCCTTATGTATTTTGTCTCCATCAGATCTCTGCCATTTTGTTCAGTGAAGAATTGGCTGAAAAAATCTCCTCATTCAGACTTTTTATTTTTTGTCACTTCTCACCTTTTCTCACTTCCTTGCTCACATTTTCTCACTTCCTTGCTACCTTCCCTCATATCCTCCCTCTTTGTCTTATGCTAACTGGGAATATTTTTTTCATTTCTTCTTTGTCTCTGTTTGCCATAATTGCAAAAAGAACTTTTTTAGGGGAGGGATCTTCCAGGAAATCAGATAGAAAGTGTAGGACAGATCTCCTGACTCCTAGAAAGCATAAATGTTTTCACTTTATATTTATAAATATATTTCACTTATATTCACCATAGAGTTGCTATCCGTATGTCTGTTTTTGTTTTTGTACTTTTTTCTCCAGGTCACAATTTTTTAATCACACTCCTCTATGACAGAGAAAATCAAACAAAAAGCAGCAGCAAACTAGTTGGGATGCAATACAGTAAAAAAGCTTTCTCCAAGACATAGGCCTTCAAAAGCTCATAAAAATTAACTTTTCTTTCCTTTTTTTGTATTTTATTTAGATTTTGACTACCTATTGAATAGCAGATGACAAGGTTCTAAATATTTGGCCAGTGGGAAGAATGAACAATGGAATATGTAAAGGAACTAGAACTTTAGGACAAAAAGTTACCGTATTGACTAGTATTTTAATTATCATGCTCCTTCAAGCTTAGCACCAACACAAAGAAACCAATTGAATGCACAGTGGTAGCCAGACTATTTCTAGTTCTAATTTTATTAGTGATAATAGGGTTAGTAGTCATTTACTTATCTAAAAAATCCTGAATAAGTGCTTAAAATTTGGCTTCTCCAGAGGGCACATAAATATGAGTCCCTGTTCTCCAACTATCCACTACCTACTGATGCATGGTACGAATGGAATGTAGGCCATGAAATGTCTTTAGAAGACATCTCTTTGCTCCCTGACTCCTTCCACTGCGTTGGCAGTATCTAATTTGCCAAAATGAGGAGAAGCTTTTGAATAGAGGCCATTACTAGTCTCAGGACACATTGAATACTTTTCAGTATTTTAAGCCATTTAAAACATTTTTGTGAAATGCATTATTCACACTGAAAAGTGCATAAAACACACATGTGTAGTACAAAGAGTAATTATAAAATGACTGCCAGGCAGCCTGATTTTTGGTGTAGAAATTGAACATGCCAGTACCTTCAAATCCTATATGTCCCATGGAGACTACATTTCCTCCATTCACTGGCAAATAAACATAATTCACACTTTTATGTTAACCACAATTTGCTTTTAGTTATGATTCTATCACCATTTAAATATGTCCTTGGTTTTGAAATTTATATATAAATAAAACCCAGAATATTCACTCATTTGTGTCTTTCTTTTGTCAACATTATGCTTACAAGCAACATGTTACTGCTGGAGTGGCAGCTATTCATTTCCACTGCTTTATAGTATTTTCTTGTTCTCTCCAATTTATATTTCTATTCTACTCTGAGTGGGCAACTTGGTTGTTTTCAGTTTGACATTATCACAAATAGCACTGCTGAAAGGAAAACACTTTTTGCATGTCTCCTGAGCACCTGTACAACACCACAGGTCTGTTAACAAGTCTCTATTTTCATGATCAGAAAAAGCTCTCAGAACAAAATTGTCTTTAAGAAGTAAGTTTACCTCTGTGGCATCTTATGTTTCCTAAATGTCAATCTGCTACTCCTCCTCGTGTTAACTTTATGCAGCTTTTTTTTATAAAGAGGTTTTTATTAGTATTTCATTCAGCTTAAAGAGGTATCCAAATTATCTAGCCTGGCATTGTTGAAATAAAAATTATATCGAGTACTATTTTAGTTTTAGTTTTTTGTATAGTTGTATTAGTCTGTTTTCATGCTGCTGATAAAGATGTACCCAAGACTAGATAATTTATAAAGAAAAAGATGTTTAATGGACTCACAGTTCCACATGGCTGGGGAGGCCTCACAATCATGTTGGAAGGCTAAAGGCACATCTTACATGGTGGCAGACAAGAGAGAGCTTGTGCAGGGAAACTCCCCCTTATAAAACCATCCGATCTTGTGAGATGTATTCACTATCATGAGAACGGCAAGAGAAAGACCCACCCCCATGATTCAGTTATCTCACACTGGGTCCCTCCCATGACACATGGGAATTGTGGGAGCTACAATTCAACATGCGATTTGGGTGGGGACACAGCCAAACCATATCAATAATTGTGACCATGGTGCACATTTGACTTTTAGCTCAATTTTTAATCTAAATATTTTTTATTGGTTTACTATGGCTGTGAAATTAATAAAGACTGAGGGCTTAAAACAGTACACATGTATTATCTGCTGTTGTCATGGAGTAGGAATCTAAACACATCTTAGCTGGGTCTTCTCTTCAAGGCTATGATAAATGTATTGGCCTGGTTGAGTTTTCATTTGGAGGCTTAACTAGGGAAGAACTCACTTCCAAGCTCCTTCAGGTTGTTGGTAAAATTCATTTTCTCACTGCTGTAGAATTATGACAGTTTGATTTTTCAAAGCCAGCAATTAAGAGAGGGAATCTGCTGTTTGGAGTCTCTAACTTCGGGAAAAATACCTTCCTTCAAACGATTTGCCCAATATGACATCCCTCAAAATAACTGTATTCATCTGTTTTCCTGCTGCTAATAAAGATATACTCCAGATTGGGTAATTTAAGGAAAGAGGTTTAATTGACTCACAGTTCCACATGGCTAGGGAGGCCTGATAATCACCGCAGAAGGTAAATGAGGAGCAAAGTCACGTCTTACATGGCAGTAGGCAAGAAAGCATGTGCAGGGGAACTCCCCTTCATAAAACCATCAGATTTCATGAGACTTATTCACTATCATGAAAACAGCATGGGGAAAATCCACCCCCAATGGGTCTATCCCACAACATGTGGGGATTATTACAATTCAAGGTAATATTTGAGTGGGGGCACAGAGCCAAACCATATCAATAACTCTCTTTTTATTAACTCAAAGTCAAATAATTGGGAGTTGTACATACATACATAAACTGCCTTTTTTTAACTGACATTTAATATTGATTTGAAGTTGTAGCTTTTAACTACACTCAATGGAATAAGATTACACACAAGTGTATACACCAGGGAGTAGCAATAACAGGGACATTTTAGAATTATGCCAACATATATTGTAGCACATGTTTTATGATTATTTTTAACTCTCAAAAATTTTTTATGACTGTGTTATATTACAACTGACCAGGTATATTATAATTCATCTAAATACTAGATTATCAGTATATATTTAGGTTGCATATGTCAGTTTTTAATGTTTGAAAAATTCCAATCATATCTGATAAATATTTAGGCCTTGATATTCTCAGCTAGAAATAAGTGCTTTTAAAAACTAGAAAAAAATGAGAGATGGGGTCTTATTTAAAAATCATCCAATTCTATTTTTAAAATCCTAGGGACAAAAGTAGATACTAGATTTATCTCATTAAAAAAAATGCTTGCGTCAATAGCCTTGCCAATTGAAAAATTAAAAATAATCATCAAATCAAAAGTAATTATTATTTTGTATAATAACAAGTAACAGTAAAAAATACTCCCAGATTTAGGCCAGGCACAGTGGCTCATGTAAGCCCAGCAACTTGGGAGGCCGAGGCAGGTAGATGACCTGAGGTCAGGAGTTCAGGACCAGACTGGACAACATGGCTAAACCCCATCTCTACTAAAAAATACAAAAATTAGTTGGGCATGGTGGTGGGCACCTGTAATCCCAGCTATTAGGGAGTCTGAGTCAGGATAATTTCTTGAACCCGGGAGGCGGAGGTTGTAGTGAGCCGAGATTTCACCATTGCACTCCATCCTAGGCAACAAGAGCAAAACTCTGTTCAAAAAAAAAAAAATCCCAAATGTATACAATAGGGTGCTGTCAAGAAATTTCAAATAGCACATACTTATTGTTTGCAAAGCAACCATATCTATCTGTTATATCCTCCAAGGTTTTCTACTCACAGTGTCCTGTTTATTTCAACATCTCTCCCACCCTGATTTAAACCAGAAAGTTACCTTCAAAAATAGATTACCCCAATTAATTTATTATCTCTTATCACATTCCAACTTTTTTTTACTACATTCTAATTAATATTACTCTATCTGCTCTTTTACACAAGCTAAAGTTGAGGACATTAGCCAACACTTGTACTTACTCCACATATTTAACCAATAACCATGTTGGAAAGCTTTTTTTAATTATTATTTTACATTCTTATAGTTAGGGAATGTGGGCTCAATGGCTTTTTTTAAATCAGAATTTCTTTAGCTGGTTTGAAATAATAATCTCTCCTATCTAACTTACTACCAAGAAGTGCTTCAGAGACTGAATGAACAGTGCCTGCCTGCTGATAGATGACAGATGTAGGCTAAATGTGTTTATTCACTTTAATCATCATATAATATTTGTTTCTAGTAATTTTGTTACAGCTTACAGCTATACCTGTCAAAAACTTCTCAATTAGCAGGTAACTTTTATGGCTATGACTAATCACTAATGTGGATGATTTAATATTAAAAGAACCCAAGTTACTTTTAACTTTTTGAAAAATTTACAGAAAATAGCTACACACAAAAAGTATCTAAAGTATCTACAGACTTATAGACTTGAATGGGTGCTATGTTTTTTCTAATCATTTTAGCCTATTCATATTTGATGCTTTAATGATTTAAAATCACACTGCAACCAACTGTAATCAGTTTGGCTGTAAATAACAGACTTTTCAAAATAGTAGTAGTTTAAGCATGTTAGAGAGCAATCCAGGGCTGGTAGAGCAAATTCAAGGCAATTAGGAATGAGTCCTTATCATCCTTGCTCGTGACTCTCATCTTCAAGGTTACCTTAATGTCCCAGTTTGGTGCTAGGTTTCCACACATTATATTCGAACTGTAATTCGAAAGAAGGCAAACAGCACAGGATAAGTGGTAGATCGCATCTCCGTTATCTCCGTGTAAGCAGCCTGCTCTGGAGTTCTCAACATTTTCGCTTATGTATCATTGGAAGGCACAATCTACAAAACAAACTTCATTCTGGGCAGTGCAATGGGTAAAAATTAGGTTCTTCTTCTGAAGAAGGGACAAGTGGATATCAGAAACGCAACTAGTACTTTCTCATAAACACATAACACGGGCACATATGTGTGCACACAGATATGTGTATAGATTTGCATACACAAAAGTATATATGATAGTTTATTCTGTTTTTTTCACTAAGCTTTTGTCTAAATTCCACTTCTTTATGAGTCATAAACATTTCAATGGCTTGATTTAAAATTCACTGAGTTGATGTAGCGTTGTTCACCCTAAAATTGGTAATAGGCTCTTTCCACTTTGTTATTGTTCTTGCCTACTGCACTGTTGCAGTAATGACTGCTGCTGCTGCTGTTGCTGCTGCTGCTGCTGCTGCTGCTTATGGAGAGTCTGTCCTGGGCCAAGAATTTTGTTAAACAGTTTATATTTACAATGGGTGGATAAAACTGCATCTTGATCCTATTTTCAGGCATAGTGCAGGATTTGAAGGAAACACGAACTCAAATCACAGAAACACAATTAATACAGAGCTTTCTTAAATCTTTCTTTAGGGGTAGAAGAGCAGAGTGCACTTCCCAAAATACAATAAAATGTACTAAGTATTCTTAACCCTCCATTTTCCTAAGACAGAAGAGAGAGAGAGAGAGGAGAAAGAGAGAAGGAGAGAGAGAGAGAGAGACATTGCATTCAGTGATATAAAATCTTCCATATGGTGTTAGTTTGTCAAAATATTTCTGTAGGAGTACTGCCGGAACTTTCCACCCGCACACATACTTAGTATTTATACCCTCAGTAAATTCACTTTGCTTCCTTCTGTATGTGTGTATGCCTTTCTTCTCCCATTTTTCGTGTTCACAGAGACTCAGCTATTCGATTTGATTTTCTGATAGAGTTAATTAGGCTACCTCAAAGCCCACAATAATATGAAGAGAAATTATTTCCTGAAGAATTTTCCATATTTCTAGATGCCTGAATTCTGTCATACAGCATCTCCATACTGGTGACCATTCTTTCTGCATTGCTTTACTACTGTGTTTCTTTAATTGCTATGGCAACAGCACAACAGAGCCAATATAACCACAGGGACTACAGTTACAAGAAATGTTAAATACCCTAGGGAAACTGAAATACAGTGGATAGTCTGACATCTCTATGGCTCAGAGATTCACCTTTCAGAATTTCAAGGAAAAACTGGATAAAGTAATAAATCATTTATTAGATTTGAAACACGAGTTAATAGCATTCAAATTTGTATTATAACCTTTTTTATGTCCTTTCAAGTTGTCATATATCAACATGAATTCCGGGAAAGAGGCTGCTATATTGGAAGAAACAGGGGTCATCTACTGTGCTGAGGTAGCAGCGTGATGATTTCATTGCATTTCACATTTGTGGCAATGTTCAATGTGTGAATCCTTCCTAATTCCTGTGACCATTGAAGCCTAATTATCCTGCAATGAGATGCAGTAGAAAGACAACTGGGGCATTAAATTCAGGTTGGAATCTTAGATACCTAATGTTTTCTGGCCTTCACTGAGATTCAGATTCCTCATTCATCAATGATGTACAACTCAAGATCTTTTTACTCTGATGCTTTCCAAAAGGCACAGATACGTTGAGGCAAACATCTTCAGGTTTGACATTGATAGGGAGCAACAGGGCAATATCACAGCAACAATATACTCTGTAACTGAAAGGTAACATCTCTGCTTATTTATCTGAAGCCACATGCCTACCCACATTTTATATAGAATATTGTTCTTTGTTATACTTTCTTGGGTCCTTTCTCCTCTTCATCATAATGCACTTTAATTTATGAAGTAGAGGAATTTGGCTATCCTTGTTTTATTGTACCTACAAAAGCAATGCCCTGGGGAATGTACCTTTCACAAACAAAGTGGATAATCAAATTATTTATCTGAATGAATATATTAGTCAATTCTCACACCGCTAATAAAGACATACCCAAGATTGGGTAATTTATAAAGAAAAGAGGTTTAATTGACTGACAATTTAGCAGGGCTGGAAAGGCCTCAGGGAACTTACAATCATTGTGAAAGGAGAAGCAAACATGTCCTTCTTTACATGGTGGCATCAAGAAGTGCTGAGCAAAAGGAGAAAAAGCCCCTTATAAAATCAGCAGATCTCATGAGAACTCACTCACTGTCACAAGAACAGCATGAGGGTAACCACCCCTATGATTCAGTTACCCCCCACTGGGTCCCTCCCATGACACCTAGGGATTGTAGGAACTACAAACTGAGATGAGATTTGGGTGGGGACAAAGTCAAACAATATCAACAAATAACCATCTACTCCCCAGATTAATTGTACTTATCTCCTGGAGGTACTACTGTTTTAATTAATTGAAGTTTTATATATGAATTATCTCCCTCTTTTCTACACACATCACTCCCCTTTCCCAAATATTTCCCACTTATTTCTGCACATGCATAGGAAATGCTCATGATCAACAGAAATTCATTTCAGGGAACCATTGCCACCTGCGCCAGCTGACTCAACGCCAAACTCCTGTTGTTCCAGCACTGCAGGGAATCTTCACAGCCTCTTAGCACTAACCTTTTCTAGGCTGCTTTTTCTCCCCAAGCAATTTTCTGCAAGAAAGAACACATTTACCTTCACAGTTCCTAGCAGTATTTACTGGTAGGTTCCATGTGTTCCCAATATCACATAGAGTCTCGGTAGGGAGATTTCTGAGTAGGCAAGATAGGTGACAACTCAAGCCATACCAATTAAATAATACTGAGTTTTCTTTGCATAGAGAAGTCACTCTCTCTTGTATGAGGTGGAATTTATACACTTAAAAGAAAACTTCGCATTCTGAATTAAAATATTTGGGTGACTTCAGTCATGTTTTCACTTACCAAAGAAAAATGAATGACTATAGTTAAGTGTGTCATTTTGGTTGCCTTCCAAGTTGTTCTGATGTCTTTACTGTGTGAAATAAAATAGACTCTTTAGGATCCCAAACTCACAATGCCAAAGGGAAAGTTAAGGTTGGAAACTGAGTCATGTAATACTGTCTTCCTTCTGTTCCCCAAAAGAGAGTTGTTATTTCACAACCCTGTGTCCTGACTTCATACATAAATCAGGTTCCCACTATAGGCCACGTATTTACCCAACTGGCCTCCGTCACGAATTGCTCATGAGGAAATTCCCTGTAAGCTCCTAAATCTTTCAGGATACATATATAACCTGAAAGATACATATGTATACATGTAAGGGAGATACCCCTTCTGTAACCTAGCACTAAATCCAAGTTCTGTTTAATCTCATCCCGACTATGTCAATTACTAGCTTATCTTCGCAGGTGCAGGACAAGAAGCAGACCAGAAATCATTTCTCCACCTACCCAAATGCGTAATTGACTTTTTCTTTATTCTATTTGTTCATGTTTCCTATATTTTATGTAAAATGTAGATACACTGAGCACCAGAGGAATGCATAATTGTCTTTTCCTTTCTTTTTTTTTTTGAGACGGAGTCTCGCTCTGTCGCCCAGGCTGGAGTGCAGTGGCGCGATCTCGGCTCACTGCAAGCTCCGCCTCCCAGGTTCACGCCATTCTCCTGCCTCAGCCTCCCAAGTAGCTGGGACTACAGGCACCCGCCACCGTGCCCGGCTAATTTTTTTTTTTTTTTTTTTTTTTTTTCTGGTAGAGACGGGGTTTCTCCATGTTAGCCAGGATGGTCTCAATCTCCTGACCTCGTGATCCACCCGCCTTGGCCTTCCAAAGTGCTGGGATTACAGGCGTGAGCCACTGCGCCCAGCCAATTGTCTTTTTCTTTTACTCCCTTTCACCTGTAAAATACAGGTTTATTGATCACTAATCAGAGTCTCACAAGAATGTGACCGTTTGCCCTACTACCTACCTGCCCTCTCTTTTATCCTTCCTGCTTGCTCTTTTTCCTTTAAATACTGAGGTTTCCAAAACCCTCTTGGGAAAAGTGCACAATACAGATGCTCCTATGACTTGTGTTTTTACCCGAAGCATCCTCAAACTTTGGCTAAATAAACCTCTATCAATTGAGACACTCTTCGAAATCACTTTTTGGTTAACAGCCACAATAATCTGCTAGCACCTTTAAAAGTTAATTTAATTGTAAAGAGAGACAAAGAAAATAAACGAGTAAATGACATGATGAATGTAAACTATCATTGTTTACAATGTTGGAATTAAAAATCCTTTATATGAAAGTGCTATATAATCAGAAAAACACAATATAAATAATATTTGCCACTAGCAATCTAACATACTAGGAAGAACATGGCTTTGGGAAATAGATCTCTCTCTCTCTCTCTCTCTCTCTTAAAACTACCTTTTGTTTACTTTCTATACAACTGTGAGAGTATCCCTTACATTTCCTAAATTCAATTTTATCATCTACAATGGGAATAAATTAACTGTATGCAGTTGTGCAATATAGTTGCACAAGCTCAGCAGCTTCAGGCTCCTGAGTACCTGGGATTACGGGTGCAGAATACTATGCCCTGCTAATAAATTTTCAAAATGACGTAAAACATCTTTTTATGCAGCCTTCACTTCAGTTTTAGAAAGCAATGAATATCTGGAATATTTGCATATCTACAAGTTAGAGAAGGCACAAGTTAGAGAAGGCATGATCATGACAAATTTTGTTTCCTCATCTATAAAGAAATTATTACTTTGTGTTTACCTATCTTCAATAAGTGATAATTATTATTTTTAGAATTATTTGTTTTGTGTAAGTAATTGGTGTCTTATCTGTAGTTAATTTATGTAAATAATGTTTATGTAAATTCATTTCATGGTAAAAATACGTGTGTGTGTATATATGTATACACACACGCACATGTTGAGAACAAAAATTACAGGATACTATATTAAGAACTCAGAAACCCATGAGGAGTATGCAAATTTAAATATCAAAGTATAATAAGTCAACATTTTCATAGTTGGCCATCTGTTTTGTTTATATACCTGTTTTACACAGATCCTAACTCTCTAAGTTTATGCACCTTGTGTATGTTGCAGTTGCTAAACACATCTTCCCGAAAATGTTAATGAAAGGATAAATAAATTGATGCATGGGTGAATTTTAAGAATTTATTACATTCAAGGTACTTAGCCATATTAGTAGTGACTGTTATAATCAAATCCCAAAATGTAATTATTCCAGGTTATATATATCATATTTTGAGGCCTGAATTTTAGAGGCTCAATAATAATATTATTAGTATGTATTTTAATGGAGAATGCAGTTAAAATGTTAGCATTTATAGTCTCTCTAGGAAAAAAGTTAGACAAAAAACCTAAAATATTTGAAATAAAACTCTTAAAGGCATTTCAGTTTCTAAGCTATATTATAAAATATCCTTTACAATACTGTAGCCATTTAACACATCCTGCAAAAGCTCATCAATATCAACAGACATTAACATTTGTCCCCAGACATTAGTTGAGACAAAGGGGCACTAATTGAATTAATAGCGTTCTACTGAATGATGGCAAGGTAGCTATGGAGGAGCCCAATAACTTTCCTTTAACTCAACATATAAATTGCTACCATATTGGTTTCTGCAGAGAATAGGCTTTACAATCAGTTGGTTGTAAAATCTAAATTTGCTTTTATATTTCATCCTGGTTCCCAAATAAGTACTGATACTCTTGAGCATATGTTATGTAATAGCCATGACAGAAAGATGTATGTAGTAATGGAAAATCATTTTTCAGTTTGTGTGTAATAGACTCTTCTTTGTCTGAACAGAATTTGGTTCAAATAACATATAATAAAGAGATATGTAAATATTATCTAAAGAGCTGCAACTGCATCACTATTTGCTGAGTTACAATTCCAATCAAATATTTAACAAAAACCTGTCTGTGTTACTTACATTTAACTATTTGGAGAAATAGACAGATCGTGCATGAAATGGCTTTACTTAACTAGATTAAAAACATAGATTGTATGTTTCATATTTATGAATTTTTAAATTATTAATTCCAGAAAAGCATGAAAGCTGTTCTGACTTTCCATTTACATTGATTTTTTAAAAGTCGTTATGTATTAATATAATAAATATGTCAAGGTTTGTGAACTTGTAGGAAATAAAAACAATGCTTCTTTACATGAGCTCTTACCTCGTATTTCTTAATAAACTGTAAAATCTTCATCTTGTCCAAATAACTTGGAAAAAGTCATTAATTACAATTTATATGATTTTTTTTTCATTACTTAGAGGTCTCAAACAGAACATAGACTTAACGGAGTAGTCCAGATTTTATTCTACACTTACTCTTACTTTCTAAATTACCATATCTGTATATATGTTGCCTGATGATAAAAAGTAAATCAAGCTATGAAATAGGAAATATAATTTAAGTTGCAATAGAATCACCTCTTTGAACATATATGACAAAGTTAAGAAGATTTATGTTCCTAAAATATGATTAAGTTTTGATTAACTACAGATAATGTGCCCTTTTATATATTATTCTTCCTTTGGAGCAAATATTTAGAAACATAGTGAAAAATCATTATTTCCTTTTTTAAAAAAAAATTTAATCACCTACTCAGAATTACTAAAAAGTGGCAAGAATAGCATGAAGAATTTCTGTATACCCTTTACACGGATTCCCAAATACGCACAAATACCACATTTGCTTTCCTCATCTTCTCCTTGTCTTCCTTCTTTCTATTTTTCTCTCTCTCTTTCTATATATGCGTATTTATATTGTTATATATAAAATTATGTGTTACATGTTTAAACTGTATACATAACTGATCATATACTCTATATTTATATTATGATATATATGTGGACATACAGATCTCCACCTTGATCTGGAATTACCTTTATGAGAGGATTTTGATTTTGAATTCAATTTCCTTAACAAATGTGATATTGTTTACATTTTCTATGTATCTTGTTGTCTATACATTTTCTTCTATTAGTAGTTTGGTAATTTGTGTTTTTCAATGAATTTGTCCATTTCATCTAAGTTATTGAATATATGTATTGGCATGACAGGGGATTTTGTATTTTCTTATTCTTCTCATTGGCAATTTTTGGTTTCTCTCATTTTTTCTTAATTATCTTGCAGGGATCAATTTTTCCTTTTTTTTTTTTCTTTTGACAGAGTCTCACTCTGTTGCCCAGGCTGGAGTGCAGTGGCAAGATCTAATCTCGGCTCACTGCAAGCTCCGCCTCCTGGGTTCACAACATTCTCCTGCCTCAGCCTCCCCAGTAGCTGGTACTACAGGCACCCGCCATCATGCCCGGATAATTTTTTGTATTTTTAGTAGAGACGGGGTTTCACTGTAATAGCCAGGATGGTCTCGATCTCCTGACCTCGTGATCTGCCTGCCTTGGCCTCCCAAAGTGCTGGCATTACAGGGATGAGCCACAGCACCTGGCCCTCAATCTTTTCTAAAAAACAGCTTTTGACTTTTTGTATTTTTTCTATTTTTTGGTCTGATTTCTATTTTATAAATTTCTGCTGATTTCAATAGTTTCAGTTCCTCTATTTACTCTCTTTTATATTTATTTTCTAGCTTCTTAGGTATCAAGCTTAGATAACTGATTTTAAACCATGTTTTCTTTCTAATAATATATTTAGTCTGAATTACCATAACAATTCAAATACACTGTTTTTATACCATAAATTGTTATACTTTAATTTCAATTAAATTAATTTCATTTAATTAATTTAATTTAATTTTAATTTCATTTCAATTTAATAGTCTTTTTAAAGTTCCATGAGAATCTGGAAAGAATGTGTATTCTCCGTTTATTGAAGTTGCATTTTATAATTATAAATTAGGTGACGTTGGTTGATAGTGCTGTGTAAATCTTATAGCTACTGCTCTCTCTTTTTTGTCAGCTTATTATATCAATTAATCGTGAAAGAGAAGAGTTCGTATCTCCAATTGTAACTGTGGATTTTAAAAAAATTCCCTTTTTTCTGTCATGTGTCGTTTCATGTATTTTGAAGATCTTTTGCTGAGTCCATGTGTATCCAGTGTTTTCGTGGTTTCTTGATGAATTGATCCTTTTTCTCTACAAAATGCCCATATTTATCTCTCATATACTGTTTGCCTTTTTCTAATTTGTAGCCACATCAGCTTTATATGTTCATTGTTTTAATGACATATCTTTTTCCGCCTTTGACTTTTAGTTGTTTATATCTTTATTTTCAACGTGTATTTTTCTAAATGCTTCATGGATGGCCTGTATTTTAGGCAGGGTAAAAACCTTTGCCTTTAACTTTTACATCCCATTCATGTTTGAAGTTTTTGATATAGTTTAGGATTAAGTTTACTACCTTGGCAATGATTTTCAATTTTCCCAGTGTGTTCATTGTTTATCTTTTCCTTCTATACTGGTGAACTGCTGCTGTTATGTCTTGCACAGAATATCTGAGATAAATTTTTCTTAGATTTTGCCTAGCTGTGAATACCTTTTTATGCATTTTGAAGGATACTTTTATTGGGTATAAAATTCTAGAGTATAGGATTTTTTCTTTTTTTCTTTACAAATTTTAAATAATTTCATTTTCTTTTGACCTTAATTATGATAATTCAGTTGTAAATTTTACAGTTATTCTCCAAATATGCAATACCTTTTTCTCTGCCTCTTTTAATAAATTTTTATCTTTATATTTAGTTTTCAGCCATTTGTTCTTTTGTGTCCATGTGCTTATCTGCTGCATTGGTCTTTTTATATTATCAGTGTCCTCAACTCTGGAATCTTTTCAGATATTTTTACTTCTACTATTTATTCTGCCCCGTTCTCCCTTTCTTTCTGAGAGAGATTAAGATTCTGATAATATTAATCATTCAAATACTTTTCCCTAAGATCTAATACTTTTTGTTCTGTTCTTTCAGGTTTTTAAAATCTGAATTTAGGTTTTTTCTGTTAATTTATATTCCTTTACGTTTATACTTTCTTCTGCTGTGCCCAATCTTCTGTTACGAAGATATTGTTATATTTTAGATCATATACATTTAAAAATTGTTTTTCACATATCTGCTAAAATTTCCCATCAAATCATGCATGATATCCATCTTTTCCTGTAGACACGTTAGAATTTTTATTATAGTAATTTTATGCTCCCTGTGGCAATTGTAATATCTGGGGTTTCTCTGGATCTGCTTCTATTAATCACTTCCTTTTTAATGTTCATCACTTTTTCTTGCTTCTTCAAGTTTTTATGTGAATTCTTATATGTTTGGGAATTTCCTATTTAGTAAGACCTGAGATCCGTGCCCTATAGTGGTTTTGGATACCTATCTCTATTTTACAGATGAATCTTTTGATCTCCAAATTTCTGGAGGTCTCACCACCCTGCTTTATAGCTCTGGGGCTAGATTTGTTGGTGGCCTAGGAGAATTTTTGATCTCAAATCTCACCCCTAGCATTTGTTTTTTTCTTTTGGCTGCAGCTACCCCATAGTCTACGAAGGTGGAAATATCCTCTAGGAAGCTCTAGGAAGGATTTTTCAGCTGCCCAATGTCACCGTAGGCATTTTGTGGTTAGAATCAGAAGTATTTGTATGGAGATGAAGGAGACTGAGCTCTCCCACCCCTCAGTCAGTCCTGATAGCTGAAATCCCTGAGGGATTGTATTTTTCTTCCAGTTCCTCTGCATCTTTCCCATTCTTTCCAAGCTGAAAAGCAAGTTTGCCTGAAATATTTCTTTCAATTTTCCTTTCCTTCCTCAATTTTTTTCTCATCTGAAAATAAGGTGTATCTGAGAGAAATTATCTCTACCCTCTTTCTATTCTCATATTTTTAAGATAATATTCCTGTTACTCAATGAAGGTAATGAGAATGAGGTAGGTGTTAATATTTTCTCACTGCTGCTATTGGGGCTCTTGTGGATTCTGTTTTGTTATACCACAACTGCATTCTTAAAAGTTTAGTAAAATGTAGGCAGGATTCGTTTTATCCCAAGTTATGTCAGATAGGATGTCACAGTTTCTTTTTTGTTTGTGGGGGAAGTATAGCAACAGCTGTGTATTTCCTCTTTTTTTCTTTTTCTTTTTTTTTTTTTTTATGAGACAGAGTCTCTCTCTATGACCCAGGCTGGAGTGTAATGGCACAATCTCTGCTCACTGCAAACTCTGCCTCCGGGGTTCACGCCATTCTCCTGCCTCAGCCTCCCTGGTAACTGGGACTACAGGTGTGCGCCACCACGCCTGGCTAATTTTTATATTTTTAGTAGAGACGGGGTTTCACCGTATTGGCCAGGATGGTCTCGAACTCTTGACCTCATGAGCTGCCCCACCAACCCCCCCGCCCCTTGGCTTCCCAAAGTGCTGGGATTACAGGCGTGAGCTGCCATCCCTGGTCATTTCCCCCCTTTTATCAAGTACTGTCACCTCTGGAAGTTAGATTCTGTAAGTTTCTTTGTATTCCAAAGCTTATAGTGTTACTATTTTTATAAATATGATTTGTAGCTTATCCAGCTTATTTTGTTGGTTTAGGGTGACAGTGCTGGTTTCTTATTGCTTTCTATATTCCTGAAATACTATTTATAAACACATTAAAACGCAACAAAAATATTGCATCCATATCTACAGATGTATCATTTCTGTTGTTCTTTAGCCATTTATAAAGTTTCAAGTTTCTTCCATCATATATAATTTTCCTTCAACCTAAAGACACTATCCTTTACATTTTCGTACAAGTCCAGGTTTGCTGGTGAAGAAACTGTTTCTCTTACAATTTCTTACCTTGTTTTCATCTTTTATAAAAGTATAATCCTACCTAGGTTGCTACGTTTTCCTTTCTTCATGGAGCTATTTAAAGATGTTTTTCATTATCTTCCATCTCACTTTATTTACGATGAGAAGTCAGTGAGGAGTCAGCAGTTACTTTTATTTTGTTTACCTTACCTTATTCTAATCCATCTTATTTCTGTGCCTATATTTAAGATTATTTTTCCTCTGGTTATCAGCAATTTGACGATGATGTGTCTTGGTATGGTTTCATTGTGTTGAGCTTGGATTTATAGGTTTTTTGATAACATTCAACAAGTTGTTTGCTTTTATTTCTTTAAATATATTTCTGCCTAACAGCATTCTTCTGATACTGCAATTTCTTATATGTTTGACTTCTTAACATCGTTCCACAGGTCATTGGATTTTTGTTCCCTTTCCTTTCATCCCTTTTTATCAGTATTACAGCATAGTTTGTACCTATTACCCTGCCTCCACTTACATAGATTAGCAGAGCTCTTCTTCAATAACTCTCTTTTTGCTAGTACACTGCCCCACAAATTCAAGCCACCTGAGACTCTCTGCTCTCCAATCTTTGTCTTTTCAGTTTAACAAGACTGTTCATACTTTGCCTTGTTTCCCCTTCTTGCGCTGTGATTTGGAAGATGTCTCCAGGGGTAATTATAGAATTAATTTTTAACTCAGTATCTCAAGGATCACAGTTCTGTATTTATTCATTTCCAATGTCTAAAACTTGTTGTTTTATATATTTTTGTAATTTTTAAAAATATTTTTGTAATTTTATTTGTTAATGCTTATTTTGGAAAGGGTAGTTTAATACCAGTTAGTAATGAACAGAAGATTCTATCTTTATTTGTTGATAATGATCATTTTTATTAACGAGATCAACATTTCATATGGCATCAAATAGGTGTTGTGCTGGACACCTCTTAACCTCAGTAGGGAAGGATCCAGGTTCAAGAGGCGGAAGAAGAGACCCAGAGCCAGCAAGTGAGATATGGGGTTTGATTGGGGGATTACACAGAGGGAAGAGTCCAGTGGTCTCAGCCTGGACTGCATATCTGCCTTATGCACAGTCCAGTGGTGGCAGGCTGGTCAGGAAAACCACAACTGCTTGCAACTTATATAGCATTTAACACCCTCCCCTTAACAATCTCCACCTGGCAGCCTCCATTTAACCCAAATTTCAGGGCATCAATCTTCTGTACAGCCCATGTTCCACTGGACAAGTTGGGGGCTCAGATGTTTCTCATAACCAAGGAATGAATCTCCGGATTGGCCCCTCCTGGATTCCCTAGCTCAGGACACACATCAGGTGCATCTTCAATCTGGGGTCATTCTAAGTATATGTTTAAGTTATTGCTATCAGGGGCTTTTACCCTACAAAAGGCATTAAATAATTAAAAGTCATAGAATATGCTTTAATTAGAAAATTAGGCATGATATTTCCAGGATGATTTCATATTTATATTAAATTGAAAATATGTATGATTTTCTACAGCTATTTTCATTCATGGTTTTTAAAACTTCATGCAATGGGCTGAGTAAGGTAGCTCATGCCTGTACTTGCAGCACTTTGGGAGGCTGAGGCAGGGGGATTGCTTGAGCCCAGGAGTTTGATCCCTGTCTCTACAAAAAAAAAAAAAAAAAAAAAATTACCCTAGGGTGGTGGCACTTATCTGTAGTCCCATCTACTCAGAAGGCTGAAGTGGAAGGATCATTTGAGATGAGGAGGTCGAGACTGCAATGAGCCGTGATCGCACCACTGCATTCCAGCCTCCAGCTTGGGTGTCAGAGGAAAACTTTGTTTAAAAAAAAAAAAAAAAAGAAATGAGAAAAAGAAAACCTGATGCAACATATGAGAACTTTTAATCAAATATATACTATTATTTTTATTTTTGAGAATTGGTTTCAATAGCATATACTCAAGATCAAACTGAAAAATGAAAATTGTCAAAGTGTTTATTTAAAATTAAATTTGGATAAATATACGTTGATTAAGATTTTAAAAAAAGGAAAACAGAATGTAATATCTTGTTGAACATACTGTTAAGTGAAATCACTGATGGCTGCTTCCCAGAAATTATCTTTAAAAATCCACATATATAACCAATAAACTATTTTAATATTTAGGGAACTCGGAGCTATTGTGGTAAACACTCAACCTTGTTATTTTTGAGAATAAGATTTTTGTATTTTCAGTTAAGATGTGAAGATTGGCCGGGCACAGTGGCTCATGCCTGTAATCTCAGCACTTTGGGAGGCTGAGGCAGGCAGATCACCTGAGGTCAGGAGTTCGAAACCAGCCTGCCGAACATGACAAACCCTGTCTCTACTAAAAATACAAAATTTAGCTGGGTGTGGTGGTGGGTGCCTGTAATCCTAGCTACTCAGGGAGGCTGAAAGGTAATAGCTTGAACCCAGGAGGTGGAAGTTGCCGGTGAGCCAAGATCACACCACTGCACTCCAGCCTGGGCAACAAAGCAAGGCTCATCTCAACAAAAAAAAAAAAAAAAAAAAAAAAAAAAAAAAAAAAGTGAAGGTTGATCTATGTCAAGATAGTTTATAAAGATGAAAAAAATTCATCAAGAATTTGTTATCTTCAAAGTCATGCTGCAAGCTAACAAATATTGTTTTTTATTGTTTCTGTTTAGGCTATTGAATTGACCTACTTACAGATCTTCAAATATGCCTCTAATTTTTTAAATATCTTTATGTAACAAGATGTCCTTCATGGTCTAGGGTATGTTTTCCTGAACCCCCAGGCCTACAATCTCGGCTGTATATCTCTTTTGGTTCACCCATGGAGTACCCTGGACATACTTAAAAAATGGCACGCTTAATTTGCAGAGTTATAATAATCTTTTGACTGCTTTGTCTTTCCTACTTGATTTTAAATCCCACAAAACTATGAATGGTATATTATTCATCCCTAGTGTATAGCCTTTACTACAGAATAAATATTAATACTTGTTAAGCAAACAAGTGAAATTAGTTCTCTATTCTAGATTGCATACAAATATTATTCTACTAGGAATATGAATATGAATTAAATCATTGGATGCTAACATTCTATTTTGTGTCTTCTGTTACAGGCTCTTAAATCTGATCTACAATGGAAAAAATTCTTTTTTATCTGTTTTTCATTGGCATAGCAGTGAAATCTCAGATCTGTCCAAAGCGTTGTGTCTGTCAGATTTTGTCTCCTAATCTTGCAACCCTTTGTGCCAAGAAAGGGCTTTTATTTGTTCCACCAAACATTGACAGAAGAACTGTGGAACTGCGATTGGCAGACAATTTTGTTACAAATATTAAAAGGAAAGATTTTGCCAATATGACCAGCTTGGTGGACCTGACTCTATCCAGGAATACAATAAGTTTTATTACCCCTCATGCTTTCGCTGACCTACGAAATTTGAGGGCTTTGCATTTGAATAGCAACAGATTGACTAAAATTACAAATGATATGTTCAGTGGTCTTTCCAATCTTCATCATTTGATACTGAACAACAATCAGCTGACTTTAATTTCCTCTACAGCGTTCGATGATGTCTTCGCCCTTGAGGAGCTGGATCTGTCCTATAATAATCTAGAAACCATTCCTTGGGATGCTGTTGAGAAGATGGTTAGCTTGCATACCCTTAGTTTGGATCACAATATGATTGATAACATTCCTAAGGGGACCTTCTCCCATTTGCACAAGATGACTCGGTTAGATGTGACATCAAATAAATTGCAGAAGCTACCACCTGACCCTCTCTTTCAGCGAGCTCAGGTACTAGCAACCTCAGGAATCATAAGCCCATCTACTTTTGCATTAAGTTTTGGTGGAAACCCCTTGCACTGCAATTGTGAATTGTTGTGGTTGAGGCGTCTGTCCAGAGAAGATGACTTAGAGACCTGTGCTTCTCCTCCACTTTTAACTGGCCGCTACTTTTGGTCAATTCCTGAAGAAGAGTTTTTGTGTGAGCCCCCTCTCATCACTCGTCATACACATGAGATGAGAGTCCTGGAAGGACAAAGGGCAACACTGAGGTGCAAAGCCAGGGGAGACCCTGAGCCTGCAATTCACTGGATTTCTCCTGAAGGGAAGCTTATTTCAAATGCAACAAGATCTCTGGTGTATGATAACGGAACACTTGACATTCTTATCACAACTGTAAAGGATACAGGTGCTTTTACCTGCATTGCTTCCAATCCTGCTGGGGAAGCAACACAAATAGTGGATCTTCATATAATTAAGCTTCCTCACTTACTAAATAGTACAAACCATATCCACGAGCCTGATCCTGGTTCTTCAGATATCTCAACTTCTACCAAGTCAGGTTCTAATACAAGCAGTAGTAATGGTGATACTAAATTGAGTCAAGATAAAATTGTGGTGGCAGAAGCTACATCATCAACGGCACTACTTAAATTTAATTTTCAAAGAAATATCCCTGGAATACGTATGTTTCAAATCCAATACAATGGTACTTATGATGACACCCTTGTTTACAGGTAAGAAAAATTAAGCAAATTTGTATACTTACCGTGCATCTTAGTGTAGTACTTGTTAATTTACTACTGATTTTTTTTTTAATTGGCAGTGCTGTTCTGTGTTGTAATTCCATATTTTAAAGTGCATAGTGTAAGCTTTGAAAAAGGTGGTAATACAAGTGGGGAGATATTTTGAATGGTATCTTTTTAGAGAGTTCAATTTATATTTAATATTATGCTTACTTACTTTTTTCCCCTTCATCTAAGAGATGTGACTATCAGAGAACAAGACTGATTTATCATAAAAATTCAAAAACATACCAGAACTTACACATCCACACGAGTGTTCTTTCCTTCAAGGAAGCCACGTTGGGAGGCTATACCGTTATCCCAATGATGCTGCCATTGCTCAAAGCACTTTTGGAATTATCTTTAGAACCTTCGTCATACTATTTTGAATATCCTCAGTGGTGGCAAATCTTCGTCTTTTGAGGGTGAATTTGAATTTTGGAAACAAGCAAAAGCCATTTGGAGTCAAGTCTTGTGAATAAGGTGGGTGATCAAGATGGGTGTTGCCATTTTTGGTAAAAAATAGGATGTAACTATAAAATAATGAGACTGATTCTTTGAGTGATTAAGGGGTGTGTGTGTGTGTGTGTGTGTGTGTGGTTGTGTTGTCTCATGTGTACTGGTTCTAAGACAGTTCCAAAAAGAAACCTTATAAATAATTTGAGCAGTGGAAGTATCACTGGAATTAGGTATGTAATTTCCAAGTAAGGATGATCATGAATAATTTACACCTACTAAAGAATTTCTGGTATGTTTTTCTAAAGTTCAGCCTCACTGATTTATAGTCACATCTTGTCCAATTTTCAGTTAAAACGATATATTTTTACCCTTTCATGTAATTTCACTTGTGAGAGACTTACTATGCCCTGGGAAATGATGCAAAACCACGGCTTTGCATTATATATATATATATATATATATATATATATATATATATATAGTGTGTATATATATATATATATAATGTGTGTGTGTATATATATATGTGTGTGTGTATATATATATGTATGTGTGTGTATATATATATTTATTTCAAAGCCATATGTATATATGTCTATATATATATATATATATATATATATTCTGTTTAAGGTATTCAGAAATCAGATCAGATCAGTTCCTATGTACCCAGATGAATTATTCAATATAATTGATTTTCATTCCTGTATGGAAATGAGAGTATTTTTTTTTTTTAAAGCATGGACTAGTAGGCAAAATTAAACCTAGCCTAGCTAGCCATGTGATCAGCCCGGGGCGGGAAACTACCTGGCTGAGTTTCAATTCCTCGTTATTACAAGGGATAAATTAGTCTAAAGGTCTGTAATATCCCTTCATCACTAAATATCTGGGGACATGGACTGTGATACACGTATATTAACTTAAAGTAATTTGCTCTTGTCATACCAGGCTCTTCACATAACCCATGGACTATTGTCAATGACAAATACCTCTCCCCACCCCACACTTTTTTGTAGCTGTTGGATATTCTATATATTTTAAACATTAGGTCGGTGAAATAAGCCAGATTTTATTTTCCAAATTCCAGGATTTTAATCCTGCAATGACAAGTAAAATTCTGTTTAATCTTGAGGAAATTTCTTGAATCCCTGACCCTTTTTGTTATTTGTAAAATAGTGATAATGCCTGTCTCCTAAGATCAGTTGTAGAGATTAAATTTTAATGTATACAAAATACTTAGTAATGCCTGTTATTTAATTATAAATTAGGTCATATTCAGTTGCAGCTGAAGGAACAGAGGAAAATAGACACCAACAAGAAACTTTTAGAATGTAGTAGATTCAGAGATGTCTATAAACTCTTTTATTTACTTACTTATTTTGAGATAAGGTCTCACTCTGTCTCCCAGGCTTGAGTGCAGTGGCACGATCTCGGCTTACTGCAACTTCTGCCTCCTGGGTTCAAGCAATTCTCCTGTCTCAGCCTGCCCAGTAGCTGGGACTACAGGTGCCCCCCACCACTCCCAGCTAATTTTTATATTTTTATTAGAGACGGTGTTTCACCATATCGGTCAGGCTGGTCTCAAACTCCTGACCTCAGTTGATCCACCCGCCTTGGCCTCCCAAGGTGCTGGGATTACAGGCATGAGACCCTGCAGTGAAAGTATCACTGAAATTAGGTGATATTAGATTTAGGCACTGCCTAAACTCTTGCAGTTTATAAATTGTGCTCTGATGGAAATTTGCAGTAGCATACAACGGGATGAGGGATTTATGCTGTGGTCAACAGCCGTGCGTTGTTCATGTTTCTAGGATAATATTACTTATATGTTTTCGTTATCCTCATTTATAGATAAAAACTTAATGCGGTCCAAGTGTTGACTGCATTAAAAAAGGATTATATTTGTAAAGAAAATACTTTAATCTTAGTAATAATCTTAGTTATTAAATATATATTTACTGGGTGCCATTTCATTTTTCTGAAATGGAAAATAAATGCTTTAAAATGAGTATCTATTTAGACTTCTAATGTGATTGTCAACATTTTCCCTTCTTTCAAATTTGCTTTTAGTCATGGACGTATTGTAAGTGGTAAATGGATTTGTTTCGCAGTCAGATAATGTCACAGTCACACCTTTCAAAAGTAATTTGTCATCGATGATTTTTTAGCAGTGTTTTTTATTAGGAGTTCTCCTTTGCCAAGCAATGTAATTAGTAAGCTTGTGAAGGCTTGGTGTAGGCACGATTAATATAGCGCAGATGCTGACAAGGACTTTTAGCCTTTTTAACTAGGTAAATATGAGATTAGATCATTTTTCAATAATTCATATGTTATAAATGTACTTATCTTAATGAATACTAAAATGACACCGAACTAAAGTCATAATGACTTTCTGTGTATATGTTTCGTTTTGTTATTAATATTAACACAAATTCCATTGTCTCTCAGAATGATACCTCCTACGAGCAAAACTTTTCTGGTCAATAATCTGGCTGCTGGAACTATGTATGACTTGTGTGTCTTGGCCATATATGATGATGGCATCACTTCCCTCACTGCCACAAGAGTCGTGGGTTGCATCCAGTTTACCACGGAACAGGATTATGTGCGTTGCCATTTCATGCAGTCCCAGTTTTTGGGAGGCACCATGATTATTATTATTGGTGGAATCATTGTAGCATCTGTGCTGGTATTCATCATTATTCTGATGATCCGGTATAAGGTTTGCAACAATAATGGGCAACACAAGGTCACCAAGGTTAGCAATGTTTATTCTCAAACTAACGGGGCTCAAATACAAGGCTGTAGTGTAACGCTGCCCCAGTCCGTGTCCAAACAAGCTGTGGGACACGAAGAGAATGCCCAGTGTTGTAAAGCTGTCAATGACAATGTCATTCAATCTTCAGAAACTTGTTCGAGTCAGGACTCCTCCACCACTACCTCTGCTTTGCCTCCTTCCTGGACTTCAAGCACTTCTGTGTCCCAAAAGCAGAAAAGAAAGACTGGCACGAAGCCAAGTACCGAACCACAGAATGAAGCCGTCACAAATGTTGAGTCCCAAAACACTAACAGGAACAACTCAGCTGCCTTGCAGTTAGCTAGCCGACCTCCCGATTCTGTCACAGAGGGGCCCACATCTAAAAGAGCACATATAAAACCAAGTAAGTTTCTCACTTTGCCTGCTGAGAGATCCAGAGCGAGGCACAAGTACTCCCTCAATGGAGAATTAAAGGAATACTATTGTTACATTAACTCGCCGAACACATGCGGACTGTTTTCTAAAAGAAGCATGTCTATGAATGTGATGTTTATTCAGTCTGACTGTTCTGACGGTCATAGTGGAAAGGCAACTCTCAAATTCTGAGGGGGTACTGGAAATCTCTGTGTAATTTATAATTTCTTTTTCGTGAAAAATCATTTTGAGAGCTCACAAAGAAGATTGGAATTTGCAATTCCAATGCCGTGTATAAATCAACCTTCTCAGGTACAGTATATATATATATACATATGTAACTATATATATGTATGTATGTATATGTATACTGGAAGGAAACATAAATAAAATGGATAAGGGAAAAAGCAAGACATAGCAGCAGTGCCTTTCCCTATTCTAAGACCAGCTCCTAGGACTGGCCACAGCAGATTAAAAAAATGAAAATTGTTGTAGAAAAAAGTATTGCATAAAAAATGATATTTCTCTAATTTTCCAAAGGGCCGCCTATGGATAACTGATATTTTTAATAAGTAGACTGTGTATTTTCTTTCAATGGTAATAGTGTTTGCTTTGTTTTTAGGGAAATGTTGTAGAAAACAACTTCATGTTGCTAAATTATTTAAAATAAAATATTCAGTTAGTATACCGAGTTAATGTTAAAATTAGTTCCCTTCTAAACAACATCCTTGGTGCAGGTGCCTTAATGGTTGTAAGATATTTCTCCTCCATGACACACCTTTTTCAGTGGAAAGGAGAAGAAAGTGCAATTTATTTTGCATTTATGAAAACTCTAATCAGTTTTAAGTCACAGGCTACAAATTCCTATGCATCTACATGGACATGTGAAGATTTTTTCATTCATTTAATACACATTTTCTGAATGAATGAGTTTTATGTTGTTCTTAACGCAAGATAAAGAGGGAGACAAACATACAAGACTGCCTTTATCAAAGGGGTGTTTATTTTTATCACCAAGTAAAATTTAAAAACGTCTAATGGTGTTCTTATTATATTTATAAGTCATATAAAGTCATTGCTCATTAAGCAGATAGTGGATTTTTTCCCATTTGCACTATAGTTTTTGCATTTGAATGTTCTCCTTTTAAAGTAAATGCATTTGCTATTTTAACCAAAAGCTGTGATAAATTTAACTAGAAATCATGCCGTTTAGCAAGAATACATAATTTTTTAAAGCAGGGTTTTAAATTTAGTAGAAACTAATATTGCTCCTGGATAATGTGGAATTATTAGAAATTTACTGAAATTAAGGTCTGTAGATAAATGTTTCTATTCACTCCTTGAAAAATTTAATTATATAACAATTTGATGGTGTTTTATTAAAGATCTATAAACAGGTTACCATCAAAGAGGTTTTATTTTGTTTTGTTTTGTTTTTAGAATAAGGCTCACGTGAGAACTTAGACCCATTGCTTTGCACAAAAGAAATGACATTTTAGCCATATCATAAGATAGGTACTTTACTATCTTATGTCAAGTACTCTTTGGAGGTAGGTTAAACACACAGTAAAAGTTTATTAATTTTTTCGGATCATTTGAAATACCACTTAAGACACAAGTAAGGAATGTGGAATCGTTAATTTCCTTCTGCTAAAAGCATATACAACAATTTCAGTTACTGTTAGCTTCACAAAGCCACATCTTCTCATACACAGTGTATCATGATGCCATTCAATAGTATGTAAGGTTAAAGTAGTTAGAGATTACTTTCAGTGCCAGTGTTGAAAATAATTATCCAATGGGCTTTTAGTTTTTTAGGTATTTGCTAAATCCCTTCTTTGCCCTGATTCTCTTCCTAAAAAGTTTACTTTTCACATTTGCAAAGTCTGATTATCCTTCACTGCCCAGTTATTTATTGCTTGTAAGGAATAGATGAGGTCACATGTGGTCGTAGTTTGCGAAATCAAAAGCAGCACTCAGAGTGAAATGTATTTTCAGCACTATTAATATAGTAATGCTCTAATTCCAACTAAATATTTTTAATTAACATCAATTGCATAATTCCTCAATAGGTGTTGATTTGCAGAAGCATACTACTTTTTCCCTTCTTAGATTTATCAGCATAGTATTAAAAAATATTGAACATACAAAAGCTTTCAAGACTTAAAGAAATGAATCTTCAAAGACTTTCTGGGATTATGAAGGTTGTGATCAAAGATAAGGATGCTCTGAAATCATGCAACATTAGCAAGGTTAACATATGTACTATAAGTTACTGATGAACTTACTTACTATTTTCCAGTATTTTTAAAAATCAATTGCCTACTTATGTTTCTAATAAAGTTTGATTAAATATCTTTCATTTCTCACAGACATTTAAAATTCCATATTTAATCATATGAGATTTATTTTGTTTGACTAACACCATTGAAAATAATTTAATTTAATAATTTAATAAGTTTAATAATTTAATGTTATTTAATATATTTTTAATATGATCATTTTTACAATATTTAAACCAAATTCTTGAGCACTTGTTCTTAAAAATGATAGAAAGGTGAGTATCTGGCCTGCGATTTTGCCCTTCAAAAACTCTATACTTTGAGAGATTAACAAAAGTCTGGATTATCAAGAAGGTCAAAATTTTTTTGTATTTGTTTATAAACATATGAAGAAATTTTTGCTTAAAGTAATTGCAGTGTGAAGTGACTGAATAGTAAGTCTGCGGAAAAGTTGGGGATAATATTACCTATCGTGATGTCTGAAACATAATTGTTGCTTAGATGAATAAATGAGTAAATGAGTAGATAAATATGGCCATGGAGTAAGGTGTGGAAATAAGAATTTTCATTAATTAGTGCAATACAGATTTGTGATCTAAATATTATATTACCATAAGCAACAAATTCTCTGTCCTTTTCTTGTTTTGCTTTCTGTCATTCATTATTTTATTCCTCATTTAAACAGTCGTATATATGTGATCTGAAGCATCTGGTTTGCTGTTGTTTCTGACTATATGAAGATTATATATACATATATATTATTTTTGCTTTCTCGTTCTTATTTTTCTTTTATTTTTGTCATTTTACATTATAGTTTCAGCTTGTTCAATGTGAGAACAAACAAAATAATGTGTTTCCTGTTGTGCACGTATTGATGATGTTTACTTCAGACTTTTTTTAAAATTGTGTTCCTGCATTATTTTTGTCCCTTTTGAATAATTGTCCCCCAATTGAAAATATAAAATTATTATTACAGTAGTGTCATAAAGGGATAATGAAGCATCTAACGTGGCCCCAAATTTTAAGAAGCAGTATATTTTAGTTTGATGGATATTATTTATGTTACTCTACAAATATATAAATACCTAAAAAGATTAAATACAACAATTTAAAGTAGACACAGTGGCCGGACACGTTGGCTCACACTGTAATCCCGGTACTCTGGGGGCCCGAGATGGGCAGATCACTTGAGGTGAGGAGTTCAAGACCAGCCAGACCAACGTGGTGAAACCCTGTCACTAGTAAAAACACAAAAAAATTAGCAGCGGGCGTGGTAGGAATCCATAGTCCCAGCTACTCAGGAGACTGAGGTGGGAAAATCGCTTGAGCCCGGGAGGTGGAGGTGGCAGTGAACTGACATCCCACCACTGCACTCCAGCCTGGGTGACAGAGAGAGACTCTGTCTCAAAAGAGAAGAAAAAAAAAGTAAATAAATGAATAGACAAATTAGACACAGTAACACTCAAACTGTGGCCAGTTTATTTCCCTTTTTTTTTTCTAACCATTAAAGGAGTCAGTGGGGGTCTCAGTAAGTTGTTTCATGCTTTAAAACAGTGGGTTTTTACCTGCTTTGTAGATATATTTTACTTAAAATTTTGGAATATAAGTTTTGAACCATTCTAAGAAATCTCTAAACGTAACAAGTCTAATCTTTGAAAGATGCATAGTTTCTCCACAAATTTATTAACAATTAAAAACATAAATGTGTTCCATTTGTCTCCAGACATCTTTTTCTTTTAGTTTTGTAATGTATTTTCCCTTCAATTTAAAGTACTTGCATCCAATATAAATTTTATTATTTTATTTGCTTGTATTTTTGAAAAGAAAATACATCATTTATAAAGCAAAAACTTTAAAAGTTGCCCTAAAATTTACACTATTTGCCTTTTAGTTCTTAAATTTAACATTATAGCAATAAACGTAAGATTTCTTAAAATTCCAATAGTTTAAAAAATCCATAAATATAAAGTATCATCTTTTGGGTAGAATTGTGAAGCAAATTAGACATTTCTTAAGAAGACAGCAAATACAAGCCATTGTCTTCTCAGCATAGTTGATTTCCAATTGCATTTTGTAATGCTAAGAAAACAATGTTCATTTCTATTAGACAGAATGAAGAATATCTGCTGTCTTTCCCTTGTTCAGCCTTCCCTTGTTTCAAGAATAGTCCGGTGATTTACTTTAACGATGTATGCTTCTGTGTGAGTGTGAAGTGTTTTGAGGAAGGGACTTCTGCACAGAGGTTCATTGTATGTGAAAAGGATATTTTTCTTATCCTTTTATGTTGCTAATGATAACACTGTACCTTACAATGTTAGTGATATTTAAGTAAATTTATAGACAAGAAATATGTCATTTTTGAAATGGCATTGAGAAAAGAATAATCAAAATTAATATTTGAATTTTTACTTTCAAAGGACAGAGCGGCCAGTTTCTTTCTTCCCACGCTAGATAAATATATGCTAGTATTATTAATAAAATTAGTTTGTTCACATCTTTATTATTTATTTATTTATTATTATGTTTTTCCACAGAAACAATCAATTCATGTAGCAGGGTACAGAAGGCCACTTAAAAACAGTGGTAGTCCGGGCTCAGTGGCTCACACCTGTAATCCCAGCACTTTGGGACGCCGAGGCAGGCAGATTATGAGGTCAGGAGATCGAAACCATGCTGGCCAACGTGGTG
Source organism: Nomascus leucogenys (assembly GCF_006542625.1). Lineage (NCBI taxonomy): Eukaryota > Metazoa > Chordata > Mammalia > Primates > Hylobatidae > Nomascus > Nomascus leucogenys. The sequence goes on from NC_044381.1 coordinate 100,194,884, forward strand.
AAACCCCGTCTCTACTAAAAATACAAAAAATTAGCTGGATGTGGTGGCGCGCACCTGTAATCCCAGCTACATGGGAGGCTGAGGCAGGAGAATCACTTGAACCCCGGAGTCAGAGGTTGCAGTGAGCCAAGATTGTGCCACTGAACTCCAGCCTGGTGACACAGTGAGACTCCATCAAAATAAATAAATAAATAAATATTAAAAAATAGAGTGGTAAGCATATTGTTTTGATTGGGCCATCCTAAAAATGTGGTGTTATCTGAAGAGGGATATAGAAAGTAACAATTTATAACCAGGAGTATATTTAAGTAGTAAATTACCACTCTAAGTTACTGTTAATGCATTGGGCATTTCATCAAATTACACAAATAGTCAATATAACAAAATAATCACTGATTACTCTGGTAAGTGTAATGTACACTTAGAATGATTGTCTTCTGATTATGTTCAGCACTTTCAAAGTCAAAATTTAGGATCTAAAGTTAACATTGAATAAATATATACATCACGTACATTTGTATAAATATATATGTGCTCAACAAATATCTGCCTATATATGTATTATATAGACATATATTTATACTCATAACATTAATCAGCTAAAATCATAATTTTGTGTCCTGCAATATAGACTGAATTTTAATTACTATGAAAACATAGATTTAAATGGACTGGCTATCAGAGAACTTCTCCCAGAAATACAATAAAAATTATACCTGTTACTTATCAGATAACAATAGAATATAAAGTACAAATTTAATTTTCTGCATTTTCTTAATGATAACCATCTCTACAACCTAATTTCATCCATTTCAAACTTGGTGACTGTTATGTTCATGATATCTGAAAACAAAAACAAAATATTTTCAAATTCATTCAGGAATAAGCCATGATGGCCCTTTCATTTAACGTACTTGTGTTTGGAAGTGGTTGAACATTTAACCTTATCTGGCACATAGGTTATGTGCATATTATGTTTCTGCTCTAGAATATGTCTAATAAATAAATATTTGAGTAAAATCAAGGAGCTTATGAAATATACCATGCTGGCTATTGGCTCTACCATAATATAATTCTGTAATCATTTTTTCATCTGTAATGTGAACATCTCCTATTATTGATTTTATGTAGAATCTAATCTCCAAAGACCATTGTATATTTACATGAATATTTGTGCTGAAAGTTTTGTAAAAAACAATTTGTCTCAGTCTTGTGACACTCACCTGTGAATCCTAAGAAGGACTTAACCTTTACTCCTAGTTTTCTGTCATGTCACTTCTCAATGATTAGACGTATTTGCTTAAAAAGAAGGCATTTTGGAAAAAAATAGAATGTGTGCTGCACAGGTTTATGTAATGGTATTAAACTTTTATAGGCAATTGGAACCTACATATAAACATTTAAAGGAAAGTTGTTTTTAGAATGTTAGTGTCTTACACAGGGATGAACAGGTACTTGTGAAAATATTAGCTATTGTCTGGGGAGTAGGTATTGAATGACGGTTAATATTGTAAATGATTCTTTTGTACTCCATATGGTGAACATAGTTAAACTATATTTTCTGCTTTGAGTTCTTTTTTCCTTGATGTATTTTTGCATATTATTCATATGAATCTATATAGATGAAATGTCAACTGTGAGAAAGAAAATGAACAGAAACTTGATTATCTTATTGAACTCTGTCAGGAATACCAAATGCATATTGAAAATCACTCATTTTAGTTATTAGAATAACATTTTAGAAAATTATGTTTTTAAGCATTACGAATAAGAAAGTAGACACAGAGAACTGAAATATTATAAAAGTTCCTCTTCTGCAGTTAACCCATGCAGTTAACCCATGAACTGGTAAGTTTTTTTAAAAAAACATCTTTAGATAAATCTTTGTTAATTCTTGATATGAAGTATTACCAAGATTTCGGTATGAAGTTTTTTGAATCTATTTCTCTTAAAAATTGAATTGTTTATGACACTGAACATTTTATTCCCAGATGCTTTGCTGACTAATGTTGACCAGATTGTCCAGGAAACACAGGTGAGATTCTTAATACCTATAACATACTTCAACACTTAAATGGGTGTACACTTTTTATAAATTAACTTTAAGTAATTAATTTGCTAATTTGTGTAGCTTGTTGAAATTTTCTTTTAAAACTTACTTATAATTCTAAACAGTGAAGACTAAAGTTTAGTTTGATTAAGTGAATTCACAGTTTCTAAATTTAGAGATATTTGGGGTTAACTAAACATCTCTGCTTTGTCCTGTAAGAAATAAAGTTAATGATAATAGTGATGCGTGCAACTTTGGAGTCACTCTTGTAGTCATACATGATACAATGTGCATTTTTAAAAATATTTCCAAATGTGAAGACAGTACCTTGATAAGAATGTATTTACTCCTATCCTTGACCTCCACATCCTAATAAGAGCTGAGATGACACAATATACCTCACTGAAAACAGATGAACAGAAGTGTTTCACTGTTGTCTAAAATGAATGAAGCCTCTTTAAAATGGAGCAAAAGACTACGTATGAAATATTCATGGTATTACTTTTGTCAGCAACCAATTATTCTTCTTGAGTGGTTTTTTGGGGGGATGTTTGAAATGAGTATTTGATTCTTGAATTTTAATTGGATCAGAGAGTGTGTTTCCAGAGCAGAGAAGCACTTTAGCAATCTGTTCAAACAGCTGGAAGCATCAGCCATTTGCTTGAGGTTTGGCACACACACAAAAATTCTGCTTTTAACATTTCTAAAAAAGGCCATTGATTTATTTACTGGTAGTAAAAATAGTGTCTTGGTTTTTAACATTTTATATTTAAAAGAAAAACAACTTTGTCAATCTTTCAGGATCTTCCCTAATGAATTCTATCCACAAATCAAAATGTTTTCATGCATCATTTCTTTACTGAATTTAGAATATCATTCTTATGTTGCAAAAAACAGCAGATGGCTCATTGGAAATACTGAAACAGTCAATAGCACAATGGCTGGCACGTGTTTGTGTTCTGTTGTATGCAGTGAATTGACCTGCATGAAGGTGTCTTGTTTCTCCGTCACCCCTTTTGTTCTCCCTCTCTCTCAATTTTAAACTTTCTTCTTCTTTCTCTTTCCATCTCTCTCTCTACCCATCACTCTCTCTCCCTCTTTGTCTCTCTTTCTCTTTCTCTCTCTTTCATTTGTAAAGTTCATTTATCGTGTAACTTTAATAAATCATATCCAGCCAACCTGAAATTTAGGATAGGATACCTTTATACAAGAATTAGGAAACAGATGATTAATCTATAAGGAACACAAGCCAAAATGGTACTAAATGTTGTATCAAAATTTGGAAGCAGGTGAGTAAATGTCTACATAATTTTTCAATTATCAATTTAAAGAATTTTCGAAAGATTCACGTTTGAAATGGAATATTGTATATTATTTTGCTTATGTATTTATTTTAGTATATTATTAGAAATGGAATTCGGACTTTCTTTGGAAATCTTTGTACTACTAGATATAACACGAAATTTTGCAAATGTGATACATACATAAAGCTTTTAATAATGACTTTTTATCTTAAAGTAATTAGTATTACAAAAATAAGAAAATATCATTAAAAATAAATGACTGTCATAACATTATAGAAAACTTCCCTTCATACTTAAGCTACCTTGTTCCTCTTTCTATAAATATTAGCAAGTAAAACAAATCCAAAGACAAATAACAGTTTTAACAAAATTCAGTGGCAATACATCATTCACTTATTAGCCAGCTCCTTGCTACCTTTCTATTATCAGATTTAAGTGACTGTATGACCCCAAGGTAACTATTCTTGATTCTTGGTAAATGATTTGTGCTATAGCAGGCCTGTGTCTACCACTGTGGGAAGACCAAACAGTGATGCTCCTACTGAAGACAGTGTGTGACCTGTGTGTTTTTAGCTTTGTCATAGCGTTTCACATTGTCAGTGTGTGAATGAACAGAGGTGGAGAGCGGGCAGAGACCCTTTGTGACTGCAACTCTTCAGCTCTGAGTTTTCTGTAGCCAGTCATACTGAGGTACCTGTTAAGGTGAATTTTTTTCTAAACATAGAGAGTTAAAACACTTACTTCATTTCCATTATTCAGAATATGCCCCATGCCAATTTTCTTTTTTAGAAGCCTTTAGCAATGTATATAGAAGTAGAGTGGCCTTGAAATATTTTAATGTATAATATATAATACAACTCTTTTATAATATAATCATAAAATTTCAATCACACTAAAATGAGTTGAGAGGAAAGGGGAAAGGAATTACGCATAAAATTAATGCTGATGACTCTACGTGGAAATTGGCACTTACCTATAAATTTTCCTTGTGTTTGGCTAAGATTTTTATCTTTACAAGGAACACAGTAAAACAATAGTTATGCTGTTTGGCAGTTAAGTAAGAAATAGTTGAGTGTTTCCATTTATACTGAAAGTGCCTTAAATAAAATTTCTTAGGAATGGTTTGCTGTATTCTGACCAATAAAATATGTATGCATTTGTGTGTGTGTGTGTGTGTGTGTAGCTTTGCACAAGAGCTATAGCTTATTCTGTGATTGCTTGCACAGGCCTTTAAGATAATTGCTTCCTAATTTTAATAAATTTAACTTGCGGTTAGTCCACATTTAATAACAAGCAAAAATGTAAACTTTGCAATAAAATCTCTGTTACAGATGAGTACAATTTTTTAGATAAATAATTAATATACAAATTAATAAAAAGCTAATATTGATTATAAATACATAACAACATTGATAAAACTATGGGAAAACACAGGGTTAGGAAAATACATGAAATAAGAGCCAAAGAGAAAAGCAAATTTTGTACACATGATGCAAATATGCTTCCAATATATTTCCAGGTGAGTGTGATCAGTGTAAAATACTTGCTTCTGCAGGAGGAGGTTCCCATGAAATTCTTTTCAAGTAAATTTTCTGAAGTAAGGGTAAGAGAATAAACACATATGTAGGAAACATTTGGCTATTTTTATAATAATTAAAGCATGTTTTTAACATATATATTGGAATATCATACCAAATTTTAAAAAAGGAGAGCCTTTGTGTCAGCAATGACCTTTAGAAATCATCTCCTTGCTTAGACATCCTAGCTATAAAATATCAAAATATTTCACAGTTCTTAATTACATTGAGAATAGGGGCAGTAATAAATGTTTTCCCACAATTCATCCAATGTCAGGATATTTTTGTCTTCTCTTAATGTTCAGGGAGCTTGCATTTCTTATTTGTCTTTTAGTACTGTTAATAAGACTGTCCACAGATTTTTGCATGATATCCACTCACTCTTAAATGAGGACAGTAACCAAAACATCCTAAACCTACTACAACTTGATTATTTTTAGTTTTTGTAACATTTTTACCATATTTAGTCTGCGTTATTTGTATTGCTTGATACTCTCGTAATTTTGTGTTTTATGTTTAGATATTTATGGAATTACTATAGGAGCTATCTATTGATAAGTAAATTAAGAAGTGTCATTTTGGATATTCTATTAAATGCCAGTTTTTATTTGGCTTCATATTATTTGATAATTTTAATATTGCTACATCTTCAGAGCAGACAAACTTCATAGTTCACAAAATTTTTGTTATTTCCTAATATTCAAATATAAACCATAATTTCAGTTTGTTAATGTCATTATTTAATGTGAAATTCAAGGAAATCTTTAAGATATGTCAGCTTATAAAATCATTAACTTGATACTAAATTAAAGTTTGCTATCCTGGAACCATTTATTACTTAAAAACTTAAACTAGTTATTTTTCCACTGTCATTTTCCTCCTATGTGTACTGCAGCTTTTACTACGTTATTACTTTTTGTAACTTGAGCTTTTTTGTAACACCTTTTTTGTGTCAAAGGGAGTATATCACTTGAAATATAAAAAGAGAAAACATGTTGATATTCAATTTTACCAATATGAGCTCTGCAATGAACCAAATAAAGAAGAATTTAGTAATATATACCATTACATTTTTACAGTGATTTTGCAATGTTTTTCTTAGCATATTCCAGGTAAATTATGATAATGATGTCTATATTTCAGTAGCTTTTTAAAAAGTAATTCTTTTTTTACAAATAAGATACACACCGGTCCCTTAACAATCTTCGCATATATGGTGCATTTCTTATTAGCTATCCAAAATTATTATTTTTGCTAAAATCAATTTCACTATTCAGGTTATCAATTATTTTGACATATTTTCTTAAATAAAATATCTTTACAGCATTTTACCTACCTTCACGTAAAGTTACCAAAATAATCTTTAATATACTTTAATAACTTTGTCACATAAAATTATCTAAAGATATTCTACATCAACATTTTAATACAGAATACTAAATAAATGAATCTCTATTTCATGATTCATTCGTGCCATGCATTTTATAATTCCCAAAATAGAAAATTGTAAAGATGCAGTTGCTTTTTAGTGGAAAAGAGAAAATTACTTGTACTCACGTATATGAAAGCATATATTTCTCAAAAAATTATTTTCCATTTTCATCAAGAATAGACTTCATTAGACATATCTTAAATCCATGAAGACTGAGAACACATATTAGAGGAAAAATATTTTCACAGTTGTATGTTTAAATATTTTTATAAAACGGCTTTGACATTATTTTCCTTCAAAATCATGTTTAATTCAAACACGGAATGCCTTTAAGAGTTACTGTGAGTTTTCCATTTATTTTGTTTTGTGGGTGAAAAACTGATTAGTTAAGATGAATAATTTACTACCATTAAATGTATTATTAAATATTTGTAAAATTTTAAAACATTTCTAGAATAATTTTTAAAATTTATAAGTAGCATGCATTAATAACTGCAATTATTATTTGTTTTTCTTACCTCGAAATTATATATGTGAAAAACAAAGCAAGAGAAAATGCCATTTTACAATGTAGCTTTGACTTTACGTAATTAACTAGGCTTCATATACTTAGATTTAAAAAAAAGATACTTTTATATATTCACCAATTTGAAGTTACCAAGCAACATTTTTTGTTCATATGCATGTTTAGATAGTTTTCATGGGTGTGTGCTGTATTTCATGGCAAGAAACTCCTGCTTGGGTGCTTACCTTTAGTTACTTTTAGATTGCTAGCACAATGATCTTATTAGCTACGTGTTTTCTTTCTTTCTTGTTTTTTTTTTCCTTTTTCTTTTTCTTTCATTTCAGAGGCTGCAGTTAATCTGAAGAGCACCACTTCTCCTCTCTCTCCTGAAAAAATTTGCCACTGATATTTTTACTGGATAAAATTCAAAAATGTTTCAATTCACAAAGGCTAATTGTTGAACTGGTGTCGTAGAAGAAATTGTCTGCAGGAGCCAAGGTGAAAGTCTCTGATGACGGCGGAACTGGCTCCATTAGACCATGGTTCATCCTCTTTTAAAACCAAATTTTTTTTTCTTCTGGCCTACAAGTATTTTTTTTTTAAGAAAGAAAAAAAACCTACATTGGCATCAAGTTCTGTATCAATCCATCTTACATTGCCGTCCATGATTTAACAGACTGTAGAATCTTGAATAATCTATATCACTTTAACAAATAAATGTTTTACTATGACAGAATTTGCACACTGCCTGATTTGTGAAAGTACCCATTGCTTCAAGTGTGAGTGGTGGAATAATTATTGCAAGAACTAATACTACTGTTTTACATGTAGGCCGTGCTAAAACCTTAAGAGATTACAAGCGGCTTTATATATTGCAACTATTTCTTCCATGATTCGGTGCACCTAGTTCTTTGGGAGAGCAGTGCAGCTATTTAAGCAAATTTATACTAATTTTATGCCTCAGTATAGGATATAAAGTGATAAAGGCTCTCTTCTCCTAGTAAAACTTCCAAAATGATCAAGATAGGAATATTATAATTAATCCAAATTGATTCATCGCTTTTGTAGAAAGCCGGGGCAAAAGAGGTTTGAATAATTACAAGCCTTAAGTGCACAGTTCTCGAATTTTGCACAAGTTCAGAGTAAGAACAAAGAATATGCATCTGATTTAATACCAGCACACATAGAACTGAGTTAATTTTGGTGGCTAATACAGGAGAATGCAGTCATATTTAAGCAATATCCAAGCTAAGCATTTCAGAGCTGCCCCTGGTGTGAGGCAGGTCTCAGCTGTGTGAGTTTGGCCAGTTACTTGTGCACAGCAATCGTCCATGTTGTTATAGAATAGATACTAGCGTAAAATTTGAAAGCACGTACATTTATCAGAATACATGGCAAAGGCAATAAGTTGAATAACAATATTTGTAAGAGCATCGTTACTCCCAGTTGAATTCAGACTCTCTAAGATATTATAGATTATATCTCTATTCCTTGGTAATTCTGATAGTTATCATTGACACCAATATGTAGTTTATTTTTTTTTTAAGTTCAAGTGAAATAAGCTAGAAAACTGTTCGCCTTTTAAGAAATTCAGGTTAATCTGTTAATTATTCCACATTTGGACTATTACAAATATCCAGTCATCCGAGGAGAGGTTTCAGGACGTTAGCCATTTAGAACACTTGGAAGCCGTGCTAAGGAACCTAACTACACTGGACAATTTAGATACAGTTGTTTGCATGCACACACATAGAGGCACACACACAGAGGCACACACACACGTACACACACACTCCCTGACATACACAATGCAAGACTGAAACAGAAGTTACAAGTTTGAATTGAATTTTTGTAGTTAACATTTTGTAGTCACGACATTGGGCAATTTACCTAATTCTCTGTTTGACAGTTTTAACACTCTGGAACAATTTTGCTTATGGGTGTGGGTGCATATGCATACATAAATGTGTATGATGATTAAAAAGAGACAGATTGAAGAATGAATATTGCCTCTGCAAATACTTCGCTGTTGTATACAGCTTTTCTCCTAATATACATACGTAAAGAGGGAGTCAAGAACAGGAATGGCTTTCCTGGATCTCAGCTCAGAGTGACATTTTCAGTTATCTTGGTTCCTCAAGGACATTGTCCTGTTTATTCTTACAGTCCTCCCACCCCTTTGGGGCTAATTCTTTTCTTGATGGTGATAACAAAACAGTGTTGTTCATAGCCTGTCCCGTCATCTACTTTTTTATTCGTTCAGGATATTTATGCTATTGTTTTCGAAGGAACAGAATTGTTAGTGAGTTAAAATGAAAGTTAATCACTTCAAGTCTTTACCCTGCATCCCCTATACCTATATCCAAAATTTCCATTTATGCATATATTCGATCAAACAGCGTTACTCAGACACTCATAATGTACACATTTTCTTTTTTTAATGTTGTTTATGAGGAAGAGTAGGCACAGACTCTGATTCTCAAGGTTTGTGAGAATCTATTGTTTTTATGAAATGGTATTTAATTCTTATATTAAGGAGATTAAGAGAACATAGGTGTATACCCATAACTAAATAAGATTAATAATCATTAACAAATAAAGTTCTACAAAAACATAAAGTTCTACAAAACTGGCATGATTATATTTTAAAAATAAGCAGGAGCAATTTGTTTTCGCTGAGCATATTATAAGGTACAGGAATTAGCTAATCTATGGTAACAAGTCTCAATGCTAATGTTAATGGACATAGACTGGAAACCATTTAAATCATCCCCGTTACTCTACATTCCTGGGTAATTTTGAAGTAGTTTAGCTGCTAAAAACATGAAAGTATAAATACATACATCTTATGGCACATCTAATGCATAGTATATATTGTAAAGCACAACAAACACAAGAATTTCAAATAAAAGTGTTTTGAATGCAATAGAGTTATAGCTTAATGAGGTGTGGAAGTAGACTGCAAACTATAAGTTCCTCTTTTGAAAATCTAAAATCATGATTTTTAAAATTTGGAATAATCTTTAGAACTAAAGGGTTCTAATATTTCTAACAGTTTGTAGAAATAAAGTACTGTTAGAAAGGAATAACACACGGAAATAAATCTCTAACATTTATTTTTTATTTTATGTATAATTTTGTAGCTCTCTGGCTAGTTTCTGTACAAGTTTTAATTGTCAGATAAATCACAAAATATTCCTTTTCTTATATATGTAATGTTTTAGGGGACTTTTTTTATTTTTTCTAAAATATACTCATACACTCAGGTTATTTATTCAATCACTCTGTTGTACTTGTTCCAGAAAATTTTTCAAGTTTTATTTCTTTACTTTTATAGTTCCAAAATATATTCATACGGACATTTTATAGATCTAATAATTAATTATCGTGTGCACTTGTGTGTATTGAAACATATGAAATTAAAAATGCCAATTAGGTATAAATTTTTGTGTTCCAGAGTAAAAGTAAAAAAGTAAAAGTATAGTACCAAGTAAAAGTCCCCAGCACCTGATTATTTTATTTAATATAAAATTATATAGGGAGGCTATCTACACTAATTTTAAAGAAGATTTTACTTTGGAAAATATATAACATAAAATTTGACGTATTAACTATTTTAACTGTACAAGCCAATAGTGTAAACTACACTTACCATGCTGTGCAATCATCACCTTCTATTTTAAATATTTCTTAAAAAGCACTTAAAGATTTTTTATGACCCAAACACAAACTCTGTACCCATGTAGAAAATAACACTCATTCCTCCTCTCTCCCCATCTTTAATAGATTCTGGTCTACCTTTCTTCTATGATATGCCTATTCTAGATATGTCATGTAAGTGGAATCATACAATATTTGCCCTCTGATGTCTAATTTATTCCACTTATTGTCATGTATCCAAGGCTCACCCATGTCGAAGTATGCCTCAGATCTTCATCTCCTCTTATGGTATAATGATATTTTATATATCAAATTTTGTTTATCCATCATCTTTTGATGAACACTTTTGTTATTTCTACCTTTGGCCACTGCGAATAATGCTGCAATGCTGCATTGAACATCAGTGTACAGGTATCTGTTGGAGTCTGTATGTTTTCAGTTCTTCTGGATATATATCTAGCAGTGGAATTGCTAGGTCATATGATAGTTTTAATTTTGAGTTTTTTGTTATTTATTTATTTATTTTTGAGACGGAGTCTCACTCTGTCGCCCAGGCTGGAGTGCAGTGGCGTAATCTCGGCTCACTGCAAGCTCCGCCTCCCGGGTTCACGCCATTCTCCTGCCTCAGCCTCCCGAGTAGCTGGGACTACAGGCCCCCATCACCACGCCCAGCTAATTTTTTGTATTTTTAGTAGAGACGGGGTTTCACCGTGGTCTCGATCTTCTGATCTCGTGATGAACCCGTGTCGGCCTCCCAAAGTGCTGGGATTACAAGCGTGAGCCACCACGCCCGGCCGAGTTTTTCGTTACTTTTTTCAGGAAGTGTCATTGTGTTTCCTACCACAGCTGCACCTTTTAGATTTCTTCCACTAATTTGTGAGGGTGTTAGGGTTTCAGTTTCTCCAACTTTTTAATTTTTTTATGGTTTTTGGTTTTGATTTGCATTTTCCTAATAATGAATGATATTGAGCATTATTTTATATGCTTATTGATCATTTGTATATATTCTTTGAAGAAATGTCTACTCAACATTTTTGCCCATTTTAAAATTGTGTTGACTTTTGGTAGTTGTTTATATATTCAGGATACCAGTCCTTTATCTGATATATAATTAGCAAATATTTTTCCCATTTTGTAGATTGTCTTTTTACATTCTTAATAATATACTTTGATGAAATTTTTTAAATTTTTATGAGTCTGATTGTATTTTTTTCTTTTGTTTCTTGTGCTTTTGGTGTCATTTCAAGAACTTGTTTCCCAATTCAAGGTCATGAAGATTGGCCCCTGTGTTTTCCTCTAACGGTTGGGTAGTTTAAGTACTTGCACAAGCCAATGGTGATTATTTTTAGGTAATTGATTTGTTTAGAGTAAATTTTTGCAGACAGTGTGAAGTAGAGGTCCAACTTTGTTTTTTTGCGTGGAAATCCAGTTGTCTCAGCATCCTCTGTTGAAGATGCTGTTATTTTCTCATTTAATTTGGCAGTCTCATCAAAAATTAGTTGGTCAAAGATGTATGGGTTTATTTTTTGGATCTCTATTGTATTCCATTGGTCTATTTGTCTATATTATAGTGTTTTGATTACTGTAGCTTTGTAAGTCTTCAAATCAGGAATTGTGAGTCCACTAACTTTGTTCTCTTTCAAGATTGTTTTGTCTAGTGAAGGCCCCTGGCAATTTCATATTCATTTGAAGTTTAGGTTTTTCATGTTGGCAATAAATCCGTTGGAATTTTTGTAGAGATTGTATTGAACCTGTATATTGCTTTGGGTAGTATTAACATGACAACAATTTTAAAACCTCCAATCCGTGAATGTTGGACGTCTTTCCACTTATTTGTGTCATTTTAATTTTTTTCAACAAGGTTTTGCTGCTATTTAGAAGCACAGTTGATTCTATATGTCATCTTGTACCTTTAACATGGCTGAATGTGTTGATTAGCTCTAGCAGCTTTTTTGTCGATTCTTTGGGAATTTCTCTATGTAGGATCATGTCATCTGTGAATAGAGACACTTTGCTTCTTCCTTTCCAATTTGGATGCCTTTTATTTCCTTTTCTTTTCTAATTTCTCTGGCTAGAATTCCAGTAGAATGTTTAAGAGCAGTAGAGAAAATTGACATCCTTGTCTTGTTATTGATATTAAACATTTTCATATTTCATGATGAGTATGATATAAGCTGTAGATTTTTCATCAATAAGCTTTGTCATGTTAAGGAAGTTCCCTTTTGTTGTCGTTTTCTAGTGTTTTTATCAGGAAGGAGTGTTGGATTTTATCAAATGCCTATTGGTTTTGATTTATCATATGTCCTTTGTCCTCCTTTATTATATTGTGTTGTATTGTATTCATTGATTTTTGATCTGTAATTACCATAGCATTCTTGGGATGAATCTTACTTGGCCATTGTGTATTATCCTTTCACTATACTGTTGCACTTCTTTTGCTAGTGTTCTGTTGTGGATTTGTGTATATATAGCTTTTTCATTTATTATATATATTATATATAATATATATACATACATATATAATGACTTGGTGCAATTTTATTTTTTTATATATATAAAAAATATATAATAAATGTATATGTATATGTATAACATAGGTATTGGTACAGTTTTATTTTCTTGTGATGTCTTTATCTAGCTTTGGTATCAGGTATACATATAATAAATGTATATGTATATGTATATGTATATGTATATGTATATGTATATGTATAGAATAGGTATTGGTGCAGTTTTATTTTCTTGTGATATCTGCATCTAGCTTTGGTATCAGGACTATTTTGACCCCATAGAATGGGTTAAGAACTGTGTCCTCTCTTCTGTTCATTTTCTTAAAGAGTCTGAGAAGAACTGATACAAGTCTCTGAGTTTGGTAGAACTCCCCAGTGAAGCCATCTGGTCCTGGCATGTCTTTTCTTAAAGGTTTTGGATTAGTAATTCAATGTGTTTGTTGTTATAGTCCTGCTGAGATTTTCTATTTTCTCTTGAGTCTGTTAGGTAATTTTTGTGTTTCTAAGAACTGCTGAATTTCATCTAGGCTATCTAATGTTCTAGTGGTTTGTAATATTTTCTTATAATTCTTTTTGATTCTTTAAGGTCAGTTCTATCTATTACTGATTGTAGTGTACTGCAGTCTCCAACCATTACTGTAGAATTGTCTGTTTGTACCTTTGATTATGTCAATGTTTGCTCATTTTGCTCATATTTGTTGTTGTATATAAGTTTACAATTGTTATATTTCTTGATGAAGTGACTCTTTTATATATTTATGTTTTTGGACACAATATTTGTGTCAGCATATTATTGGGTGATTTTTCTTACTAATTCTACCAACCTCTGGATTTTTTTATTTGTTTGATTTTTTACTCTTGAAAAAACTCCACACAATATTGTTTATATTTGGCATTTTTCTACATGGTCATATTCTCTTTGGTGAAAACTAGAAGGACTTGGTCTTCCATTCTCTGGTCAATCATAAGATGTCTTGGGATAAAGAACTCAGTACATTGATATCAATGAGCAACCTCAGAAAACATGAAAGAGGAAAAAAAAATGACATATCCAGGACCTCCGCTTTCAAGAGTCCTTGAATACCAATAGAGTTTATGTAATCACCAAATTAAAAAATTATTTTAATTAGGACTTTTCAGCAAGTTATATCTTCTATCACTGCAGCTATCAGTAAGCAGGACGGAGAAACATTAATAGCATTGAGATTCAAAATGCAAATTTTACATTTATGTTCAAATATAAAATATTAACTAGATATTTGACATTCTATTTTCATAATGTCTTCAATCTTTGTTTTTCTGACTGGGGAATTTAATTAATTTACATTTGAAATAATTACTGATAAGGAAATATTTACTTCTCTCATTTTGCTATGTGTTTTCTTCTATGTCTCATACCTTGTTTGTCCCTTATTTCCTTCATTATTGCCTTCTTTTGTATTTAATTTTTTACGATGAACCATTTTTACTCTCTTTTCATTTCTTCCATGTATATTTTGTGGATATTTTATTTGTGTTTATGATGGGAGTTATATTTATACTAAATGCATAACAACATAATTTGAATTGACTGTGATTAAACTTCTATAGCATACAAAATTTCTACTCCTAAACAGTATAAGCCTTCATTCTATGTTATCATGAAAAGCTACAGCTTCATACCTTGTGCATCCAATAACATAAATTTATAAATATTTGTATGTATTTCTGTTTTACACTTTTTTATTACACTTTAAGTTCTAGGGTACATGGAATACTATGTTTTACACATTTTTTAAGAAACACAAAGTAGAGCGACAAACCAAAAATAAAGTAATGCTAGTTTTTTATAGTTCTGAGTATTTACCTTTACTAAGACCTTTACTTACATGATTTTGAAATACTGTAAAGTGTCTTTTCATTTCAATTGGAAGGATTCTCTTTAGCTTTTCCTCTAGGCCAGATCTGATGGTAAAACAGTCTTCCATCCTTTTTTTTTTTTAATCTGAGAATTTCTGAATACCTCTCTTAGTTTTAAGTACAATTTTGCTGGATATATAATTTTTGGTTGACTTTTTTTAATCAAATAAGATTCTTTTATAATAAAAGAATTTCAACATTTTATGCTATTCCGTTGCCTTCTTACCATCATACTTTCTGATTACATTTGGGCTATGAATCTTATTGCAGATCCCTTGTTAGTGACAAGTTTCTTCTCTCGTTGCTTTCAAGATCCTCTCTTTGCCTTTGGTTTTCAGCGTGTGAAATTTGTCTAAATGTGGGTATAATTGAATTTTTCCACCTTGAAGTTTGTTGAGCTTTTTAGACTTGTAGATTCATGTATTTCATTAAAATTGGTAAGTTAGAGAAGTTGAATATTCTTTAAATATTATTTCAACCCCCTTTTCTCTGTCTTCTCTGGGACTTAGACAATGCATGTGTTAATCCGCTTGATGGTTTTCTAGAGGGCCTTTATGTTCTGTTCACTTTTCCTCTTTATTTCTTTCTTTTTTAAACCCAGTAACTTTACCTGTCTTATGTTTAAGTCCATGCTATTTTTCCTCTGCCTGATCAAATCTGTTGTTGGACACCTCTGGTGATTTTTTATTTCAGTTACTATAATTTTACTTCAATAACTTCTGTTGTATTCTCTGTTATAATTTCTGTTTTTACTGATACCATAATTTTTTCATTCATCCTTTTTTGTTTATGTTTTTTGTAGTTCTCTATGTTTTTTTCCCTTAGCTTTTTAAACATATTTAAACAGTTTTTTTAAAAATATTTTTCCAGTATGTGTGATGCCTGGCTTCCTCTGATATGGTTTATTTCAACTTACTTTTTTTCGTTTTTACTCATTCTTATTACTTTATACGTCTTGTTGGTTTTTGTTTAAAATTGGACATTTACATATTATAATATAGTGACTCTGGAAATCAAACTTTATTCCTTCCCTAAAGTTTGCTATATTTTCAATTGTTGAAGTCTGTGCTAGTCTATTTGTTTAGTTACTTTTGCAAACTATTCTTGCCAAAACTTTTTACTTGTTTTTTTGTGACCATTTAAGTATCTGTTCATTCAGCTAATGTCTGACTAATGTTTTGACAGATATTTCCTTGAACTCTAGAAGCTAAAATAAAGATAAAACAAAGCAAAAATACAAAACATAGCAAACAAAATATTAGAAAATAATTCCAAAAAAAAAAGCTTTAGTATTTGGAGATTTTCTCCGTGCTGTGGCATTTTCATCATTTAGCCAGACTTGCACTGAGCCTAGGCACCAGCTCAGGGTGGAAACACAGAGTTTTCTCTGTTCCTTTATTAACATGTGTCTTGCCTTGATCATGTTCTTGGCTTTATAAATTCCCCTGTATATACAAGTGCTTTTCAATATCCTGATTTTCCAGAGAATTTCCTCCTAGATCTTAAGCAGTCTACTTTATGTCACAACTGTAATCTTTTACCTCAAGCATCTGTTTGTTTGCCTTGTTGCATTTTTGAGCAATACCTGATTCTTTAGCCTGAGATCCAAAACAGAGATGACTGCTTTTCACGATTTCTTCAGGTAGTCCCGAGACACAACAGAACAGAAATACACAATAATTTGTGAATAAGGTCCATTTGACTTTTTTCAGAATCAAGGACCAGGATTCTGAACTGGGTACACAGGGTGCTACTGCTTTAAGACTTGTGAAAGATTGGACAAGGCCAAGTAAAAATGCTACAAATGCCTTTCTACCATCTTAAGTTGCAGTTTTCTTAATTTACCATCCATTTGGTTGAGGTAAGTCTTTGACTGTGTACCAGAGTTCTGTCAAAGTTGGTTCTGACAATTTCTGTGGAATAACAAGAGCTTGGAACTGACGACTCTGCTGATATCACTCTATTTGGTTTTTGTTTTCTCTTGATAAGTATCTTGGTAATGGAAAGAAGAAACATTTTGGTAATGATGTGAACAAGGTTATTTATAGAATTTTAGAATGTTTTCATTTTAAAATGTTTTCAATATCACAAATCTGATTGTCATAATTGTTAAGTGAATTTACTTTGAGTTCACTAGCCTTGTTAGGTGTAAATTTGTCACATGTGTTTCACTTACTTCTTGCCCAAACTATCAATGGCTCCTCTTTTATTTTTTAATGACCCTGATTTTTTATTCCTCTTTTCATATTTAGAATCCAGTTCCAGGACCTAGCGTCTATCACTTACCTGTGTCTCCTTAACTAACCCATATACCAGCCTTTCTATAATTAGTATATTACTAACTTCTGGAACCTTACTGCCACAAAGCAGAATTCCAAAATGCCACCTAATCGAATTACCAGTAAATACATTTTTCTCTATCTAGGTTAATAACCATTGTTTATTTGCCCCGATGATGACAGTTCCTCTTTGATGACTAAAAACTAAGCATGATCACAAAAAGTTTAAACTTCAATCCTTTGCAAAAGAATGCATTATTTATCTATATGCATAAATTATTCACAAACTTTAGTAAAATAGCTTGTATGTGAATTCATGTACAAGTCAACAATGAATACTCTATGTTGTGGCAGTGTACATGCAGGTCAATTGGGTCTCACCAAGTGTCT
This sequence comes from Nomascus leucogenys, assembly GCF_006542625.1. Lineage (NCBI taxonomy): Eukaryota > Metazoa > Chordata > Mammalia > Primates > Hylobatidae > Nomascus > Nomascus leucogenys. The sequence goes on from NC_044381.1 coordinate 100,212,490, forward strand.
ATGGATACGTTACTTTAAACTGTTTTTGTTGTTGTTGTTGTTTGTTTTTAAGGAAAGGAGCATTAGGTGTGTCTATTATGACATAAAATAGCATTTCATAAGTCTTAGGGCATTTAAAACATGCAAGGTTCTAGAAAAATGAAAGCAATAGAGTGGATCAAAATTATTTTTCTAGATCAAGTTAATAAAGTTGGTGCATTAAAAGTCTTAAGTTATCACATTTAACAATTTAGACATAAAACATTTAACTGAATACATTTAGAAACATTTTTTGAATGAATTTTTGAGTGGAGTGGCTTACAAAATGTCCTCAAGAATCTCCAATTCCTAAAAGCTGTTTATTGTATTTTAAATGGAATATTACAAAATTTATGACTTTTTTATCAAATGTTTTCAATTCTGTAACTATTTTTTCAGCGTTTAATATGGCCTTGGTATGATGGTCTTTATTGTGAATACAGAGATAACAGACTAAAGACCTCACATATGTTAATATCTATGTGGTATTTAAATGTGCGGACCCATGTATTTACATAAGAATTAATATTATTATGTCATTTAGGATCACAACTCTTTGGAAACAGTACAGATCAACCCAATGACCACTGAACAAGAAAGATGAAAAAACGTTTATACAATGATGCTACTTAAAACGAGTAAGGTTTAATAAAATCCTCAAATCATAATTCTAATTATGGAAACACAAGATTCTACATTTTCATTTTGAATCCACTCTTAGTATTTTACCACATCAACTCAAACTACTTTTCCTGAACTCTATACTCCATGTACCCTTGTGTTATTTAAAGAAATACGTATCTTCATCTCCTTAAAGTTCCTTTGATATTAGGCATTATTTCTTATTAAATTTTGGATCTCCTATAGTGCTTAGTTTGTTGTTGCAAATACGAAAGACAGACTGTATATATTTGCTATATAAATACATTGTAACTGTAGCTGTATACAGAATGAACCAAGGAATGGCAAATTTGGAGTCAGCTGTAAATGTGCAAGTCTTTCTACCATTACATTAGGGTAATAGCTAACAAATAAAGAAAAGCTGAAATAAGATACAGAAAGTATCAATAGGACCTGCATTTTCATATTTAATAAACTCACATTTATGTAACACTTATTTGTTAGAATTGTGTGCTTCTTAGTCTTTTAGGTGATCTAGATAGAGTAGACAGTAAGTGACTTTTGTATCTCTAACATGAGTTCATATCAAGTCAATGTAATGGGCCTTATAGAAGATTTGGTTCCTAGACTAAAAGAGCATATTTTTATGGGAATAAATAAATATGGTAACAGGAAACTTTAATACAAGACATAACATATGTACAATAGTAAGCTTAATAGATACACTGTGAGAAATAAAGAGAAATACATGATTATAAATTATTACATGTTTCTGAGTTTGGTGTCTCAGAATATAGTGATTAATACCAAGACTAATGGAAAAGGTGAGTAGTACAAAGTGTTCTTTCCATTTAACCATGCATAATTTTAAGTTTTATAATGATAGCAATAGGAACTTAGAGCTTTGAGACTGGGGAAATATACGTAACTCTGAATATAAATTAAACTAAATTTGAACCTTTATTCTTGGGTGCTTAACCACCATTTTCCTGCTCTTCTCTGGGAAACAAACTTAATTTCTATCCTGAATGTACTGAAGAGTAATCACACACAGTCTTATCTAGCATCTTCTGTATAATTAATTTATTCAAACACTTTTATAGATTATGCTTTCAAAATTGCTTAACACTCTGTTCTCTATGATGACTGCCCTAACTGAGCTAAAGGGCAAGTCAAGTGAATTAACTGATATTGCCTTAGCAATTGTGAACAGCTAAAATCGGCTGTATACATTTCTTTACTTTTTATTACTTGGGGGTTTTTTCATGGTATGCTTTTTATTTCTTTCTTTTATTAGTCTTGATTTGCTTTTTACTTTCTTTAAAATCAGTAAAAAGTAAATTAATATGAAATGTAAATAAATTTAAGTTCATTTTTAGAACCTCAATAATAGTTTGTTTTTTTTTCCAGTAATTTCTTGTTGGCACCCTTATAGTGTTCTGCTGTTTTTTCTATTGACTCACTGGCAAATGCTGGAATAAATAGTACTCAAAAACTAGAATACTATTTTTGTTTATTTTTATCTTTAAAATGTAATTTCCAAATGTATAGCAAATGAAAATTGTAATAATTACTATTTAGAGGCAAATAACTACCATTTGTGTCCCTGGGCTTGTGATTCAAAAATCACTTTTCTTGTTTACGTAGTCAATGAACACTCTAATCCTTCTTTGGGCAGATTCTGTGAAACAATGGAACTTGATCACCCTAAATTCTACTTCTGTGGTCCAATGGTTCTATTTCCTTCTCCACTCTCCTTTATCTAAGAATGAATAGTACAGTGTAGGCAAACCCTTTTGTCAAGAGTGTTTTCAGTGGATTTTTAATGACATCAAATGTTCTCTAAAACAACATTTCTCAAACTTTATTGGACATCAGGATTATCTCAGAAATGAGTCAGTTCCTGGCCTTTACCACTCCCTCAGCAAATTGTGTGTCAATCTTGAGTATCTCAACAGTTTACATCCTCTACTTCGTCACATACATGATTCTAATGTAGGTGTCCAGAGAATAAAACTCTGGGAAAGACTGGCCTGCTAAGGTGTCAAAATATCTGGAAAGTTGGAAATTCAGTTAAAAGAATTTGGTCTTCATCATGAGTGGTTTTTAAATTATCTTTCTTATTTGGATTGACTGATTGTATATAAACACAGGGATGAAGTAAATCTTTCATGAAAATTGATTATTTGTTTCTGACAAAGTCAGCTAAAAGTTTCTTCACTATATTACCTAAGAAGTTAAATATTTTCCTTAAAAATGTTTTCATTATTTAAAATGAAATGATTATTTTCAAATAAATGAGAAATTATTTTTATTAAATTTCACTGCTCTTAGTGATACCATGTCATCTTATATTGACTTATAGCTTGGAGGCCTTTTCTACACTACAAAATATTTTTTTCTGAAATGACACCGTTAAACTTTGCAATGAATGCATTTATTTTCTTATCATTTTTACTTACATTATCACTCATGCTAAATTGATGTAAGTTGTCAGAATAAGTATTTGCTCTGTTTAATTATATAATTTTAATATTCATATAAATTAGAAAAACTCTAATGACAAAAATTAATTTTATCTATAAAGATATTTATTATAGTGCCTCTATCACTATTCTGAATGTTAGCATACAAGAGGGATACATGGAAGTAGCAATAAAGTTTTCTAAAGGAAAAAATAACAAGTAAGTCACTATAATTGTGTTTCTTACTATTTCAAATTTCCTGAGATCTCAGTGTGGCCAGAATTGTGATTAATATAAGACTTGATGCAAAGGAAAAGAGCAAATCTTCATTAGAAATTCAGGAATAGTTTAATTATAGTTATTTTCTTTAGTTCATTGAAATGGTCAAATTATTCTAATATTTTTCTTTTGAATCAATAAAGATACATAATGTCTTTATAGCAATACTAATTTTATTATGTAACATTTTAGTGCTCTATATTTTTATAAAATATACATCCACAAGTTGCATTCCAGAAGCAACTAGATGCTTGATCGATCAACATTTTAATGCATCTAGTGTATTACATTTGTGTATTTAATTCACAACAATGGTAATCTTTCCAGGGCAATTTCTTTCTAGGGATCCTTTGAAGTTAGCAGCAAGTAAAATATTAGATAATTAATCAATACCCAATTACTTACTGTAGGTAAATGTGACAAACTTCTTATCTTTGCCCAGAGTACTAGGTATTTAAATTCTGATAAATATCTAGTTTTTGCCATCACTAGTTTTTTGTTGTCTTTCATCTTTTCAACTCTTATTCTATTTCTTTACATGGTGTGGTCTTCATGTAATATTCTACAATTTTACTTTTTACCACCCTTAATGCCTATAAAATCATTTTTAAATTATACTATTTATTCTTGAATTATATTTATATATTCAACTACATTTTCTAATTTTAATCTCAAGATATTTAATATTAATCTAATTGCATATTACTTAATGCTCTGTTTCTTAGTTGTCTATATGATTTTTGGTGTTGACTCTTTTGTAACTCAGTGTTTCGGTCCTCATAATTGTTTTACTATTGTTAATACTTATTCTAATTTAACAATATTCCAAAAAATAATCATAGTAGATAGATGAAGTATATGAAATATAGTACATTAAATAATAACAGTTATAACAATATGTAAAGTTCATCTACAAAAAATAAATGAAAATCAAATTTTGCCTGTCAAAATTAAACAAATTGAACTATGATAGAGGCCTTAGGCAGAGAGAACTGGCAGGAAATTGGAGCTAGGGAGTTAAGTATATAAATTCTGGGACCAGAGAGGTAGATGTGGGAAGAGATGCTATATTAAATAAAATTTTGAAGACTGAAGCTATAGAAAAGATTTACCAATTTAAAGTTGAATCTAAGGGCAAGTAGAGAGTGGAAAACTTGTCAGAATTTTGTAAATGGAAAAATTGGTGAATAAGAAAAAGAACAAGATAAGGAAGATAATGAGATGCATTTTTAGATCTAAGACAGCTTTCAGTAAATGACACATGTCATTAATGTTTTGATAAGAGATAGTCAATTTTTAATAGTCAGGAGACTAAGCACAGTATGAAAGAGAATAAAGAATGGTGATTAATTTCCAAAGGGCAATAGCATAATGGTACAGGATTCTTTGAGGTGGAAGCAATAAAAGGAGGGCATTATAAAGTTAAAATAGAGATGAATTTCACATGCATCTCTGGGTCTTCTACAGGTGATCCTGGTGCTCAGTCAGATGGCAATGGATATTTTATATTTTTATATTTTGTTAAATCTTACATTTTCTTTTCTGCACTTGGCCAAAGTGTGGTGCCTTAGAATGAAGAAGATTAAAGTTAGGCTGAAGCAAATTCCCTAGTTAAAAATCCTCAGTGTAATATCATTGGACTATTTCAAAAATAATTATTTTGGCTATTGGTTAATTGACTTAATTCCGCAGAGTCAAAAAAAAGGGAGTTGTTAACGTTGTCGAGAATATAATTCAAGACTTCTGACTCTCCAATGTAACCACTACACTGTATTTTGATGACCTTTGCCTGACACTGCAGAAATAATTTATAAAGCTTTAAAAACTATGGTGTAGTATTTTGGGTTTCAATCTAAGACTCAAGTAAATGAGAGCAGTAGCTATTTTATCGAGTGAATACAAATTGATTTTAGTTCTAAGTGTGGTCCAGTTCACTTAGCTTGAATTATTTAAGCATCACCTATAAATGCATTCAGTAGTAAATTACAGCTGAAAGCTTCATCTTCAAAAATAGAATGTTTCACTTTATAAGACTTAGAAATTCTAGATTCATTGTGAGGAGTTGACACAGCACTATCTTTCCTAGCTCGGATGGAAAGCTTTATTCAGCATTAGATAGCTGATGATGTGGTTTAGAAGACAGATTTAAATTTCTATAATTTCTAACATTATAATTCTATAATATTGTATTTGTTTCACTTGCAAATAATGCATTTGTCTAATTCCTATTATGATGTGTTGAGACTTATTCTCATTGATACTCGTGGCCCTGATTAGAAATTAAGTAGACAAGTTTAATTTAGAGACTCTTTCATCCTTGGAAAATCCCCCAAATCCCACTAGATGGCACCTCACTAAGGATCTTGCCAGTGCTCTCTGGCAGATTAAACATTTCTCTATGGGAGGGAACCCAAGGTTACAATCTGTTGAAAGCACAGACAGGAGGCTGTGTTTTTCACAGAACATTACATAAGATTAAGACTATTTTAATTGTCTCAAAAAACAAAGATGGAACTAATACAGATCAAGCCATATTCTGTTGCCACTGTGATCTCCTTGGAAGACTAAGCTCACTTAGGAGGTACATGATGAATGTCTTTAGTTTTCCTAAACAAATAATTATGAAGTTTGCTTTTCAGATATGAAACTGCCAGGCAAACTCAGTGAAAGTTTTACTCAAACTTACTTGGCCTTATAAAGTCTGTTTTTAATTATATCTAACATCACTTGTACATAGATTTAACATCACTTGTACATAGTGGTAGATTTAATTGAACTTAACCTTCTCATTGGTCACCAAATATTAAGCAATCAGTTCAGACAAAGAGCTGTTATGTTAATTTAGAAGTATTAAACTGCTTATAATTAGCCCAAGACTGAAGGGATGGGGAAAGTAGACATGCATGTACAAGACCTTTTGTGAATCTCTTAGAGAATGGCTTTCAGATTGAATGAACTTCAAATTGAGGTCCAAATGCAAAATCTCACTACCATAAAAGTGTCTGAAATGGTTTAATAATTCAAAGTTACTAACTTAAAAGTCAAGAGGAAAGAAAAAGCCTCATCGTCAATTACTTATTTTATTTTTAAATAAAGCATACATATTTTCTCATATGGAGAACTTCTGACCACTACATGGTCAAAACAGGGCATATAATTTACTAAACACATGATTAAAAACTCATATAAATGTGTGCATAACAAAGAGTTAATAGTAAATATTTGTTGGATAAATAAACATATGAGGGGAATATTTCAAACATTGAAAACCTATTAAATTCATAACAAGACAATATTACTTGTTTGTAGATTTTTTTAAATAATCACAATAGCTTTTCTCCTTAAATACTTAACTGACATTAATTAGGCATGTGCCTAAAGACCAACTGAAAAAATCAACTATTATAATGCTTTTAATTTACTTATATGACATAGTACCAGACAATTTCATTTTAAGTAACTTTACCAGGTTTTGATTAAATTAAATAATTATCGAATGAAAATCTTCATCATTGTACTTACAAATACAATTCTACACACTTGGTAATAATTTTACTTAATTATCTCTAAATACAGGTGCAAATCTAAGAAAGTACCAAACATGTACCTTAGGCCCTGGCAACCTTTTCTTCTTACAGGTAGCTTTTTATATTAATGCTGTAGAATAACTGTGAAAAATATGTAAGAAATCTATAACACAGCAAACAGATGACATCATCCAAAGGTGAGCATGATGCTATTAAAATAAAATAGTACCATTCTTTCTGCTACTATTTCTACTACAACTAATACAGGAAATTGCACCACTAATAATAAATTTATTAAAATTGCATACTCGCTATATAATTTCCGTCACTTTAAGTTCGTTAATGAATCACACTCTTATAAAAACCCTGTAAGTTAGATATAAATGTTATCATATTTTAAAAAGGTGAATGAAAGTTTTAACAGCCTAAATAACTGTCCCAGGATGCCCAGCTCACAAGTCTCAGAAGCACAATTCAAACTCCAAACCTCTCACTGCACCGTCACTCTCAATCCATATCCCCTATTACTAAAATTAATATACCACCTCCAAGACAGAATAGAACAATGACACTACACTATTTGACTAGTAAATGTAATGTGTGAGGAATCTACTTTTTAAAAAACAATTTGTCACAATAAGCAGTCATTTTATTTCAAAATTAGTTTTAATATAACTTTAGGTAGTTATGAAAAATGCGCTGGGGACTTACTGGGTGTTTTTTATGCAGACTTCTATTTAATTTACCAACATTGGAGTTAGGTTTGATTATTGTTATTTTATAGATGATAAAACTGGAGCTCGGCTCAATCAAGAAAGAGCCCAGGTCACTCTGTGAGTGTTAAAGTCATAAGCAAAACTTGGGTGTTTGACTCCCAAACACACACAAATCATCGTATATATGTATATAGACACGGATGTCTGAGTGGGTGTGTATACATGTATATACAAATACCAGAAGTGGCTAGTCATAGGCATTAGGAGCAATTAGGAGCAGTTCAAATCACTGTCCATAACCTGTACCTGTTTAACGTGTTTGGCCTTCTGGAATCAAGTGTGTCTGCGCTACAAGGAATGGCACTTCAGAGAACAATTGGAGATCCCAAGGAGGTGATGTACAGGTGCGGCTAATTTATGGGATGCTCTTTTCTATTCTCTCGTTTTTCAGCAAGATGTCCCTGTTACACATAAGAGAAGGCTTCCTGACCTTCCAAACTTGCTGTTACAAACTCTATTATGAACAACACACTTACTGAAATCAAGATCGTTATGAACAGTGACTTCTGAGTTGAACATCTGACATGTGCTGAATGTGCAGCTGGTGGTGAAAAAGCCCAGTGCCCTTTAAGCCAAAGTGGGCTAAGTGACCCTTTTCATTCTTGATTGCAGTCTGCATTCCTACATCTGCTCTCTGCCCTGTGCTCTGCTTGGCCTGGCTGGAGGAAGCACCTCTACTCCACCACCATCTGGGCCTTTCCTAAACCTTGTCGCCTGAGAACCATTCTCAACCTGCAGAACTTCCAGGACAATACTTTAACTCAACTACTTCCCCAATCTCTGCCCTCTAGCTACCAGAAAGAAGCCTTCAGGATTCCCTACAGCACCCACGCAGGCCCTCTCCAGTTTTGCCCCTCCCTTCCTGATGCTGTGAAAACCACAGAATAAATGCTTATCACTTTCAAAAATATTAAATATATATATAACGTAAACGAATTTTTCTTTTTACTGAATATAATATAGTACCCTATTCACCTCTCAGATAAATAAATCATAATTATCATTTTCTGCTTTTAAATACCCTGAAAATATAATATAAAAAGTTACATAAAATCAATTTTTTTGAAATATGTGCCTTATAATTAATCAAACTGTATTCCCGTCTATTATATTAAGGTGTTTTTTTTCTTTTTGTGTGTGGTATAAATGCAACTATGAGAAATTCTTACAACTCTTTCTAGTCATAAAAAGATATTACTATTTTGAAGGCATTAGTGCATATCAACAATATGACATTGAGAAATGTTGGATTAAGTTGTCTCACCCCCAGCATTGCTTGGAAGTGCCTATCTCTCTAAACACTGTCACTAACATGGGGAATTATCACTAAAGAAAAGAAAGTCTCATCAACTTCTAGTCTTGAAAATATATCATAATTATGCAGGTAAATCCTTGAGTGATACAGTTTAGTCATTTTTTACGTTTGTTTGTTCCTATACATAGTACCATATTTTTATAAAGACATCAATTATTATCCATTAAGGACTATTAAACATATCAGTAACTCATCCTTATATATACTGACATTTTCCAAGCTTCTCATTTATCAAGTTTCATATAATATTTGCAAATATTGGAGTTTTAATTTATATGCAGTTAAATACATACTTTATTTTCTGGGTGATTCTTTTCTATTTTTTTTTTTGGTTGTTGTTGTTTTTGTGCTTAGAAACTTCTTCACTGTTTTGATAATAAATATTAGCTAATGTTACCTTTAAATTGTTATATTATTTGGAATTTATTTGTCGTTTTAAATTTCTACTACGTCTAAAGTATATGTTTGTTATATGATATAGGCTAGAATAGATTTTTAATATTTAAAGATTTTAAAATTTTTATTTGCACCAATTGTTGAATAATGCCTATATTCTTTATAGATTTTCTTTATCATGCTTTAGAAAGTACATTCTGTATACACATGGGCATACAAACACACACCGTGTTCCAACACAATCTATCATATCAACTTGACTGATACTACATCAGTGTTTCTATTAATAAGCCACATTATTTAACTATACAATATATGTACTAAAGCACATTCTTCTAGAAGTCTTGTTTTCCATTTGTATTTGTTAAAATTATCTCATATTGTTCTTCACGAACTAATAAAAGAATTGAGGGAGAAAGAGTATCTATACATTTAAATCTTACTGTCCAAGAGTATGATGTGATTTGTTCAGGTCTTCTCTTTTGTCTCTGAGTTAAGATTTATAATTTTTGTCTTATAAATTTGTATATTTCTTATAAAATTTAAGCGCAACTCTCAAAAATGAAAAGGGTATTATTTTTGCTATTTTTTTTCTGTGTTCTCTCTAACTTAATGATCACTCAACTTGAATTGCAAGGTAATTTCTACAAGGGTCTCTCTCAGTTGCAGAGCAGTGAATGGTGGTTAAGGTCCTGTCTCTGGAGCCCAACATGTCTGAATTTGCAAACCCATCTTACCACTTATCTGTGTGCCCTTAGCAAGACAGTTAAGCTTTCTTTACCTCTGTTTCCTCATTTATCAAATAGTTATTAACAAAAAAAAATTTTGAGGTTTCTTGAGAAATAGAAGTAAGTTAATAACAACAGAAGTGCCAAACCATTATTAAGTGCTCAATTATAATCCCTAATCTTTTTAAGTGCTCAAATATAGGATGTTAACTATTATTAATAGCATTATATCGTACCACTACAATAAAGTGAGAATATTCAATTAATTGGAAAGTCAGTATACTGAAGAAATGGAGCGGTGATACAACCAATGTGTTTGGGTTTAGTCAAATTAATTAACTGAATTATATAGCCATCAGAGACCGTGAGACATCCAGAATTTTAATATTCCTGTCAAAACAAGTCAAAGTATCATTTGATTCTGATGAAACAATCTATGACAGCCAAAGAAGCATAATCTATAATAACAATTATTTTAGCAAATTTAAAAGGTTTATTTATTATGATTATAATGATTTTTGCATTACTTATATATATTTCTATTCTATAAGTTAAATGTAAATCATATGCCTTTTTAGTAATACATCAAATTAGTAGAACACATGTTTTAATGATTAAGTTAAGAAACTTCCAGCTCTGAGTGGCAGTGGCTTACACCTGTAATACCAGGGTTTGGGAGGTTGAGGTGAGAGGATTGCCTGAGCCTAGCACTCGAGAATACTGTGAGCTCTGACTGTGTCACTATATTCCAGCCTGGGCAACATAGGTAGACCCAGTCTCTAAAAACAAACAAATAAACAAAAAGAAAGAAATTTCTAATGTCAAAATAGTTGTGTAAATGTAAACCTAATTGCCAAAAATATGAGAGGAAATAATAGAAAATGAAGTCAACATGATAAATAAACTAGCAAGCTGAAAAGGAAAAAAATTAATAGGTATATCAAATTGAAAGTTGAAACAAAGTTACTAGAAATTATCAATGTATGTATATATGTATGTATAATAATACATGCTTTTAATAATATATTATACAATTATGTATATCACTGCATATTATTTACTACATATATGCTTAGAAATAAAGAATGGTGAGGAGAATTAAAATATTGACCATATAAAATTATATATACACATATATTTGCATGTAAATATACTTACATACTAACCAGTGTATATGCATATATATGCTCAAATTGGTAATCAAAAGGATAATTACTGATGTTAATTCTGTGTTTCCACAGAAAGAAAAAGCCACTTTAAAACTTTATATCTCTAGAAACAAACTACTAAATTTATAAAGCAAACATTTTAACATTAACAAGTAGACAACAAAAGCTTCACAATCACATTGGAGATTTTAATATGTAATTTGCACAATAGATAAATAGAATAGACAAAAATAAGCAATGATTTGAAATATTATAATTAACATAATTAGCAAATTTGACTTAAATAACATATGAAAAAACACTGTTTAAAGCCATTCATGGAATACTTAGAAATGCTGACCTTGTATTAAGCAACAGAAGAAATCTCAGCAGGGTCTTAGCAAATGAATCTGTAATCACATACAATTATTACAATTCAATAATGAAGATATAAGACTCAGCACCTTGCTTTTTGAAATTTAAAAATTACTGCAAAATAATTCATTAAAATGTATATGACAAATTAGTCACATGAATACAAAAACAGTATTGCTGTATCTCTAAAATTCAGCTAAAATAGCATTTAGAAGAAAACTTTTAGCATATATTTATATATTAGAAAGGAAGAAAAAATGGATATTAATGTGGACAACTTTAAGTCTCATAAAGAACAAGAGAAATTGATAGAAAGCTTTGTAAGGTGACTACTATATGTAAATTTTGAATTTAATAAGGGTAAAAGGTAGAAAATATTAGTGACAAGAAAACTATTTTCTTTGTAAATTTAATTCAAACAAAAAAACTCCTCTGGTATGACTGATCAATAAGTATGAAGAACGTTACAAATTTTATATATATATGAAATTTAAAATGTCATGAATTAATACTATAAATAAGTTATATGTTCTTAAAGTTAAAATTTTAATTCAAGACAACTTTCACAATATACAATTATCTACACTGACACAATAAGTATAACAAAAAGAAAATAGACCTGTAATTATTTTCGCACATGAACCACACATCAGTTTTTAGGAAAATTGTATCAAATTTTCAGGAAATGAATCATCAATATTATGCAAATTGTTTCAAATGATGGAAAAAGATGGAACTAACTCACTCATTTTAATAATTTAGGAGTAATCTCTCACTGTATACAAAAATCAACTCAAAATGCATTGAAAACTTAAATGTAAGATCTGAATCTATGAAACTACCAGAAGAAAACATTGGGGAAAACACTATAGGACATTGGTCTGGGCAAAGATTTTTGAGTAAGACCTCAAAAGCATAGGCAGCACAAGCGAAAATGTACAAATGGGATTACATCAAGCTAAAACGCTTCTACACAGCAAAGGAAATAATCAGCAAAGTGAAGAGACGGCCTACAGAATGAAGAAAATATTTGCAAACTATCTGATAAAGGATTAATAAATGAAATATATTAGGAACAAAAATCTTGATAGCAAAAAAAAAATCATATAATCCTATTTAATATGGATCAATGATCTGAATAGACATTTCCCAAAATAACACATAAAATAGCCAACAGCTATCTGAAAAAATGCTCAATATCACTAATCATTAGGAAAATGCAAATCAAAACCACAATGAGATACCATCAGACCCCAGTTAAAATGGCCATTATTAGAAAGACAATGACTAAGCGATGCTGGTGAGGATGAGAAAAAGGGTAACACTGAGGTCTGTTATTAGGTACAAAAATACAGGTGGGATAGAAGGAATAAATTCTAGTGTCCAATAGCACAATAGGATGACTATAGTTAACAATAATTTATTGCATATTTTAAAAATACCTAGAAGAGAAGATTTAAAATGTTTTCAACACAAAGACATAATACATGCTTGAGTTGATGGATATCCTAATTACCCTGATTTGATAATTACACATTGTATGCATGTATCAAAATATTTCAATGTACCCCATAAATATGTACAATTATTATGTATCAATATTAAAAATATTAATAATATCTGAGAAGACTATACATGAAGAAAATTACAAACCAATTTTAACTATGAATACTGACATTACAAAAACCTAAACAGGTATGTTCTTTAAAGAGAAACCTCACATGCAAACTCACAGATACATAGCCACTGCTGTTTCATGTAATAAACTTTGTACTAGAAGTTCCAGCGTGTGTACAAAACCAAGAAAAATAAGAGAAAAAAACAGCACACTGTCATTATTAGCGGATGTATTTTTCTACCCAGAACACTCAAAACATGCTATAGAAACATTATTTCAACTAAAAATTAATTTTAAGACATTTGCTGCTTATAAGAGCCATATATGAAAAAAAGAGAATACAGTTAAACAACAAAATAAATAAAGTCAGTGTTTGGGTCCTGGCGTTATAAAAATAATAAGAAAAGATTTTGGTATTGTTTAATCTTTAAGTAAGCTATGATTTGTTTAAAGACTTTACATATTTCTATTAGTGTTCATAGCATTGTTAGTCCTGTTTATAATGTAATGCTTCTTTTCCTTAAATATTCCATGTTTCATGTCACAAATAAAGCTCAAATCAAACCAGAGTGTGTATTTTTTAAGTAAATCATTAAAATTGACAACACTTCTTATTGACTTTATAGGTTATATTTGCATTTGTAAGTGTTTCTTTTTTATTATTATTATTATACTTTAAGTTTTAGGGTACATGTGCACAATGTGCAGGTTTGTTACATATGTATCCATGTGCCATGTTGGTGTGCTGCGCCCATTAACTCGTCATTTAGCATTAGGTATATCTCCTAATGCTGTCCCTCCCCCCTCCTCCCACCCCACAACAGTCCTCGGAGGGTGATGTTCCCCTTCCTGTGTCCATGTGTTCTCATTGTTCAATTCCCACCTATGAGTGAGAACATGCGGTGTTTGGTTTTTTGTCCTTGTGATAGTTTACTGAGAATGATGATTTCCACTTTCATCCATGTCCCTACAAAGGACATGAACTCATCATTTTTCATGGCTGCATAGTATTCCATGGTGTATATGTGCCACATTTTCTTAATGCAGTCTATCATTGTCGGACATTTGGGTTGGTTCCAAGTCTTTGCTATTGTGAATAGTGCCACAATAAACATACGTGTGCATGTGTCTTTATAGCAGCATGATTTATAGTCCTTTGGGTATATACCCAGTAATGGGATGGCTGGGTCAAATGGTATTTCTAGTTCTAGATCCCTGAGGAATCGCCACACTGACTTCCACAGTGGTTGAACTAGTTTACAGTCCCACCAACAGTGTAAAAGTGTTCCTATTTCTCCACATCCTCTCCAGCACCTGTTGTTTCCTGACTTTTTAAGGATCACCATTCTAACTGGTGTGAGATGGTATCTCACTGTGGTATTGATTTGCATTTCTCTGATGGCCAGTGATGATGAGCATTTTTTTCATGTGTTTTTTGGCTGCATAAATGTCTTCTTTTGAGAAGTGTCTGTTCATGTCCTTTGCCCACTTTTTGATGGGGTTGTTTTTTTTTTCTTGTAAATTTGTTTGAGTTCATTGTAGATTCTGGATATTAGTCCTTTGTCAGATGAGTAGGTTGCAAAAATTTTCTCCCGTTTTGTAGGTTGCCCGTTCACTCTGATGGTAGTTTCTTTTGCTGTGCAGAAGCTCTTTAGTTTAATTAGATCCCATTCATCAATTTTGGCTTTTGTTGCCATTGCTTTTGGTGTTTTAGACATGAAGTCCTTGCCCATACCTATGTCCTGAATGGTAATGCCTAGGTTTCCTTCTAGGGTTTTTACGGTTTTAGGTCTAACATGTAAGTCTTTAATCCATCTTGAATTAATTTTTGTATAAGGTGTAAGGAAGGGATCCAGTTTCAGCTTTCTACATATGGCTAGCCAGTTTTCCCAGCACCATTTATTAAATAGGGAATCCTTTTCTCATTGCTTGTTTTTGTCAGGTTTGTCAAAGATCAGATAGTTGTAGATATGGGACATTATTTCTGAGGGCTCTGTTCTGTTCCATTGATCTATGTGTCTGTTTTGGTACCAGTACCATGCTGTTTTGGTTACTGTAGCCTTGTAGTATAGTTTGAAGTCAGGTAGCGTGATGCCTCCAGCTTTGTTCTTTTGGCTTAGGGCAGACTTGGCCATGTGGGCTCTTTTTTGGTTCCATATGAACTTTAAAGTAGTTTTTTCCAATTCTGTGAAGAAAGTCATTGGTAGCTTGATGGGGATGGCATTGAATCTGTAAATTACCTTGGGCAGTATGGCCATTTTCATGATATTGATTCTTCCAACCCATGAGCATGGAATGTTCTTCCATTTGTTTGTATCCTCTTTTATTTCATTGAGCAGTGGTTTGTAGTTCTCCTTGAAGAGGTCCTTCACATCCCTTGTAAGTTGGATTCCTAGGTATTTTATTCTCTTTGAAACAATTGTGAATAGGAGTTCACTCATGATTTGGCTCTCTGTTTGTCTGTGATTGGTGTACAAGAATGCTCGTGATTTTTGTACATTGATTTTCTATCCTGAGACTTTGCTGAAGTTGCTTATCATTTTAAGGAGATTTTGGGCTGAGACGATAGGGTTTTCTAGATATACAATCATATCATCTGCAAACAGGGACAATTTGACTTCCTCTTTTCCTAATTGAATACCTTTTATTTCCTTCTCCTGCCTGATTGCCCTGGCCAGAACTTCCAGCACTATGTTGAATAGGAGTGGTGAGAGAGGGCATCCCTGTCTTGTGCCAGTTTTCAAAGGGAATGCTTCCAGTTTTTGCCCATTCACTATGATATTGGCTGTGGGTTTGTCATAGTTAGCTCTTATTATTTTGAGATACTTCCCATCAATACCTAATTTATTGAGAGTTTTTAGCATGAAGCATTGTTGAATTTTGTCAAAGGCCTTTTCTGCATCTATTGAGATAATCATGTGGTTTTTGTCTTTGGTTCTGTTTATATGCTGGATTACATTTATTGATTTGTGTATGTTGAACCAGCCTTGCATCCCAGGGATGAAGCCCACTTGATCATGGTGGATAAGCTTTTTGATGTGCTGCTGGATTCAGTTTGCCAGTATTTTATTGAGGATTTTTGCATCAATGTTCATCAAGGATATTGGTCTAAAATTCTCTTTTTTGGTTGTGTCTCTGCCAGGCTTTGGTATCAGGGTGATGCTGGCCTCATAAAATGAGTTAGGGAGGATTCCTTCTTTTTCTGTCTATTGGAATAGTTTCAGAAGGAATAGTATCAGTTCCTCCTTGTACCTCTGGTAGAATTCGGCTGTGAATCCATCAGGTCCTGGACTCTTTTTGGTTGGTAAGCTATTGATTATTGCCACAATTTCAGAGCCTGTTATTGGTCTATTCAGAGATTCAACTTCTTTCTGGTGTAGTCTTGGGAGGGTGTATTTGTCGAGGAATTTATCCATTTCTTCTAGATTTTCTAGTTTATTTGCGTAGAAGTGTTTGTAGTATTCTCTGATGGTAGATCGTATTTCTGTGGGATTGGTGGTGATATCCCCTTCATCATTTTGTATTGCATCTATTTGATTCTTCTCTCTTTTCTTCTTTATTAGTCTTGCTAGCGGTCTATCAATTTTGTTGATCTTTTCAAAAAACCAGCTCCTGGATTCACTGAGTTTTTGAAGGGTTTTTTGTGTCTCTATTTCCTTCAGTTCTGCTCTGATTTTAGTTATTTCTTGCCTTCTGCTAGCTTTTGAATGTGTTTGCTCTTGCTTTTCTAGTTCTTTTAATTGTGATGTTAGGGTGTCAATTTTGGATCTTTCCTGCTTTCTCTTGTGGGCATTTAGTGCTATAAATTTCCCTCTACGCACTTCTTTGAATGTGTCCCAGAGATTGTGGTATGTTGTGTCTTCTCGTTGGTTTCAACGAGATTTTGGATTGGATTCGATTCAACGAGATTGGATTTTCGTGAGACCGCAAATTCAGCTGTCTGATCATTCCTCTGGAAATTTTGTCTCAGAGGAGTACCTGGCGGAGTGAGGTGTCAGTGTGTCCCTACTGTGGGGTGCCTCCCAGTTAGGCTGCTCAGGGGTCAGGGACCCACTTTAGGAGGCAGTCTGCCTGTTCTCAGATCTCCAGCTGCGTGCTGGGAGAACTACTACTCTCTTCAAAGCTGTCAGACAGGGTTCCTGCAGAGGTTCCTGCTGTCTTTTTGTTTGTGTGTGCCCTGCTCCCTGAGGTGGAGCCTACAGAGGAAGGCAGGCCTCCTTGAGCTGTGGTGGGCTCCACCCAGTTCGAGCTTCCTGGCTGCTTTGTTTACCTAAGGAAGCCTGGGCAATGGCGGGCGCCCCTCCCCCAGCCTCGCTGCCGCCTTGCAGTTTAATCTCAGACTGCTGTGCTAGCAATCAGCGAGACTCCGTGGGCGTAGGACTCTCCGAGCCAGGTGCGGGACGCAATCTCCTGGTGTGCCGTTTTCCAAGCTGGTTGGAAAAGCGCAGTATTAAGGTGGGAGTGACCCGATTTTCCAGGTGCCGTCTGTTACCCATTTCTTTGACTAGGAAAGGGAACCCCCTGACCCGTTGCGCTTCCCGAGTGAGGCAATGCCTCGCCCTGCTTTGGCTCATGCAAGGTGCGCGGCACCGACTTTCCTGCACCCCCTGTTTGGCGCTCCCCAGTGAGAGGAACCCGGTACCTCAGATGGAAATGCAGAAATCACGCCTCTTCTACGTGCTCAGGCTGGGAGCTGTGGACCGGAGCTGTTCCTATTCGGCCATCTTGGCTCCACCCCGATCTGTAAGTGTTTCTTAAGATAGTGTTGTAATTATGTTCCTTAAACAATATATTAATAACCCTAATCTAGAATTTATTTATTTGATTGGTCTAATCTTAGATTCTTACACCGTTCGTGTCTTTAAAATCATTTTCGAACATTGAAATCTCCTACAATTTTTAAAATTGTGCTTAAAATCATATAAACTTTATTGTTTTGAAAACTGTTAAGTAAGTACATTACGGTAGTGTTGACTATATGCATATTGTTATTCAACACAATCTCAGCAATTTTAAGAACAATTTATTGTGGAAGCAACTGGCAACCCACTAAGTCACAGGTGAGTTTAAGTAAATTTCAAGTATAAATTGTCAAGTGGAATCTTAATGTTTTTGAAGATAAAGTCTTAGAATCTAGTTTTCTCTCTTCAAATTTAAACAGTGATAACTATAATGAAATTAGCTTAGACTCCTCATTGAATTAGGCCTCTTTGTTTCAGTCACTTTTTAAAAAATCACTTCTATTTGATATGAGGACACCTTTCCCTTCATTTTCTCAGTTACATTATTAAACTGTGAAATATATGTATAAATCATATATTATTTAACATATGTTTAAAAAATGTGCAGTAGACTCAGTCCCATATAAAGAAAAACATCGCATCAATAATTAACCAATAAAAACTAAAAAACGATTTTACCTTAGAAATAAGATTGTGATTAATCTAAGGAATAGTAAAGGTAGTGTGTTTCGGTTAGAGAGACTATTATTGTCTTACAGATATAAATTTGCATTAATATTTACACTTTTATATCAGCTATAAAAACTAGAATTCTGTATTATATAGGAATTTTGTATCCCCAAGTCATTGTCATTTGGTGTTCATTCTTAACATTAGAACCACTCTATACACTGCAAAACAGGTTTTGCTTTCAGGATTTAATCTATAAAATCCTTTCAAAACATGTATCTTCAAGTGAATTCTAAAAAATTCTAATACTTTTCACTAGAGATAAATATGAACAATCGGTGATATTAATGTAGTGAAAAAGTTTGATGTTTATATAGTGAAAAATTGGGGAAATTTGGATTATATAGATGGTAAGGAAAAAACTGATGGTATAAAATTCCTTCCACTTGTTATATTACAGTTATGCTGATTGGGTAAATGGCAAAATAACAAGTTAAAAATAACTAAGGATATCTAGAATGTTGAGATAGAAAAATTTTCATGGCTTTATACCCCGCCCTAAAATGTTGGAAAGATATACTACTTTTTGTGTTGAAATGGTCTTATGTACTTGAAAGTGATGTTTCAAAAAATGTTACCAGCAATAGATTCTTTGTCTCCTCATGCCTTTGATATTTCTTATTGAAATAAAATTGACGTAAGTGAGCAAGTTGCTATTTTTAAGGCAATTTTTCATCCGTAAAGCCAATGTAGAGTTGAATTACATTTAACTTCTGGAAGAAATTATGGGAATAGAATTTCCCTATATTAAATGTGACAGCGAATTATCCATTAATGTCCATTAACAATCAACTGATTAGTAAATTGTCCCTGTAATGACGGTACTCTTGCCAACATGTCATTTAGTGTCAGCTTTGGTCAAGTTGGGAAATACATGGAAAGCATACAATTACTCTGACCTTGTCAGGATCAAAAGACATTTTGACATACTTCAAACCATTTTAATCATAGCAGCTCTCTACTAATTGAATAAACCCTAATAAAAAGAATATAATCTATTTGGGAATTTTTTAGTTGGCTAATAGACCTTTTATTATATGCTGTGTAAAAGAAGAAATTTGATATGTTATTTAAGAAGATAATATATATGTCATAGAGGAAAATGGGAAACCACTTGGAGAAAATTTAAAAGGAACAATAAGTGTTTAATTGACTGAATGAAAATAATAGACAAAGAAAGAAAAGTCCAGGGTCCTCTGTCTCTTTTTGTGATGCTCAGGATTTTACTTTTAGGTTTTTTGCTTAGTATTATTCTGTTGTTTATGATATTTCAATTAACTTTTTATCTTTTAAAATTATGTCTCTTTTTAAGGAGAACGTGTGATTGCATTCTATGTGCATGAATTAATTTTTAGAGGAACAGGCCAAGGAAAAGATTATACCTGCTTAAAATGGAACATAATTAGCTAAAGGAAAGCAGTTTGTTTTTAAAACCAGAAAAAAACAGTGCAGCAATTGTAGGCTCTGTTGTTTATTCCTGTGTGGAACAGTAATAATTAGTGAATGATTTGGCCCGGAGATTCGATTATAAAGCTTGGTGCTGAGCAATCAGGTATGATTTACTGTGGACGGCAACAGGGGGATGAGGTTTTCAACAATGTGGCAGATGGAAATTTGAAAACCATTATGGTCAGGAAAAGCAAAAATGTGGCTTCTTCTAGTAATCATAACTCACCCACAGCTGCAGTCTGTGATGATGGAAATTCCATGATCATTGCCTTTACATTTTTCAAACAAATGTTTTCTTCCTATAAAATTTTTACTCACATCTGTATGTGTGAATATACACATATAACCAAAATATGTCTGTCTATCCATACTTATGTATATAATGCAGCAAATTTAACTTTTTTCACTTTGCTAATCTTTCATCTTTAATGTAATAATAAAATCAATCGTTATAGCAATTCAAAATATGAAGTTGAAAATGGCATGTATACATCATCTTTCCCCAAGTACTCTAGTATCACTATCAGAAAAAGAAGCATACCATTGTTATTACTATGACTACTATTGCTCATAAAAACAATAATAAAAGCCACAAAAAACACATATTGATCTCCAAAAAATACAGGATTAGATATTTATCCCACTATTCATAAAAATAAAATTCAAAAAGGACTGTGAAAATGATAATGTACCTAAACATAGTGATGCTCCAATGATAATTACTAATTTTCTATTCTTATAAATATTTTCTACTCTTTGATATATAGTAAAATAAGGGATTATATGATAAACTAAAGAGATTATAAAGTAAGACTTTTACAGCAGAAATAATATACTGTATGATTGAGCTAACAATAAATTATGTAAATGTTATATTAGGAATTAGAGAATATGGTGATTGCTAATTTGAGTCACATTGTTTAGAAAGTTAACCATTTACTGTTTTCTTTTTCACTGGTTTATTATTTTGTTCTAGCTTTTTTGAGGTTTCATTTTAAGAAAATGTACCATAAAAATAATGACACCTATACCAACAATCGCTTCTTTTTATTTTTATTTTTTTGCTTCATAAACACGATTTACAAATGTTCTTCCTAGAAGCTCTAGTGAGTAATTCTTACAAGAAATTGTTATAAGAAATTGTTATTAAGATGTAAATATAAAGTCCTAAAGTTGTTCTGAGGCAACTTTGTGTATGTTTTTGAAATATGTACCACCCTGATTATTTCCTTTCTGTAAAGAACAGTTTCAATTTTTCTGTTTTTTAATCTTCAAAGGCAGAAAACTATAATCTTCCAGATATTTCTTTTGACTCCTCTTATCTTTGATAGAGCCATCAGCTGCTTTCTTCACTGAATCAGTAAAAATACAGTACTATTTATTATTTGGCTATTCATATTTTCTTTGTCATCATAGGTAATAAGTTTCAATCATTGCAAAACCAGCAATTTATTTTTAGTTTATTATACCCGTTGTATTTTCTTTCAGGTTTGGGTGATAGAATAGTTTGATAACATTCTATTAGTATCAGAAAAAGTAAAATATCTGAAGATATTCTGAGATGGTATTCTTCCTTTTTTATATGAAGGCTTTAAAGTTTTACCTACACTTTGTTCTTTGCATGTTCATAATGACTTGCATGAAAGCATTTTGAGGCATTGCTGATTAAATTTAATTGCATTTAAAATACATCTGTTCTTCCTTTTTTTTCTTTTTTCTTTTATTTTTATTTTTATTTTTTTAGACAGAGTCTTGCTCTGTTGCCCAGACTGGAGTGCAGAGTGCAGTGGTGTGATCTCAGCTCATTGCAACCTCTGCCTCCCAGCGATTCCTTCAAGTGATTCCCATGGCGTAGCTGGGATTACAGATATGTGCCTTGTATTTTAGTAGAGACAGGGTTTCACCATGTTGGCCAGGTTGGGGTGGAACTCCTGAACTCAGGTGATCCGTGTGCGTCGACCTCCCAAAGTGCTGGGATTACAGCTACGAGCCACCGCGCCTGGCCTGTTTTTCTATTCATATATGCTCTGAATGTTGATAAGTATATACTTGAGGAGGCAATGGTTAAATAGGCATAAATGTGAGGTTTTCTCAGTGGCAAGAGTGTCTAAAAGGTCACAAAGAGTAGAGTATAAGTGATCCATAAACCTAAACAAGAATTATATGATGGGAAAGATAGAATCCAGGAGGTGCTTGAGTGTTGACAGTGCTGTGTAGTAGGAAAGCGAAGTACAATGGTCAGTCACTTCGGGGAAAAATTGCTATTTGTTACTTTGCATTTTATTAACTGCCATTTGTATCTTCTTTAGAAAAGAGGATGAGGACAACAAAGAAATGCATTCGTTTCCCTTACCTTGCTTTCTACTATTTATGGTTATCACCCTAGAATCTCACATTTCTGGAGTTCTTTGGGAAAAAATTAGGGTTTTCATCAAACTCCTATTATAATGCAAGTTATATGAGTGCTGGAGCAGCTTGTTTGTTCCTGATGATATCTCATGTAAGCCCTTGCTTGTGTACCTGGTACTCAGCAGTGATTTGTGCTTTAGGCTTCTAAAGAAAAGATGCAAGACTGCGCTGTGGAAACTGGGAAAATCAC
This sequence comes from Nomascus leucogenys, assembly GCF_006542625.1. Lineage (NCBI taxonomy): Eukaryota > Metazoa > Chordata > Mammalia > Primates > Hylobatidae > Nomascus > Nomascus leucogenys. The sequence continues at coordinate 100,235,275 of NC_044381.1, forward strand.
TCTCCCTTTCAACTTGGTAAGCAATACCAGGATTGAAGAATTTGTGTCGCAAGATGTATAAAAAGGAGGCAGTAATTATTATTTTTTAATTAAGATCTTGGAATCAAATGCTAGAAAAGGTATAATTTCTTAGTTGCGACAGCAATAAAATTAATAAATATTAAGGCTATTAAATATAGCTATTAGATAACAAATAAATTTCATGAAGCACACAGAAAAATAAGCTGTGTTTAGTTTTAGATCAATCTCAGCACAATCATGAAATATACCTTCCATCTGAATCTTTTATGTTAAAAAAGTATTTTTATGTTTTCTAAAGATATTCAAGAAAACCTAGAAATGTCATTTTATTTAAAGTTTGAGGAATGGGTGTCTGACCTTCAAATCAGAGAGATTAACAAAAGGGTTTGCGACTGCTGAAAAGAAAGTTTCTGGAACCCAGCCTTTCAATTGTGAGTAGTATTTGCCTCATTAGATCATAGAATTCAAGTGAAAGTATACTATATGCTTCATTTAATACATAGCATGACACACGAATTGACTTAATATGCATTATTTTCTTCTAATTCCCCCTAATCAACTCTCTTTCTAAGTCAAATGTTTGCATAACTGCACTAAGGAAAATGGTTATTTGCATATAACCAGAAGAAGATTGACATACAATATAAAAACAGTAAAGTTACGGCAACTATGCCTCTTTAAAGGTGCTATCCATTTCCCAGCCTCTCTCTGTCTTTCCTCTGATTTCACACAACTCACAGAAGAACTCCATGAAATCATTTTTATCTTCCTAAAGTTACTTATTACACATCAGAGACCTTCAAATAGTTACTGTAAATTAATTGATCCACTCTGAAATACAAAAGTACTTTTAGGAACCCATTCATTAAGATGTTACTCTAAGACAATACGAGGAGACTTCTAAAAGCTTGTGGAAAAAGGAATTACAAAGTAAAAATGAAAAATAGAAACTTTATTCCTCAATGTAAACTTGATCAAGGTCAAGATATTTTGTAAGTGATGCTATCAGCCATTTAGTTCATTCCTAAAGAACTGATGGTTCTGGGAATTTAACCATGTCATGCGCATTTTTTATTAGTGAAAAATTGTTTTTATTTTTTTTTTTTTTTTTTTCTTTAAGATTAGAACAAAAAATAGAAGAAATCAGGACTCTAAGTGGTTACTTAATAGGTGGATTTTTTCCCATTGAAAATCTTGCAAAATGGCCCTTGTTTGACGAGAGTAATGAGCAGGTACATTGTCATGGTGGAGAAGGACTCTCTAATGATGTTCTCTTGGGCGTTTTTCTGCTAATGCTTTTGGCTAACTCTCTTAAAATGCTCTTGTAACAAGGAGATGTTATTTTCTTTGGCCCTCCAGAAAGTTGACAAACAAAATGACTTGACATCTCAGAGAACCATTGCCATCATCTTTGCTCCTGGCTGGTTCACTTTTGCTTTGACTTGACTACTTCCACCTCCACGTAGCCATTACTTTGATTTTGCTTTGTCCTCAGGATATTACCGGTAAAGCCATGTCTCATATCCTGTTACAATTTTTCAAAAATGTCTTCAGGAACTTAATCCTACTTGTTTAAAATTTGCATTGAAAGCTCTGCCCTTGTTTGCGGCTGGTCTGGGCTCAAGAGTTTTAGCATTCATTGAGTGCAAAGTTTGCTCAACTTTAATTTTTCAGTCAAAACCGTGTAAGCTGAACCAGTTGAGATGTCAAGGTGTTGGCTATAATTTCTGCTGTTAATCATCAGTCATCTTCAATTAGGGCACAAACAAGATGAATTTATTCCTTGCAAATTGATGTGGATGGTCTGTCTCTGTGGATTTAATCTTCAACATCGTCTCATCCCTTCTTAAGTTATTAATCTGTAAACTGCTGATTTCTCTGGGGCATTGTCCTCACAAACATTTTGTAACGCATCATGATTTCACCATTCTTCCACCCAAGCTTCACCATAAGTTTGATGTTTGTTCTTGCTTCGATTTTACCAGAATTCATGTTGCTCCGATAGGAGCTCTTTGCAAACTGATGTCTTATCCTTCTTAATGCTTCAAACTACATCCTGTTCAGGCATGTTATAACAAGCTAGTGTGAGTTTAACACAAAAAGATGGAAAGCCATGCAGAGTTTCTTATATGTGTTTTCCGTGAGGTTTTTGAAGTCACCTTGCATAATTAAAGCCTAAAGACTAAGAGAAAATTTGGCAGCATATTTATACCATTAAAATGTATTTTTTAACTAAAAAAAAAGTTTCTCTATTATATATGACAATTTTTATTAAGCTATCAGAGGTGATGAGAATAGAGACACATAGCTAAAGAGGAATAAAAGTAGAGTTAAGAAGAAGGACAGATATTTTAAACATTGGATTATAGTAACATGAAGAGTAAAGAAACAGCAAAATAATTAGCTGAAACTGAAGCATTATTCTTTTCATTGTATGTCACATGGATTCTTTTAATTGTATGTTATAAGTATATATAATACTTTGTCTGCATTCAAGAGTGAAGCACTTCCTTTTTTTTTCCCTCAAAAGTGACAATAGTTCTAAACAATGGAGAAGCTAACATATTTTTTAAGCAATTCTTCTGGAGTTATGATTCTCAGCAGGAGAGACCACTCTAGATATTAATTTTTAGAAATAAGCTGTATTTAAATAATTACATAAAGATTTAGAAACTATACCCATAGAAAAACTATAAAAACTGAAATTTAAGAATAATATCTCAGACTGGGCGTGGTGGCTCAGGCCTGTAATCCCAACACTTTGGGAGACTGAGTTGGGCAGATCACGAGGTCAAGAGATTGAGACCATCCCGGCCAACATGGTAAAACCCCTTCTCTACTAAAAATACAAAAGAAAATTAGCTGGGTGTGGTGGTGCCTGCCTGTAGTCTCAACTACTCGGGAGGCTAAGGCAGGAAAATCACTTGAACCCGGGAGGTGGAGGTTGCAGTGAGCCGAGATCATGCCACTGCACTCCAGCCTCGCGACAGGGTAAGACCCAGTCTCGAAAAAAATAGAAAAAGAAAGATTATCTAAAATTAGATGATATATGCAACTATTATTATATAAAGAAAATTGATTTATTTAATTTGGGGTATTTGAAAAGTAAAAATATATCTAGATAAATTGTGAATAGAGGTTTTCTTTCTCAATGAGAGATAAGAATAAATTGGCTTAAACCCTGTGTGGAGGATTCCTGACATAATACAAATGACAAAGAATATCTAGGTTGAATAGCCGTTAAGCACAAAAAGGTACTGACCAAGAGAGTATGGGAAATTTTCTTTAAATAACTTTAGCACATCTTCTTTATTAAAGGTATAGCCTTTTTAGGTAAAATTATTGAAAAAAATATGTTAAATAACTCTGTATATGCCTTGAAGTGATGAAGTGTATTAACTATTTTAAAATGCTCATCCCTTATTACCACAGATGTAGAAACCATGCAACAATTTTAATAGTTTAGGTATGTATCAATATATAATTAATTCATGCAGATATAAGCAGATAAACAGTAGAGCTGAAGGCTAGTATAGTTAGGGTTGAAATTGCTCATCAAATAAGACTATACATACATTTTTTACAGAATCATCCTATCCCCAAAACTGTACAAAATTGGCTGTCTCTGGTATTAGGGAACATCTAACATTCTTTTGGTTAATACAAACACACATAGATGGACTTTGAAAATAAATGCAATGAACAACTAAGAAGAAAGTGGTTTTACTATTGAATGTTACGTAATAACCAGTATTCTCACTGTTTTGTCTTTTTTAGTTTGGTATTTCGAGTCCATCAAAATAATGTCAGAGTATATAATCATTGTGTGTTGTTTCTTCAACTTGTTTACCATTGAATGTTTAGAAATGCATGTATTTACTGATTGCAATGCAGAAGAACCTTGGAATCAGACATAAGCATGGCTTACAGGGATGAAGTTACTGGACTTTTTCTCTGAGCAGATTTCCTTAAAATCACTCACATGTCTGTGGAACAGTATCATATATGTATATATATATATGTGTGTGTGTGTATACATATATGTGTGAGTATATATATATATACACATATACACTCACACATATGTATGTAGTATCATGGATGTGTGTATACATATATATATGTAGTATCATGGATGTGTGTGTGTATTTGTTTTAACATCTCTCCAAGGTAACTAATTATATCTTCTTTCAAAAATGAAACAAAGTCAAACAGATATTTTGAATCACTATTAATGTATTGCAAGGCATTTTGTACTATAATGAACAGAATTTTACAAGTACTAAGTAAGGAAAAAGATGCAGACATCTGAGAAATTCTTACATAAGGAAGGATTGCTTTGAACATGCTTCTTAGGTCATTGTACTTGAAGGGATTTCAGGTCAGTAGCTGTGTCCTTCAGAATCCCAGTTTGCAATAAAGCAATGTTTACTCAGTGGCCATGAGATCATGGCTGGTATTCAGTGTCTTCAATCTTGGTGTGGCAAGAGTTTGTTCAATAAGACGAAATTCAGTATTGCCCTTTTAACATGAATTATGATGTAACTGTTTTTATTTGTAATTCCTAAGTTATAGGGTGCAATTTTAATAGTAGAAAAGGGTATTTGTTTTTCGTTCTGAAGCAGAATAATAAAACTAAGAACAACAGTTCACTAATTTACTCATCTTATGCAGCTTCAGGCAGTAATGAGTGAATCAATATGTTATGGCCATATTGGTCACTGGGGACTGCAGGGTGCATTAAGAAAACATCATGTGATGTTTTAGCAGGGCAGTTTCCATTAATGTCAATGAATGATATATTACTTAAATTTCAGAATATGATTTAAAAGTATACTTTACAGGGAGTACATTTTAAGGAGATGCAGCTAGCCACAAGAAAAATAATTTTGTCAGCTTTTTGTTATAGTTTTAAATTAAACAATGGGGTGACGTTAGTTCTAGAATTTTTTTTTTAGGTTCTATGTTTTTCAAGCTCAAAAGCTCAGTTGATAGTGACAATGGATAGTAAACAGTATATAATAACAGCATGTAGATACAAATTTATACTAAGAGCAAGTCCTGGTCAAAATCATTGTGTAGAGTTGTGCCTTATCTGACTTCTAATTTTGGATATCAAAGTAAACATTATACAAGTATGCCTTAAACCAAAAATTTCAGGTACCTCATCTTAAGTGTTGTCTGATGTGGTTCTTTACTTTTTAAATGTTATGAAGGAAAAAAAGGAATTAACTAAGGCTAGGGAAAACTACATACTGTTTATAAATCTTGGAGATACATATCATATTGCTGACAATACACAGTAATTTATAAGTATGAATGCAATGGGATATACTCTTAACTTTTAGTCCATCTCTTCTGTTGTTAATAACTTTAGGATATCAGTCAGTTATGCAGTATATTGGGATCTGCCTCTGTTCACCTTGACGTTCTTATCTAACGCTCTTCAGAAAACGCCTAAGTCAGATTGTTCATTTTCATATAGGCATTGGTATCAGAAGGCCAGGGCTTATCCTCCATCGCTGACACTGTGTAACTGTGTCAGATTGAACTCGTTATTGATTCTCTCTGTGCGAATTTTTGAATTTGGAAAATGTAAGCAACAGTAGTTCCTGTATTCCAGGTAGATAATTAGATACGTTAATACATGTTACGTCTTAAAATAGTGCCTAAATTTTTATAGTGCTAAATAAATATTAATTGTTATTATCAATGTTATATCATTACTTCTTTTCCCTTCCTTCTCCTCTTCCTTCTGCCCCTACAACTAAACAAGGAAGGGAGTAATGGATTTAATTTATTTGTGAAACTGAAAGTCTAGTTTTTAAAGTAATTCAACTACCTATATGACGATTGTAATTAATATTTTGATAGTTTTGTCATTGTTCAACTCTAAGTGGATACCAAAATGCTAGATTTAAGTCTGCTTGAAATACAGATAAGCTTATCCATGTTTACACACACACTCATGCATTTCTTGGGACTGTGGATGGAAATGGTATATAAACCTCCTTGGTGTTATGCACAATAAGATCATCTTAGTTGGGTTTTTACCAGGGACAGACTACCCCATTATTCTGAAACTACTTAGTATAGCATGATGTCTAGCATTGTAGTATCTAACATTGGTAAGTAGTACCTACTTGCTGCCTCACTGAAATGTTGTCTATTTGTATATACATATATATGTATATCCATATAGATGAAAATTCATATATCAATATTTACAATATTTTAAAAGACAGGGTCTCACTCTGTCACCAAGGCTGGAGTTGCACAATCACAGTTCACTGCAGCCTCAAACTCCTGAGCTTGAGTTATTCTCCTGCCTCAGCTTCTCCAGTAGCTAGGGCTACAGGTGTGCACTACCACACCGAGCTATTTTCCAGTAATTTAAATGGCTATAACATGAGCACGTGATTGTGAAGCTCAGAAAAAGGACAATGCTGGGCTTGAAGTATCCTCTAGAATATCTTAACTGAGCAGTAGAACAAGAAGTTTACCAGGTCAGCTTCCTTGAATTGAGCTGTCGAAAGGCACCAATAATCTGGGTAGCAATGAATGTTCTCAAAGATCAAGCCACTCCAAGCCTGTATGACATGACTGAAGGGAATGCATACCACCAGTCCTTCTTTGGACATCTACATGTATCAATAAGGTGGATGTACCACATGCGTAGGAACAGGTTGCTTTACTTTTGTGATTCATTTTCTCCTGATGGTTGTCCATTTTGCCATTTAACCTGACCCTAAGTGTTATAACTGAGAAAATGATACCATGTTACTTACTAACCTTAAGCACTAGGGATGTTTGTACAGACAGTATTTCTACTGCTCTAAAAATTACCTCTATCATCATTCCTACTCTTTCTACTTTTCATTTACTCTCCTAGGCTTTTCAAAGTCATTGGAGTTTACTTTGCTTATGCAGGAGACTCTGCCCTTTGACTCTCTAAATTTCTTCCTAGAACTCCCTAATTACCTCAATGGACACAACAGTTGTTTGTTATTCTCTTTGACCTCAATCATAACTTTGAGTGGAAGAGAGATATAAAATCACTTCTCTGCTGATTTTATTTGTCTTTGCATTTTCCTCCCATGTTTACATGTTGCAATCATTATAACACAATTACATGAAGATTGAATATTTTACAAAGCACGTGCGGTTATGAAATGCAAAATGTAATCATTGGAACCCATTTCAGATAACATTCATTTTCATCTTATTCATTTTTTACTTTTTTGATTGTTTTGTTTGGGTACCTGACTGCTTAATACTTAGCAGTTGCCACACACGCATTCTCTCTAAGAAGATGAATTTCAGATGCAAGATTCCTCAGGTAAGCCTCGCTCAATCCTAATTACTGGATAGACTCAATCCTTGTACAAAAAATGAAAATTGTAAGCGAATTTTTTTTGGAAAAAAAAACCACTGCACATTAGCAACTGAATACTAAATATTAGTAGACTAGTATGTATTCTTCTCTCTAAACCCGCCACATAGAAAAGAAAACAGCCTTGTTTATGTAAACCAACCTAGAAAATAATGGTGCAAAACATTTCATTCTTAGAAGAGACATCTTGCTCCCAACCGTATAGTTAAGGGCTACGTTTCATTCAACCAAAGATCCACTGAGCTATTTTCATGCTCAAAGGATTGGTACAATTGCATTTGTCCCAAGGTGGGTCACTTAGTCTTGTATCACATGATATTACCTTGGTTTTCAAATGGAGCCCATAAAAAATATTGATTCCCACTCTTGGCCATTTTTGCCTTCCTTGCCATATGTAGGGCTGTGTAACATGAGCTCTTTCCTTGGTGGCTAGTCTGATCTATTGCTTGTTGCAGGTCTCCAGAGACCTAGAAAACAAAATTGCTCCTAGAACAAGCACCCTGCAATTCCTGAGGCTGTAACTACGTAGACCTAACAAACTGCATTGCTCCCCGGGTGGCTTTCTTGTGCCTCACTCTTTCTGCTGTTAGGCCTTTTGCTGTTCCAGGAATCCAGGAGATTGAGCACGAACTTCTCCAGAGTCATCTGGTCATTGCAAAGGTGAATTATATTCAGTGTGTATCCAGAGATATGGTTATCAAAACTTGCTACAAGTACTTTATGAAACTAGTAGATTTTACAATTGTCAATTAACACATATTGAGCTTCTACTAAGAGAGAGCCAATATCCACTAAATATAAATAGTTACCAACGCAATATTTATTTTCAGATTGCAAACATTCTAAGAAGATGACAGGAAAGTACATATAAATATGAATACTTTAAAAAGAAAATGCTTATGGTTTTATGAAAGTTAAAGGCCATTTTTGTTTATAGTTTTCAGTAAATTTTTGAAAACTTTTCTGACATTTCTTTAATTACTTTGGGATTTATTAAACAATTCCTTATACACTCAATCTTTTAAATTTGTGTTGTTCTTTTTATAAAATAATTCTACACAGATAATGGCAAATAATATACCATTCTCAGTGAGAGTAATTTTATAATATAAATATATTATTTGATAATTTTAGGAGGATACACTTAGGGATTGTAAGTAAAGCTTCAACAAATTTTTGATTTATTCTAATAAACTAAAGTGCTATATAATTATGCATAGAAGAATATTGTTTGAGAATAAAATCTTTAGAAATATGAATCAGTTCATATACAGGAATAAAGATATTTAGTACACAAGAAGATATATTAGAGTTTTCATTAATAGCCTATGATTTATACTATAGTTATTTTCTCATCTTTTTGCCATTTTTAGATTTGTTTCTGTTTAGACTCCTATTTTTGTAACATTTTATTCTTTTTGAGAGGATATTGGAAGCATTGGTCGAATTTTCACTGCATGGTAATTATAAGCCATAACAATAAAATATATTTACCAGGACAGTGAGGACTTTTGGAGAAAAACATAGTCTATCATTAAAAAAAGTTATCGCTTCAAGAAATTGTAAAGTGACGAATAAAATACATTAATAAGTAATCAACTGATTATTTTAGTCACAGAGGTTTGGAGACTAGAGCTTATGGATATGTTGCAGAATAAACAATCTGACAGAAAACAATGTTTGGCAATTAGAGTAAATATTTTGAAATATTAACTATTGATTATTTTTATGACTTTCAAAACCTAAGAAGTTAGGCATAAGATAGAGTGAATTTTTGATATCTCTATTAAATGTTCACAAAATTGTATTACATTTGCATACTATAGAGTTGAGGCTGTTTCAGTTAATATCTACCTAGCTATTAGATTGTGGAAGCTTATCGCTTCTTTTTCCCAGCAGAAGGATGGTTTCCATTAATTGGTTATCAGAATAAAAATGAATACTTTTTGTTGATCAGCCTGGATCTTTAAAGCTGACATCTTTGCTAAATATTGTGTGTATAAATCACTCTGTGTCATAGTATTTGAGCTGATAATAATAATAAAAATAAGGTTTTACTATTTTTAGCAAAATACATCTTAGTTAAGTAAATTTTTGCACAAGTTAAATAGGTTAATTTTGAGATATAGATATATTTGGAGGTGAAAGTAATATAACATAACTTAAAATTGTATATAGCAAAAGCATTTATTTTGAGGTTTTTAAATTCAGAACTATTAAATTCACTTATAAGGCCTAATAGAGAAGAACATTCCCTTGAATAGTCTTTCCTCATTTTTTGACTTCAGCTGGATACTTCCCTGGAAATTAGTACTGAACTGGCTAATTAAGCTCTCAATACTTAATCTGGTGGGTGGGCCGCAGACTCATGTTTCTGACTAAAACTGTGAACCATTTTTACTTTAATTGGAGCATTCTCCTTTAAATGAATTAAATGATAAAAGTTGTGACCTGTTAGCTTTTCTTGCAAATTTGCATATCCAAAAATGAGGCTTTTTCTTCTGTTATAAGCCAATGAAAAAACAATGTTTGAGACAAATAATGGTAATTTTTTTAGCTCATTGAAGGCTCTGCTCCTTTAATATTCAAAGAATAATTTGCCCCAAATATACTTGCTTTATTCTTCAAGTGAACTTGTTCTTTTCAATATCTTAATTAAAACCTATTACCTTTACTAATGGTCAAAATCACTTGTATTATTTTTAATACAAATACATTTTTTAAAAATAGAGCATTTCAAAAGAGTGTTCTTCACACATTTTTTTAATGAATGTGAGAAGATAAATAACAGGGCATTTGAAGTCGTTTATTTCCACTTAAAGCTTGTTCCCATTAAGACTCTTAAAACAGAAGTGATTCGTCCTAAGGACACTTACTTTCACAGAGTAAACCAACCTACTAACAAACATCTTTCTTCTCTTTTCACACTTCTTATAATTCTTCTTTGCTGCAAAATGAAGAGCTGGGTTACAAAGTGAGTAATTCAGCACACAGGATTACCCAGGAAGTAGAGGTGCAGGTGATGGTGATACTGGGGCAGTGCACAATGCATATGTTCTTTCAATTTCTCTTAAATAATGTCTTCTTGGCAAGAAACTATGTTATGGAGGGTAAATGGAGTGGGACAAATGTTTGAAGATATAATTACTCACCATTGTTAATAAATAAGATAGAAGTCTACTCTTTTTCTTAACATTTGCTACAGTGCAATAATAGCTCCTCAAGGCAAAAGCAGAGACAGCCAGCAGGGAGATACAGCTGACAAAGCACTATTACCACATCCATTCTGGTAATGTATAACTCAAATAACACAGTTTTATAGTTCTATAAAGAGAAAAAAAGGGAGGATGTCTGCCAGTTGGGCTCGTGTGAAGGGGACTCCAAGGAAATTAATGTGCAGGAGAAATACTGGGGTGCTCTCCAGACGACCTGTGGAAGAGAAGACAAGGCATCAGGATTGGACAGAGAAAGACGTCAAGCTCCAATGTAGTCATAGTAAATGGGATGATCCTTCAGAAATCTCCCCAGTGGGAACAAGAAAATTAGATGCAGGTCACCCTGAGAGGGAGGTCTGGTATTTGGTAGAGTGGTTCCCTTTGGCTAAGGGAATCTCCAAGGGGGCTGACAACTGAGCTGTCTGCTGGCAGCACTGGCAGCAGATGGGGAAATAAACTCTTCATTTCCGAAAAAGGAGCAAGAATGGAATATGCTTTTGTATTGGAAAAGCATTTCAATTTTTTTCGGTCATCTGTTTCTCCTCTCTCTGCCTCTTCCAATCCATCTTGCATTTAGCTGCCAAATAAATATTCATGTCTTTATGCAACTAGGTTTCCTAAATACATTTTAAACCCAGATGTGTTTCCACTGTCTCCTTTTGTCTGCCTTTCTATTATATGTTTAGCCCATTGTTGTTTTCTCCAAAAAAAAAAGTACCTGTTATAAAAATTAATATATCTGCTCTCTAGTCCTGGAACACAAATGCTCATTATGAGCTCTTCATCACTTCACATGCCGTTTCCTCACAGCCAGTGTCTTCCTTGGCTTACCAAGTTCAGTTTTGGCTCTGTTTCTTCGATGAATTATTTTCTGCCAGGTTCCCCTGATCTCTTTTTCCCTAGCCTGAATGCACTTACATTCTCTACCATACAATAAAGTGTTTAAATTTCACAAATTGAACCGATTTTTTTACTAGGTCACTAAAAAAAGTCATGGAGTGCAGGCACTATATTTTTGTTTTGTTTAGTTTTCTATCACAGTCGCTAGCAAACTTCTGGGGCTATTGAGGATGCTTAAAACCATTTGTTATTTATCTGATTGAGTTATATTCCTTATTTTCCAGTGGCATTGATATGCTATAGTATTATTGCCCCATCCCCTAAAGTCCCAGATTACGTTATCTATTTCTCTTTTATTTGTCATAGATACTAATTTTCTAGCTATTTGCATTCTATGTCTTTATATATCTTTAAATATTTCATAAGCAACTTAAGGAAGCCCATTAGTTATTTCCTCACCGCCCCCCCCTTTTCAATCCCAAATATCTCCAGTGATTTTCATGAGGAAGACCCTGAAAATTTGTTCACAGAATGGTCTAACATTAATGGAATTTAAAGCTGGACATTAAGGCTAGAATGGAATGTATTGTTTGGAGGAAATGAAAGATGATTTATCATCATAAACTTCTTGCTTTTAACTAATCATTGCTCTTTTGGAGAAAAAAAAAGATACTTTTGTCCCCATCATCATCAGGACCATATTATCAGAATATCAAGAATTGTGCTCATATTTTTTCGATATGGTCTTAAATATTCACAAAGACGAAGACCATATTTCCATCTAAAAAGTTAGATGACTTAACATATTTGGTAATTAATTTCCTATGTGAATGCACTATTTTCCTTATTTTGTTTATATTTCTGAACTAAAATTATATAAAGGTTTTTTAATTCAGAAATTAAAAATAATAATTTACTTTTTTTTGTTGAACAGTGAAATTATTGTGACATCTACAAGTACATCCAGAACTATCTCTGCCTCCAGGGTTTTTCTAACAAGCACTTACAATTTTTTGTTTAACCACAAATTTGCAATCAAATGCGCTCTTAATTTGTCGTATAAATTATTAGGTTAGTGCAAAAGTAATTGCAGTGTTTGCCATGATTTTTGCACCAACCTATAATATATCTGAGTACAAAGAAGATAAAATAAAAGCTCATGCATTTAAAAAAAATGAGTAGGGAAATAAACACATAGGCTCAGTGTTATAATTAACCCATTTTTATTTCCAGATTATTTTTCATGCTTTTTCTATTATAGTTATGATAAAAATTCATTATATTTATATAAAAAGTCGGAAAAAGTACCATACATGTAATAAATGATAGAAAATACAGGAAATGTAAAAAGCGGAAAAAATAGTCAAATTGGTCCCAGGCCATACCACTGGTCTAAAAGCCTTACCCACGTTGTAAGACCTTTCTTTTTTATCTTCAAGTTTAATGGTACCTATTTTAATTATCTTGTATATTAAATTGTATAGCTTGAAAATTACTTATTACATATAAAGTGAAGTGTTCTTTTTTTTCCCCTTCAGATTTGGCCGTGTAGAACATGGTCACCTAACTCAGAGCTGTAAAAAATATGCCCAAAGCTAACATCTAGCAAACTACCTAAGATTTCATCCTTCTGCTTAATTAATAAGGGGAAATAATTCAATACTGTGTACATCTGATGTAGATGATAAAACTGGCCCTGAATAGAATTTTTTACTCTTTCTTGTTACCGTGCTCTTTGGCATGGTATTTTGTAGTGCCCTCCCTACCTATATGGGCTTGGTCATTTCACTAATTTTGACTAATGAAATAAGGTGGAAGTGACATTATGCTGGTACTAACCCAAGTCCGTGAATATTTTTACTTGTTCTCCTATACTTATTTCATTGCCTTGAGAAACACACTGTCTGATTAAAAAAAATAGAAAATATCATTATTTTCTCTGCAGCAACACGGATGTAGCTGGAGGCCATCACCCCAAATGAACTAACACAGGAGCAGAACACCAAATACTGCATGTTCTCACTTAAATGTCAGAGCTAAACATTGGGTACATATGACATAAGGATGAGAACAATAGACACAGGGGACCACTAGGGAGGGGAGGCAGAGAGGGGAGCAGGGGCTGAAAAACTAGCTATTGGGTACTATGATCACTACCTGGGTGACAGGATGATTTGTACTTCAAACCTCAGTGTCATGCAGTATACTCATGTAACAAACCTGCACATGTACCCTCTGAATGTAAAATACAATTTTAAATTGTATATAAAAAAGAAATTCACTGTCTGGCTACTGGAAGATGAGAAACACATGGAGCAGAGCTGAGTTGCCCCAACTATCCCTGCACATACTCAGGTGCATAAGTCATCTCGGCCAAAATCAAAAAGATCTTCAATTTATGGCTACTTTTAGTTGTTAAGGGGTTCATATAAGTGAAATAAATGCTAATAAGTATATATCAGTGAGGTTTTGTGAATGTTACGCAATATTGCTGTAGCAATAAATACCCGTTAAGTGCTATTGAGAAAGATTTGAATCCTCCGTTGCCATCCTTGGGGACATGATTTAACTTTGACCATAACTGAATTACTACTTACTGTGAAATATTTACAGTGGAGTATTAGCCTATATGTTTCTTTACAACTTCTAATATTTCAAATGTCTTTCAATAATTCATTTTCAGTAGAAAAGTCACAATATTTTACTGTAGATTCACAGGAAGCTGTTCTCTAAGAGCTAAACTTTCAGAGTAGTAGACTTCAAATTTTTAACTACACATACCTAAAAGAATTTTGGAACACTGTACTTCCCTTCCTTTTTAGGGGTGACAACTAAAGATGTCTATCCTAAGATTAAATAAATTTATTACTCATAAGAGATAAGAAATATTATTTCATTTTAAAATTTGAAATAACTTACTGATTAAAGTAGTAATAAATAATATATTTATAAAGTCAACTTTAACTACCTAATTGAATAAAACAAATATAAAAAATGTATTATATCAGACCATTCTCACATTACTAGAAATAAATATCCAAGGCTGGGTAATTTATAAAGAAAAGAGATTTAATTGCTGCATGGTCCTGCAGGATGCACAGGAAACAGCAGCATCTGCTTCTGGGAAGACCACAGGAAACTTAATATTGTGGCAGAGGGTGAAGGGGGAGCAGGCAAGTCACTTGGAAAAAAGCAGGAGCAAGAGAGAGAAGGGGGTGGGGCCACACACTTTTATTTCACCAGAACTCACTCATGATCTCGAGGTTAGTACCAAGCAGATGGTATTGAATAATTCATGAGAAAACTGCCCCCATGATCCAGTCTCCTTCCACCAGGCCCCACCTCCAACAATGTAGATTACAATTCAACATGAGATTTGGGTGGGGACACAGGTCCAAACCATATCATGTATTTTGTTTACTGGCAGAGTTCAGTAGTCTTGCAAAACGTATGAATTATTAATCTTTCAAAATACGAACATCAGTAACTTACGCTTTGGCTATTCTAAATTCAATCTTCAGGCATGGATCAAAATATCCATTAATGATATAAAACACTGTGTGTGTGTTTGTATTGATATGGTGTGTTTCTGTGTGTGTAAAGAGAAAAAAAATTTAAGGTTTAAGACAGCTTTGACTAAAGATTAAAGAAGAATTCTCTGTCTTCTATATATGTGTATCCATTTGTTTGACATCCTGAAGTTTTATAAACCTTGGGTTAATAAACAGTATTAAGATTTAGGTTCAGAGAAAGGTGTGCCTGTAATTGTGTATATTGATAGCAGATTATGTGAATTTAGATTTGTTTTCAGATCTTTTTTTAAAAAAGGCATATATGAGAACGAGAATCTAGGAACCAATTCCATTGAAACTACTGGTGCATGCCAACCTGATAGAAAGTCTTTATGTACCCCAGGGCCCCAGGTTGAAGACCTTTCATTGAGAAAAGACAAAAATAGTGTCACCACAGTTTCTTAAGCAATACAGCCATTCAATAAAGTTGCCTGAGTGAGTGACTCTGAATGCAATTAATGAGATAAGAAAATAGGTGGCTGGGTGCTAAAATAAGCAAACCAGCCAACTTAGTGCTAAGAAATTCAAAGAACAGAGATAAAAACATGTAGAGGTGTTAAATAGCAAATCATACAAAAAAGATATTTTTGCATACGAAAGATCTGTGAATGCATTTCTAAGTGTTCAATATTTGTGAATGGCTATGAGATTGAAAGCTGCTTTGGGGCAGAAGCTGTGTGTTATTTATCTTTGCCTTTTTCTCAGTAAAGCACTAGTTGCTGACCCAAAAATTGTTTCAGTTGAAATCAATTAAATTCAATCCTAGGGCAGAATGCTAGTTGTTAAAAAAAGTAGGCTCTGGACCAGCTTACCTGTGTCTAAATCTGTTTTTCCATTTAGCGTGCGTGTAACTTTGGGCAAGTTGTTTAATCTCTCTGGACCTTAGTTTTCTCATCTGTGAAATGGTTTGTATAATGATACTTATAATACTTCACTCAGTTATTATTGGCTTATGTAAATGATATCAAATCATAACTCATGCATAATTTACATTTTACAAACGTTAGCTATTTTTATTTCTGTTGCCTTTCCTGAAGTCATCAATATAAGTTTTACCTACTAAAGTAGAAAATTTTGTATTTTCCTTCTCTATTGATTCAACATTTCCTAATAAGTGCCCATACCCCATGTGCGTTTATTCATTCACTGAATAAAAGGGCAGTGACAATTAAACATACACTGTTGAAATGTTAATGCATATTTTAGCAGTCTGTTGAGGTTTAGAATCCTCTGAAAAGTTCGAAAAAGGTTGATAATAGATTTCCTTTTTTGTTTTTTCAATGAAGACTGTAATTGGAATACCTATCATATATTAAGTTAGTTTTTGAAAGAAAAGTGATTGTTAGGAAATAATAAAGAGAAGAAATCTGATTATTTTCTAAACTTCTTAAAAGCTTGTCATCATTATCACTACCATCACCAACAAGAATATAGACATTGACAATTTTACATTTTTGAGGTGATCTTAAAATTTATGGAAACATTTTCAATAAGCCTAATAAACAGAAAGTTTACTCCTCGAAAAAGAAAAATCCAAGAAATCTTAATTCAACATCATTTTACAGTTAACTAGATAGAACATTCTCTTAAATAGCGTGAAATTTTAAAATGGAAACCAAAACAATTATTTTTTAAATTTTTACTGTCGTTTAGATCAAATCTTTGACATACAAATCAAACCAATTGTTTAATGTCCTGAATATATACTTATACATCTATTATTTTACGAGGTGCAAGTATAAAACACACTTATGTGCTATTATGTAAGCTCTGGAAACTATTCTTGCCTTACAGTTAATGCAGAAGTTTGCACTAAATTATCCTTTATTTAGTACTTTTATAATATATACTATGTTCTGGTTAATAATACACCAATACCATGTTTCTTTGGGAAATTGAATCAAATTTATGAAGTTATGCTGTAGATAAACACATTTTGCAATGCGATTTATAAATGAAAACCCCCCAATTTTAAGGAACACCTACAATCTTTTTTTTTTTTTTTTTTTTTTTGAGACAGAGTTTCACTCTGTCGTCCAGGCTGGAGTGCAGTGGCGCGATTTCGCCTCACTGCAATCTCCGCCTTCCAGGTTCAAGTGGTTCTCCTGACTCAGCCTCCCGAGTAGCTGGGACAACAGGCAAATGCCACCACGTCTGGCTAATCTTTTGTATTTTTAGTAGAGACGGGGTTTCACCATGTTAGCCAGGTTGGTATCAATCTCCTGACCTTGTGATCCCCCCACCTTGGCCTTCCAAAGTGCTGGGATTACAGGCGTGAGCCAATGCGCCCAGCCTACAATTTTTATAATTAACTTGCACTTACCTGGACTCTCAGTAAAAAGAAAAGTCTGTAAGAACCATAATAAATAATTCATTTTTTTCATAGCCTTTATGCTTAGAACATTTTGGAACTACATCAGTTAAAAATGAATTCTAATCCTAAATGCCATTTTCCCTCCAGCAGTATTATGGGATGTGTGTTTTGATACTACACTAAGAATTCAAATTGGCTAGATCATAGCGTGTCTACCACAGAACACTAAAAAAGCAATCTTTTATTTAATCTGGTTAATCTTATATTTGCTTTTGTATAACCCGTTTATCAAGGAGAAAAATATCATTTCATTTACTCATTTAGTTGTTCATTCAGCAAATATTTATTTGGGGCCTGCCATGTTACACACACTGCTAGCTTCAGTAAAGTCCTTGTTTTCATGAAGCTTGTGGTATTGTGGTGAATATAGATAAACAAAATCAGATACTATAATATATTGTGGTACACAAGCTTTTTATTGGAAAGAAGTTCAATATCCTATCCCTTAGAGTTATTGGCATTGTCTTTAGTCTTAATTACCATTAATACCAATAGTCTTGCTCCTGTAACTTCCTTAGAAATTGTGATATCACTGGAGGGATGACACACAGAACTCAGAGCGTGTAAGCAAATGATAAACGGTAGACAATTTGGCAATTTTATCTAAATTAGTCATGTTATATGAAACACTAAAATGCAAATCAGCAACAGCTACATATCTATCCTTTTTCTGTGTCAGAAAAAATATTTTCCTGAGGATTATCAAATCTCCATTTGCACAAGTAGCTGAAATCATGTAGCATCTCTGATTAACTCCTAAAATCCGATACCATGCAGAGAATAACTTACCTATGGTGATAGTCAGAATAGGGTCAAGTTCATGAGCTGGAGCACACAAATCTAACTTTCAAGTTGAATTTTATATCAGGAAGTACTTGGGAAATGTGTTACTATGCAATCTAAAGATATCAAATTATATATACAGCAAACTCTCTGTGTTACTAGGGAGGAAATGTTTTCTGATCCTATCCATGAACTACAGCATGCAATCCATATGCAGTCCACTAACGGAATACAAAAAATGGTTATCAATACACCACTAATATTTTTTATAATATTAGATTATATTAGACTCACTGGATGCTTACATCTTGCCCTGCCATTATCGGATTTGGTGAAATTAATTGCCATAATTTTTACCTTGATAAAATGTAAAATAAAATCCCTGTTATACTGCTGGATGATATTCTATGCTAAAGAGATAATATTTAGAAAATTGCTTTTACTCCAAGTAGAGACTTTACATATATTTATTTTTATTGTAAGTGTCAAACATATATATTTTTTCAGTTAGTCGCTTATATCTTTATTATTTTGTGGTGTCAATTAATTGATATGAGTTATTAATTTGACAGTATCAAATGCTCAGTCTTCATTTCTATGATCACACTTGATGTGTCTTCTTAAGATATGATTCCTTTACTCCAAGTCATGGGGAAAATCTGTATACTTAAACTTTCTTTTCTAATTTACAAAATAAGTTTATATATTGACATTGAATTTTATAAAAACTGTTTTATGGGTTTTTATGGCAATAATCATTTGTCCCATCACTTATTAAATTGTCCATTCTTTTTCCAAAGATCTATTTTGACTCTTCTGTGATATATTAATAACTTTTATATATGTGTGGATATGTTTCTTAGCTTTCTGTTCTATGCCATTTATTTATTTCTTCATCACCGTGTCAGAATCTTACTACATATTATTTTGATGACTTCAGTTTGTAAGACCTTTATTTATCCTAGGTCAAATATACTCACTCTATTGATTTTTAATCGTAAAAGTCTTGGATAGTGTTGGTTCTTTGGACTTCCATACAAATTTTATTTTTAAGTTATCAAGTCAATAATAACTTTGTTGGGATGTTGGTTAGAATTGCAATGACTATATAAATTTGGGAAGAATTGAAATCTTTATGAAGTTAGTACAATCTCTACAAACATAATTACTTTGTACTTCCATAATATTTTAAGTTAAATATTTTATAATTTTTTCTTTCTTTTGTAAATTTAATCCTAGAGAACTACCTCATGTTTTCTCCTTCAAATCTTTACCATTCATTTGCTTTAATTGTCAAAATGTCCTTTCTAAAACTTCTGGTACAATGTTTAATAGAATAAATGATCATAATGTTATTTTAATAAAATATAACTGCTTTCCTTTGGTTAGTATTTTGTAAGTGAGACTGAGAATCTATGCTTTCAACTGAAAAATTTAGTATACTTACACAATATAAAAATAGCGTAAATATATTCATTTGGCTTATGAATATGTTTGAAATTATTTCTACCAAATAGTTTGGGGGTTATTTGTCACGATTTTAGCTTGTATTCAATTCCTAATTTTTTAAATTTAGGGTTCTATTGTTGGTTTTGGCCTCATTCTTATTCCACCTCTCAAACTTCTGTTTTTTTTTATTCTGTAAATTAAACATTATTATTGATATATATAGACAAATTTTGCTTAGATTTAACTACATTGTTACAGTTTTCTTTATTTATTTGTTCTTTTTGCTAATCAGAGATTTATTTTTTAATATTCTCAGGGAATTTTGTTAATGAGAGCTTCTTGATAGGAAAAGATTGGAGTTTTATTTATGAAAAATATTTTTATTTCACAATTCCTCTTGTGAGAGAATTTACATGACATAAGAATTCTAGTTTGACAATTATTTTCTCGTAGAACAGTGAAGAAATTGTCTTCTGTCATCTATCCTTGTTGAGATATTTGCAACTGTCAATGTAGTTCCCTTCAAATAATCTATCTTTTTTTTTTTTCTATATCTACTTCAAGACTCTTTGTTATTTTGCCATTTGGCTATGGTGTAGATTTATTTTCTGTTTGTAGTTCTTATAGTAACAGACAATAAAAATCTTTGTCGCTAAATCTATGCTGAATAATTCTCAGCTGTTGTTTCTTTCAAGAAAATTTCATCACTCTCTACTTTCTACCCTATGATCTCATTCAGGAACTCTGAAATATGTTAATTTCTATTTCCAAATTTCCACTTCTTTATCTCTCTTTGCTACATTATTTGTAAATTTTGTATAGTTAAAATTGCGAGTGTTTTTATCTTCTGTCATGGTTAGTCTGCTATTAAATATTTACTTAGAATTATACTATCTATTGTTATCTTTTTATTTTTTTCATGGCTTTTTGCTATGTATTGTATTCTTGCTGGTATTTCCTTAAGCATAGTAGACATGCTTATTTCACATTTTCCACCTGATAATTTTGCTTGTGGGATTAAGTGGGAAATTGATTGATTTCCTTGAAATATCTGCTAATACATATTTTTTGATGGTTCTTTGAAATAATTTTGACAGTGTTCAATTATATTACAGTTAAAAATAATGTTAAACAAAATTTTAATAAATGGTTCTGACACAAATTACTGTCTTAAAAAATATGAACTTCTTAAGATGATAGCACCCATATCTTTTGTCACATGTAGAAATAAATTAAATCACTTTCTTACATAGATTTTTAAAAAAATTTTGCAAGAAATGCGCAACTACTAATACTATTCTGAGTCAAGAAGGAGTTTCTCAACCCAGACAGAAGACTCAAAGGACATATAAAAATACAATTTGGGTTATAGAAAATATACCATGAAAAATCTACAAATAATAGATTGTGAAAAAATACACTTATGATGACAATGTAATGCAGAATATTTAAATATTAATAAAAAACTAGTCCAATGAGAAAATGGACAATGATAGCCAAGCACAGACACCATAAAAAAAAAAACCGCAAATTTAAGCTAATGATTAAGAATTCGTAAATATCCCTGGATATGCCCAGGAAATGTGTTAGAGGCACTATTGTCTTAATTCCTTTGTCATGTATTCCTGGCCTTAGAGAAATCTTATTACATTCTTGGAGTCTTGTCTAATCATTTAAAAGACTTCATTTGGTTTTATGTAGCAATTTTATCTATGTTTCAGCATAAGAGTTTTAGGCTATCAAGTTTCCCATGTGTTCTAATAATGGAATTTCATTGTTTCTTTATATTTTGATTATATTTAACATGGGTAGATTTGCCCAGATCTTCTACAGTTATGATATACTGTCAGACAGTTCTTGTGACCCATTTGCTTTACACAAACTCTAGGTCAGAAGTGCTACTTTCTGAAGAAAGACTGTTCAAATTCTAGTTCGAGGACTGCATACTGGGTTGACTGGTTACAACTACATGGGTGGAGAAGGGTACTTAATTTGAGCTATGTGCGTAAGTTGGTAAAGAAAGTTGACCAAGCTGTCTCATGATGTGATTTTTTAAAGTTTTTTTATTATACTTTAAGTCCTAGGGTACATGTGCACAACGTGCAGGTTTGTTACAAAGTATACATGTGCCATGTTGGTTTGCTGCACCCATCAACTCGTCATTTACATTAGGTATTTATCTTAATGCTATCCCTTCCCAAGCCCCCCACCCCCCGACAGGCCCCACTGTGTGATGTTCCCCCCTACCCTGTGTCCATGTGTTCTCATTGTTCAACTCCCACCTATGAGTGAGAACATGCGGTGTTTGGTTTTCTGTTCTTGTGATAGTTTGCTGAGAATGATGGTTTCCAGCTTCATCCATGTCCCTATAAAGGACAAGAACTCATCCTTTTTTATGGCTGCATTGTATTCCATGGTGTATATGTGCCACATTTTCTTAATCCAGTGTATCATTGATGGACATTTTGGTTGGTTGCAAGTCTTTGCTATTGTGAATAGTGCCACAATAAACATACGTGTGCATGTGTCTTTATAGTAGCATGGTTTATAATCCTTTGGGTATATACCCAGTAATGGGATTGCTGGGTCAAATGGTCTATCTACTTCTAGATCCTTGAGGAATCGCCACACTGTCTTCCACAATGGTTGAACTAATTTACACTCACACCAACAGTGTAAAAGTGTTCCTATTTCTCCAAATCCTCTCCAGCATCTGTTGTTTCCTGACTTTTTAATGATTGACATTTTAACTGACGTGAGATGGTGTCTTATTGTGGTTTTGATTTGCATTTCTTTTTTTTTTTACAGGCAGTTTTGATAGCAATTTATTTATTTTTTTAATTATTATACTTTAGGTTTTAGGGTACATGTGCACAATGTGCAGGTTTGTTCCATATGTATCCATGTGCCATGTTGGTTTGCTGCACCCATTAACTCGTCATTTAGCATTAGGTATATCTCCTAATGATGTCCCTCCCCCCTCCCCCCACCCCCCACCTGCCACCCCACAACAGTCCCCAGAGTGTGATGTTCCCCTTCCTGTGTCCATGAGTTCTCATTGTTCAATTCCCAACTATGAGTGAGAACATGAGGTGTTTGGTTTTTTGTCCTTGCGATGATTTGCATTTCTCTAACGACCAGTGATGATGAGCTTTTTTTCATGTTTGTTGGCTACATAAATGTCTTCTTTGAGAAGTGTTTGTTCTCCCTGTTTGTCTATCTTCAAATGTCCCCTTTTATAGGGACATGAGACATATGGGATTAGGAGCCCTCCCTACACCAGTGTGACATTATCTCCAGCATCTGTTCTTTCCTGACTTTTTAATGATCACCATTAAAATGTGTTTCTGAAATATACAATCATGTCATCTGCAAACAGGGACAATTTGACTTCCTTTTCCTAATCGAATACACTTTATTGCTTTTTCTTGCTGGACTGCCCTAGCCAGAACTTCCAACACTATGTTGAATAGGAGTGGTGAAAGGGCATCCTTGTCTTGTGCTGGTTTTCAAAGGGAATGCTTCCAGTTTTTGCCCATTCAGTATGATATTGGCTGTGGGTTTGTCATAAATCGTTCTTATTATTTTGACATACATTCCATCAGTGTCTAGTTTATTGAGAGCTTTTAGGATGAAGAGCTGTTTAGTTTTGTTGAAGGCCTTGTCTGCATCTATTGAGACAATCATATGGTTTTCGTCATTGGTTCTGTTTATGTGATGTATTATGCTTATTGATTTGTGCATGTTGAATCAGGCTTGCATCCCAGGATGGGGATGCTGACTTGATCATGGTGGATAAGCTTTTTGATGTGCTTCTAGATTCAGTTTGCCAGTATTTTCTTGAGGATTTTCACATTGATGTTCATCAGGGATATTGGCCTAAAATTCTCTTTTTTTGTTCTGTCTCTTCCAGGCTTTGGTATCAGGATGATACTAGCCCCATAAAATGAGGATTCCCTCTTTTTCTATTGATTGGAATAGTTTCAGAAGGAATGGTACCAGGTCCTCTTTGTATCTCTGGTAGACTTCAGCTCTGAATCCGTGTTGTTCTGGACTTTTTTTTGGTGGTAGACTATTAATTATTGCCTCAATTTCAGAAACTGTTATTGGTCTATTCAGAGATTCAACTTCTTCCTGGTTTAGTCTTGGGAGGGTGTATGTGTCCAGGAATTTATCCATGTCTTCTGTATATTCTAGTTTATTTGTGTAGAGGTGTTTATAGTATTCTGTGGTGTTAGTTTGTATTTCTGTGGGATCAATGGTGATATGTTCTTTATCATTTTTATTGCGTCTATTTGATTCTTCTCTCTTTTCGTCTTTATTAGTCTCACTTGCAGTCTATCTATTTTGTTCATCTTTACAAAAAACCAGCTCCTGGATTCATTGATTTTTTTGAAGGGATTTTGTATGTCTGTCTCCTTTAGTTCTGCTTTGATCTTAGTTATTTCTTGCCTTCTGCCAGCTTTTCTATTTGTTTTTCCCTTGCTTCTCTACTTCTATTAATTGTGATGTTAGGGTGCTGATTTTGTATCTTTCCTGCTTTCTCTTATGGGCATTTAGTGCAATAAATTTCCCTCTACACAGTGCTTTAAATGTGTCCCCGAGATTCTAGTATGTTGTGTATTTGTTCTCATTGGTTTCAAATAACATCTTTATTTCTGCCTTCATTTCGTTATTTACCCAGTAGTCATTCAGGAGCAGTTTGTTCAGTTTCCACGTAGTTGTGTGGTTTTGAGTTAGTTTATTAATCCTGTGTTCTAATTTGATTGTACTGTGGGCTGAGAGACAGTTTGCTGTGATTTCTGTTCTTTTACATTACTGAAGAGTGTTTTACTACCAATTATGTGGTCAATTTTAGAATCAGTGCGATGTGGTGCTGAGAAGAATGTGTATTATGTTGATGTGGGGTGGAGAGTTCTGTAGATGTCTATTAGGTCTGTTTGGTCCAGAGCTGAGTTCAATTCCTGGATATCCTTGTTAACATTCTGTCTCATTGATCTGTCTAATATTGACAGTGGGGTGTTAAAGTCTCCCATTATTATTGTGTGGGAGTCTAAGTCTCTTTGTGGGTCTGTAAGGACTTGCTTTATGAATCAGGGTGCTCATGTGTTTGGTGCATATATATTTAGGATAGTTAGATCTTCTTGGTGAATTGATCCCTTTATCATTATGTAGTGGCCTTCTTTGTCTCTTTTGATCTTGTTGGTTTAAAGTCTGTTTTGTCGGAGACTAGGATTGCAACCCCTGCTTTTTTTTCTTTCCATTTGCTTGGTAGATCTTCCTCCATCCCTTTATTTTGAGCCTATGTGTGTCTTTGCATGTGAGGTGGATCCCCTGAATACAGACATGGGTCTTGGCTCTTTATCCAATTTGCCAGTCTGTGTCTTTTAATTGGGGCATTTAGCCCATTTACATTTAAGTTTAATATTGTTATGTTTGAATTTGATCCTGTCATAATGATGTTAACTGGTTATTTTGCCCATTAATTGATGCAGTTTCTTCATAGTGTTGATGGCCTTTACCATTTGGCATGTTTCTGCAGTGGCAGGTACCAGTTGTTCCTTTCCATGTTTAGTGCTTCCTTCAGGAGGTCTTGTAAGGCAGGCCTGGTGGTGACAAAATCTCTCAGCATTCCCTTGTCTGTAAAGGATTTTATTTCTCCTTCACGTATGAAGCTTAATTTGGCTGGATATGAAATTCTGGGTTGAAAATTCTTTTCATTAAGAATTTTTTTTATTGGTCCCCACTCTCTTCTGGCTTGTAGGGTTTCTGCCAAGAGATCCACTGTTAGTGTGATGGATTTACCTTTGTGGGTAACCTGACCTTTCTCTCTGGCTGCCCTTAACATTTTTTCAACCTTGGTGAATTTCCTTTATTTCAAACTTGGTGACAGTTATGTGTCTTGGGGTTGTTCTTCTCAAGGAGTATCTTTGTGGTATTCTCTGTATTTCCTGAATTTGAATGTTGGCCTGCCTTGCTAGGTTAGGGAAGTTCTCCTGAATAATGTCCTGGAGTGTTTTCTAACTTGGTTCCTTTCTCCCCGTCTCTTTCAGGTACACCAATCAGACGTATATTTCGTCTTTTCACATAGTCCCATATTTCTTGGAGGTTTTATTCGTTTCTTTTTGCTTTTTGTTCTCTAATCTTGTCTTCTAACTTCATTTCATTAATTTGATCTTCAATCACTGATATCCTTTCTTCCGCTTGATTGAATCAGCTTTTGAAGTTGTGCATGTGTCACGAAGCTCTCATGCTGTGGTTTTCAGCTCCATCAGGTTATTTAAGGTCTTCTCTACACTGTTTATTCTACTTAGCCATTCATCTAACCTTTTTTCAAGGTTTTTACCTTCCTTGCGATGAGTTAGAACATGATCTTTTAGCTCAGAGAAGTTTGTTATTACAGACCTTCTGAAGCCTACTTCTGTAAGCTCATCAAACTTACTCTCTGTCCAGTTTTGTTCCCTTGCTGGTGCAGAGCTGCAGTCCTTTGGAGAAGAGGCACTCTGTTTTTTTGGAATTTTCAGCTTTTCTGCTCTGGTTTGTCCCCATCTTTGTGGTTTTATCTACCTTCAGTCTTTGATGTTGGTGACCTACAGGTAGAGTTTTCATGTGGATGTCCTTTTTGTTGGTGTTGATACTATTTCTTTCTCTTTGTTAGTTTTCCTTCTAACAGTCAGATCCCTCAGCTGCAGGTCTGTTGGAGTGTGCTGGAGGTCCACTCTAGACCCTGTTTGCCTGGATGTCACCAGCGGAGGCTGCAGAATAGCAGATAGTGCCGCCTGATCCTTCCTCTGGAAGCTTTGTCCCAGAGGGGCACCCACCTGTTTGAGGTGCCTGTTGGCCCCTACTGGGAGGTGTTTCCCAGTCAGGCTACACAGGGGTCAGGGATCCACTTGAGGAGGCAGTCTATCTGTTCTCAGAGCTTGATCGCCTTGCTGAGAGGACCACTGCTCTCTTCAGGGCTGTCAGACAGGGACGTTTAAGTCTGCAGAAGCTGTCTGCTGCCTTTTGTTCTACTATGCCCTGCCCTCAGTGGTGGAATCTATAGAGGCAATAGGCCTTGTTGAGCTGTGGTGGGCTCCACCCAGTTTGTGCTTCTGGGCCTCCTTGTTTACACTGTGAACTACTCAAACCTCAGCAATGGCAGACACCCCTGTCCTCACCAATCTGCAACATTGCAGGTCAATTTCAGACTGTTGTGCTAGCAGTGAGCAAGGCTCTGTGAGCTTGGGACCCACCGAGCCAGGCACAGGAGGGTATCTCCTTGTCTGCAGGTTCTGCAATGTTTGGTCAGGAATGTACAGTTTCTCCAGGTACAGTCTGTCATGGCTTCCCTTGGCTAGGAAAGGTAAATCCTTCGACCCCTTGAGCTTCCTGGATGAAGCAACACCCTGCCCTGCTTCAGCTCACCCTCCATGGTCTGCACCCACTATCCAACCAGTCCCAATGAGATGAACCAGGTACTTCAGTTGGAAATGCAGGAATCACTCGTCTTCTGCATCAATCTTGCTGGGAGCCACATACTGTAGCTGGTCCTATTCGGCCATCTTGGAAGTGCTGTCTTCATTCTTCATGATGTTATTTTTTAAATGTCTAGCACTAGAGTTTCTTTGACCGATTAGATGGTGAATCCTATTTCAATGCAAAGATCCTTTTGGATACACCTGCACTTCAGCATGAAACCTTTAATTATAAGCTTCATTCACTTGGCATAATATTTTCTTCATTTTTAGTAAATATTTTAGAGCATTTTTAAATTTACAAAAAAGTTGCAAAGAGGTTATATAAAGATTTTATATACTACCCACTTAACTTTCTCTGTTGCCTTCCCAATTAGAATATAGTGCTTATGCACAGTTCCTTAATGCCTTTAATTTTAAAACTTACTTGGGTCAGTATACTTACCGCACATCTTTCAGTGAGATTATTTTAAACATTTATAAGATTAGATGCTTTTGTAGCATTCTGTATTATATCTTGGAATTCCCTGCTCTCCTAAATTATTTAAAAATATTTTTATATATTATGTTTTTATTTTTGGTGCTATAATATTCTATGGCTTTTAACAAAAGCATAGTGTCATTATCCGTGATTACAGTGTCATATAGAATAGTTTTACTGTTCTGAAACATTCACTCTAGTTCCCCTACTCAAAACATACCCTTCCCCAAATTCCTGGCAACCACTTTTCTATAATTTCTATAGTTTTGCATTTTCCAGGATACTAGCTGAATGGAATGGTGCAGTATGTTGTCTTTTCACATTGAGTAAATTCACTAAGAAATATGCATTTAAGAATTATCTAGGCTGAGTGCAGTAGCTCACACCTGTAATCCCAGCAATTTGGGGGAGTGAGGCGGGTGGATCACTTGAACTCAGGAGTTAAAGACCAGCCTGGGCAATATGGCAAAACCCTGTCTCTACCAAAAATACAAAAATTAGGTGGGCTTGGTGGTGCGTGCCTGTAGTCCCAGCTACCTGGGACGCTGAGGTGGGAGACATCTTGAACCCAGAAGGTGGATGTTGTAGTGAGCCTAGAATATGCCACTGCACTTCAGCCTGGGTGACAGAACAATACCTTGTCAAAAAATAATAATAATAATAATAAAAAAACAGCAACAAAAAAAAACCTATGTATTTGTATTTGCGTGGATTGAAAACTCATTCCTTTTTTTCACTGAATTTGTTTCCATTCTATGGGATAATAACATTTGCTTGATAATTTACTTTCAAAAGGATATTTTGATTGCTTTCTGTTTTGAGTGTTCATGAAGAGATCTGCTCTCAATATTTTTGTGCATATTTTTATATGGACATCAGTTTTCAAATCAGTTGAGTAAATACCCAGGAGCAAAATTTCTGAATTGTATTGAAAAAATAGATTTAGCTTTGTAAAACCTGCTAAACTATGTCAAAACAGAGATGCCATTTTACATTCACACCAGGAAGGAATAAGGGTTTTTGTTGCTCTGTAACCCTGTTAGTGGATTCTTAAATTTTTGGATTTCAGCCATTCTAATAGATTGGGTGTTCATATCTCTTTTTTTTTTTAATTTTTTCATTTGCAGTCCTCTAATGGCAAATTATGTTGACTATGTTTTCTATGTGCTATTTTCCATCTGTCTGTCTACTTTGGTAAAATATCTGTTCACATCTTATGCACATTTTAGAATTGAAATTTCATTTTCTTAATGAGTTTTAATAATTCTTTTTATATTTGGGTTTTAAGTCCTCTTTCAGAAATATGATTTTTCAACTATTTTTCAAATAGTTAACCCAATTAGGCATTAGTGGTTTTAACAGAACAAAAGTTTACTTAATACATTCTAAAACCAACCTTTTTCTTTTCAGATTGTGCTTTTGTTATTGTACCTAAAAATTGAAGGTTTTTAAGCCTTTGTTCACATGAATTTTTTCACACTTTTTTCTATATTTTTTATAGTATTGCATTTATTATTTAGAGCTATGATTTATTTTGTGCTAATATAATATTTGGTTAAAGTATAAGATCTGTATCTGTGTTCAATTTTGTTTTTTAATAGGGACATTCAATTGTTCCAGCAACATTTATTAAATAGTCTATCTCTTTTTAGCTGAATTGCCCATGGTCCTTTGTTCAAAATCAATAAACAATATTTGTATGTGTCTATTTCTGAACACTCTATTCTGTCATATTCATCTATGTGTTATTCTCTTATTAACACTGTTTTGATTACTGCAGATTTATAGATGGCTACAGGAAGCTTTATAGGAGTCTTGAAATTGGGTAGTGCCAGTACTCCTACTTTGTTCTACTTTAGCATTTTATTGACCTAGATTCTTGCCTTTCTATGTAAATTATAAAAGTTTATCTACAACTATGAAATATTGTTCTGTGGTTTTAATTGGAATCTTATTAATTTTTAGATCAAATTGTTAATAATTGACATTCTAACCATTGAATTTCCCATCAGTGTACATGACATATCTATTATTTTGATCTTCTATGATTTACTTCATCAGTGTTTCATATTTTTCTACATTTAGAATCTGTATATATTTTGTTAGGTTGATATCTAAATGTTTATATATGTAGGTGCTATTGTAATTAGGACTTTTTTAAATTTCAAATTCCCATTTTTTTGTTGCTTATATTGAAAATTAACTAACTTTTACATACTGACTTTGTATTTTGCATGCATACTCTACACATGCTTATTAGTACCAGGAATTGTTTGTTGTAGGTTCTTTTGACTTTTCTCCATAGACAATCATGTTATTGGCAAATAAAGACAGATTTCTTCATTTTCAGTCTGGATATATTTTATTTATTGTTGTTTTATTACACTACCTTTGACTTCTATTGAATTAGTACATTTTCACATGGCTACATAAAACTACTTGAGACTGGATAATTTATGAAGGAAAGAGGTTTGACTCACGTTCTGCATGCTTAACAAGAAGCATGGCTGGGAGGCCTCAGGAAACTGACAGTCATGGCAGAAGGTGAAGAGAAAGCTCTTCACATGGTGGGAAGAGAGATAGAGAGTGAAGGGGGAAGTGTCACAGACTTTCAAACAACCAGATCATTTAATTTTAAAGCTCCAAAATAGTCTCCTTTGAATCCATGTCACATATCCAGGGCATGATGATTCAAGACATGAGCTCCCAAGGCCTTGGGTAGCTCCACCCCTGTGGCTCCGAAGGGTACAGTACCCACCACTGCTTATTCGGATGGCATTGAGAGCCTGTGGCTTTTCCAGGAACACTGCACAAGCTGTCAGTGGATCTACCTTTCTGGGTTCTGAAGGATGGTGGCCCTATCTCACAGCTCTACTAGGCCATGTGCCAGTGCAGATTCTGTGTGGGGGCTCCAAACCCAGATTTTCCCTCTCCATTGCCCTAGTAAAGGTTCTCCATGAGAGTTCTGCCCCTGCAGCAGACTTCTGCCTGGAAATCCATGTGCTTGCATACATCCTCTGAAATCTAGGCAGAGGTTCCCAAATCTCAACTCTTGACTTCTATGCACCCAGAGACCCAACACCACATGGAAGCCATCAAAGGCTGGGGCTTGTGCCCTGGGCCTGGCCCACGAAACTATTTCTCCTTTCTAGGCCTCCAGGCCTGTTATGGGAGGGGCTGTCATGAAGGTTCTGACATGCCCTAGAGACATTTTCCCCATCATCCTGGCTACTAACATCCGATTCCTCTTTACTTATGCAAATTTCTGCAGCCAGCTTGAATTTCTCCCCATTGTGTTTTTCTTTTCTACCACATGGTCAGGTTGCAAATTTTCCAAAATTTTATGCTCTGCTTTTCTTTTAAACATAAGTTTTAATTTCAGAGCATCTCTTTGTGAACGCGTATGACTATATGCTATTAGGAACAGCCAGGTAACTTCTTGAATACTTTGGTGCTTAGAAATTTCTTCTGCCAGATACACTAAATTATATCTCTCAAGTTCAAAGTTCCATAGATCTCTAGGAGGGGAAAATTTTCACCAATCTCTTTGCTAAAGCATAACAAGAGTAACCTATATTCCAGTTCCCAATAAGTTCCTCATCTCCATCTGAGACCACCTCAGCCTGGACTTCACTGTCCGTATCACTATCAGCATTTTGGTCAAAACCATTCAACAAGTCTCGAGGAAGTTCCAAATGTTCTACATCATTCTTTCTTTTATTGAACACTCCAAACTGTTCCAACCTCTGTCCATTACCGAGTTCAAAAATCACTTCTACATTTTCAGGTATCTTAACAGAAATGCCCCTCGTTGGCCGGGCGCGGTGGCTCACGCTTGTAATCCCAGCACTTTGGGAGGCCGAGGCGGGCGGATCACGAGGTCAGGAGATCGAGACCACAGTGAAACCCTGTCTCTACTAAAAATACAAAAAATTAGCCGGGCGTGGTGGCGGGCGCCTGTAGTCCCAGCTACTCGGAGAGGCTGAGGCAGGAGAATGGCATGAACCTGGGAGGCGGAGCTTGCAGTGAGCCGAGATTGCGCCACTGCACTCCAGCCTGGGCAACAGAGCGAGACTCTGTCTCGGAAAAAAAAAAAAAAAAAAAAGAAATGCCCCTCGTTCCTGGTACCAATTTTCTGTATTTGTTCTCACACTGCTATAAAGAACTACCTGAGACTGGGTAATTTATGAAAAGAGATTTAACTGACTTACAGTTCCACAGACTTAAAAGGAAACATGACTGGGGGGCCTCAGGAAAATTATAATCTTGGCAGAAGGTAAAGGGGAAGCTCTTCACATGGTGGGAGGAGAGAGAGAGAACCAAGGGGGAAGTGCCACGCCCTTCAAACAACCAGATTGTGTGAGAACTTACTATCAGGAGACAAGAAAAAGGGAAGTTCACCCTCAAGATTCAATCACTTCCCACAATGCCCCACCCCAAACATGTGGGGGTTGCAAATTGAGATGGGATTTGGGTAAGGACACAGGCCCAACCCATATCATCCAGTGTGGTGATGAATAGCAGGAATGAGAGAACATTCTATTTCCTATTGTTTTCTTTGTCTTTGCCTTGCTTTAGGCTTAATTTGCTTCTCTTTGTCTAGTTTTCCAGAGGAGAAACTGAAGTTATTTTTTAAATCTTTCCTACTTTCTAATATGTGCATGTAATACTATAATTTTCTAAGTACTCTTTGCAGTACATCCCACAAATTTTGATAAATTGTATTTTCATTTTCATATAGTTGAAATTGTTTATATCTGATGCTTCCTTTTTGACCAAAGTGTTAGTTAGAAATGTGTTTTTTAAAATCTCTATTATGAGATTCTGCAGCTTTGTATAAAAATTCCTAGTTTAAATCCTTTGTCATCTGAGGACATACTTGTATAATTTATATTCTTTTCATTTGTTAAGGTGCGTTTTATGGCTAAGAATATGGGTTAATCATGGAGAATGTCACGTGTGAGCTTACAAAGAATGTGTACTCTGCTATTGGATGGAAGATTCCATAAATTCCAATAAGATAAAGTTGTTCAGTAGTGTTATTTAGGTCATCTTAGGGTGTTGAATTCTTGAATTTAATAGTAGATTTTCCTAATTCTCCTTTGCGTTTTATAAGTTTTGTTTCATGTATTTTGAAACTTTTTTATTAAGTCATGTTCAGACATATTTGGAATTATATGTCTTCTTGAAGAATTGAAAAATTGACCATTTTATTATAACCTAACATTTATCTTTATCTCTGACAGTCTTCTTTGTTTTCATGTCTGCTTTTCTTGAAATTAATACAGTTACTCCACCTTTCTTTTGATTAGTGTTAGGATAATACATCTTCCTCTAATCCTTTATTTTCAACCTGAGCCTTTTAATGTATACCATGGGTTTCTTATAGACAATATATAGTTGAGTCTTCTTTTAATTAACTAATTAACTCTGACAATTTCTTTGGTCCAGTCAGAAGGTGAGAAAGATAACAATAATATTCTGTGTGTGTGTGTGTGTGTGTGTGTGTGTGTGTGTGTGTGTATTTCCAAGCTGTAGAGTTAGAAAACACACCTGTTTCTGATGGTTGAAACTAGGATTGGGAGCCACACAGAGTCTCATCCATCCTCACCATAAACTTCTCTTGTTTCTTTGGCAGATGTCTTTTGAATAATTTTACTTCTGGTTTTATCAAATTTCTTGTTTGATTTCTATGGTTAAAGTTGTTACTCGTATTTATAGTGTTTCTTCATTTTATCAGATACTCAGAATATTTAATATGATATGGCTTGGCTTTTCAATTCTTACTTAGAAATCTAAAACGTTGAAGTTGTATAAACTATACAACTATACAGTTGTAAAGTTGTACAGTTTATATAAAGTTGTATAGTTGTATAGTTAAAGTTGTAAAGTTGTATGAATTTATTGCTTAGGTAAAATAAACAAACAAAAACTTGCAGTGCCAGTTTTTTTTTTTTTTTCTGAAATGGTCAGTTGATAATCTTTGCAACTTGGATAAATCCACATAATTTTCTTACTTTCATCTTGAAAGTGGGGTTACAATGCAAAACACATATTTATAGGCAGCCTGTACTTTCTGCATTCCATGACTTAACTAATAGTGCAGCAACCAACAATGTTATTTGAATTCGAATGTTGGTGACCATTTATTACATCTAATCTCAATGACCCCCACATTTTTAGCAGTAATTACACCTATAACTACAACCTTACATGTCTCCTGCCTTTTGCTTGCATTCCTGCTGCCCCAAGCCAAACCCTGCGTTTTGCTTATTTGAACTTCTGTAAAGTGTCCTACTAAAGTAACTGTTTCCTAAAGGATCCTGCTGTTATAGCTGTTATATGTCAAGTTCATCTTTTGTACAGTTGATATGTGATTTAATTTCTCAAAAAGAAAAAAGATCATTTTTTAGCTATTTTGAAATGTTAATTAGGGTGGCTTGATCATTCCACAAATGTGCACACATATCGAAACATCACATTGTACCTCATAAATATGGACAATTTTTATTTGTCAATTTTAAATAAAATGAAATAAAAAAGTTGAAATCATTGCATAAACTCAAATAATTATCATCAATTTTAAAGTTATTAATTATTTAGGATCAACTGACCTAAAAAGTTTGCATGTACCTCTATATTCCTTAAGCTCCAGTCATTAACATATACCCCTGTTTCCTAGATCACTTTGAGCTTTCTTGGGTCCATATCTTTGCCTATACTTTCCTGTTTATCCTGCAACAGCAGTTCATTTGAGCTATGAAGATATCTTCTAGCTTATTGCCATATTTTAGTCCATTATATCTTTGATCTAACAAAGATATGAGTTAATATAACCACACCAATGTGAATAATTAGTTTCCTTGCAAATGGCATAATGAGCAGGCATTGTCTTAGCTGCTACTACACATTTGGAGTTCACTTTATAGCGTTTTAATGTAGAATAAAGAAAGAGCATTGAGTGAACTTTATGAAATAGGTTTATAAGGACAGGAACATTAAAGACTGACATCAAACATATTTATGTCTTTGCACAATAATAGATATTAAAATATAACATCATAAGTGTATGTTAACTATAATGTGATTTGGAAACAATTCAGCTTACTAAGAACATAAAATGTTGATTTTGATAAAAAGATAAATATATGTGAATTCATAAAGAATGTAAATTTTAGGAAAAATATATTTGAAACATAAGAAAAATATTTTGAGATCACCACTTCTTAACCAAACAAAAGGTTTCCAAGAAAATAATTTCCTTTAAAGAATTATAAAATAAGATCTTAAAGTAAGCCAAAAAAATGGATAACTTACTTCTGATATTCTTAGTGAATAGAATAAAAAACAGAACTTCAGGATATTTTTCTACCTTTACAAATTTTAGCTAAACTTTATTGTATCATGATCTCTGTTGATCTTTGAAAACATTAGCAAGACAGACAACAGCTGAAAAGGTGTATGTGTGTGTACACTTGACCCTCTGTTATCTGTGGGGTCCACATTTGTGGATTCAACAAATATTCTTCAAAAAATGCATCTGTACTGAAAATGCACAGATTGTTTTTAGTATCACAAATGTTTACTATGTAAGTTATTTTTGAACATCTACTAGAAAAGAAAAAAATGTTATTCTTACATTGAAAATTTAAAACACTCAAAATATTAATAGTTCCATCCAATAGTCTTGATCTTTGTTATTATGACAAATATTTCAGACATAGAAAATTTTATTTTATTTTCCACGGAGGTTAGTTGAATTGGTAACAGAGTGTCCAAACATCTTCAAGTTGGGTGCGAGGGTACATGTTTCTTCATATTACTTTCGCTTTTTTTTTTTTTTTTTAAAGACAAGGTCTCACTCTGTCACCCAGGTTGGAGTACAGTGGTGTGATCACTCACTGCACCCTCCAAAATCTTGGGTTCAAGTGATGCTCCTGAGTAGTTGGGATTACAGGAATGCGTTCAGCTTTTTTTTTTTTTTTTTTTTTTTTTTTTTGTACTGATAGGGTCTCATTATGTTGCCCAGGCTTAACTTTGTTTTTTATTTCTAACGTTTACTTTAGGTTCATGGGTACACGTGAAGGTTTGTTATATAGGCAAACTCGTGTCATGGGAGTGTGTTGTACAGCTTTTAAATCACCCAGATATTAAGCCTAGAACCCAATAGTATTTTTTCTGCTTCCCTTCCTCCCCTGACTCTTCATCCTCAAGTAAACTCCAGTGTCTGTTGTTTCCTTCTTTGTATTCATGAGCTCCTATCATTTGGCTTCCACTTATAAGTGAGAACGTGCAGGAACAGTAAAAGTTTTCTGTTCCTGCATCAGTTTTCTAAAGATAATGGCCTCCAACCCCGTCCATGTTCTTGCAAAGGGCATGCTCTCGTTCTTTTTATGGCTGCATAGTATTCCATGGTGTTTCTGTACTACATTTTCCTTGTTAAATCTGTCACTGTTGGGCACTTAGGTTGATTCTATTTTTTTTCTACTGTGAATAGTGCTGCAATAAATATTCATATGCATGTATGTTTATGGTAGCATAATTTACATTACTCTGGGTATATACCCAGTAGTGGGATTTCTAGGTTAAATGGCAGTTCTGCTTTTAGGTCTTTGAGGAATCACCATACTGCTTTCAATAATGGCTGAACTAATTTACACTACCAGCAACTGTGTATAAGGGCTCCCTTTTTTTCTGTAACCTCACCAGCATTTGATATTTTTTGACTTTTTAAAAATAGCTGTTCTGACTGGTGTGAGATGCTATCTCACCGTGGTTTTGATTTGTATTTCTCTAATCATCAGTAACATTGAGATTTGTTTTTCATATGTTTGTTGGCTGCATATATATCTTCTTTTGAAAAGTGTCTGTTCATCTTCTCTGCCCAATTTTTAATGGTGTTGTTTCTTTTTTTCTTGTATCTTTCAGTTCCTTATAGATGATGGATATTAGACCTTTGTCAGATGCAATACTTTGCAAATATTTTATCCCATTTTGTGTGCAGGTTGTCTGTTTACTCTTTTGGTAGTTTCTTTTGCTGTGCAGAAGTTATTGTTTGATTATATCCCATTTGTCAATTTTTGGTTTTGATGTGATTGCTTTTGATGTCTTTGTCATGAAATCTTTGCTCATTCCTAGGTCCAGGATGGTATTGCCTATGTTGTCTTCAAGGGGTTTTATTGGTTTTTACATTTAAGTCTTTAATCCGTCTTGAGTTGATTTTTGTATATGGTGTAAGGAAGGACTCCAGCTTCAATCTTCAGCACATGGCTAGCCAGCTATCCCAGCACCATTAGAATTTTTTTTTCCTCATGGCTTGTTTCTGTCAGCTTTATCAAATATCAGATGGTCATAGGTGTGCAGCCTTGTTTCTGTGATCTCTATTCTATTCCATTGGCCTATGTGTCTGTTTTTGTACCAATACCATGATGCTTTGATTACCATAGCCCTGTATTATGCTTTGAAGACAGGTAGTATGGTGCCTGCAGCTTTGTTCTTTTTGCTTAGGATTGCCTTGGATATTCAGGCTCCTTTTTGATTCTATATAAATTTTAAAATATTTTTTCTAGTTATGTAGAGAATATCATTATAGTTTGATAAAAATCGCATTAAATCTTTAAACTACTTTGGGGAGTATGGCCATTTTAATGATATTGATTCTTCCTGTCTGTGAGCGTGGGATGTTTTTTCCATTTGTTTGTGTCTTCTCTGATTACTTGGAACAGTGTTTTATTCTTTTTTTGTGGCAAATGTGAATAGGATTGCCTTCCTGATTTGGCTCTCAGGTTGGCTGCTATCAGTGTATAACAGTGTTAGTGATTTTTGTACATTTATATTATAAAAATTTGCTGACAGTGTTTATCAGCTGATGGAGATTTTGGGCCAAGAGTATGAGGTTTTCTAGGTGTAGAAGCATCTCATCTGCAAACAGGAATACATGGACTTTCTTTCTTCCTATTTAGATGACCTTAATTTATTTCTCTTGCCTGATTACCCTGGGTAGGGCTTCTAATCGTATTTTAAAAACAAGTGGTGAGAGAAGGATCCTTGTCTTGTATCAGTTTTCAAGGGGAATGCTTCCAGCTTTTGCCCATTCAATATGATGATGGCTGTGCGTTTGTCATGGATGACTCTTATTATTTTGTGGTACATTCCTTTGATATCTAGTTTATTGAGAGTTTTTAGCATGAAGCAATGTTGCATTTTATCAAAAACTGTTTCTGCATTTATTGAGATAATCATGTAGTTTTTGTCTTTAGTTCTTTTTATGTGATGAATCACATTGATTTACATATGTTGAACCAGCCTTGCGTGTCGGGGGTGAAGCCTACTTGACTGTGGCGGATTAGTTTTTTGATGTGCTGCGGGATTCAGTTTGCAAGTATTTTGTTGAGGATTTTTGCATTGATGTTCATCAAGGATATTGGTATGAAGTTTTGTGTGTGTGTCTCTGAGAGGTTTTGGTATCAGAATGATGCTGGCCTCAGAATGAGTTGAGGAGGAGTTCCTCCTCCTCAAGGTTTTGGAATAGTTTCAGTAGGAATGGTACCAGCTCTTCCATGTACCTCTGGTAGAATTCAGCTGTGACTCTATCTTGTCCTGGGATTTTTTGTTGTTGTTGCTAGGGTTTTCATTACTGATTCAATTTCAGAGCTGATTATTGGTCTATTCAGGAAATAAATTTCTTTCTGGTTCAGTTTATGGGAGCCTGTGTCCAAGAATTTATCTATCTCTCCTAGATTTTCTAGTTTGTATGCATAAAGGTGTTCATTATAGTTTCTGATGGTTACTTTTATTTGTGTGGAGTCTAGTTCATCACTTCCAATTGTATTTATTTGTATCTTCTCTCTTTTCTTATCAGTCTAGCTAGTAGTCTATGTACCTTAGTAACATTTTCAAGAAACCAATTCCTGTATTTGTTGATCTTTTGAATGGTTTTTCACGTCTAGATTTTCCTTCAGTTCAGTTCTAATTTTGGTTATATTTGTTTTCTGCTAGCTTTGGGGTTGATTTGTTCTTGCTTCTCTAATTTTTTGAGTTGTGATGTCAGGTCACCAATTTGAAATTTTTCTAACTTTTTGAGGTGGACTTTCAGTGCTATGAATTTCCCTGTTAACACTGCCTTAGTTGTGTCCCAGAGATTCTTGTATGTTGTATCTTTGTTCTCATTAGTTTCAAATAACTTCTTGATTTCTGCCTTAATTTCATTATTTACCCAAAAGTAATTTGGGAGCATGTTGTTTAATTTCCATGTAATTGCATGGTTTTGAGCGACTTTATTAGTCTTTACTTCTATTTTTATTGCACTGTGGTCCAGAAATGTGTTTGGTATGATTTCAGTTATTTTTCATTTGCTGAAGATTGTTTTATGTCCAATTATGTGGCTGATTTTAGACTATGTGCCATGTAGTGATGAAAAGAATATGCATTTTGTTGTTTTGGGGTAGAGAGTTCTGCAGAAGTCTGTCAAATCCATTTGGTCTGATATTGAGTTCAGTTCTTGAATATGTTTGTTAATTTTCTGCCTCGATGATCTGTTTAATGCTGTCAGCGGGGTGTTGAAGCCTCTCACTATTGTAGTTTGGGAGTCTATGTCTCTTGGTAGGTTTATAAGAACTTGCTTTATGAATCTGAGTGCTCCTGTGTTAGGAGTATATATATTTAGAATACTTAGGTCTTCTTGTTAAACTGATCCCTTTACCATTATGTAATGCCCTTCTTTGTCTTCTTTTATCTCTTTTGTTGTTGTTTTAAAGCATGTTTTGTCTGAATTTAGTACTGCAACACTACTTTTTTCTGTTTTCCATTTGCATGGTAGATTTTCCTCCATCTCTTTATTTTGAGCCTGTCGATGTCATTAAGTGTGAGATGTGTCTCTTGTAGACAGCACCCCCATGCATCTTGCTTTTTTTTTTTTTTTTTTTTTTTTTTTTTTGCCTCCCAGCTTGCCACTCTGTGTCTCTTAACTGGGACTATTAGCCCATTTACATCAAGGATTATTGTTGATATGTGTGGATTTGATCTTGTCACTGTGTTGTTATCTAGTTATCATGCCGGCTTGTTTGTTTTGCTTTATAATGTCATTTGTCTGCAAATGTAAGTGTTTTTGTATTAAGTTTTAGCAGTCTTCCCTTTCTATATTTCGTGTTCCTTTCAAAATCTCTTGTAAGGCAGATCTGATGGTAATGAACTTCTTCAGCATTTGCTCATCTGAAAAATATCTTATTTCTCCTTTGTTGAAGAGGCTTCATTTGGTTGGTTATGAAATTCTTGGTTAAAGATTTTTTTCTATAAGAATGTTTAATATAGGCCCGCAGTCTCTTCTGGCTTGTAGAGTTTCAGCTGAGAGGTCCGCTGTTAGCCTGATGAGGTTCCCTTTGTAGGTGACCTTCACTTTCAGTCTATTGTATTCTTCCATTTCAACCTTGCAATAATCTGATGATAATGTGCCTTGAGGATAATCTTCTTGTGTAGGATCTTACAGGAGTCTTCCGTATTTTCTGAATTTGACTGTTGGCCCCTCTAGCAAGGTTTGGGAACTTCCATGGATGATATCTTGAAATATGCTTTTCAAGTTGTTTGCATTCTCCCCCTGCCTTTCAGGGATGTCAGTGACTTACAGATTTGGCCTCTTTACATAATCCCTTACTTCTCAGTGGTTTTCTCAATTCCTTTTTGTTCTTTTATCTTTATTTTTGTCTGAGTGTCTTATTTTAGAGATTCAGTCAAGTTCTGAGATTTTTTTCCTCAGCTTGGTCTATTCTGCTGTTAATACTCATGATTTCATTGTGAAATTATTGTATTTTGTTTTTCAGTAGAATACAACAATTTCGCAATACAATCAGAAATTGTATTGTGAAGATCTAGTAGTTTCTTTTTTATATTGGCTATTTCGTCCTTCAGTTCCTTCACTGTTTTATGGTGATTTTCAGTTTCCTTGGATTGCATTTTGTCATTCGCCTGACCTCAAAAATCTCCATTACTATTCCTACTGTAAATTCTACTTCTGTCATTTCAGCCAGCTCAGCCTGGTTAGGAACTCTTGTTGGATAACTGGTGCAGTCGTCTGAAGGACATACAACACTCTGGCCATTTGAGTTACTGGAGTTCTTGGATTGTTTTTTTTCTCTTCTCTGCATGTGGGTGTTCCTTCAACAGCAGTGTGGAGTACAGACAACAGACTCCTTTTCTGGATTTTTTTTTTTTTTTTTTGGCGGAGTCTCACTCTGTCGCCCAGGCTGGAGTGCAGTGGCACGATTTCGGCTCACTGCAAGCTCCGCCTCCCAGATTCACGCCATTCTCCTGCCTCAGCCTCCCGAGTAGCTGGGACTACAGGCGCCTGCCACTGCGCCTGGCTAATTTTTTTGTATTTATAGTAGAGACGGG
The DNA here is from genome assembly GCF_006542625.1 of Nomascus leucogenys. Lineage (NCBI taxonomy): Eukaryota > Metazoa > Chordata > Mammalia > Primates > Hylobatidae > Nomascus > Nomascus leucogenys. Next base: position 100,276,249 of record NC_044381.1, read on the forward strand.
GTTTCACTGTGTTAGCCAGGATGGTCTCGATCTCCTGACCTTGTGATCGGCCCTCCTCGGCCTCCCAAAGTGCTGGGATTACAGGCGTGAGCCACCGTGCCCCGCCGGGCTGAGGCTTTTGACAAGATCTTTATTTGAAACTAACTTCTTATCTTTGGTTTCATAGGTGGGTATGCTAGCAAGTTATTTTGCTGTTGAAGCTTTGGAGTGTAACTCAGTTGACAGCACTTAGGCATATTGGTCAGTTAGTAGCTTCTTACTTGGTTATGTGGCTCCCTTATGTTTCCTCACATTTGCAGCCACGTTCCCTCTAAATGCTCTCAAAGTATGGCCTCCTCTCCCTTTGAGTGTTAGCTGTAGATCATGGATTGGGACTCCTGGGATTCCCACTGCAGCTCTGGGGTAATCTCAGGGTTTATGTTTCTCCCCCTTCTTGGAAGCAGCAGGGAAGGGGACCTTAGTAGTGGTTGTGACCAAGGGTCTTTTGCTCATCTTCTGGAGGCTCCACCCCAGGGAGATGCAGGTCAGCAGTTGCTCAATCCAATCATCCCAGGGTGGCGGGCCTGTGATGTGTGCCCAAGCCAGAGGTTCCCTGTCTGGTAATGAACATGGTGCATGGGTGGGACCCATGGGAGTCAGACTGGCTTTCTCATCTTTGATCAATTGCAGCTGTTGGACGTGCGGATGAGGCATTTAGGGTCTTTGCTTCTTCATTAGTCCAAGGGTAGCAAGGGCAGTTCAACTGCAGAGGCAGTAGCAGAGAGGCCTTCACTTGCCCCTGGGGGCTCTGTCCAGGGACTTGCAGAGCTGCTACTGGCTTGATAGCCTCCGTGGGGTGCGGCTGGAGGCCCTGGCCTGGAGGACCTGCCCAGTGAGGAGATGTGGGAATGAGCATCCACATAACAGTCTGGCTGATTTTCTGTGGGGCTGCCACAGTATGCTGGGGTTTCACTCCAGTTCCTAGTCATTGAGATTTTCCAGCACCTGGAGGTATTAACAGTGAAGGCTATGAAACAGTAAAGGTGGTGACCTGACCCTCTCTCTGGGAGCTCCATCCCCGGGAGGTATGAATCTCCTGCTGGCCAGAATGCAACTATAGAAGGTTGCTGGAGATCCTGGTTGGGAGGTCCCACCCAGTGAGGAGGAACAGGATCAGGGAACCACTTTAAACAGCAGTCCATATTTCCATATAGTCGCTGTGCTGTGTTGGACACCCACTCCAGCCCTAGGATGTCTTGGACTCTCCCATATCCAAAGATTGAAATGGCTAAGTTGCCCAAACAGCAAAGATGATACCCCACTCCTCTTTCTGGGAGCTCTATCCCAGAAAGGTTGAAACCTCTGTCAGCCAGTGAACACTGGCAGGTTTATCTGAGGACCCCGGCTGGGAGAAACTACCTAATAAAGAGGACTGACATTGGGCACTGGCTTTAAAAAGTAGTCTGTCCACTTTTTTGTGGAGCAGCTGTGCTGTGCTGGAGGTCTGCTTCAGCACCCGGTTGCCTTGAACGCTCCAAAGCCTGAAGGCTGGAGCAGCTAAGTGACACAAACAACAAAGATGGCAGCCTGCCCCTCCCTCTGGGAGCTCTGTCCCAGGGAGGTTTGACACCTCTGTTGGCCAGGGAATTCTGAGGAGGTTGGCTGGATACCCCTGGTGGTTGGTCCCACCCATTGAGGAGGAACAGAATCAGGGACCTAATTTTAAAAACAGTCTGGTCACGTTTTTGTAGAGCAGTTTGCTGTGCTGGGGGGTTCACATCGGTCCCCGGTTACCTTGGACTCTCCAAAGCCCCAAAGCTGGAACAGCTAAGTCAGCCAAACCACAAAGATGATGGGCTACCCCTCCATCTGGGAGCTCCATCTCAGGGAGGCGCAATGCTGCTACTAGTCGCTGGCTGGAGTCCCAAGCCAGTGGGTCTTACCCTGTGAAGTGCTGTGGAAGTGGGACCAGTAGAATGTTGCTGCTTATCTCCCTGGATTCAGTACCTCTCTAAGGGGTATGTATCGGTGTCTAACCTCCTTCTTTGCCAGAGTTGCAGCTGGTTTTGCTGGAAAGTCTAGAAAGCCTAGATATCTAAGGTTCCTGGGTCTCCACGTGTGCTTGAGCGACTGCTCTCCAAAAGTCTACATAGTTCTGTGTGTCAGACTGAAGGCCCTGGTAGAGTGGGTTCACAAGGGATATTCTGACCCAAGGATTCAAAGATGCGTGGGAAAAGTGAGGGTTCATATCCACTCACCGCTTCCCTTGGTGGGGGCGGTTCCCCTGGCTCTACGTCACTCTCAGGTGGACCATCATCCCCCTTGCTTTTCTCCCTTCTCTGTGGGTCAAGTTGTTTCCTTGATTAATCCCAATGCATATACCTGGATGTTTCCATTGAAGGTTGTGTATTTACTTGCCCTCCATTTTTCGCCTCAGAGACTGTTTTTTTCTTGTCACTACTACCTAAACAATTTTCTATAACAGCTATTTACATGACATTTGCATTGTGTTAGGTATTTTAAGTAATCTGGAGATGATATAAAATATATGGGAGGATGTGCATAGGTTATATGTAAATACCATGCCATTTTCTATTAAGGACTTGAGCATGATGGATTTTTATATGTGTGGGAGGTCCTAGAACCAGTCTCCCATGGATACCGAGGGATTACAGAATTTATATAATACATATATGTATGTATATATACACATACGTGTGTGTGTGTGGGCAAGTCCACTTGAACTAATCATATGTGCTAAGTAAGCAAAGTAATAATATTCTTAGAAATGAGAATAGAAACTTTCTTAACTCTGGAAAAAGATTAACTTGTACATTCAATTCCACAGTATTTTAAGTATTTTATTATTACACTCACAAACCATCCTATTTGTAATGGTTAGATATTAGATGGGGTTTTCTTTTTCTTTTTTTTTTTTTTTTTGAGATGGAGTCTCACTCTGTCACCCAGGCTGGAGTGCAGTGGCGTGATCTCAGCTCACTGCAAGCTCTGCCTCCCAGGTTCACACCATTCTCTTGCCTCAGCCTCCCGAGTAGCTGGGACTACAGGCGCCCGCCACCACGCCTGGCTAATTTTTTGTATTTTTAGTAGAGATGGGGTTTCACCATATTAGCCAGGATGGTCTCGATCTCCTGACCTCATTATCTGCCCACCTTGGCCTCCCAAAGTGCCGGGATTACAGGTGTGAGCCACCGCACCTGGCCGGAGTTTTCTGATTAACCAGGAAAATACTCAACCACCTATATCTGTAATCCCCATCACAGTTTTTGTCCCACATTCCCATTTCAGTTACCCACTTTCTCATTTCAGTTACCCGCTTTGGGACTCCATAGATAAAGAGAATGCAAGACCCCAAAACATATTAAAAATCAGCCAGGATACTTGGCTTCTTTAACACTGCACTTTAATGAAGTACTTCTATTTTATAGAAGAAAATATATTTTCATTTCTTTAGAGAAAGTATGTCAGGTCCTACATTAAAGTAAATTAAGACAAAGAAGATTTGACTGGCAGGCCTCTTCCTAAGTTTAATTGGACATACATTAATAACCTGTGATCTCAGACGAGATATACTGATACAAACATGGTGCCAGGGAGGAGTTCACAAACATTTTCTTAGCTCTACTATTATGCAACCTTTACTAAAATTTTCCTCACATATTTATTTTCATTGCAATTGTACAGTAACAAGGCATGGCAAATAGAGTTCTCAGCAGATAAATTATGGCAGAAGTGTTACATCTTTAAGACAAGTGAGAGCAAATACTGATTAATTTGTATAATGGCCTCTCTTTATTTTCCCTTACTTCACTCCATAGAAGTTAGAATAACCTACTAAAGAAAAATGTCTCCAGCCCATACATTAGCCTCAGCTCCAGAATCACATTAAATGTAGCTATGGAGGTGAGAATAAAGTATGCATTTTTACTGTTTTTGAAATAAAAATGTAGATTATTTAAGGCCTTTTAGGGGATCCAACATGTCTAATAAAACATGGATTCTTTAAAAGTTGTGGATTGTTTCCAAACATCACATAAATGCCAGAGACAATGAGAAAAGGGTGGACAGAGAATCCTTGAGATGAAAGGCAGTATTGCAAGATTTAAAAAGTCCAGCAGTCTGCTCTATGTTATGATTTGAAAGTTTAAAAAAAATCTTGAATATATAAAATTAAAGAAAGTGGTAGGGAAACTCATATTATAAAAAGGTGAATTGATTTGCTTAAGGTAGCTTACATTCAGAAAATAAAAATGAAGCGTCTAAATAACAAATCTCATGCTCAATTCAATACATCATGCTCGGAATAGGTGAGCTGCTGTGTAACTTGGGGTCATCGAAACTTTCAGAGTAGATGTTTTATAAAACAATTTTCATAAAATGAGCTTTCCCAGCATACTCACAGGTGTGTAACAGCATTTTCTTTTGATCTTTAATTCATTTATTTCACTTTCTCCTCAGTTGATTTAAAGTAGAACTTTAATAGTTAGTTGAAAGCTCTTTGAGATGACTCTTCATTACCTAATTTTATATTCTCTTGAGCATATGGCCTTGTCTAAGAAGGAGCATAAGTAAGTAGGGTTGCAGATGAAATTTGATCGGCCATGAGATAACTGCAGAATTGATTGTAACTATAAATGTTTTATGATTCACTTCTAATAATACTAAGAGAATATCCTAAAAATAAGCACACTGATCAAATTACAGTTTTGTCCCAAAGGAGTTTCATATGTAAAAAAGAAACCGATCATCCATCATCTCATTATAGATAGTTATTATTACTGAAGTAACCACATTTCTATAATTTTATTTTTTAATATAGAAATTCTCTTTGTGATAGATTTACAGTGACATATGTAATATTAATGTATTATTAATATATTTTGTATAATTACATGTTACATATTAAAATATGCATTATGTAATTATGTATATTTTATATAAACTATGATATAGGGGAATTGTTGTATAATAGGATATGTGTTTAGTCATTGCATTTAATTTGAAAATTCAAGTTAATATTAACTTTGAAAAACAGTTTTCTCAATTGTGAGTGCTCTGCTCATGAAAATGTCAATTCCATCTAGCCCTTCAGTCTAAAAGTTATAAGATTTATAGATTAGAATAAGAAACTAAGGTCACATAGAGTTATACATAAATGCGTAACTATTGAGATATACAGAAATAAATACAAATGAATAAAACCTAAAATTGTTGAACAAATACATACTACTATAACAACTTTAGAGAAAATATTGCCAAATGAAAAAGTGGAATTAAGTCCTGAAAACTTTAATGACAAAATATCTGATAGGGTATATCAAGAATGCTTTTTGATAAGTTCCCTCTTTAGCATATTAAGCCTGTCATGTTTATTTATATTAATAATTCTTCTCTCATTCCAATATATTTTTTCAAATTACACCCTAGTTGTTAAAAATATGTATAACACTGTTTTTTTAATTCAGCTCTGTCCACCAAGTTAGTTCTAATAGGAAAAGTAAAAATAATACATATAATTAATATAATACTGTAATATGAGCAATTCAGTTTAAGAGACTGTAGTTAGATTTCTCTTTGGCAAAATGACATATTGCATTAATATGTATATTTTTAAAAATCAAAACAACTTTATGCTTCCTTCTGTAAAGTTAATGTGAATAAAGATGGTGAGCTTATGAAGTTGAAAAGTTTACTTGAGTTTCCCCACTAAATTCTACCAAGAAGTCTATATCATGTTTCCCTTCCCTTATGCAAAACATTTTTAACAGCTAAAATAAAAGAAAATAGCTGATCATATACTTGAAAGAGTATTATTTTGAAAATTAGAAAATAGAGATTTTTGTTAGGGTTATTTTGCTCATAGTCATTTTATTTATATTTTGGCCCAGATGCTCATATATTTTCTTGAGGTTTAGATGTGTTCTTTGTTCTCATTAATGCCTTGTGTAGAGGCCTGTACTTGGCCAAAAATCTAATGGTTCTCTTGTGATCTGATTAGCCTCCATAGTTCAAAGTGAGGCGCTTCTACCACACTAGAACATTCTTTGCCTAGCCATCTCCCGCTGCTGGCCACACGCGTGGTTGCAACAATGTTTTTAGTTCAATGCCATTTTTGTCAATATTCAAGATGCTCTTACTCTTCCTTGCTGTCTGTTATCTATTGTCCAGCTACCTTATTTTCACAGTGAATACAAAACCACATGGGGATTCATTTATTGTTTCTACCTTCATGGCTGTCAAAATTGACTAAGAGTTTTCATCAATAATATTCTATAGTCTTCATTATCATTATTCCAAAATTCTCCAAATATCCATGTGTCCTTGACTGGAATTCTAATCAATACAAATACTGAAATCTGCCTCTAGAAGTTCATCAATACACCCTCAGTCTTTGAAGCTGCCACTGATGCTGGCTTGATGTCATCACTGTACCTTACTAAAGTCACAACTATGTTAGAGTCTTCACTACTGAGTGAAAAGTCACTGGTCCTTAGTTTCCTTGCCTGCTATTCTTGTTGATTTGCATCCACCATGACCTATCTGCGTCTTCAGTCATGCCTCACTGTCACTTATACTGTTGCAGTCACTTTCTGATGGAGACATAGTTAACGAAGTTCAGTGCTTTGTCTACCTTTGGGTAAATAGAAGGGATATATTCTAATGGTCTTATTTTGTAGAACAATCCTAAACCATTTGACCCTTAAAGTTTCAATACGCCTGTGATTTTTTGAGGGTAAACTACATTCTTGATAGAAATGCCAACCAGAAGTCTAACAGGGCTGTCCTAAATCACTGTTGGCTTTAATTATAACACTTCCTCTCTTCAGGGCTCTGAAGTGGACATATCCCATTTCTGGAAGTAGTCCAAGTATAATGAGTTCTACATGTGCTATTTTTAGGGTTGATTCACACGACCTATGACCTATCCCTATGTATGTCTATGTGAATGTGATAAACTTTGTGTATTAGTGAGCATTTTTGAAAAAAAGCAAACCAACAGGAGATACAAATACACACTGTATGCATACAAGAGGAGATATACATATACAGTATATATACTAGATCGATGGATAGATGGGTATATTCAGCATTTCTCAGTGAAGTCTAATACGCTATAAAGTGTCCCTGCAGGATCAAGCTGAGGCATAAAATTTATCTCAATGCCCACTTTTGTTTAGCTTCTTCCCCTGTCCTATATCATTTACCTCATATTACATCACTTGCACAACAATCATTGTCTTGTGGTCTTCTTCTGAGAATTTCAATGTAAGAAAGTGTGGTATTTTTGGTAAGCCTCTCAACCTCTATGTCTCTTGGCCTTGGTTTTCTCATCTTTAATTGGAAGGGACCAGATGATCAATAAGCTACTGTGAAATACTGAGTAACAGTTAAAGGTGTTTATGGCATGTTGAGAGAATAACACTTGCCAAGTAGCAAGAAGTTTTATCTAACTAAAGTGGCTCGTATTTTCACCTATTTTTTTCTAGTGTTGGCTAGTGTAATTTCCTGAATTAATCTGGGTTTTCCAGAACTTATAGGGTATGAAAGAATACATAAGTAGAGAGTGTGACAGAGATAGTGATATATATTTTAAGAAATTAGCTCATATAATTGTGGGGGCTGGCAAATCTGAAGTCTGCAAGGTCAGGCAGTCCTGCCGAAAATTCAGGTAAGACTTGATTTTCTAGTCTGGAGTTAAAAAAAAAAAAAAAAAAAACCTTCAGTGCAAACAAGCAGGCAGAAAACTTTTTTTATGTTGCAGCCCTGAGGCATTACCGTTTCTCCTTCTGGAAACCTCAGCCTTTGTTCTTAAGACCTTCCACTGATTGGATGAGGCCCACTCATATTATAAAGCTAGTCTACTCATAGTCTACTGATTCTAAATGTTAATACAGTAGCATCTAAAAAAATGTTTTAACTGCAACATACAGACCAGTGTTTGACAGAATAGGCACCACCGTCTAGACATGTTGAAAGAGTATTATCCATCATATCTCTGAATATTTTTTTCTGAAAGCTACATTGAAAACACCCTTTAAAGACCAGTAGGCAAATTCTGGAAGCAGTCAAGATTAGTTGAGGCAGTAAAGAAGATCATTAGACATTCTAACGTCATCTCATATTTTACATCAACTGTCAAAGCTTACACATTCTCAAGCAGAAAAAAAAAACAGGTTGAATAGAATGTAGCATGTCCAAATTTAGCTTCAGGACTTTGAAAATGATGTTCTTTGCTTTTAATAATTTAAGGGTAGAATTTTCTGGATAAAACCTGTTACTTGAGTTGCCTTTTATAATATCATAGAAATACTGCAAATATAAATAGGAAGGTTTGCCTTTGGGTAACCAGTTGAAATAATTTTAGCAGCAAAGTTTTGGTTGGTATTTTTCTGGTTTACATTTGTAAGTGAAGTAGTTTAGACCTAGTCTAATTATTACTATATCTCTTTAAAATTTCATTTTACAGCTTTTTATGGTTGTTAAAAACCAGCATATAATAATTTTGATTTATTAAGTAATTTAAAAGAAAGCCAGACAAATGTGTTTCAGCTAATAAATAATATAAGTAACTGAAAACTAGCTAGAGGATTTATAAATAATTCCCTCAAAATGCATTTCTGAGAGTATAATGTAAGGAGTTTATAATTTGACATTACTATAGTTTTATTTTAGGCTGTATATAATGTCTGATAATGGATTTTCCACTGACTTAACAAGAAGATAAACACTTTCTTAGTATGGTCTATTTAGAAGAACAAAAAGAAAAAATACAGAATTATAAGTAATTGTAAGTAATTCTGTATGACCCCAAACTAGATTGTATAACTAAAACCTTATAAAACCCATATAAATACATATATATTATATATGTATATTATATCATAGATATATATTATATATGTATATTATATTATAGATATATAATATATGTATATTATAGATATATATTATATATGTATATTATATTATAGATACATATTATATACGTATATTACTGAAGATGTGTATGATATTGGAGAAGACAATTTACATCTCTAAATTCTTTTTTCTTCACTTGTAAAATGAGGTTGCTGAAATATCTTTCGCTAATTACATATTTGTAAATTTCTTTCACCTTTTATATACTTGTGAATCATTGTAAATTGTTCATTGATAGAAGTTTACATAAATTATTTTTCCAACTGATTTCTTTATATAAATGTGTCATATCTTGCTTTAAGCGGTAAATATGTGAAAATACTGCTTCATTTTGATACTATGAGACCAGAGTGTTATTACTAAGTATTTGGTTGAATGTCATCCAGGAGTATCAGTAAGGACAATGTTGGCTGTTGTAACTAACGAACCCCAAAAATTCAATAGCTTGATACAATGTAAATGTATTTGTTACTCACGTAACAAGTTCAATGATGGTTTGTTCCAGTTTAGCAGGCAGTTTTATATCATGGGAGGATTATCTGGACCCAGCTTTGCTATTCACAATGTTTTGTTGACTTCAGTTTCCTGCCAGTGTAACTAAAAGTAGGAGATCATAGAGAAGGAACACATGCCTCTAAAACCAGGGACTAACAGATATCAATTCGATTTATATTTCACTAGCTAGAACACCCTAGACCTGGATGTCAAAGGGTCTTGTAAATATAGTGGTTTTCTGAGAAACCAATTCCTAGCATGAACTGTGGTGTCTTCTTATTATCTGAAACGCTATAGATTTATCTGAATCAATTATCATCATAATCCATTCCACAGGGCATTTGTTTTTAATCCATTATGGATTAAAAATATAAGTGGAATAAGTGGATTATAAAATAAACGTTGCTGTCAATAAATATGGCTGTGTGTGTGTGTGTGTGTGTGTGTGTGTGTGTGTGTGTGTGTACAGTAAGTCCTCACATAACATCAATAGGTTCTTGGAAACTGTGACTTTAAAAAACGAGATTATGGCTAATTGACGGTAAAAGGAAACCAGAGTACCTGGAGATAACACAAGCAGACATGGGGAAAACATGCAAATGACACACGGTGACCACATTCTGGAATCATTTTTTTTCTTATCAACATTATAACAAAACAATGTTTAATTTAACAAAATGGCACTATAAAATACCTGCTGTATATATTTCTAATATAGAATATATATATATATATATATATATATATCTGTTAGGTAATTGTCTTGGAAAAACAAGACAATTGTTTTAAGCAATACAGGCTATAGATAATAATTTTTTAAATGAGTTAGGCTTTAGAAGAGGAAATTAATACACAAACCCCCTAGCTAAATTACGGAGCTCAATTATCACGTGCTGTATTAGACATATACACCCTGTACACACATACACAAAAATATATAAATAAATATATATGGACATATATTCCACAGCGAAGGAAGTAAATAATTCCAACTTACAGGTAAGGAAAGCTTTACAATATAGGTGACATGAGAACTGAATCTACTGAAAATATGATACTATAGATCGAAAATTTCAAGAAAAATAATCCATAAAATGTAAATATCTTCAGCAGAGACGTTCAAGGCCCTGCTGTGTTTAAGGAAGTCATGAGCAAATTATTTATTAACTATTCCAGAGTATGATTAGATAAGGGTTTAGAGGTAAATAAGATTTAGGTTTTAGAAGAATTTTCATGTCATGGAGATTAATTTGCACTGTACATTTTAGGGGGCATCAAAATTTGTAGTACAAGTAATACAATGTAACTAGAATATTCAGAAAATTAAACTGAGAAATGTGATTATCTTGCTGCATAAATCATGCAATTTTTAGTCTGGATAGCCAAACTCACTGTAATCGAAACCAAACTTTTATCAATTTGATCCCTGGGATTTTTAAAAATTTTCCTGTACTTTTACATTATTCAAACCTCTATCTCCATACAACGCTTTTTCTGGCTATTCCAGTTGTCTTTAGAGTTTTCTCCTTTAAACTCTCAGGGAATTGGTTTTACCTACCTCTCATTCTCACATACAGGTTTATTTTTCCAATTAAAATTTAGACATTTCCTACCTATGTATTTTGTCCTGTGTTTGTTCTATATTTGCTGCAAGATGAAAAGCAGTATTAAGCACAAGATAACAGAGCACAGTTCTGTGTTGACTGATTGGTAAAGATCTTTCTGTTATACAAATGAAGTTGTTTAACTCAAGTAGTGGGAGTTCTTGTCAACACAGTTGCAAGAAGGAACTGAAAGCACTTTCTGTAAAGATCACAATGTTTTTCTTATGTCAATAAGGGAAGCTGATGGAAATATGGTTTCATAAGTTCATCAGAGGATTTTCCAAGCACTTCAGAGGTTATTTTTTATAAAGAATGAACAGCTTTATTCTACGAGATATTAATGGCCAGGCTCCTACTGCGTGGTCTGCTTGTATAGTCTCAGATTAATTCTGTAGCAGTTGGACATTTTCTAATTAATCATCGTAGATTGAAAATAAATCTTTCTGAAGCATTAAGTGGACAGGGGAAACCTTCAGGAAATATTGTTTCTAATAGAAAAATATCTGTTCTTCTTGTGCCTCACTTGTAAAATGAAAAAAAAATTCTGCAAGTTGTCCACAAAATTTCAGTGAATTTCTGCCCTAAAACAGAGCTCCGGGTTTCTTTGACCTAAATCTGATAGTAATTTGGTGCCAGTTTTTTCCATGGTAATCCTAGGGTAAGCCTGAGTCTGAGCAAAACAAATTACCTGCCTTGTCATAGTGTTTCAATTTGGGACTTAAATAAAAACTGTATTTTATTACCCTTATTATAGTAGCATTGTCTCTGTCAAATGAGTCAAGGATTAGTCACCTCCTTGTTATCAACCCTACTGTGCAAGTGTCTCATAATGATATTGCCTACTTTGCATAGGGTCATGAGTTTATACTGGTTGGAAGGCTTTCAGCATCCTTCTTACTCACTTGCTTTACTTGGGTGATTATAATAAGATGTACAGTTTTAAATTATCAATCACAAGCTCAAAAATACTATTAATAGTTTTACCTGTGTCCTGAGTGCCAGACTCATAGTTTCAAATCTCAAATGAATGACACAAAGCAGCTCAAACCCCAGTCCTGAGTTTGCCTTTTGTTTTTTCTTCTCCCATCAAAGCAATTATTTTGCCTGTGTTTAGAATTTTGTTCAATTGATCAACAATCCCTTCAGATACCTATACCAGAAGCCAGATCTTACCGACCTCTTTAATCTTCTCAACTCCCATTCTCTCAATCTTTCTTATGATTAATTTAAGTTCAAGCCATCCAAATCTCTCCTACAAACTATAGTAACATAGACTCACAACTGTTCTTACTACCTCGAACCTTTTCCCTTGTCCCCACCTCCAGCTCATACTCCCCTCTGTCACCAGAGAGATCCACATATCATTCTCTTGTTTGGAACCTTGTGTGGAGCCTCACTGGCTACAGAACAGAATGCAAGAAGCTCCTTACGTTCTGCCTAGTCTCTTTAAGTCTCTGCAGGTTCTAGCCCCACACCATACTCACAGTGATTCTTTACTCCCATATCAAATATAAAGTTTCCTCTGCTTACAGCTGTTTCATTTCTTCCTATTTTGTGAGTATATTTTCTTCTTCCTATTGTGCATGAAGTCTTGGCTAGTTGCTAAGCCTATATTCATATTGCAAAACTTTACTCAGCTGACACATTGCTGAAGTTTCACTGGACTGTGTGTCAGTGTAGTGCCTGACACACACTCCCCAACCACTCTTTTCTATTTCTGTGCCTTTGTCTAATTATAGCACAGGTAAAATTGATTTGCAATATTTTTACATTTTTTTATACTAAGTATGGTCTTTGCATGCAGACATCTTGTATTGATAATTCTCTCATCAATAGTGTGGTGTCAAACATATTTTACAGGGTTTTGTATTTTTTCTAGCGTAGGTTATCCAGTTAGATTTTTTAGCAGATAGGTTAGCAAAAATTATATCCACTGAGGATTTGTTGCATATCATATGGGTAAATAAATAAATGCCTTGGAAAATAAGCTTAAGGTTGAAAATAATAAAACAATATTCTGGGCAATTACACCAAATACATTATTTTTAAAAATTATATTTTAGGCTTTTCACATGCTGACACTAAATTTCAAAAAATAATACCTTTATTAAGTTATTTGTTATTTTGATTACTGTGACAGATAATTGTAAGATGCAGTATCCTTAAATGTTAAGAAGATGGACTCGACAGTAGAACTTACTTAAATCCTGTTTCAGCACTTTCTGTCTGTGTGCCCTTCGGCAAGTAATTCAGTGTCTCTATACCTCAGTTAATCTGTGAAGTCTGCCTCGTGGAATTGTTGTGAGGATTAAATGTGTTGATATAAATAAAATTTCAATACCTGGGGCATATTAGATAATTTATAAATATCATGATTATTGTACTCCAAAACTAGGAGGCATCATGAATCCTAGTGAATACACATGCATATACATAAATTTATATGAAATATGTGCATATATATTACAAGGAATAGAGAACTTCTCTTGCCAAGGTTTTGAAGTCTGTGAGTTTAATCTGTTTGAATTTTCTTAGTCTATATTCTCATTTACTAGTTGTATTAGTTCATGTTCATCATGCTAATAAAGACATAGCAGAGACTGGATAATTTATAAAGGAAAGAGAGTTAATGGACTCACAGTTCCACATGGCTGGGGAGGCCTCACAATCATGTTGGAAGGCAAAGGAGAAGCAAAGACACATCTTAAATGGAAGCAGAAATGAGAGCTTGCGTAGGGGAACTCCCCTTTATAAAACCATCGGCTCTCATGAGACTTATTCACTATCAAGAGAACAGTAAGGGACAGATCCGCCCCCATGATTCAATTACTTCTCACTGGGATGACAGGTGAGAATTATGGAAGCTACAATTAAAGATGAGATTTTGAGGGGGACACTGAATATCTTGACTCAGAATACTTCTTTTGGTTACATGGAGCTCTTTGCTCAGCTGTGACAGTTTCATAAAATCCCCAAAGAACCATGGTTTTATGCAGTTGCTTTGAGAACACTTATTTAAGGAAATACTGCATGTGTAAAGGTGATAAATTAGGGGAAAGACATTTTTAGTAGAATTGATTAAATAGAAAATGCCTTTTTTTCATGATTTAACATTTCCAGGGTTTGGAAATATGTTGCCTTTTGAGCTGGCTCATTTCACCACTAGGTGCATGTGAGAGAAACGTTTTCTATAATAAAAAGGTTAATTGGAATTATCAAAGATTTTAAATATGGTCAAGCCTGGGTTTGAAAACCAAATTGAGTACTTATAGTCTCTGCCATATAAGCAAAGTGACATAACTTTTTGAGATTTAATTACATAGCATCTGACACATAATAGGCATTATATAAATATTTATTCATCATCTTTTTACAAGAAGTTAAAATCAGTTGTCTTTTTAACTTTTACCCATTAGTCCTTTTTAGAGTTGTTCAATGTTAGTACCATTCCCACATAAAGCCTTTCCTCTAAAATAAATATCCAGAGTTTGTCAAATATTTGTAACATTTTTCAAGCTTCATAAACTTATTAATTGTTCATCTTTGTCTGGATGGGTTTCCTTTGTTTTAAATATTCTTAAAAACGGCAGGTTCTGTAGCTAAAACAATGACCTACGTGTGGTTTGATCATAACAGACTATAAGAAATTATCAGGTTATAGATGTTTATTTTTAATCAATAAAGAAAAATATTAAATTAAGAAATTTGCCTTTATGTTCAACTAACAACATTGCTAACTAACATTGAATGAATATTAACTGAAACTCTTAAGCTGCTTTATACTTTTCTACCATACTTTTTACTGCTGAGCCACATTTTTTTCCAGTCATTTTTGTGCAATTAGGTTTTTGGACATAAGATGTCCCTTGAGTAATCTTATAATTATTTCGATTAAATCCGTCTTGTTAAATTTGGCCCATCATTTGAGTCTGTCAGTTTCTTGGAATGTTATTCTGTCATCATGACTACCAAATTCATATTAAACACATTTTCTGAGTTTGCCTTGAATATTTTAATGCAAGTTACTAATGAAGTAGAAGAAAATAAAGCTCTGGGACTTTCTACCATCATTGACATGGGCAGTGATTTCACATCAACATGTAGGTATGGTCAGTTAAGCAGTCATCAATTTGCCTAATTGTACAAATATAAATTAGGATTAGAAATGTAGAAACTTAAAAAAATTAGTTGGTGCTTATTTAATATTTGGATTTGGGAAAATAATGAAGTACTTTCTACTGAGTATTTCTTCCACTCGTATAAATTGAGAATAAGGCCATACAAATATTGAGATAAGGTAGTCAGTATGTTTTAATTTTTATGCAATAATATTTTATTCTGCCTTGCATAATGTAGGCACTGAAAAGTCTTGCTTTACGACACTAAATACTATGAAAGATCTAATATCGAGACTTCTGTCTTACAGTCTTGTGCTTAGAAGGAAATAAGGCAATTCAAAAAGGCCCTTGTCTCCTGAACCACCTTCACACCTCCAGATCCCCTACTGTCCCTCTGTGTCTCTCTACACACCCAAAACCACACCCACCCACACGCACTCCACACTGTTAAAGTAACTCTGCTAAAGAGGGCTTAGTAGAAAATGGGTTATGACTTGACGGGAAGATGTTGAGAGAGTCACTATACATTTCTGAGTCCTGAAAATCTTTAAACTGCTACCCACCGACTTCCATCCTCTATGGTAGGATATTTGAGTTCCAGTTGTGATCCTTCGGCTCTCCCTGGGGTAGAAAAAAGGCAGTAAGTAGTGGCGCCATAACAAAGCAGCAGTTAAGACATATCCATCCAATAACAAAGCAAGCCCAGACCAGTGAATTTTCTACTCTAATGTCAAGGATGTTGGAATGAGAGAATGAGCAATTGAACATTAGAATGAAAAAAATGAGCAATCAGTAATCTGAATTATAACCAGACAGCTGTTTGGTGTGCTTTAAATGTTAAGCTTCCCAGCTTCCAGAACCATGAGAAATAAATATATGCTCTTCATAACCAATCCATTATTAAGCTTTTTGTTATGGCAGCACAAATGGACTAAGACATGAATGTAACGAGAAAATTACTGAATATAAGGCCGGGTGCGGTGGCTCACGCTTGTAATCCCAGCACTTTGGGAGGCCGAGGCGGGCGGATCACGAGGTCAGGAGATCGAGACCAAGGTGAAACCCAGTCTCTACTAAAAATACAAAAAAAATTAGCCGGGCGTGGTGGCGGGCGCCTGTAGTCCCAGCTACTCGGAGAGGCTGAGGCAGGAGAATGGCGTGAACCCGGGAGGCGGAGCTTGCAGTGAGCCGAGATTGTGCCACTGCACTCCAGCCTGGGCGACAGAGCAAGACTCCGTCTCAAAAAAAAAAAAAAGAAAATTAGTGAATATAGCAAAAGCAAAAATGACGTTGCCAAATGCATAAAAGCTACTTTTATTCTCTTGCATTGCTACTAAACTCGAATGTCAGGAAAATTGGTATACTCAGAATATATAGATATCAGCATAATGCTCAACCAATTCTAACAACTCACACATTTGCCAAGATCAAAATGCCAGCAGTGTTGCTATCTGGTGAGGGCTGCTCTCTGCTTCCATGTTGATGCCTTGTCGCTGCATACTCTGGGGGGGCAGGGTCACTGTGTTTTTACAAGACAGAAGGGACAAAAAGCCTGAGAGGGTCAACTGTTAATGAAGCCTCTTTTATTAGGGTATTACTCTATTAATGAAGGTGTAGCCCTCATGGCTTAATTACTTCCCCAAAATACCCACCTCTCAATACCACCACCATGGGAATTAAGTTTTAACATTTGTTTTAGGGGAGACACCACATTCAAACCATAGCAATTCACAAGCACGCACACTTAAAACATTTATTTCCTCAACTTATTTTCATTCCTACCATAGTGTGTTTCTTATCATCCATACCTCCTATTATTTTAGTTGAAGTTTAATCTACGCTTTCTTTTCATGTTTTGCATGTTTTCTCAAAGGTTATTAGTACCACTCCAAATATATTGAGAGTTTTCTCAGTACTTTGAGATATATAATTCATTAAGCCCCTAAAAGTTGAACTCACTTATGAACACTTAAACACTCTCTTCCATTTGTTCTTATCAGTATGTTTTCACACATTTTAATCTGAGAAATACTTTCCTCAGAGGGGAAGACAATAGAAAATAAGTGCTGCATTTCTCCCTCTCTCCGGTGCCCTTTCACTCTCCTCATATCCACTCCCCTCACCTTATCCCTTTGAAAAATCTAGATTAATTTTAGCCGTTTGTATATTTGCATTCCTGACGATTTCTCCTGAGATAAGTACAAGTTATTTATGCTGATTCCTAGATATTTACTCCATTGAATTTTTAAGGGAAGAATGTGTTAAACCATCAGGATGTCATTAGAAAGGCCTGACTACTAAGATATTTCTTGGGTTAATATCTCTTGCTGAATTCATTAAGGTTTAGGGTCTAAGACTCACTTGTGTAACTCCACAAAGTTTTTTAAGCCACTCTTATGTGAGTAGTCATTCAAAGAAACATCACTATTAGTATAATTTATGTGAGACCAGTACTTAAAACAGAATACCAATTTGTTAAATGTACAAGAAGATAATCCTTTTCAGCAAGAAGATGCTTTAGTGTGCATGACGTCTGCTTTCCCAGTGTTATGGTCCCAGGAAACTGAATAATTAAGCAGGATGTGGGTGGGCATTGATTTGGGTTAAAAAAAAGATAAATTGAGAGTATTGAGGGATAAAGTTCTCTAAGTCAGGGTCAAATCTAACTAACCCTTTCTGTCTTTCAAGAGAGCTGACCACCCACTTTGGGTTTCTTAGATTCAATGTCGCTTGTGCCTGCCCAGTTCTTGACATACTCTACCTGTTCATACTACCTCATGGACCGCCAGATTTTCTACTTCTTATTAGGCTCAGTCTCCTTTCTCATATTACCTTTTATTTTTCTTTACATGTGCTAATATCAGTAATTATATCTAAATTGATATTTTAGTGGTCTGGGGAGTTACTCTTTGTTTATCCTTTCTGCGTTGCCTGTGGTATCTTTCAATTGCTAATTTGAAGACCATTATCATCCTAAACATCCCTAATTTCACATTTTGTTCTGGTTATTTTGAAAACTATAAGCTCATTGGAGAGATCACCATAGGGTTACATAAATATGATGAAGGAAAACTTTCTCTTTAACCTTTGTGAATTATTTGTGTGAGCCTGGTTTTGAGGCTTATCTGCTAGGTAACTTTTTTTGTGTCCCAGTATTCTGGGATTACTAGAGTTATCTTGTAATTTTAGAATTTTCAGAACTGGATTCTACCTCAAATGTGGCAAAATAGTATAAGATTAGAACACAGAAAAAAAAAGGTGAAATCTTTTAGTTAACCAGGGCATCACTAAATTACTAAAAGAAGCCATATGCTAATTTTTACCACCATCATAAAACCAAAAATGTTCTCCGATCTTTCATCACTAAATTGTGTATTCTTACTGACATTTTGCTTACTTTTTCAGTGTTCACTTTCCTACCTAGCATATCCTTGTAGCTTTCTCTATGTTTTCGTTTAGACTCTATATACTCACTCTATATATTTTAAAGCTCTTTAATTAGATGTACACATTTTAGGAATTGTTCTGCCTTCTTGATGAATTACTCTTTTATCATTTTAAAATGTTCATCATATACCCTGAAAACATCCCATGTACAGTGGCCAAAAAGCACAGGAGTCAACTCTGACAATTCAACCACGTTTATTGCATATCCAAACCATGAAAATATCAACCTGACCTTCTAAATTGTTTTGATTCTGTCCACTTCCCTTGATATTCATTTCCATCATCTAGTTTCTCATCTAACTGGTCTACTTTCATACATCTTGATTCTTTTAGAGGGATTTTTTTTTATCAAATCAAAAATATATTTGGTAGTTCACAAAGTTTTTTCCATTATTTTCTGTTGCTTTTAATAACCTAAATCATTAATGTGGTCCACTTGGTCTGAAATATGCAGCTATTTCTCTATTCTTCTGGCTCATCTAGTCATTTTCCCTTTTCTTTGCCTGCTTAAGACCTGGTAGCCTTCTTTTTGTTCCTTCTAATCGAGTTCTCTAGTGTCATAGAACATTTTATTTCCTTTGCACACTTCATATCCTCTTTGGAGAAAAATCATAACCTTTTTTACCCAGAAGATACAATCTGAAAATCTCAATTCAAAAACCACTTCCCTAGGGAAACTATTCGTAACTATCCAGACCAAACCACATTCTTCTATCTTACACCCTCCATAGAGCCACATACCTCTCACTCATCACACTTATCATAGTTGTAACTTAACATTTATTTTGGTGTATTTGAATAACAAATACCTATCTATCTTCACTAGCCAATGGCTCTTTATGTGAACAGGTCTGTTTTTCTCACCAAAGTATTTACAGCTCTTACTATGGATCAGGCAGACATTGGATATCTAATTAATATTTGTTGAATAAACTGAATGAATGAAGAATTATTTCTGAACATTTCTATATTGATTAACAGAATGCAGAATAAGTTTGGAGTTTATTTCACATTTTTTTTGGAGAAAAACAGCACATTTTCCCACAAACACTTGCTTTCTTTTCTAAATGAAAATGGTGTTTTGTTTTATTTAGTACTGAAATAATTGCTCTTTTAAAGACAATGTAAAAAAATGTAACTAAGCAAATTATAGCACTTTCCATTACCTATACCTTGGTATACTTTTCTAATAGATCTGCAAGAACAAATTTATTGTTGTATTGTTATTATTTCCAGGTTGTGCTACTATTAGTACTGAAAATATCAACTTAGTGCCTTTTTGAAAACAATTATCTTTATTTTTTAGCTATTATCACCACCATTAAAATTCTAAAAGTTCAATATTTTCCATAAGATATATGGCATGATTGAATTTGTCACTTTATTCCTCTATGCATCCTGTGTGATTAATGTCTAAGTGTAAGCCAGAGATAATTTACTTAGAAATTGTGATATTTAAGTTGCTTAAAAATGTTGTTTCTTCTTTTACAAGTATATACAAGGAAAGAAAGAGTTGTGATACGGTGAACAGTAAGACAAAAATAAATATGTTTTTATTCTATATCCATATATGTGTGTGCCTGTGTAAAAATAAATAATAAAATGTCTTTAAATATGAAATGGGAAGCTAGGTTATTATGTGAATTAAATGAGATAATTCGTGTATTTTATTAGGTCATTCTTTGCATTAAAGAAGCACTTGGTCAATATTGATATTGATATTATCTTTATTATTGCTATAATTATTATATCTGTTCTTATTTAACCTTTAAATTGCACCTCATCCTTCTTTTTATAAATGTTCAATATTATGATAAAAGACTTTTAATGACCCAGAATTTACAAAAGACCGTTGCAGAGAAAAATTCTTTCTTAATGATGTAATCCATCGTAGTGAATGTTTTGATGCCAAAGTTTCTTCATTCCACACGATAAAAAATTGATGAGGGTTTGGTTGAATGACAAGCTTTTCACCACGGTACCAATAAGTAAAACATGTGCTACATATAGAGGGGCTAATTTATTTTGAATTAATTATTGTTTGCTCTAGTTCTCGTTTGTTTTTACTATAAAAATATACTTATTCAACTTCTCACATGGTATATAGCATAGGACAAATAATAGGTGATAATAAATATCTGTTGAATAAATATGCTTGACAGTTGCTGAACAGTTGTTGAGCAGTCCTCAACAATTGTATATGCAACAAATTATGTTTCCTTTGATTTATATGTCATAGAAATCTGAAATTTTATTGACAGTAATTTCTAAATGCATGTATTGTATATATCTTAAATTATCATTATTTTACATATTTAAAAATTTTATTTAAAAGACACATTTAAATTACTTGGAGATAGAACATATATTTTAAAGGAAGGCTAATGTAATACTTTTGTAGGATAAAGTTAATGCTACTTGTATCCTTAACTAAATCAAACTAAATTTTGACGGTAGAGAACATATCTCATTTAATTTTATATCAAATCGTCAAGCACACATTTCTCCATGCATGCTTAAGTTTATTATTTATTTATTTATTTATTTAGATAATATTATTAATTCCTTATGTTACCTTCAGCTAATAGCAGATTTTCTGGAGATGGTGGTGTCACATTGAATCTTAAGGAATAGGATGTGGCTTTACAGTTGGGGGTTAGAAAGGAAAGAACTAGTGAGATGAGAGGGAGAGTGTGGAATACAAGAAGTAGTAACCAAATCCAAAAATATATAGAAATGACATGGCAATTTTAATTGGTCTCATATACCACATACTGTTCGAATGAATATGCCTTAACATCCTTATCTATGCATGGAATGTATGCAATTCTTTGATTGTTTCTTCTTTTTTAGAACAATGATTCTTACATATGAAAAATCACTTTTTCAGCGTACACTTTAAGTAGTATAAAGTTTATAGTATTCATAAGGAGTAAAAATCACACTATAACAAGGTTTCTATTGTTTATCTGAAATCATTTTTTGAAATAAATGTATTGTTTGCATTCTTCTTATGGGCAGCTTACATTCCATTCTTGAAAGTGTTGAAACCAGGGTGATGTTTTGAATCTTTTAGTGAACTTCCTTGCTGAGCTTGCAGCTTCTTAACCTCCACAACCCTGATGCTAGCGCATTGCAATGATAAGAATAATTCTGGACCATTTTTACTTTTTGAGGTGCCTGACATATTAAAAAATATTAAAATGACATAAAAGTGTCAAGGTTCACATATTACAAGTGATGCTGAGCAAATAGAAATCCAAAGACTGTGTTATAATCCCATTTATATATAATATTGATAATTTAAAATATACACCTTCAAAAAAATTAAGACCTTGAACATATTGCCCTCATGACTACCCTCACCTTAATCAGCTCTGCCCATCACTAAATATACTCTGGCGTTTCTTCCTTATAATTAAAAAATAACTTATCTAATACACTATAGTTATTCAATGTAGTCTAATGTTGATATATTTATAATACAAGTTTAATTGCTTTTGGCTTTTTAAAAAATTAGTGATAGAAAAGTACATATTCTTTTTGAACTTGCTGTTTATATTATATATATAAAGCATTTGTGCTTCTTATTGACATACAAATAATTATGATCATAAATTATATATAAGATAAAAATTGTATAGACAGAAAACTTAAACCTTTGTCAATTATTTTAAAATTTAAAGATATACAAGAATGCTTATCATGTGATTAATTTAATTTTTTGAGGATTGTAATAGATGCTATTATCAGAAAAACTAATGGCTTTGAATTAATTTAAGTATTTTCCAGTGTGGGGAAAGAGAAAAAGTAAAAAGTTAAGTCCATTTACATGAAAAACAATTTCACAAGTACATGATTTGTCTCAAAATAGTTATAATGCAAGAAAGAATGTAATCATGTGGCTGCTATGAAAGAGTGATGTAAAAAATAAGCTTCAGAAAATAATAAAAAGGCAGAATGTAATTCAACTATGAAAATTTAAACTACAAGTTTCTTAATGAGTCAAGTAACTATTAATGGGCAGAATTGTGTCTCCCCAAAATTCGTATGTTGAAGTCTTAACCTCCAGTACCTGTGAATGTGACTACATTGGGAGAGATAGTCTTTAAAGAGGTAATTAAGTTAAAACATGATGTACTTAGAGTTGGTCCTAGTCCGACATGGTGAGTGTCCTTATAAGAGAAAATTAGGACACAAACTCTGATGGAGGAAAGGCTATGTGAGGACACAGGGAGAAGCCAGCCATCTACAGGCTTAGAATAGAGGCCTCAAAAAAATCCAAGACTGCTGATATCTTTTTA
Source organism: Nomascus leucogenys (assembly GCF_006542625.1). Taxonomy (NCBI): domain Eukaryota; kingdom Metazoa; phylum Chordata; class Mammalia; order Primates; family Hylobatidae; genus Nomascus; species Nomascus leucogenys. The sequence goes on from NC_044381.1 coordinate 100,299,136, forward strand.
AAATTTTTATTTTCGGTTTAGGAATACATATGAAGATTTGTTACACAGATAAACACGTGCCACAGGGGTTTGTTGTACAGAATATTACATCAATCAGTTACACAATAGTTCTCAGTACCCAATAGTTCTTGATCTCCAACTTCCAGTCTTCTGAACTGTGAAAAAAATAAGTTTCTATTGTTTAAGCTGCTGCTGGGGGTACTTTGCTATGGAAACCCTAGTAAACAAATACACTAAGAACAAATTTAAAAGTTTAATATTTGTGTTGTGTTATGTTGTCTTAGGAGAAATTCCCCAAATTAACTGAGTTATTTTGGTAACAAGATTTTTCAATAAAACTATCATTGGTATGTAAAAAACACTTCTAAACTAGCCCCATGGTAAATCACTAAAGGTCAAATACAGAGCTCAGAATGAACAAAATCCATGGGAACTGAAGCAGAATAAAACACTGATTTTTAATCAGCACCTAACTAGAAATATCTTCATTTTAATATTACCGATAATGCTCCTTGAGAAAATTGTGGGGATTTAATGATACACCATGTCTGCCTTCGAAGTTACTATAGTGAAGTTGATGATGAGGATGCTGGTGATGGTGGTGGTGATATAAAATTTTTTGAATGCATATTATGTGGTAAGCAGTGCACCAAGCACTTTATTGTCTCACTTAAAGAGAAAGGTATTATTGTTTTCTCCTTACTTTACTGAGACAAATCAAAGAGCTTAAGGAATTTATTTAAAGCCATGGTATTGGCAACTTAAAAGTTGTCCCAACATTTTAGTCTTCATTACTAGGATTTGCTCAAATAATAAAAGCTGAACTATGAGAAATTATCCAAAAGGAGTATAGGCATGTGTCACATAAGCAGATAAAACAAACTGCATACTGAAGTACATATGTTGCACTAATTTCATTCTTTAATTATTTTGTAATATGTATTAATAAAATTAGACCTTGAATATTTTAATATGTGCCTATGTATTTATATGCATAATAATCTGTAATTTTTAGTGCCAAAATATGATATAATCACATAAGTTAGTAATCTTCAATTTATATAAAACATTTTATATTTCAATGACATGATTTGTCAGCATTTGTTATTGTAAAAAGAATTAATATTTGGTCAAAGTATGTGGCAAATATATCTATCTATATACATCTGATAAGGTCTTTCATGTTTGTTTTTTTTTTTTTTTTTTTTTTTTTTGAGACAGAGCCTTGCTCTGTCTCCCAGGCTGGAGTGCAGTGGCGCCATCTCAGCTCACTGCAAACTCCGCCTCCCGGGTTCACGCCATTCTCCTGCCTCAGCCTCCCGAGTAGCTGGGACTACAGGCGCCCGCCACCACCCCTAGCTATTTTTCTGTATTTTTAGTAGAGACGGGGTTTCACCGCCTTATCCAGGATGGTCTCCATCTCCTGACCTTGTGATCCGCCTGCTTCGGCCTCCCAAAGTGCTGGGATTACAGGCGTGAGCCACCGCGCCCGGCCCTTCCATGTTCTTTTTATCAGGAATAGCCACATTTTAGCTTTTAATAAAAAGTCTCCATTTACACAAAACCATCCTTCAATTACGAAGATTGGCTTCCTTTTATTTTCAATTTACTTAATTTGTAAGAGTAGTTTAATGAAGCTGAATGTTATTTTTCTAAAACTAAAATGTATGCTGAATGAGACTTTGACTAAGGATGTTCCATTGAAATGAAAGAGGCATAAAAAAATCTGGAAATTTTAAGATATCATGTTAAAACAAACAAAAAATACATATCAATATTTTGGTTAATTTTCCTGATGTTTAAACTTAGGGTGCAACTATCTATGTTTTAAAAATTAAAACCATTTTAATGTTCTTTTATTAACATGACATTAGTCTGCTATTACTGAGAACAGTTGAATATTCTTCTACCCCCTCATTTTCTTCCTTTACTCATTTCCAACAATTTTAAAAACTAGACTCCTTGTTTTCTCTTTTTTGTCTAGTTTACTATATTCATGTTTATTCCCACACCATCTTTTATGCCAGGATCCAATTTGCATATCATGATTGCCATGGTAAAATATAATAAGAAATCTATCTCACTGAACTTATAGTAGAAAAATAACTTTGTTTATAGAGTCCATTACATTTTCTGTAGTAAGGATTAGTGAGGGAAGGATTGTAAACAAATTTCTTATTTCTTAATCTGAGACAGAGAGAGAATAGTATTTCTTATGTCAGTGACCATGTATGTTAAACTGCCAATATTTTGAAAGGAGTTTTTATAGTGTACAACTATGAAGTCCATAATATTTTATATGCAGTTGTTCACTCTTCATAATAACCCTATGAAATGCACTTTACTGTTTTACTTATTAAACGAGTGAAAACACTGAGGCATAGTACTTAGTGATTATGTATCACAATCAAAAGCAGAAAAATTGGAAATTTTAACATAACCAGTTTGTTATTTCAGAACCAGAGCTTGTAAGGACCATTAAGTGCTATCCTGAAGTTCTAAGCATTGCTCTGTGTGAATGGGGAAGGGTGGGGCAGAGAGAGAAAGACAAAGAGACGGAGAGAGAGAGATTTGAGATATATCTCACCATAAAATAAACTCTTGGTTTTAGGTAAATTTATAGCATTGTAAAACTGTTAAAAAATCTGACTTTAGAATATTTTCATCACCCTAAAAGAAACCTATATCCATTTGCACTTCTATTGGACCCTTCCCACATTAACATTAGGTAATCACTCATCTATTTATTTTCTTTTAAGTTTGCCAGTTCTACATATTTCATGTAAATGGAATTATGCCACGTGATCTTTTATGGCTGACTTTACTCACTTGGCATAATATTTTCCAGGCTTGTCTGTGTCGTATCACATATCAGCACTTCGTTCCTTTTTATTAACAAATAATATGATGTTTTATGAAGTACCACATTTTATTTATTCATTCATCAGTTGATGGGCATTCAAATTGTTTTCACTTTTTAACAATTATAAATAAAACTGCTGTTAACCTCCACATATAAAATTTTATGCAGACATTTTAAAAAAATTCTCTTGAGTATATACCTAGCAGTGGAATTGCTGGTAATAGGTAACTGCATGTTGCATAATAACAATATGAGGAAGTATCAGACTTTTTCCAAAGACTTTACATGATTCTACATTCCCACCAGCAATGTCTGTGGGATACAATTTTTCTAAGCCCTTGCCAATGCTTGTTATTCACTGTGTTATTCATCAAATCCATTTGACTGTGTGAAAGGGTATCTCACTGTGATTTTGATTTGCACTTCCGTAATGAATAATGATGTTGAGTAAATTTTCATGTAGTTATTGGCCATTTGCATATCTTCTTTGGAATTTTTCTATGAAAATCTATTGCCCATTTTGTAATTGGGTTATTTGTTCTTTTATTATTAAGTTGTAAATAAAGTTGGAACATATAAAAATATATATATGTGTGTATATATATATATATATATATACACATACATGTGTATATGCTGGACACAAGTCCCTTGTCAGATAAATTTGCAAATAAGTATATATATTTTTAATTCTATGAATTTCAATTAACATTCTGGATGATACCATTTATAGCACAAAAAGCTATAATTTTGATGAAGTCCAACGAATCTTATGTTTCTTTTCTTACTTGCATTTTTGGTGTCATATCTAAGACACCATTGCCTAGTTCAAACTCATGGTGATTTACATGTATGCTTTTTCCTAAGAGGTATTTTTTTATGTTTAGATTTCATATCAAGGTCTTTGCATCTTTTTTGTTAAATTTTGAATATAGTATGCAGTACAGGTCCAACTTTATCATTTAAAATGTAAATATCCTATTGTCCCAGAAACATTTTGTAGGTTGCCTGTTCACTCTGATGGTAGTTTCTTTTGCTGTGCGGAAGCTCTTTAGTTTAATGAGATCCCATTTGTCAATTTTGGCTTTTGTTGCCATTGCTTTTGGTGTTTTAGACATGAAGTCCTTGCCCATGCCTATGTCCTGAATGGTATTGCCTAGGTTTTCTTGTAGAATTTTAATGGTTTTAGGTCTAACATGTAAGTCTTTAATCGATCTTGAATTAATTTTTGTATAAGGTGTAAGGAAGGGATCCAGTTTCAGCTTTCTACATATGGCTAGCCAGTTTTCCTTTTTTCTTATTGAGTTATTTGAGCTCCTTATATTTTCTTCTCATTCATCTGTTGTCAGATAGGTAGTTTGCAAATACTTTCTCCCACTCCGTGGATTGTCTCTTTACTTTGTTGACTGCTTCCTTTGCTATGCAAAACATTTTTAGTTTGATGATCCCATTTATCCATTTTTGCTTTGGGCACCTGTGCTTTCAACATCTTATTCAAGATGTCTTTGCCGTATATTTCCTGCTAAGCACTGCTTTAGTTGCATTTTGTAAATTTCTCTATTCAGTGTTTTCATTTTTATATATCTCAAAGTATTTTCTACTTTATGTAGTGATTTTTTTCTTTGGTTCATTGTCTAAGAATGTACTTTCCACATACTTGTGAATTTCACATAATTACTGCTTTTGATTTCTAGTTTAATTGAATTGTGAATGTAAAACAAATTTTATATGTCAAATTATTTTTAAATTTTTACTTGTTTTATGGTCTGGCAAAGCCTATCCCAGAGAATGTTCCATATGTGCTTGAGAAAAATGGATACTTTGCTGTTGTTAGGTGAAATATTACTTAGATGATTCATACTTGGGTTAGTGAGTGTTTCAAATATTTTCTATCTTGCTGATAATCTGCCTAGTGGTTTAATTCATCGGTGAAAATGGATATATAAGCCTCCAACTATTGTTAAATTGTCTATTGTTTCCCTTAAATTATGTTAGATTTTGGTGCATTCAAATTCGGTCCATTCTAATTTGAATATGTGTTTACTAAAGTTATTTTTTCTGATGCATTGACCCTTTTTATCATCATAAAAGGATCTCTCTTGTCTCTAGTAATATTTACTTCTAGTAAATTTAATGGTAGCCTTTATATAGGTCTTACTCATTTCTAATTAGCCTTTTTATTTTTCTTGAGGAATTCTGTTGAGTGCTTTAAATACATCTTTTGCACTACATTTTGGGAATAGTTATTGCTTAAATGGAGAAGAGAAAATGATTTTAATATTGTTATATCCTATACATTTTGACATTTCATAGTAAAAATAGCTTTTCCCTTCAGTAATGATAAGAATAACATGAATAGAAACATTTGCACGTTTGTGTAGGGAGGTGGTATTTTTTATTTTCAATGTTTTGCATGGATGTTTTTACCAATATTAATGAAAAGAGTGGCCTGAATTTTGCATACTATACTGGTCATTGTAAAAAGCAAACACTTAACATTATTGATCAGTTCACTTTCATTTGTTTTTCTGCCTTCTGGTTTCCAAGTGTCAGCTCTTATGTAATTACTAACAATTGAAATATAGGCCTTCTTTTATTAAAAGAAAAATAATTTAGGCCTGTGACTTCTGAATATTGTCTTTATTGATTCTATTAGGTTTTTAAGTGAAACATTTAGAAAGGCTATACACATTACCATTAAAAAACATCCTTTATATTCAGACAGAACTAGGTTCAAAACTATGTAAGTTTGAACTCATTATTTACCTTTACTAACTCTAGCTATCTTCAACTCTAAAATGGATATTCCAGTTTCTAACACAGGGGGTGGTTGTGATAACTAATAAATCAATAATGTGTGTGTATAACACACAATAATGTCTGACTCATAGTGATAATTACTCTAGTGATAATTGCTAATAATTTTGTATAAGAAATTTAGGGCTATAATCATTTGTGTATTTAATCTTTCTTTTTCTTTTTTATTTTGTTTTTGCTCCTTCACCATTTCTAATCCTGCTGGTACTTAGTAAGCTGTTTCCACCCTATGATTAGAGTATTTTTTGTCCTTTCTACTAAGAGAAATTTTATGCTTATAGATTTTTATTCTTGAATTTCTTCTAGTCAGTTTTATGACTTCTACTGAAAATGCAGCTATTAATATACATATTCTGCCTCTTTCCTCCAAGTCTCTTATTTTTTTCTAATAGTCTTTGCTTCATCATTTTATTGTATGCTTTAAATAGTTTGTAAATTATTTACACAATTGCTAATTTACCTGTGAGCCATGTCTGTTCAGGTATTCATTTCTTTTACTTTCAACAACTTTAGTCTATATATATCTATGTGTGTGCATTATATATTATACATGTATAAAGTAATGATGTAATTATTTTTATGCATCTTCCTTATTCCAGAATTATTCAGTTGTCAACTGTACAGACATAGCAGTCTGTCTGTACAGTCAGATATGTCTGAGAAAATACTAGCAAGTCTGTTGCTGTTTTTTGCTTTTTCCTATATTGTCTTTACCCATTTGCTTTCATTGCATGCTTGGTACATCTCTTCCAATAGGCTGATTTTTCCTATCTGTTTGCTTGTTCCTTGCTTTTCTTATTTATAAACTGAACTTTCAAGTAATCAGTTTATACGTATATATGTGTATATATATACACACACACATATAGTTCAACTAATCTTATTAAACATATATGACATCTACTGAAGTATATGTATATGTATATATATATATATATACATATTGCCTCAGAATTGTGCCATTTAGTTTCATATTTATTTAAATATACAGGAGAGTGAGATAGGATAGATAAGAATGTAGCAGCAATGGATAGAATGAGAAAGAAGTGTCTTTCTCATATTCACCTGCTTTTCCAGAGAGAACAGTGGTGGCGGAGGTGTGGGGTGGTTAGATTTATTAGCCTTGTTGACATTCCCTGCTGGGACTGAAATCAGATTATCTTCAAGTCTGATGGCTTTCCTATGGTGAGTCTCTAAAGTCAACTGTCTCTAAATACGAGCATAACATGTAACTGTGGAGTTAGTTTAGTGGGTTTTTGTTTGTTTGTTTTGTTTTAGCATAGCATGCTCCAAGACAAGCTGTTTCTCCAGTGGATGGCTACAGAATATTGAGGACAAGCAGGGACATAACATGTCGTAGAAGCAGGATTTTTGTAGATTTTAACTTCTTCTATAAGCTCTATTGAAGAGCCCTTCCCTAGAGATGGAGATCGCACAGTTTTGCAAGCAAGGAGTCTCTCTAGGTACCAGAGCATGCTTTTGTTCGACACGGGGTGATGGTGAGCCGTGGAGGTGCTTCTCACTTCTTCCTTATTTCTCCTAAAACCACAGAAATGGGTTTAGAGTGTGATTTCTAAGAGCACACAAAATTTTTCTTTTTATATTAATGGACTCATTTAAGCTGGAAGTTGATAGAAGAAGGTGTTATTTTGATTATGTTCCTCAATTAAGATTTATAGTACACCAACTCCTAAAAATGTTTATGCAGAATATAACAATAGCATTTTTACCTAATTTATTTTTATATTGATCCTGAGAGTTCAAAAGTTTAAAATTTTATTTAAACTTGGGAATTTATTTGTTGGTTTAGAGTTGTTTCAAATTTGTCACACTTTCAAGTTTGGTAAAGATCAACAGTAATAAGTGTTAAAAAGCGAAAGTATTAACAGCATTTGATATTCTTTAATACGATGTCACTCCCAACATTTAATCATATCTCACATGGAAAAGAATAATAACAAATATTTGAAGGTAGATAAATGGCAAATTTAACATAAATCTTAGCAAAAGAATCACGCTTTAGAGTTAGTATCGTCAAAAGATGATCTCGTAATCTGAAGAAAATGAGGCAGTTTTCAAATTTTCTGACAGAGCTTGATTAATTCAAGAAACTTTTTCTCTGGTGCTTAGCTTCTCTACACTCACACCATCTGCCCATACTCAGCTTTGGTTTCTATGTCACTTAGGAAGTAATATAAAATGAGATAATTAATTAAAAATGTTGAGAAACATCGTATGTATAGGCACATAGAAAGCATTCAATAGCTGCCAATTTTAAATATACTCAGATATAAATGATACGTATTGAAGAGTCCCTTTAAAGTTTGAGATTTTAGTCTAGGTCTCTATGATTAATCATAGAACTTACATTCAGAACATACAAAATGCTCTGAAGTTGATAGATACATTTGAGTAGCACATCCTTGTGAAGCCTGCTTTAATTATTCCAACCAAAACTGATGGTTTTTCACAAAATTTCTAAATTATTTATAGTTTTTAAATAATACAGATTGGCTATCAATTTTGCTTAATTTTTCAAGCAATTAATTGAAGGCAATGATCATGTCTTTCAAGAATATGACAAACATCATAGTGAAGGCTACTACTTATTGGTGGCATCTTTATTGCCCATCCATTGCTGCACCTCTAAATGTTACCTTCTCATTTTACCTTTGAATTTCATAGCAAGGTGCAATAGTCGTAAACTCAATGAATTTTTTATCACCTCATTTATGTGAGGCTTTATGAGAAATGTTTTCATCATTTACATTTAATTTAATTCTCAAGGAGACTATGTATAACTTAACAGTATTTCCATTTATCAGAAATTAAGTGAGATTAAATGCTTTCCTTGCAGTAATATAGATAGTAAGTATTAGAATTTAGAATTCATTCTCAGCATAGCACAGCTGCAGTAGCAGTATTTTAGAAAGGAGTAGCATCATATTAGAATGTAGTAAAGTACTAAACAAAAGGGATTTATTAGATTTATCTTAATCTATTGTATCAGAGCTCTTGTGGCCCCAAAGAATACTAAGTTGTATGTGCTTTTTCAGAACTCAGTACTCCTTTTTATTGGGTGGAATAGTATTTAACATTAGCTAAGTAATTAAAGTTAGACGATCTATGTTAACATATTGTTAAAAACTTGTTTAATATATATTTTATGGATTTTCAATGTTCCCTTTTTTTTTTTTTTTTTTAAGAGATAGGGTTTCATGCTGTCATCTAGGCTGGAGTGCAGTGGTGTGATCATAGCTCACTGCAGCCTAAACCTCCTGGGCTCAAATGACCTTCCCACCTCAGCTTCTTCAGTAGCTAGAACTACAGGCACATTTTACCACGTCTGGCTAGTTTTTAACTTTTTGTAGAGACAAGGTCTTACCTTGTTGCTCATGCGGGTTTCCAACTCCTGGCCTCAAGTGATCACCCTACATCTCAAAGTGCTGGGATTACAGGCATGAGACTGTGCCCTTCTTAAATGTTCACATCTTTTAGAGAAGTTTGGAGTTTGTGTGTGTGTGTGTGTGTGTGTGTGTGTGTGTGTGTGTGTGTGTATGCAGTATTAGTCCATTCTCACACTGTTATGAAAAAATACCTGAGACTGGGTAATTTATAAAGAATAAAAGTTTAATTGACTCACAGTTCCATATGGCTGGGGAGGCCTCAGGAAACTTACAGTCATGGTGGAAGGCACCTCTTTACAACGAGGCAGGAGAGAAAATAAGTGTTCATTGAAGGAGTAAGCCCCTTATAAAACCATGAGATCTCTTAAGAACTCACTTGCTATCATGAGAACAGCATGGTGGAAACTTTCCCCGTGATTCAATTATCTTCACCTGGTCCCGTCCTTGACACATGAGCGTTATTACAATTCAAGGTGAGATTTGGGTGCGGATACGGAGCCAAACCATATCAATGTACGTGTGTGTGTGTGTGTGTATGTATTTTTGTATTTAAATATATTTTAATTTGTATTTTCCTTGGTAGTAATTATTGTCATCTAAACTTAAATCACCGTATGTGCTATTCACATGTGTTATATGTTTATTTTGTGTGTGTCTGGTGGGAGAGTTTTTTTGCACGTTATATTTTCAATTATATTTTAAGAATATGTTTAAATTCATACATGAAACAATAATTTCCTTTTTTTTTTTTTTTGAGATGGGGTCTTGCTCTGTTGCCCAGGCTGGAGTGCAGTGGCGCGATCTCAGCTCACTGCAAGTTCCGCCTCCTGGGTTCACGCCATTCTCCTGCCTCAGCCTCCGGAGTAGCTGGGACTACAGGCGCCCGCCACCACGCCCGGCTAACTTTTTTTGTATTTTTTAGTAGAGACGGGGTTTCACTGTGTTAGCCAGGATGGTCTGGATCTCCTGACTTTGTGATCAGCCTGCCTGGGCCTCCCAAAGTGCTGGGATTACAGGCGCGAGCCACTGTGCCCGGCCATGAGACAATAATTTCGTAGTAATTTTTGGCCATCACTAATCTTTTACTATGATGTGTAGAATCATCAAGTTTACCTCTCTGTGTCTGTTTTCAGCACAAGCAAAATGGTAAAAATAATATTTTCTTATTAAGCTTGATGTATGAGTGTATATTTGCCTTATACATTTATGTTAACGTAACCATACTCATTTCTATCAACATTAAGCAATGCTTCTAGATGTTGATAAATATGAACAACTCATTTCCAGACACTGTGCCGTTGATGTCTGCAGATGTATGATCTATGCTACTTTTCATATGGTGGGTTCTTGTCGTATTTGTGAGGTCTTTTCATGATCATCACCTCTCTGATTTGCCTCTACTATTTTTGGAGATGCACAAGGAAGATCCGTCTAGACACAACTTGCCACTCCTGGTGCCACCGTTGTCGGGGACATCTGTGGGTCTTAAATGGCCTTTAGAAGAAAACGAGACATTTTTTACATTTCACATGCCTTAGGGCATTAAGGAATGGTGTTCTTGCCCATCCCTTGCTTTGAGTTGTCAGATGGATCGTGGGGCATGGGTGGGATGTGTTCTGTCTTCCAGGCTTTTCCTTGACCAAAGCTTTTGAAGTAAAATACCCACCCCTTGTCTAAAGCTTTTGGAATAATAAAAACACATAAATCAAAGATTGTTTTAAGTGCTGAGAAAGTGGAAAGTGAGTTCTATCACTAGAACTTGAAACATATTAAATTATTTTGTTGATTCTGGATGGCTAATGAGGAGAGCTTTCAATAACTAAGAATAATTTAATAGGCAAATTTTAAAACAAAAAAAGGTTGAATTCCTTTTCGATTTTTAAGTAGAGTCAGGCTATTTCTCCTCCTTCAAAATTTTAGGTAGAATTTTAGATAAATGTTCTTATAAATTAAATGTATTCTGGCTTCAAAACACATCCAGAATGTTGTGAAGAAAAACATATGAATTTCCCTGACATTGCAGCGACAAGGCTTTACATTAAATCTTCATTTTCATCTTTCTTGAACCGAGTGCAGGAATACACAGTCCTGAGGGGAATTTCATTTGCATGTTGTTGAACAGCTTGATGTCCTCAACTGGAGCACAGCAAAGTGCACTACAGGCCACCTGACTTTTTATGGCAGAAACTAAAATGGGGAGCTGAAAAGAATGAAGAATTTTGTTCCACTCCGGTTATTTGGTTAAAGTTCACTTTGAGAAACATGAAATGTCTCATTCAATATAATATATGCAAATGGAGCCTATAGAAGATGACAGAAATCAAATGGCAAAGACTTTCCCAGATGCTGCAAATGAGAGGGAAGTGGTTCCGTGTCAGGTTTGAGGGTAATGCCTCAAAATATTGTTTAAGTGGCTGGAGATTGTATCATCGATATTGGCAGTTGTGGAGGAGGTTATCATTTTGTGATTAAAATTAAGAGGAAGGAGAATAATTTAACAAAATATTAGAGGACTTTTATTTCTTGCAAATTAATTCTATTTAATTTTTATTTCAAGTAGGAAAAGAGTTAGTGACTATATGTATCATTGATAAATGAGTGGGTAAATATAAACAGATTATCCAAATAATTCAGCCTATATATAAAAGCCCTCTGACCTGCAACATCTGGCTAGTTCAAGCAGAAGAGGAATGCTATCTTTAGTGTTATTTATTTAATTATTGCTATATTATCAGCTCATCTTTCTCTTTACAGATTTTATTGCATTTAAATAGTAAAATAACAGATCTGGCTATTGTTTCGAAAACTGTAAAATGTATATAATTTTAGTTGCTATTCTTGTTATTCTAACTCTATGTAAATTCTATATGTCTAGCATGTATGTGTTGTATGTTCTATTTCAGTCATGAATATCATTGACTATTCAATTTAGTTACTACTTTGTCTTTACTTAGAGTTTTCCTTTCATATGTTTGTGGGTTTATTAAACTCTCTGAAGGACTTTTAATGATGCAGTTTCGAAAGACCTCACTATTGAATGCAAAGATGTCTATAAATTGATTCCCTAAAATTTGGCTTACTTTGATACTCAGGAAGCAATTTGCTTCCTAAATTTTTTTAAAGTGGTTTATATTTTAAATCATTTAAAATAATTTGAATTTATTAGAGAAATCTAGCCAAATAATTTGAAGGTTAATTAATGGAAAATGGTTTAACAAAAAATATGTAAAAGCTATATCATAGAATAACACAGCAGTTTTTTTATTAGAAGAAGTTCAATGATTTTAGCTGCCTCGATTATTTTCCTCTCTGTTTCAAAATATGCATATACTGATATATCTCAATTTATTAGTTTTAGATATTATCTGGTAACTTTATGTTAGATTAAAAACTTAGCTTTTTTTATTAGTATAGCACTTCCTTATTTTTTACTTTCCCATTCTTACAAGCTTGGATTAAATCAATAGTCAATGTTGAAATTAGTAAAATTTGATAGATATCATTCACTACTCAACCAAATGGCATATACATATATCGATGTATAAAGATGAATATTTATATACACATATATTTTCACTGATTCTCTTTTAAAATATTTTATTTTACATAGCATTTTATTTTCATAGAGTTAATGACTGACCAGTCCTGCATTTGCCTAATTTTTATGGACATTCTGCTTTATTCATTCAAATAGCCCAACATGGGGGGAGGGATAGCATTAGGAGATATACCTAATGTAAATGACGAGTTAATGGGTGGAGCACACCAACATGTATACATATGTAACAAACCTGCACGTTGTGCACATGTACCCTAGAACTTAAAGTATAATAATAAAAAAATACAGCCCAACACATTTTTAAAATATTAGAAGTGTAATATTTAAACGCTCCAATGTTTCAAATACTGTATCAGTTCACTTTTTTTTCCCCTATTAGTATGTCCCATACCCCTTGATTTTCTTATTCTCCCAAAGAAAATCTCTCTAGGCCAGAACTTTCATCTTGTGTATTCCTTTTGTCCCTCTCCTGTGATCGAGGTCAGATAAGTATCTATTAAGGACAGGACCAACTTCACGGGCATGCAACTTATGCAAAATCCCATGTATTTTTCCTTTATCAAAAATGACTTCATTTTCTTAAATCACATTCTCCCAATGCTTCCTATTAAATGGCATATGGAAAATTTAAAAATATTGTCTAGAAACATTGTTATTCCATACTCGTTTGTTTATAAAATTTAAAGTTGAAAATCTCTTATTCTCAGAATCGTGAAGGCATTAATGAATGTCTTCCAGTTTTCATTATTGTTATTGCTAAGTGTGGCGTCAATTTCATTCTGTCTTAATATTTGTGAACGTTTTTCTCTCTGAGAGCTTTTAGAATTTTCTCTTTATATTTGATGTTGCATTTTTTTTCTATCCTAGGCTCATAAGTCTTTGCATTTTTTTGATGTATTATTTTCTTTTTTTTATTATACTTTAAGTTCTAGGGTACATGTGCACAACGTGCAGGTTAGTTACATATGTATCCATGTGCCATGTTGGTGTGCTGTACCCAGTAACTCGTCATTTAGCATTAGGTATATCTCCAAATGCTATCCCTCCCCTCTTCCCCCACCCCACAATAGGTCCCGGTGTGTGATGTCCCCCTTCCTGTTTCAGTTGTAAAAAATTTTACAACTGACCTGCCCTGCCAGAGAGGCATGGAGAGGCGCGGCGGCTCACGCTTTTAATCCCAGCACTTGGGAGATCCAGGCGGGCATTTCACGAGGTCAGGAGATCGAGGCCATCTTGGCTGACACGGTGAAACTTCACCTCTATTAAAAATACAAAAAAAATTAGCTGGGAGTGGTGATGGGCACCTGTAGTCCCAGCTACACCGGAGGGTGAGGCAGGAGAATGGAGTGAACCCAGCAGGAGGAGCTTGCAGTGAGCAGAGATCGCACCACTGCACTCCAGCCTGGATAACAGAGCAAGACTCCATCTCAAAAAAAAAAAAAAAGTCTTGTATTATACCCTTGAAATGATCTTGTCTTCATTTTTCCCTTCTCTATTTGTTATCCTGTGTGTTGGCTGTCAACATTTCTGAATAATTCTCTAATTTGTTCATCTTTCTTCCTATTTTCCATTGTTCTGTCAATGTATTTTAACTAACTGATTTTCTCAAGTTTATTTTCAATGCCTTTCCAGAACTTATAATTTCAGTTATAACACTTTATTTTGTAAGAGTTATTTTTGTTTGCTGAACATTCATTTTACAGTGTAATGTTTTTGTTTTATTTATGTGATATAATAACTGTAAGTCATTACAGTTTCTTAGTATAAATGAGTCTTCCTTTTTTCAGTATTATTTTTACTTTGAGTTCCCTTTTATGTTTGACTTTGGTTTTCCCCTTCCTTCCATTTAATAAGCTTTCTCAAATGGCTGCTCATTTTTAGATGTCTATTTATACTTAGAACTAAGGCATGAAATAGCTGATTAGATACCCAGTCTTCATAGTCAAGCCTGAGAGCCTTTTGACTCCAAGTTGAGAATCTTTTCTTTTTGGCCATTCTTTTCTGCTAGAAAATAAAATCTGGTCATGGCTACATAATTTGTGAGGTATAATACAATTAAAAATTACAGGGCTTCTTGTTATAAAAGATATTAAGAATATCAAGATCCCAACAGCAGAAAAATACACTTAGAGCGTGGCCCTTCAAAGCTTGTGGCCCTATGTGAGACTGCATAAATTGCTTGCGTGTGAAGCTGGACTTCCCTCTAGTAGATACTTGCTTGATTTCCATTGTTCTGGAAACTGCAACCCTCTGTAATAAAAAGCTCTTGGCTGCTTAGACTTATTGGAGACTATTATTCAAACTGAAGTAACTCAGGAATGGAAAACCAAACATCGTATATTCTCACTGATAAGTGGGAGCTAAGTTATGAGGATGCAAAGACATAAGAAGGATACAATGGACTTTGGGGACTTTGGGCAAAGAGTGGGGGAGGGACAAAGGATAAAAGACAACAAATACGGTGCAGTGTATACTGCTCGGGTGATGAGTGCATTAGTGTCTCATAAATCACCACTAAATAACTTATTCATGTAAGCAAATACCACCTGTACCCCAATAACTTTTGGAAAAATAAAATTTAAAAAATATATATGTGTACAGTTACAATAAAAAATACATTAATTAATTCTGAATGTTTCAGCCCGATGCCTTACTCCTACGCTTTGTTTTGTCTTTTCTTCTCTATTTAAAGCCTCCTTTCTTCTCTATTTAAAGCCCTTTTCCTGAGAATAAAACTATGTATCCTGAGGGTAAAGTAACGTGTTGCCGAAGAAAATGTAAAGAGGCTGGCACCGTGTGTTCATCCTCTCTGCATAACACTTTTAACGCATCACTGCCATTTCAGCCCTGTACTTTACATCTTCATTCCTGGAACCTTTGAGTATTTTGTATGTTTTATTCTCCCTTTATGAGTCCTCCAGCTAACTAACTTGACCCCCTAATGTTCGTTAGTTACTAAAGGTTTGTCGATGCTGTGGATAATGAGAAAATGAGGTACAACCAA
The DNA here is from genome assembly GCF_006542625.1 of Nomascus leucogenys. Classification (NCBI taxonomy): domain Eukaryota; kingdom Metazoa; phylum Chordata; class Mammalia; order Primates; family Hylobatidae; genus Nomascus; species Nomascus leucogenys. Next base: position 100,314,786 of record NC_044381.1, read on the forward strand.
AATTTTAACCAAATCTAAGCATGAAACGGAATAAGAATCAGGAGAAATGACGTTATTTAAAATGTATGCTACCTTTTTTGGGTGTTTTGCTTCTCTAAAGTGTCATTAATCTCAACTTTAATTTTTCATTTTATATAGCAGAAATAGCATTATGCCTGATATTTAAGATTATACACTTGTGAAGACACTAAAATTATGCTTTGTAAGTATCCATCTTGGAATCTTTATGATGTTCTCATTAGACTGCTGTAATATATTCCAATCATGGAGCTTTTGAATACCGCTGGTAAAATTATCATCAGGAAGTTTGTCCTTAATATCCAGGAATAAAAGAGGACCTCAAATGTATACAATTATGCTATCGCATTTGATGGGGACACATGGTGGTGAACACAGATTAGAATGTCATTTATGTGTCCCTTTTGCCAAGTTTCCTTGGCATAACAGAGGCAGGTTACCATGTAATAATGCTAGCTTTAGCTTGTTTTCTGCCTCCTTATAGAAACCACAAAAATATCCCACCTTTATGCTAGATATTTTCTTCATGTCTAGCATGTCCATCTTTCAATACTATTCTCCTAATACCTGTTCTTTTCTTTACAAATTGTCATGAAACTTTAGACCAACAAAAGGCATGTGTTCAATGAGCAATCCTCGCTGTTCCATTCTTGGTGTCTTTGGTGTTAGTATAAGGACATAGCGAGGGAATTAAGAGTGCCAGCTTTGGTACTGGAAACATTTGGGTCTTGAGTCCAGGCTTAGCATTTACTTGCATAGAAACTTTGAATAAATTATAAATTTAGTCTAAGCCAAATGTTTTCAAAATTGTCTGCATGTTAGAATTACCTCAGAGTTTTTAAATATTCAAATATATTTGTTCCAGAAAAAAATAAATCATACCTTCTTGGCCTGGAGTCCCGGCTTTGAGCAGATCTCTCTGGGTGATACTAACAGGCAGCAAAGGTTGAGAACTGCTGCCTATAAGCCTCATTTTTCTAATCTTTAAAATGGTACCAGCTTTAAATAGCCAGTATTTTACAGTGATTTTAAGAATTAAATGTAGAAAATGCATGTAAGAAACATAGCACGATGCCTGGAACATTATGAATAATTCATGTCTCATTCCCTGGCTGAACTATAAATACGATTAAAGGAGAGATTATATCTTTCTTGTTCACTGTTTCCTGTATGACACATAGAAGCTACTTAAAAGTTATTTGTTGGTTCAGTGAATCACTTGCTCTATCTTTTAGAGGGGGAAACATTCTACTGTTGACTTTTGTTCAGCCTCAAAGCCCCTTATTAAAAAAATAAATAATAATTTGCTGCATAATCACTTTTTTCCTGATGTACTAGTCCTAGTTATTATTTCTTTAAGGTTGACCCAGTACCCCATCCTAACATATACCTGCATTATCACCCACTGTGCCTACAAAATTTTCTCTTTGATTTCTTCTGTCACCTCTTTCATCCCTCCCACTCTCCATTCTTCCTTCCTTTCATCTTTCCATCCTTTTTCTCTTTCTCCTTCTGAGCCTTTTTAATCTATTTTTTTCTCTCCTCTTTTCCATCCCTTTTATCTTTCTGTTGCTCTCTCATCATAGAAAACCTCTCTTAAAACTTGGTTGCAGGGGAAGTCGCTCTACTCTGAACCTTGCCTGGAAGCAATCTGTCTGTTCTGCTCAGTTACCACTTAACCACAGCACAACTGTTTTGAATTTGTGTTCTGAGGTGCAACAGCCTCCTGTCTTGTATTTCAGTGTTTCATATCCATAATTGACTGCCTATCTTTGCAACTGAGAAAAATTATGAGTTGTAACTCCAACATTGACATTGTTTTCCTTGCATGAAGCCCAATTTAATGTTTTTTATTACAAAATTATCGTCAATTTATTCCACAAGGGGTCATTATCATGTATCAGGCTTTTTATTGGTACAAAATAAGAAAGACATATTTCATTTGGCCTGAGAGAAGAACAAAAGCCTGTCGAATTCTCAAGCAAATTAGCAGACTATTAGAATAGAGTGTGATATATGCTGCAGGACAAATACAAAGAGCCCTCTTCATACAATGCAGAGTGCACATTGCAAAGTTATTTCACTCAGTACTGGTGACACTGGAGGCAGGTCTGAAGGTGAGACCATCTGAGCTGTGTTTAAAGGAGGAAAGTAGGAGTCAACTCTTACATAATAGTAGGGAACAAAAAAGATGTGAAATGGCTCCATATTGCTGCATTGAGAGGCAGTTACTGAGAAGCGAGCCTGTAGTTGTAAAAGGAAGCCAAATGTTTTATTTTTATTTTTATTTTATTATTATACTTTAGGTTTTAGGGTACATGTGCACAATGTGCGGGTTTGTTACATATGTATCCATGTGCCATGTTGGTTTGTTGCACCCATTAACTCGTCATTTAGCATTAGGTATATCTCCTAATGCTGTCCCTCCCCCCTCCCCCCACCCCACAACAGTCCCCAGAGTGTGATGTTCCCCTTCCTGTGTCCATGAGTTCTCATTGTTCAATTCCCACCTATGAGTGAGAACATGCGGTGTTTGGTTTCTTGTCCTTGCGATAGTTTGTTGAGAATGATGTTTTCCAGTTTCATCCATGTCCCTACAAAGGACATGAACTCATCATGTTTTATGGCTGCATAGTATTCCATGGTGTATATGTGCCACATTTTCTTAATCCAGTCTATCATTGTTGGACATTTGGGTTGGTTCCAAGTCTTTGCTATTGTGAATAGTGCCACAATAAACATACGTGTGCATGTGTCTTTATAGCAGCATGATTTATAGTCCTAATGTTAAGGAGCTTGGGCATTATTCTTGGGGCTACAGGGCAACCGTTCAAAGTTAATTAAATAACTTGAATGATGGCATGACGGAATTTCCTTGAGAAAACAGATTTTCTTGTCAATGATGAATCTACAGCAGAAAAGGCAGCTAAAAATCAAGCAAAGGAAATGCAGAAAAATAGGTTTCATAATGATATGATTTTTAAAACCAACCTAAGAAAAAATCTCATCTTTGATAATAATAGCTAAAATTTATTTTGTACATACTGTATGCCAGTCATTGTTATAAAACTCACGTACATGATAACCTCTGTATAAGATAAATTCTATTATAATAGAATTATTATTATTATCATTATTATTATGATAGTGTGAGAATGAGTAGTAGTTTGCACAGATGTGAAAATCATGCCACTTGAGGTCAAAGCTTCGCTCCACCATTTACTTTCAGTGTGAGCTTGTACAAATTAATTGATATGCCTAAATACAGTCACACATATTTGATATATTTTTGTGGCAGTTCAGGGTTTCTCCAACCCACATCTGTCCCTTTTTCATGCGTTGGATTTTAGTGAGACAGTGAAAATAAGTTATACATAAGAGCAAAAGAAATGAATGTGAAGCAAATGAGAGAAATGACAAGTGAAGCAAAACACTATAGCTCCATCAAAATACCAAGAAAATGTCAAACAGAAAGAAAATTCAAAGAAATGAATTATCTGCAAACAGAGATTCTGAAACTGGGAATAGGCTAAGTGGTGAATGACACGGGAGAAAGGAGACAGGAATAAACAGATTTCCTGATGTCCTTTGATGGAAAAGGAGACTTTATATGAATTATAATGCAACTCCATGAAAATGGATGTGACTTTTTGGAATCCTGTCCTTATCTCTTCCCAAATGTATGACACTGGGCAGAAGTCTCAACCTCTCTTTGCCTCAATTTCCTATGGCAAATATAGACAAATAATAGTATTGAACTCATAATATACTGTCAAGAATGTGTTAATAAATATAAAATAATGAAGCAGTCCTGGCATATGGTACCACCATATGTGTTATCTGTTATTATTATTATCATTAAAATGTCCTTTGGATTTCATGTTTTGGCATGTTTGTCCATTTTTGAGATTCATATAATCCTAATCTTAAACTCTTAAAGAATTAGGGCCATAGGAAAGAGTTTACTGTCTTCGGCTGCTGAAACGTTCATATTGTGTACCTTGCCATTTAAAGAAATGCCATTTAAAGAAAACTTAATGTCATATAAAGAAAACTTCTAAACTGTTGGTTAATGGTGTTTGGGAGTGGATATCCCTTTTCTGTGGAATATGGTGGTCATCTTCAGTGGATGCGCTTGGGGAATGTAATGTCAAAAATGGATATTTCAAGGACAGTGCAGGATCTTAGAGTACATAATGTGAGAAATGAGCTCCATGCGGGAATATTGAAGGAATAGTGTTCATGGATGGTGGTTTGTACCTGTTATGGAACATAAAATGTAAAATGAATGTTTCTTTTTTTTATAGAGAAGAAAAGATCTCTAAGTGATGATTATGATATGACAAAAAGCTCAGACATTTTTCAGGTAGTTGAAATGTGTTCTCTGGACAGAAAAATTTAGGCTCCACACTGAACATCCTCAGGGAAAGATGAAAGAATAAAATGCCTTAGAGATTGAGATGCACAGCTGGATAATGCAGAGATAGATCATTTAAGTCAAACATGAGGTGAAAGCTGGGAAGGCTTTTGCACCTGTGCTTGACTGGATGCTGAATTTGAAACAAGTTTTCTGAAGGGCAGAGATTTTTGTGGAAGTATGCATTTTTCACTACCCAATATAGAAAGGATAAAAGAACTTGCAGTTTTAGGAGACTAAATATACTTTTTTCCCCAATATTATGGCCTGTTCTGGAAATAAGTGATAGAAAGACAAAGATCAAACTCATGCTTACATGAGCAGGTTAGGGCCAAGGAAAAGGTAGCCAAATTTAGCACACAAAAAGACCTGACCTTATGCAGAATTAAGCAGAAGAGAAGCAACCTGAGGAAAAACAACATTAGGTAAGCAAAACAAAACAAATAGTAATATTGGGTGGCTAGGGTGAGGCCCCTGACCCATATTCGCATCTTCATCCGTAGGGGAGAGTTAGCCATTGGGAGTTGATTTGACATGATTGTAGTCCCAGTGAAGACAGTCGTAATCAGAACACTGAGCTTCAAATTAGGGAAGAGTTAGGTGTAGCTCTGCAGGATCAGGAAGTACCACTGGGGTCGGCTATTCTCCACTACTACAGACAGAAATAGCAAGAAGCAAGCATCCCCTCTTACTGTTGTAAAAAATGTGAACATCCTCTGAGTGATAGTGCCGGGAAATTGGCAAAGTCTCCAGACCAATGCCAGTAAAACCCCTGAGAATGAGACTTAACCCTGAGTTTGAGCTGCGTTGCAGATGTTTCTGGCCCTTTAACAAGGGTGGTGAAGGCTGAGTAAAAATCTGAGTAGGATTTATGGGAAATTAATGCCAAGTAATACTGGACAGTAATCAAGTTACCAGAACTTCTAACCACTGGAGTGGCTTTTGATCCATGTTTTTGTACAAAGTTATAGTTATTTATATTGACTATAAACAGATTTCAAAACTCCGGAGAAAAGTTTGTTGAAATTGGATTTTTGCAAAGAGATTATGCAGACTACATGGTAATGGCCTTTCTGCAAGAGTGTATCTACAATCAAAGGGTGATTGCATAGATAGTCCATTTCGGATCAACTAAAATTTATTTTTTATGCTGCCCCTTATTTCGCCTATTGAGAATAATCTTTCGCCACATACACAGAGCCTTGGGAGAAATGCCAGGAGGCACTGTATACAGTTTTCTAAGACATTTAAGGAATATTTGATTTCAATATTTTCTGATCCCCTGTGTTTTTAAAAGGGTAGTTAGAAAATAAGGGTATGTTTCTATCTTTGTAAGTGAGACATGATCTTCTTAAAAAGGAAATAGTGCTTGATAGGGTAAAAATAATCCAAAATTTTGAGGAGTGCTGTAGAATGATTGTTTTCTCTCAGATCACTTTTTCTAAGGTGAGCATAATAAGAAGCTTTTAATTAATGTCATTAGCTTGTAGTGTGGTAGGTATTATAGGTCACTGAATATAAGAATACATAATAAATCTCTTAAAATTTGAATATATGTGGGTAAAATAATACTGAAAAAAACATAATAAGAGTGATCATCACAGCATCACAAGTCCAGGATGCACTTACTCTTGTGCGGCGTGAATGGTTTCAGTCTTACGTTTAAAGAGTAGGTGTAAGCAGACAGACATTATAAGAAAAAAAGAAAACTTCTCTTCAGAAACCCAAAGGAGAACTGAATGCAGCATATGCATCTTAAAATTAACATGCATACAACTGAATTTTGCTATTATCTCAAAAATGGCTCCCCTGGCATGTTCATAACTGTAAATGGTAACTCTATTATATTTGCTCAGGTCAGAACTTTAGATTGATTCTTCACTCACTTTTCTTTTAATTTCCCATTTCATTAGCAAAACCTGTTTGACCATTTTTTTTCAAAATTTAACCAGACTTATAAAACCTCATACAACCTCCAGAACTTACCTGAATCCCTTCCACAACCATCTCACTCCTGGGTTATTCCAGTACGCTCTTATATGGTCTCCCTTGCTTCACCCTCTTTCATCATGGTATTCATTAGGACTTTTTGCTAACATCACTTCTTTTGGCGCTGGCCATAGAGGAGGAATCTACTTCTCTACTCACTACGCTCAGACATGGCCATGTGACTTGTTTGGCCAGTGAAAAGTGTAAGAATTGATCTGCATCCTTTCTGGGCTATAGCTTTAAGAACCAGAGTGACAGATGGAGCTTCCATAAGCCCTTCACGAAGATTTCTGTTAGGAAATCCCTTGAGAACATTGGGTAGATTTGAAGAATAAGAGAAAAAATAAATGTAGCTTTAAACCACTGAGACTTTCAGGTTGAGAAACAGCTTAGCTTAGCCTATATTAACTGAGAAAGGAATTGTTTCAGGAGTTACCAAAAAACAAGACAGCGGCAGCAAAATACCTGGCATTGGTTATAGTGATGGATGGTAGGTGTCAAAGAGATACTATTGACAGCTGGATCATGGTTCGTGTTATGTTATGGCAAACTTTTCACAAGTAGCATTGTGGAAATTAAAGGTTGTAACTATTGGATTTATAGCTTCAGAAGAAAGAATAAGAAAACATTGGAAGATTGAGTTTCTTACTTTTGACTGTATTTTGACATGATATTTAAGGGAAGAAATAAATTAATTAATTTGCAACAAAGAATGAAAAGGACTAAAAGAAAGTAAAGCAATGTGGTAGCTTGGAAGTTCCCATGTATAACGAATTTCCAACTCTATCTAGTAAAAAAACTGTGAAGGCCTTGAAAAAAGCAGAAACTAATTGAAATGTAGCTTAGCAGCAGCCAAGGGTCAAAACAAAACTGTGGCCATTACATCCATTTAATAATCTCTGAATGATTAGTTTCTCACCTAGTAAATCCTTTCAGTTGAACAAGTAGACACAGAGAAAAATACTGGGGGGTGGGGGGTGCCTTTCCCAGGGTATCTTTTGTTTATACCTGCAAAGAAGTTAAGAGAGAGGAGTAGACTGCCAAAAAAAAATTTGAGTGAGATTATTGGCACATGAAACTGACTGAAAACAAATAGGAAACAGGTGACTGTAGCTTTAAGAGAATTGTGCTGTTAAAAGAACCACCAACCTGTGAAACTGATTATTAGAAACTCAAAATAGTTCTTGGGCCCTGAACTTTCTAGAGGTAAGGAAGGCTTAGAAAGCTACTCCTACCTGAATGAGGACACCTTTTCTAATATCCTTTTCAGAAATATCCAATGAGGACAATTTAAAAAGAGAGGTCAGAGCGGAACCACTGAGAATTACAGGTTGGAGAGAGCTACTCTTACGAAGAAACCCTCATAATGTCTGTTTATTGGGAGTGCAAAATTTCTATGATTCAGTGGTTTCTGGGTAGGCCTGCATTCTTCCCCTTCCCAAATAAGAATTTTTATTCCAATCTTTCCATTTCTCTTTCTTCAGACAAATGGGAGTGGTGGAGTGGGGAGGGGAATGATAATATAAATTGTGTTTTTCTTTCCTTAAGTCTCTGTAACAAGAGGTGCCACATCTAGACCTTTATAGGCGTAATCATTATATTTTGTTCTTTTAAATCTTATGTTAAGTAATATTAATTTTATTGGATAGGACTTTTGGCTTTTCTTCTTGGAGAGGGAATTTTGCAAGCAGAGAAAAAAGTAAACCCAACATTCGTGACCGTAAGGGAAGAACATTGATCAGCTGGGGTGTTCAAAAATAGCTAGTTGCTATTGTTAGGCATTTTTTACTATTAAAATTCTCTAACAAGTTGAATTCAAGCAGAGCCATGTGATTTTGCATGGACCAGTGCAATATGAGCAGAATTGATGGTGTCACACAGAGAGGCAGAAGCTTTAAGAGCCAATGTGTGGTGTGTCACCGTATTTTTGCTGTACTCTGCTTATGGAAGCAAATTCATTTGTTTAGACCCTTGAGTAACTATTATGTACACAATCTACTTTCTGACTAACAATGTAGATGTAGAACAAATGAGAGATAGCTTCACGGTTGTAATCAACTGAAATTTTTAGGATATTTTCACTGCAGCATAACTTAGCCTATCCTAATTACTATTAACTCAAATTTTACCCACAACACAAAATACACAATGATCACTTAAAAATATGTCATGTTATCCATCCTTCTTCATAAACCCCTTCGATGGCACAGGGTAAATGACAAAACCATAATATAAATTTTCTTTATGGCAACATTCTCTCCGAGTTTCCTTTGACTCTCCATTTCATTCTTTCCCGTGTAGACAATATTTGTGCCCTTACTCTTCTTTGCACATGGTTAGAATAGTCATTCTTTGCCTTTGCTGCTGTTTCGACCTAGAACACTCTTACTCCAATTATACACATAAATTTTTCTCTCACTTCCGTCATGTGTACTCAAGTATCTCTTTATCTGTAAAACTTGCCTGACCATTTTTATAAAATAGCAGTAACACCGGTTCTTATGTATTCATCTTAATTTACTTCCCTTTTCTCCATAATAGAACATAGTCTTGATCCACATTTTATCTGCTTTTCTTCCCACACCAAGTTGCATCTTGTAGAGTGAAGTCCTTTTGTGCATATATATGCCTGCTTCATCTTGAATGCTTAAGCTTTACATGCAGTCCGTGTAAACCCCTGATCCCTTAGCCATCCTTAGGGACCAGTGGTACACATACATCTTTGAGAGAAAAGATTCAGGCAGGGAAGAGGCTAGAACAGGTACTAGAAACAAAGTTGGATCATTTATGCGAAGAATTCATCGACCTTAGGTATGCATCGTCTAGAAATGGGTGGTATGTTCTTTGTGTAGATCCAACCCCTGATCCTGTTACTTTTTTTTTTTTTCCTATGTGGGCAAAAGGTAGGAAATTGGCCAGAGAAAGTCTGAAGTAGGACTTTCTATACCACAGGGCTCAGGAAAATGGCTTCTCTTCTAAGTATGAGGGCATTGTGGTGCCAGTAAAGTTGATTTCCAGAGACTCTTCCACAAAATGTTATCAGTAAGATCTGTGTGTTTTATAATCGTAAACTCTTGCTGAGTTAGAGCTCAATAGGGGTACTTAAGGCTTTAGGTGGTAGTGGAAAGCAAAAATTGAGTCTTTCAGGAGGTAGCAGATGGTTAAACACAAATAATTCTTCTTTAGGAAAAGTAGGACATTTAATTTATTGAAGAGGTTTTTAGTGAATAATTTGGAGCTTCATAAATGTGCAGCAAAGGCGATTGGTGCTGATTCAGAGACTGTTTCATGCAAAATAACTTTGGAACCTTTGGGAGGAAATGGAGGCCATTAATAAATAGGGTATGGTTTTTCTAGCCAACGATGGTAGCAGAGAGTCAGAAAATCATGTTAATTGTACAGCAACTATTCAGTACACAGTATTGTATACCAAGATATTCTATCTATAGATGAGGCACATCTTCCTGTGAACCTCTGAAGTAGACATACATTAACTTTGTTTATTAAAACAAGATATCCTGATGCTGGGTAACTTGCTGGTGCTAAAAAAAATTATTACATTTCCTGTGTGCCTGAAATCCTCCAGAGTGGCATGGCTATTAAAGGACAAGTGCTCTTTTAAATAATGGAATATGACCTGGGAGAAGATGCCAATTATTTAATTGCTATAGAAACATTTTTACGTGTTTTGGATCATTCCCATCGTACTCATGGAATACTCATGGAATCATACTCATGGAATCATACTCATGGAATCATACTCATGGAATCATGGAATACTCATGGAATCATACTCATGGAATCATGGAATACTCATGGAATCATACTCATGGAATCATGGAATACTCATGGAATCATACTCATGGAATCCTCATGGAATCATACTCATGGAATCATGGAATACTCATGGAATCATACTCATGGAATCATACTCATGGAATCATTCAACTCAAAAAAAATAGCAAACCTTTGTTAACCATGGAAGGAATTCTTTTATAATAAAATTAGCAATAGAATTATTGGGTCTTCCAATCTAGCAGTTTTCAAATGTTGGGCTTCATGGTGCCGTTACAATACTGAAAGTTACTGGGGATGCCAGAGACCTTCTGTTGATGTGAGTTACATCTAGTGATATTTGCAATATTAGAAATTAAAATGGGCTGGGCACAGTGGCTCACGCCTGTAATCCCAGCACTTTGGGAGGCCGAGGTGGGTGGATCTTCTGAGGTCAGGAGTTCAGGACCAGCCTGGCCAACATGGTGAAATCCCATCCCTACTAAAAATACAAAAATTAGCCAGGTGTGGTGGCACGCACCTGTAATCCCAGCTACTCGGGAGGCTGAGGCAGGAGAATCACTTGAACCCGAGAGGCGGAAGTTGCAGTGAGCCAAGATCACACCATTGCACTCCAGCCTGTATCAAAAAAAATAAATAGATAAATAAAATAAATAAATAAATAAAAAATATTAAAATGGATATTTAAAAAATTTATTTAAGTGACATCAATGCATGTTAACATAGTTTAAAAAATATACCTATATTATAAAAAGAAATAGAAACTGATATTATTTTGCATTTAAAAAAGTCTTTCTAATGTTTGGCTCAAGAAAATATATGGGAATCTCAGATCTATTGGTGCATTCATCCTGTTGCATACTATATATCCTGTAACCTCTGAAAAAAATCACTGTGCAAACATGCAAGTAAAAAAGCAAATAATCTCTTAGTACTAGTATAAACATTGTTTTAACCTTTGGCACCTTTAAATTTTCTCAAAGAACATCAAGGGTTTCCAGACCACATTTAGAAAACCACTGTCCTAATTGTATGCATTTAATGACTGTAGAACGGCACTACTCTGTAAGGTATCTAAGACTCATGTGTGTCTATTTAAATATAAGTTGATTAAAATTAAGTAAAACTGTAAAATTTAGTTTCTTATTCTCACTAACCTCTTTTTAGGTGTACAGCAGCTACATGTAATTACTGGCTACTGTGTTGGGTAGCATACAGATTAAACATTTTCCTCACTACAGAAAGTTAAGTTGAACAGCGTACTGCTCTATTCTTTATTTTTCTTTTCTTCTTCTTTTTTCTTTTCTTTTTTTTTTTTTTTTTTTGCGGCAGTGTCTCGCCTGTTGCCCAGGCTGGAGTACAATGGCACAATCTCGGCTCACTTCAACCTCCGACTCCCGGGTTCAAGCAATTCTCCTGCCTCAGCCTCCTGAGTAGCTGGGATTACAGGCATGATAATTTTTTGTATCTTTAGTAGAGATGCGGTTTCACCGTGTTGGCCAGGCTCGTCTCAGACTCCTGACCTCATGATCCCCCCACCTCAGCCTCCCAAAGTGCTGGGATTGCAGGCCTGAGCCATGGCGCCTGGCCTATTTGTCTACTTTTTAGGAGACAGTCCTTCCTTTTGGTCAGTGTCCATTCATTTTGGCTGCTGTTAGAGAATACCGTAAACTAGATGGCTTATAAACAGCAGAAGTTTGTTTATCACATTTGTGGAGGTTAGGGGGTCCAAGACCAAGGTGCCAGGAGATAAACTATCTGATGGAGTCCTGTTTCCCAGTTCATAGACAGCAGTTTTCTTGATGAAACCTCACTTGGTGGAATGGAAGAGAATTCCCTTGAGTCGTTTTTTAATAGGAGCACTAAATCCATTTGTGAGGCGTCCACTCTCATGACTTAATCAACTCCCAAAGGCCTCATCTTTAAATATTATTATATTGGGGATTGGGTTTCAACATATAAATCTGGAGGGACAAAAACCTTCAGTTTATAGCATTTTAAGAATAACCCTCTTTGACTCGGTGGTCTGCCTTCCAGGACAACTGGGGCAGCAATTTCAACTTCTGAACTTGCTGAAATAGCAACCCTGCTCCCTCAGCTTTGCTGGCTAGGGCTTGGACTCTGACATAGTTTTGATGCGTCTCCTGGCCCAAATTTCATGTTGAACTGTCATCTCCAATGTTGGAGGTGGGGCCTGGTGGGAGGTGATTGGATCATGACGGTAGATTTCTCATGATTTAGCACCATTCCACATATTGTCCTCACAATAGTGAGTGAGTTCTCACAAGATCTGGTCATTTAAAAGTGTGTGGCACCTCTTTTCTTATTCCTGCTCTGGCCATGTGATTTGCCTGCTCCTGCTTCACCTTCCACCACGACTGTAATTTTCCTGAGGCGTCCACAGAAGCCCAGTGGATGCCAGCAGCATGCTTCCTGTGTAGCCTGCAGAACCGTGAGCCAATTAAACCTCTTTTCTTTATAAATTGCCCAGTCTCAGTTATTTCTTTATAGCAATGTGAGAATAGACTAATACAGGTCTCCAAGGCCCTGGGCCTACATCCTGCACCTATGATGGATCCCTTTTTGGGCCCAGCTGCTCTCCAGGGATGGGATGCCAAGCCTGTGGCTCTTCCAGGAGGCCCTATTCTTTAAAATGGAGGTGAAGATAGCCACAGCCCCCTGCTGTTCTGGGTGCAGTCCATGGCACCCTGGGTTCCATCTGAACCACTTCTAAGGCAGCTGAGGAACATAACGCTGGAGTGAGGGGAACAGAACTCATAATTTTAGATGCTGTCAAAGCAGAGTGTACCAAAGTTCTACAGGTGCTGGTGACATGCCTCCGTCCCCCTGCATCCCTCCAACCCTTGTTTAAAACCACTCTGACCCCGGTGTTTGCACTCTGGTCCCATAATAGTAGTAGCAGCTCTGAAGATCTCTGAATTGCCATTATCCATGGTCTTGAACAATAGCTCCTAGCTTCTGTTGAAATGCTTCGTGATCTTCTTTTTGGAAGTGCCTTGCCCACATCCTTAGCGTTCTCTCATGAAGCAGGCTTTCTCATTTCCTTCAACACAGGCTGGCTGAGAATTTTCCAAATCTTCAAGCTGTGCTTCCCTCTTGATGAACAATTCCATGCTTAATTTGTTTCTCTCCTCTCATATTTTACTATAGCTGTCAGGAGAAACCAGGCCACTCCTTCCGTATTTCACTTAGAAATGTCCTTAGCCAAATATCTGATTTAATCACTCGAAAATTCTGCCTTCCACAAAACACTAGGACATAAGCACAATTCAGCTAAGTTCTTTGTCACTTTTTAAGTCTCACCTTTCCTCCAGTTTTCAATAACAGTTTTTTTTTTTCATTTTCATGAGACCTCATAAGAATATTGTTTATACTCTGTGTTCAGCTCATGATTACTTAGGTATTCTCTAAGAAGATTAAGGCTTTCTCTACACGTTCCTCTTTTCTTTCCAGGCTTCCACCACAATCATCCTTAATGATTTATTCTTAGTAATATAGACTTTTTCTAGCATCAATTTCAAAACTTTTCCCCTCTCTACCCATTACCCAGGTTCAAAGCCAATTCCACATTTGTAGGTATTTGTTACAGAAGTACACCACATCTCAGTATCAATTTCTGTCTTAGTGCTTTGGGGTTGCTAAAATAGAATACCCATAGACTGGGTAATTTACAAACAGCAGAAACTTATTTATTACAACTTTGGAAGCTGGTAAACCCAAAATCAAAGTGCTGGAAGTTTTGGTGTCTGAAGAGGGCTCAGTTCTTCGTTCATACACAAACATCTTACAGTCACATCACAGAGCAGAAGGGGCAAGAGAGTTCTCATGGATCTCTTTTATGAGAATATTATTCCCGTTACTGAAAGCTCTGCCCTCTTGATCTAAGCACCTCCCAAAGACCTCATCTCGATTCTCTTCACATTTGAGATTTTATTACAGAACATGAATTTTAGGGAGACAAAAACATTCAATTCAGTCTATAGCAATCGCCTTAATTCCTGAGTAAAGAAACAGCATGCAGATGTGAAATTCTTATTCTGCCCTGCCCTGGGGAACTGCCCAAGGTCAGAAAAACCTCCAAACAGATTATTAGTAGGTATCATGCACTGATAATATTAATTGGAAATATAACTCTGGAATGGTGCTAAGGGCTATCCAGTGTTTCTTCAGCACACACTGATAGAGCTAAATTAGCAGGCACCAATGTTTAGTGGTGGTTAAGTTAGATTTCTTACCAGTTATAACAAAATGCTACTGTAGATGATATATTTTAACATGTAAAATGTCTGTAAAATTGAATGTAAGATTGTCGCTGATATTGAAAAAATAGACAATGATTATTTTATTGGGTAGGGCTGAAACATGACAGAATTATTCCGAAGGCATTTGATGGTGTTTTCACTTCTTTGAATGCCTTGATTTCCATGCTCTGATGATTTAGTTTATAGCACTATAAATCACTTTTATTTCTAGAAGAGATTTTAAAATAATTTATGTTAGAACTATTTTATTTCATTTTTATTTTAACATTATTTATGGTATTATATTGTAAGTCAGTATTGTGACTGATTTCGTTGCTGACTTCTCTGTATTTCTGTTAGACTGCAAATTCTGAAAAGACAGGAACTTAGCCCAGAGTTTGACACAAAACATAACGCTTCTTGTGTTGCTTGACTGATACATGTAAGCCTTTTAATGTAGTAGCTTAAGGCTAGCCTCTCTGTTTTTGACTAACCAGCTCATCATTCACTTTAATTTTCCCTTTCCTGGCCCTTCTCTCTACCTACCTAAATACTCCATTCAGGATCTCTTGCTCAGCCCTCTCAACATGAAATATTAGGTATCTTTGATGAGCGGTGATTTGTCCTGTGTCAAACCCTAGTGTTGCCAACATTCAGCTATGAACATTTGGGCAAGCCACTTATATTATCTGGATCTAATTCTTGCACTTTAGATTATTTCTATCTAAACCCAACTATAAAATTGTATAATCTTCTGTCTTTGTATTATGTTATTTTGAAACATACTAATTTTTAATTCTATCATGTCTGCTATTTTTATAGCCAAAAAAATCACCAAGCCTAAATAACTGTTTCTGATTAATTAATTAGTAGAGATTATGTAGTTACTATTTAACTTCATAATTTATATGATACAGTTGCATCTATTAATAAAGAAGATATATCACATAATGACAATGTATTTTATTGTCACAGCCCCATTACCAGAAGTAGAATAAAGAAGGCGAGAAGATATGTAGAAGCACAACAGAAAAGAGGTAGAGTAATATTACATTGCATTATCATTATAAAATATTTTTTGACCAAAATGAAGAGGTCATGGTGCCACTGGAACAGGAAAATCACAAAGGCATAAAAGTCATGAAAGGAGGCCGGGCGCGGTGGCTCAAGCCTGTAATCCCAGCACTTTGGGAGGCCAAGGCGGGCAGATCATGAGATCAGGAGATCCAGACCATCCTGGCTAACACAATGAAACCCCATCTCTACTAAAAATACAAAAAATTAGCCAGGCGTGGTGGCGGGCGCCTATAGTCCCAGCTACTCGGGAGGCTGAGGCAGGAGAATGGCATGAACCCAGGAGGCAGAGTTTGCGGTAAGCAGGGATCGCACCACTGCACTCCAGCCTGGGCGAGAGAACGAGACTCTGTCTCAAAAAAAAAAAAAAAAAAAAAAAAAAAAAGTCATGAAAGGATATCCACCATAAAGGATATTTTCCAGACATACCTGTGTAAGGTAGACCAGGGTAGGGAATATCCTAGAATTTAAATATGTTGGAACTTGGGCCATTCGGTTGCTGTAACTATATGATCAATCTTCCTGAAACCCTAGCTTAGCTACTTCCTGGTGTTTGCCTTTTGGCTTGAAAACACCTTGAAATAACCCCTTTTAGTACTTTCCTTGGCTGCAGGAGTGCTTAAAAGGATTCTATCAGACTTAGCACTCAGAGAGGAAACGTTTGAAGTGCACTGTCTGGTTTAGATAATACATTGGCAGCAAGTATTTTATTTCAAAGAAAAATCCATCAATTAACAAGTGAACATGACAGATACGGTGACAGTGTTTCTCCGCACTCAAAAGAGGTAGCTAAAGAAAAGGGAACTCAAGATATCTAAAGAAAAAAATCACCCCTGGGGAAGAAAAAAGAGCCTCCTGAGAACGTAAAAGGCCCACAAAATAGATCTGTCAGATCCTTTCAGACTTTGATGAAAGACACAGAGCTTGGTATTAGGAAAACTCTGGGCCAAAACAATTCTTCTCTGTAGGTGAATTCTCAACCCATCTCTAAAGACAGAGATTAACACTAAAGGAAAAATGAACCACAATGTGGAGATAAGTGCAATGAAGAATATTTTGCCAACTCCATAATTCACTCAGGATATAATTGACCTACCTCCAAATCAGAGTTGAAGCAAGAAAACTTAGGTATTGAGATATTTTTGGGTTGTTCATCTGTGTATGCACGCTATTGAATACCAATGTATCTTAGCAAGAGCAGCATGAAAATTAATGTATGTTTTCTTGGAAGATTTTTCTCCGAATTTTAATAATATAATTTAGCAAGCATTTACTGTTGCTTTCTGTGTAGAATAATACGTAAGTACTGTCAGCATTGTAGTGGTAAATGACAAAGAACTTGTCTTCATAGAAGTTCCAGTTGAGTAGGGCAGCTATTATACAGAGGCAATATGCCTGGACTTAAGTGGACAACATTTTTATTCCTGGAGCTGTAAAAGGTTATAATTAGCAGACTCTTAAACATATAATTAATTATAGGGACATTAGAAATTATTTTTTAGTCTCTTCTGCCATCTTAATGTTTCAAAACACATGTAGGTTGAATATTCCTTATCTAAAATGCTTTCAGCCAGAAGTGTTTCATATTTCAGATTATTAGAATTTTTCAATATTTGCATATACACAATGAGATATATTGGGAATGAGACTCAGATCTAAACCCAAAATTCATTTATGTTTCATGTATACCTTATACACATAGCCTCAAGGTGATTTTGTAAAATATTTCAAATATTTATTGCAGGAAACAAAGTTTGTATACACTAAACTATCCAAAAGCAAAATTGTCATGTCTCAGCCACCTATGTGGACAATCTGTGGCTGTGTGGCATCACCATTTTTTCTGACTCTTGATTCATATGCTACTAATAAGGCAACATTTATACTTATTCACACTTAACTACTTAATAGTAAAAAATATAACATACCATTAATACAGTGAAAAAATAACAGCAACAACAAACAATGGCAGGCTTTCAGTCTCCACCTCAGACACTATGTTTTGAATAAGAGTTTACTTGATTCTATTGTTTTAGATCAGGAGAAACATCAGAATCGCTTGAGTGACCAGGAAGTGTTTCTCCAGGGTGGAGGAGGCATTCTTCCGGATGACTTTTTCAAATGTTTCCTCCAGAGTCATCCATCTCATTCACAATGGTTTTAGTCTTAAAAGTCTCTCTTTGATTTTATAAACTAACATCATTTCTTGTTGTGTTGTAAATGCACGGTGCTCTTGTCCTTCTATAAGCCCATCACACATTATCACCATGTCATTTATGAGCACTTTTTCTACACTGTTAGCATAATCTTCATCATCACTCTTATTACTATCACCTTGATTCATAACCATTTTGTCTATTTCACCATCAGTCAATGAATGAAAAACTGGAGCCTCATATGGTTGTTAAAAACTTTAATATCCACTTCCAGCTTACTGCTGAAGTTTGAGTTATATATGTATATTTTAACTTATGAAAGGAGGTCACACATCATTTTCTTCTGACTTGACATATGGAATCCTTCAAAGTCACCATCTTGTTTATCACTATCACCAAACATAGTCACAGAGATTGTACCAGGTATACGCAACTATGTCTTCAGCCATTGTGTTCCAAGCACTGACAACAACATATAATGACATCCTTCATGGTAAATTCCTTTTGAAAACCCTCCGTATTTTTACCTCTGTTTACTGCCGTCAGCCTACTGTTCAAGAAAGCACTTTTACATTTATTCTTCATTGATCTAAGGATACTCTGGCCACATGGCTGAATTAATGAAGTCATATTTGGGGAAAAGTGCATGCCGTAAGTGTTATTTTTGATGACAGTTTCAGCTGGAGGATTATCAGAACAGTTGCCAACGAATAATAAAATCTTGCAGTTGTCATCCAGTCCCACCTTCCTGCAGGGAGCACAAGCTGCTGGTATAAAATGTTTGTGTAACCAATCAGAAAGCATGTCCCTGATGATCCATGCCTTTATTAGGATACTGATGGACTGGTAAGAAATTTACTCCTCGAAAACAACAAGGACTGGGGTGTAAGGTTTTCCTTGTTGTGTGCCGTTTGCAAAAGCACACCCCAGCACAGTTACTCTGTCTTTGGCAGCCTTAGTTCCTGTAGTCACTGTCTTTCTGGTGCAATAATGCATTATAGACTTGTTCAGGCATCAGATTTTTATCAGCAGTGACCTTTGCAAACTGGTCAATGAATTTCTCTGTTGCTTTATTATCACCACAGATGCAGCAGATGCTTTATCACCTCAAATCTTTAAAACTTTAATGTTGTGACTTTTCTTAAATTTCTGTGATCAGTCTGTTGAATATTCATAGTTCCCTTCAATTTTCAATTCGTCATGATAGATATTTGCTTCTTTCATGGTCAGCATACCATTAAGTGGCATGTGTTCACAGCTATGCTGATGGATCCATTCTTTCAATACAAGATTGAAATCTTCATTTTTAGCTTTATGCAGTATTTTTTAAATGTTTTATTAATGTCTATCACGTTCAACAGAAAACTTCAGCAGTTTGTCCTTCTGTTTTTCAAGTCATATGTGGTGGTCATTCCAACACCATACTCTTCTGTGATATGTTTCATACTTACACTGCTGTCCAGTTTCTCCAAGAGTTTGAC
This sequence comes from Nomascus leucogenys, assembly GCF_006542625.1. NCBI lineage: Eukaryota > Metazoa > Chordata > Mammalia > Primates > Hylobatidae > Nomascus > Nomascus leucogenys. The sequence goes on from NC_044381.1 coordinate 100,333,978, forward strand.
TTTCCATGCTATAAACATAAATGCTTCCTTTTTTATTCTTACCACTCTTACTCATAGGAGTATCTGCAGGCCTTTTTGAAATTTTCAACAACGTCTTTATATCACAAAGTGGAAATTATAAAAAAAACACAAAAATTCACAGTGGATAAGATAATGCATATAGGACTCAATCCCATATATGGGGAACCTGCTATTGGTGCACCTGGCTTGCGTATATGCTATTTTATTGAACTTTATGGGTGTGCTAGTGTGGGAAAATCTAGCATGTATGGAGAAGGTATATTGCAGTTGAAGGGGGCTGGCAGGGTCTTTTTTCCTTTGGGGATGCCTAATAATCTGTATTTTTTATTTGTCTTTGACTGCCTCCTGTCACATGAGGGCAGGTGTGGGATTTTCGACTTGCATTGTCATGGTGAAGCTCAAGAAGTTTCAGATTTGGGAGTATTTAAAATTTCAAATTTTCAGATGGAGGATGTTGAACCTTACCATATTAATAAGGATTTGTTGGCTATTATCTACTTTTAATGAAAGGAATGGTAAAAAGAATAATTATTGCTTTGTTTTTTGATTTTTTACTTTTTTATGAGCAATATTGACATTTTATAATAATACTGATTTCCTAAAAACCCAACCTATGGTAAGCCACTTCCCAAATTCTCCATTGATCCTTTTCTCTTAGTATTGACACTACTGTGTAGTCCTCACTCACAGTGAGTATTGGTGGTCTATGTAACTATTGGAATATTGAAGAAATAAAGTATGTTTTCTGAGGTAACGCTAAAATAGCTACTGTGGCTTCTGTCCTGCTCTCTCATGGATCCCCATCTCTAGAGAAAGCCAGTTGTAGTATTTTGAAAACATCCAACTGGCTGAAAGATAGATCCATATGGCAGTAACTAATGGCCATTGACAACAGCCAGCATCAACTCACCAGCCATTGTGTAGTGAGCCATCTTGGAACTGATTCGTCTAGTCCATTCAAACCTTCGTATGACTGTAGTCTGGCCTGATATCTTCACTACAACGTCACAAAAAAACCTGTGCAAGAACCACCCAGATAAGTTGTCTGGAATTCTTGTCCCAGGGAAACTACATAATGAGAAAAGAGTATTATTTGAAGCACCTAATTTTGGGAGTAATTATTTATGTAGTGCTAGATAACTAATACAAAATATTAAACCATTTATTGACATCTCTTACTAATGCAGAATTTGTCTTTAATCAGACAGAAGTGTGATGCTGCAAATATTCAATTTTTCCTTTTGGTTCAGCAGTGTCAAGTGTGACATTCTTGACAACTATTTCAATTTCTCTAATAGCTGGCAGAAGTGCCAATTTCAGCTATGATTTTTTTTTTCTAGCTATTACCTTTAGAGGCCTGCCAGTTAAGCTAACATTAGTTCATTATAAACAAATATTGCTTTATGACACAGTTAAGCTTCTGAGACTCAGTAAAATATATTTTCCTTGTATCTGTTCTTTGTTCTAAACATAATGCATGGTAAAGTAATACATATCTTCGATTACTACAAAATGAAAGTGATGGAATAGTGTACCTAACTATAATGAAAACATCAAGAAAAATTTAGTCACACACAAATGCAATTTGAGCAAGGTAGAATATATTGTATTTAAAGAAAACATGTGAGCATATTGTATTTCCAAAAGGTCAGTGATGCCTTTTTAAAGGAATTGTTATTATATTCCAAATGTAATAAATGAGATAAACATTGTCTTTATGTTCTTATAAATCTATCTCAATTTTGAGCTTCTAAAGCCTGACTACTTCCAACCTATACTAATCTCTGAATCTGTATAACATGTCTATAAGCTAAAACATAAATTATATTTAGCTTATAAATTCATAAATGTCTTCAAAATAACTTGTTGGTCACTTACTATGTCTTCAATATAAGATATTTAGTTACTACTTTATAAGAATTAATTTTCGTATGTGTGTTTGTAGCTTTTCTTTCACCAATCTGTGTTGTATGTTCCGAAAGGTGTAATTTTGAAATTTCAATTTGCTACCCTGAGCTGATATAAGTGCTTAGAAAAGACAGAATATTTTTAATATATGTTGTAAATTAGTCATTTTGAATATTTTTCCTAAATATATTTTTGTAAATTCAGTTTATTTTAATCAGTATGAACACAAGCAACCATTTCAACAAAAAATGAAATCTATAAAGCAGTATTAAAGATTTAACATATAAAATTTACCACTGCACAAACATATTCTACAAATTTATGTTTGCAAGTACTAACTTTAATAGAAAAATTAAGGCAAAATTCGCTTTCTCTTCGAATTATTCAGATGTTTGCTTAATTCCTTCACTCTAGTGTACATGTATAGATGTGGCCTTAATCCCTAATGCTGGATGGCAAAAACGTAAATTAGTCCAGCTGAAGCTAATGAAGTGAGTGTTTTATGCTCTATTATTCTCCAAAAGGTCTATTTATGTGTATTGCCCTTCAATCCAAAGAATAAATCTTGCAGCTCAAATTGCCATATGTTCAGAATTTTAGCACAGGTGAGCACAGTAAGACCAGCTGTTATTGCTCTAAATAATGATATCACGTAAATAAGAGAAAGTACTGACTGAAAATGAATGAACAAATGCCACCTTTTCAGATTAGAAAAAAAAGGCATTTGAAAAACAATGGCTATTGTAAGATGTCCATTCTTTACATATTCTTAACATTGTTTTATCTAAGTTTAAGATCATGATTGCCCTCTGGCTTTTGTTGATTGGTTAGTTGCTTTGGCTTTCAAAAACCGCTTTTAAATGGAACACATATTACATACATGTATGTATGTATGTATGTATATGTGTATATGTATGTATTTATGAAATTTAAAAATAACAGTAATGCTACTGGCTCTGAAGGGACAAGTAAATATATCAGTATAATGAAACTGAAAAATATAAATTTCAATGCAAATAAAAATTTTGCAGATGATAAGGTTGACAACTCAAAAACTCAAAACTCAACTTAAAAACAGAGACAAATATATATTATTAAATACTTTGAGGTAAATAGTTTTGGGGCAACTGGATAGCCATTTGGAAAAAAGATTAAATTAGATCTGTGTCTTTCACCATACATAAGAATAAATTGCAAATTCATTAGATATGTAAGTGTTTAAACATTTATTTGTACAGGTATCAGAAGAAAACATGAGTGAATGTCTATTTAACGGTGACCCAAATTCAAAGATTGTGAGAAAAATTGATAAATCTTAAGACGTAATTTTTTGAAATGTGTGACAAAACAAACAAATCACCACACAAACAAAGGCAGAAGACATCTGATAAGCTGAGAAGAAATATCATGTAAATAAAAAGGTAAGAAGAACATGAAATTCAGAGCCTCAAAGGCTAATATCATTACTGAAAAATCAATAAAAAAGTTAATATCATGAATATATAAAGATATATATAAATTCTTTTAAAACTGAGGAACAAATGATCAAAAGCATAGAAGAAAAAAAGTACATGAAAATACAACTCAATAAAAGTACATACATGATCAATAACATGAAAATATTTTCAAACTCAGTCATTATTAGAGAAATACATATTAAAAGAAAACCATTGAAATATTTGTTCTTACCTACAAAATAGTGAATATTTTAAAATATGACAATCCTTTTATTGAGGAAATAAGCTGTTTCACACATTGCTTTGGGGAATTCAAAATGGTACAACTTTTCTGAAGGAGAATTTGGCAATAGCTGAGAAATCCTTAGAGGCACTTACTTCTGATATAAGCAATTCCACTTCTAGGAATCTATTATGGTGATACATCTTCAACGATATGAAAATAAATGTGATCAAAGTTATTCATTGTAGCATTTTTTTGAATTTCAAAAAACTGTAAATAAGTCCCCATATATTGGATAGTATTTTAATAAATTACAGTACCTCCACACAATGGGTTACTATGCAGCTATGAAAAAGAATGAAGAAGATCTCTGAACTGAGGAAGCTGGGACCCATAAGTTAATGCTTTGTCAAGGACTTTTTAAACATTTTTAATAATAATTTATTAATGTATTTATTTGTTTTGAGACAGGGTCTCACTCTGTCACCCAGGCTGGAGTGTGGTGGTGCGATCACAGCTCATCATAGCCTCCGTCTCCTGGGCTCAGGTGATGCTCCCACCTCATCCAAACAGGTGAGACTACAGATAACTTACCTACCTAATTTTGTTATTTTTTGAAGAGACAGGGTCCCACTATGTTGCCCAGGCTGGTCTCGAACTCCTGGGCTCAAGTGATCTGTGTACCTCAGCCTCCCAAAGTGCTGGGATCACAGGTGTGAGCCATCACTGTGCCTGGCCTGTCAAGGGTTTTAAGTAAAACCCTCATTTTATAATTTTTGCAGTATGTGAGGATGAAGAATGCAGTGCCTACTGGAATATTTTGGTGCCAATGTCTTGATTTATGCCACAGTACCTGCAGTTTCCCCAACTGCTGCTGTTGCATTATCAGTACAAATGACAACACAGTAGGCAAGGCATTACAATTTGAGAAAATAGTGAGATAGCTGACAAAAAACAGTCTCAGGGACTCCCAATGTCTTCAGCTCTACATTAGGAAAACTTGTTCTATAGGATATAATGTATGTCCAGAGAAATAAAAATATTTGAAAAACTTCTGGAGGATATACTCAAAGAAGAATGTATAATAGGGACAAAAGAAGCTATGACATGTAAGAATGAATGCTGAGCAAATGTTAATGGTAACAATCTTAGTAAACAAAAATAAAATTTGGAGGTATAAAACAAGCCAGAACACAATTCTGGTTTGCTTTACAAAGGATTTCATAGTCAATATTTTTTCCTACCTTTGTAGCCCTAATCATGACCTAGCATGTAATCCCATCCATTTGAAATATTATTTTGATAACCTCTTTGTTTTTCTTCCTTCCTTTCCTTAGTAATTCACCTCTAAACTATGTGTAGCAATAATTTAGGCCCTGTTTCATGTTCATCTTATCTTTTTTTTCGTGCATCCAAGTCTTTTTCCATTTGCTTTAAGGTCGCAAAGTATTCTTTGGTTTGACTTTTCTACTCAAAAATTTGAATAAAATATTATTGAAAACACAAAACTTCAAAATCCATGGGAAGATGCAAAAGCAATACTTAGAAAAAATGTATGTATCATTAAACACTTAAATCAGCCAAGAGAAACACATTTAAGTTATTTAAACTTTTACCTGAACAAATAAGAAAATATAGACTGACATTGAACTCAAAATAAAGAGAAGTAAAATGATAACAGCAGAAGTTAAAGCAGAAATGTACAGTAGAGACAATGAAAGCCAAAGCTGTTTCTTTTAAAAGTGAAATAAAATTCATCATAGTCTAGCTAAATTAATCAAGAAAACAAGAAAAGTTTAAAATTAACACAAGTAAAATGCAGTTATATGATCAACATTCCAGGTATTTGCTTTGGATGGTTCTGTGTTTATCCTCTCTCTATTTATAAGAGGTTATTTATGAGAAAAAGAACACAAAATAAATACAATTTTAGAGCTTTAAAAAAAAAAGAAATGAAAGAAGGAACTTCAATAAAAACTTTTCATTCAGTCAAAAAATTCTTTTTGAACATGACTATATTAATAAATTACAATAGTAACAGAATAATGGAGAAAAATTACATAACAACCTCCATATATGTAAAAAAGCTTCTCAACATTCTGATTAAAATATTTCTGCTAATTGAAAATAGAATCTGATAAAGGACATATACAACAGCCTATCATTAACAAAATAATGGTAAAAAATTGAATGATGGCCAGGTGTGGTGGTTCACCCCTGTAATCCCAGCACTTTGGGAGGCCGAGGCAGGTGGAACACGAGGTGAGGAGTTTGTGACCAGCTTGGCCAAAATGGTGAAACCCCGTTTCTACCAAAGATACAAAAAATTAGCTGGGTGCAGTGTCGCACACCTGTAATCCCTGATACTCAGGAGGCTGAGGAAGGAGAATCACTTGAATCCGGGAGGCAGAGGTTGCTGCGAGCCAAGATTTTACCATTGCACACCAGCCTGGGCAACAGGGCAAGACTCCATGTTTAAAAAAAAAAAAGGCAAATATTAGTTCTCTTTCCATTTTTATTCAACCCTGTAATTGAAATACTAGCCATTTCAATAAGGAAATAAAATAAAATAAAATTAACCTATATTTTTTAAAAAGTGAAATTATTTGTGAACATGATCATAAGCATAGAAAATCCTAATGAATCTATTAAAAGTAGCTACAAATAATAAGCAGTTTTTTCAAGGTTGCAGGATACAGTGTCATACAAAATTCAATTCTATTTCTGCATACTAATGCATTATATCCTGCATACTTATATTTATATACACTATTGTCACACTGGAAATGAGCAATTTAATGATGAAACTTAAAAACATTATTTATGATAGCATCAAAACACAGGAAATACTGAGGAATAAATTTAGTACAATATGAACCAGACTTGTTTAAAGAAGAATACAAAACATAGTTTGGAGAAAATAAAGAATATACTGATATATTGAGATACACAATGTTCATGACTTGTAACACTACATGCTGCTAAGATGTTAAATTTTCTTAAAATTGGTCCATGGATAAAATTTTTTATGGAAATTGACAAGTTGATTCGAAAACTTAACTGGAAAAATTTAGAAATGAACAAAGAGGCTTACACTACGTGATTTCAAGACTCCCTGTAAGTCTATAGTAATCAATACAGTTTGGATATACTATAAACATAAATATATATCACAATGGAACAGAAAAAAAAGTTCAGAAGTAGGTCTACACATATATTCTCAAATGACTTTTGACAAAGGTACCAAGGGAGTTCAGTAATTCAATGTGGAAAGTTTTTATAAATGGTTGTGAGTTATCTGAATAACTGTATAGGAAACATAAGTTTCAACTCATGTTCACACTGTAGATAAAAAGTAATGTAAAGTAAACTATAGACCTAAAGATGAAGCCAACAATATAAATTCCTTAAGAAAGAAGACGTGTAATTTTTGATAAGCCAAGATTTTTATCAACAGGTCACCAAAAACACTAACCATAAAAAATAGGTTAAGTTCAACTTAATGAAATTAGAATAAAGTTTTTATTTGAAGGATACTCAGTATAAAAAATATCTTCAGTATATATTTTATATCTCTTATGCTCATATACTACAGTATATATTTTATATCCATCATATATTTCATATTAATTTTATAGTTTGTATTTATTTCATATTTCATATTAATTCATGTATTATTAAATTTCATACAGTGAAATATATATATCTCAAATCATTTTGATTCTCATATATAAAGCAATATTACAACCCAATAAGAAAAAGACTCATGACTCAAAAATACAACAAAGGTTTGGCCATGTACTTAGAAGAGAATGTAAAAACAGCTGTTACACATATAAAATTATTAGCGTTATTATTGCTTAAGCAAATGCCAATTAAATTTGTAATTAGATTTCTCTACACAATCACTAGATTTCCCAACATTTAAAGGACGGATGACAGAAAGTAGGTGAGGATATCGAGCTGCCTGGACTTACAGATTTTTTAAAAATTGATAATTACTTATACAATTAAATGTGCACTTACCATATGACTTAGCAATTCCACTTACAGGAGAAATTAATATCAAAGACAAGTTAAAATATCTGTCCAGAAAATGTCTTGGAAAATAATTTTTCTAGCAAACATATTGATTTATAGGAGCCCAAACTAGAAAGAACCCAAATACACACCAACAGGTGAATGGATGACCAAGTCATGGTATAATCATTCAGTGAATTATAATATACATGTTTAATTAAACTATTGATATATGCTGCTGCACTGTGGTACTTCAAAACCAGTATACTGAGTGAAAGAATCCAGACATAAAACAGTATATATTGTATAATAAATTTATATGGAATTCTAGAACAGGCAAACCAACCATTGGATATAAAAAGCACATAAGTGGTTTCCTGGTATCAGAGATGGGAGATGGGCTGATTGAGAATAGGAATAATGAAATTTTTGAGTAAAATACAAGTATATGTCTTCTTTCGGTTGGAAGTTAAATAGATGTTTATGTTAATGAACTCATAACATTATAATGGGCACTTTTTATTATAAATACTTGATACCTTAATAAATTAATTAGAAAAAGAAAAATACAATTTCACTATTCACAGGTCAGGCTGTTACTCCTTTTTGTATTTTTAAGTAATTTTTTAATCTACATGAGTGCTTATGAAATTATGCCCATGCTCTGTGTATTTTTTCTTTAACTTGGGAGTTCAGAAATCTCAGGTGTATATGCCAAAATGCGAATTATAGATCAATTTTTCTGTGTTATATTTAATGGGTTAATTTGGTCTTTTTGTAGCACACAGTGATTTTCGTCTTAAATTACTTTACTTTCTGTTCTCTATCTTTTGTATTTTTTTTCTTTGAAGAACTCCTAACAGGAATTAGAAGAATGATATACAATCATGTCATCTGCAAACAGAGACAACTTGACTTCCTCCTTTCCTAATTGAATACCCTTTATTTCCTTCTCCTGCCTGATTGCCCTGACCAGAACTTCCAGCACTATGTTGAATAGGAGTGGTGAGAGAGGGCATCCCTGTCTTATGCCAGTTTTCAAAGGGAATGCTTCCAGTTTTTGCCCATTCAGTATGATATTGGCTGTGGGTTTGTCATAGATAGCTCTTATTATTTTGAGATACGTCCCATCAATACCTAATTTATTGAGAGTTTTTACCATGAAGCATTGTTGAATTTTGTCAAAGGCCTTTTCTGCATCTATTGAGATAATCATGTGGTTTTTGTCTTTGGTTCTGTTTATGTGCTGGATTACATTTATTGATTTGTGTATGTTGAACCAGCCTTGCATCCCAGGGATGAAGCCCACTTGATCATGGTGGATAAGCTTTTTGATGTGCTGCTGGATTCGGTTTGCCAGTATTTTACTGAGGATTTTGCATCAATGTTCATCTAGGATATTGGTCTGAAATTCTCTTTTTTGGTTATGTCTCTGCCAGGCTTTGGTATCAGGACAATGCTGGCCTCATAAAATGTGTTAGGGAAGATTCCCTCTTTTTCTATCGATTGGAATAGTTTCAGAAGGAATGGTATCAGTTCCTCCTTGTACCTCTGATAGAATTCGGCTGTGAATCCATCAGGTCCGGGACTCTTTTTGGTTGGTAAGCTATTGATTATTGCCACAATTTCAGAGCCTGTTATTGGTCTATTCAGAGATTCAACTTCTTCCTGATTTAGTCTTGGGAGGGTGTATTTGTTGAGGAATTTATCCATTTCTTCTAGATTTTCTAGTTTATTTGCATAGAGGTGTTTCTAGTATTCTCTGATGGTAGATTGTATTTCTGTGGGATCAGTGGTGATATCCCCGTTTTCACTTTTTACTGCATCTATTTGATTCTTCTCTCTTTTCTTCTTTATTAGTCTTGCTAACGGTCTATCAATCTTGTTGATCTTTTCAAAAAACCAGCTCCTGGATTCATTAATTTTTTGAAGGGTTTTTTGTGTCTCTATTTCCTTCAGTTCTGCTGATTTTAGTTATTTCTAGCCTTCTGCTAGCTTTTGAATGTGTTTGCTCTTGCTTTTCTAGTTCTTTTAATTGTGATGTTAGGGTGTCAATTTTGGATCTTTCCTGCTTTCTCTTGTGGACATTTAGTGCTATAAATTTCCCTCTACACACTGCTTTGAGTGTGTCCCAGAGATTCTGGTATGTTGTGTCTCTGTTCTCGTTGGTTTCAAAGAACATCTTTATTTCTGCCTTCATTTCATTATGTACCCAATAGTCATTCAGGAGCAGGTTGTTCAGTTTCCATGTAGTTGAGCAGTTTTGAGTGAGTTTCTTAATCCTGAGTTCTAGTTTGATTGCACTGTGGTCTGAGAGACAGTTTGTTATAATTTCTGTTCTTTTACATTTGCTGAGGAGAGCTTTACTTCCAACTATGTGCTCAATTTTGGAATAGGTGTGGTGTGGTGCTGAAAAAAATGTATATTCTGTTGATTTGGGGTGGAGAGTTCTGTAGATGTCTATTAGGTCCACTTTGTGCAGAGCTGAGTTCAATTCCTGGGTATCCTTGTTAACTTTCTGTCTCATTGATCTGTCTAATGTTGACAGTGGGGTGTTAAAAAATCCCCTTAAGCTGATTAGCAAGTTCAGCAAAGTCTCAGAATACAAAATCAATGTACAAAAATCACAAGCATTCTTGTACACCAATCACAGACAAACAGACAGCCAAATCATGAGTGAACTCCTATTTACAATTGCTTCAAAGAGAATAAAATACCTAGGAATCCAACTTACAAGGGATGTGAAGGACCTCTTCAAGGAGAACTACAAACCACTGCTCAATGAAATAAAAGAGGATACAAACAAATGGAAGAACATTCCATGCTCATGGGTTGGAAGAATCAATATCCTGAAAATGGCCATACTGCCTAAGGTAATTTATAGATTCAATGCCATCCCCCTCAAGCTACCAATGACTTTCTTCACAGAATTGGAAAAAACTACTTTAAAGTTCATATGGAACCAAAAAAGAGCCTGCATTGCCAAGTCAATCCTAAGCCGAAAGAACAAAGCTAGAGGCATCACGCTACCTGACTTCAAAATATACTACAAGGCTACAGTAACCAAAACAGCATGGTACTGGTACCACAACAGAGACATAGATCAATGGAACAGAACAGAGCCCTCAGAAATAATGCCACATATCTACAACTATCTGATCTTTGACAAACCTGACAAAAACAAGAAATGGGGAAAGGATTCCCTATTTAATAAATGGTGCTGGGAAAACTGGCTAGCCATATGTAGAAAGCTGAAACTGGATCCCTTCCTTACACCTTATACAAAAATTAATTCAAGATGGATTAAAGACTTACATGTTAGACCTAAAACCATAAAAACCCTAGAAGAAAGCCTAGGCAATACCATTCAGGACAGAGGCATGGGCAAGGACTTCATGTCTAAAACACCAAAAGCAATGGCAACAAAAGCCAAAATTGACAAAAGGGATCTAGTTAAACTAAAGAGCTTCTGCACAGCAAAAGAAACTACCATCAGAGTGAACAGGCAACCTGCAGAATGGGAGAAAATTTTCGCAACCTACTCATCTGACAAAGGGCTAATATCCAGAATCTACAATGAACTCAAACAAATTTACAAGAAAAAAATGAACAACCCCATCAAAAATTGGGTGAAGGACACGAACAGACACTTCTCAAAAGAAGACATTTATGCAGCTAAAAAACACATGAAGAAATGCTCATCATCACTGGCCATCAGAGAAATGCAAATCAAAACCACAATGGATACCATCTCACACCAGTTAGAATGGTCATCATTCAAAAGTCAGGAAACAACAGGTGCTGGAGAGGATGTGGAGAAATAGGAACACTTTTACACTGTTGGTGGGACTGTAAACTAGTTCAACCATTGTGGAAGTCAGTGTGGTGATTCCTCAGGGATCTCGAACTGGAAATACCATTTGACCCAGCCATCCCATTACTGGGTATATACCCAAAGGACTATAAATCATGCTGCTATAAAGACACATGCACACGTATGTTTATTGTGGCACTATTCACAATAGCAAAGACTTGGAACCAACCCAAATGTCCAACAACGATAGACTGGATTAAGAAAATGTGGCACATATACACCATGGAATACTATGCAGCCATAAAAAATGATGAGTTCATGTCCTTTGTGGGGACACGGATGAAACCGGAAACCATCATTCTCAGTAAACTATCGCAAGGACAAAAAACCAAACACCGCATGTTCTCACTGATAGGTGGGAATTGAACAATGAGAACTCATGGACACAGGAAGGGGAACATCACACTCCAGGGACTGTTGTGGGGTCGGGGGAGAGTGGTGGTACAGCATTAGGAGATATACCTAATGCTAAATGATGAGTTAATGGGTGCAGAAAACCAACATGGCACATGGATACATATGTAACAAACCTTCACTTTGTGCACATGTACCCTAAAACCTAAAGTATAATAATAAAAGAAAAGAAAAAAAAGGAATTAGAAGAATGTATGTAGGAATTTTGGGCTCTGTGTTTCATATTTATAAATAGTTATTTCATATTTCCATCTCTGTTTTTTTTATTCTGTATCCTCAGAGAATTTCTCAATTTAATCTTTAATTAGAATATTCAGACCATTTGTAAAAAAGTCTTACTGTCTTAATTTCAACAATTATATTTCAGTTTTCAAAAGCTGCTCTAATTTTTCTTCTGAGATTTTCCATTTCTTGGGTATGATAGTTTCTCAAAAGTTTCTGAATATATTAATTACTAATTATAATTACTTTAAAGCTTTTTTCCTGTTTTCTGCTTTATGATTTTATCCTTAGAGTTCAATGATTAAACTATTAGTATTGTGCCCCTTCTTTCTAGCTGTCTGCTTTGTATCCTGTGCTTTGCAATCTGTGACTAATGAGATTTAGAATTTAAACAATATGGGAAAATGTAGAACACAGTACTTCCTTAGCTCACCTGGGAATGTCTAGGAATGTTTTGATCACTGTGCCCCTGGCTTCGCAGTTTGGGCCTGGAAAGGAAGAGCAGGGGCCTACAGCCTGGGTGTTTTTTATTATTTTTTATTTTTTTATTTTTATTATTTCTTTATTTTTTGGAGATGGAGTCTTGCTCTGCCGCCCAGGCTGGAGTGTGGTGGCATGATCTCGGCTCACTGCAAGCTCCACCTCCCAGGTTCACGCCATTTGGCCTCCTCAGCCTCCCGAGTAGCTGGGAATACAGGCACCTGCCACCACGCCCAGCTAATTTTTTTTTGTATTTTTAGTAGAGACAGGGTTTCACCGTGTTAGCCAGGATAGTCTTGATCTACTGACTTTGTGATCCGCCCGCCTCGGCCTCCCAAAGTGTTGGGATTACAGGTGTGAGCCACCGCGCCTGGCCTGGGTGTTTTTCTTTAGGGTCTTTTAAGAGCTAATTTTCTGCGTGACGATTCTCTTTCCTGGTTAGTGTCATGGATTTTGCTTCCCATTCCTGTGATTAATTTGTTTTGATTTTTACATTTATTCGGCATATTCAAATATATTTTTGGAAGGATCATTCAACATTTTTAATTGCTAATCTTTAACCAGAAATACTACTTAGTAACCATACTTATATTAATAATCTAAGCTTGATATTTTTACCTCAATAAATATTCTTTTCTGTATCATTTGAATAGCTCTATGTTGTTGTTTTTTGTCAATGTGTTACCAAGGATTCTGCATTGGGGTGAATTCTCCAACCGAGGAGATCAGCAAGGCTGGAGAGAAACAAGGCCAGAGCCCTGGAGCAGCCATCTCAGTTCTTGTGATAGTGAGCCAAGAATTGCAAACTAACGCCAAAATGCAAACTCAAAGCACAGTTTACTGAAGTACAGTCACACAACCTCAGAGGGAGAGTGGGCTGGTTCCTGTGACGTGAAATCAGCCCCTCTTTATAGAGCTCAGGGTGCGTTCATCAGGTTTGTGGGGAGGCGTTAAGGCTTGGGCTGTATTTGAGTGGCAGGATGATGTCATTTGCTTGCCAGTTTTTGGTTATATAACTGAGGTTAAACCACATATATTCTTACCCATAATCCATTGAGAAAAGTCCATTTTGGTCGGGGGAGGGCAAAAACACAGGTAAATTTTATTATAATGACTACATAATTAGGATGAGGTTACCTGGGATTGCAGCCTAGATGGTCTGGACATTCACCACTTTAAGAGATTATCTGTGGCCTAGTAGATTTTTTTCCAGGATATGCTAAGCACAGACGTAACCACAAACTCCATCCTTAGGGTCAAGTTAGGGCAGTGTGAGGGCTGAATTTAAGTGGGCCAGAGCCTGTCTTAGTGACAGCCCTTCTGCTCTTTTCTTTCACCCCTGCTTCGCTGCTAATGTCTAACTACCTAACAAATGTATCAGCCATAGTAACTTCACTAATACCTTTTCGTATTTTCTAAAGCCAAATTCTTGATGTGAAATGCAAATTACACAATGTTAATATGCAAACCTGCTACTCTAAGAAATTTTTAGAATCTATTTTTAACTGTACATATATATTTACTTTACATTGTCTGTTTTCAGACTTCGGAAATGTAGACAACTTGGTTATAGATTGTCTACACAATTATCTTTCTATTGGCAAAATACTTGACATGAAACAGGCATTAATCTAAAAATAATCAAAATTCTTTAAACACATATGGACTATAAAAGAAAAAAATTGAATGCAATTCCTTAATGCATCTGCTTTAGTTTCACTTCACATGATGCTGGATAATTTTCACCAGAATTGTTTTGCTCAAAACTGATAATGATAACAATAGACTTCTAGGGACGTTAGAATAATGCTTGCTTGAGAAAACATATTTAAAGGAGACACTCTAAAAAAGTCTATTTTAAGATTAAGATGAACAAGAACTATAACGGAAATGAGAAATAAAAGAAGTTATATTGATTAATGAAAGAGAGATAAACCTTGACATACTTTCATACAAAAGTCCTCAAAAGCTTATTACCCCACATATTTATAGTCAGCTGATCTTTGATAAAAGAGTGAAGGAAATGAATGGGGAAAAATAGTATTTTAAACAAATGGTGTTAGAACAACTGGACTTCCACAGGCAAAAATAAATAAATCTAGACACAGATTTATACCCTTCAAAAAAATAACTCAAAATGGATTACAGATCTAAATGTAAAATATGAAACTATAAGCATCTGTTAGATAATATGGGAGAAAATTAGATTACCTTCGGTTTGGCAATGACTTTTTAGATATGACACCAAAGGCATGATACTTTAAAGAAAGAATTAATAAGGTAGAATTCATGAACATTAAACATTTTGGCTCTGCAAAAGATACTGTTCAAGGAATGAAAAAAATAAATTGCAGACTGGGAGCAAATATTTTCAAAAGACTCATCTGGGAAAGAACTGTGATTCAAAATATACAAAGAACTCTTAAAATTCAATAATAAGAAACGACCCAATTAAAAAATTAGTCAAAGATCTTAACAGACACTTCACCAAAGAAGACATACGGATGCAAATATGCATATGAAAATCTCAACATCATATGTTATTAGGGCAAAGTAAATTAAAACAAGGAGATACCTATAAAATACTGTTAGAATAAACAAAATCCAGAATACTGACAATACCAAATGCTGATTAGGATGTGGAACAATAGGAGCTCTCATTCATTGCTTGTAGGAATGTGAAATGGTACGATCACTTTGGAAGACAGTTAGCAGTTTCTTACAAAACTAAACATGCTTTTAACTAAACTGTTCAGCAATCTCATTCCTTGCTATTTACCCATAGGAGTTGAAATGATGTCTACATAAAAACCTTCCCAAAGACGTTTACAGCATGTTTATTCATAATTACCAAAACATGGGGGCAACCGAAATGTTTTTCAGTAGGTGAATGGATAAATAAATGGTCAGACATCCAGACAGTGTATTATTCAGCGCTAACAAGAAATAAGCTATTATGCCACACACACACACACACACACACACAACACACACACACACACACGGGGAAATCTTAATGCATATTACTAAATGAAAGAAGCCAATCTGAAAAGACTACTTATTGGCTAAAGCAAAACTATAGAGACAGTAAAAAAATAATTGCCAGGAGTTAGGGAGGAGAAAAGAATGAGTAGCAGGAGCACAGAGGAGTTTTAGGGCAGTAAAAATATGCTGTATGATACTATCTTGGTGGATATACATGATTACACATTTGTCTAAAGCCATAGGAATGTACAAACCTAGAGTGAAACCTGATGTAAATTGTGGACTCTGCTTGATAATGAAGTGTCAATATAGGTTCAATGGTAATGAATGTATCACTGGTGGGGGATGTTGATAATGGGGAAGGCTAAACATGTGGGGTGGAGGGGCACGGAGTACATAGGAAATCACTGTACTTTTCTCTAATTTTGCAGTCAACCTAAAACTGTTCTAAAATATTAATTTTTTAAGTTTATTACTTACGACTTTCATGAGGAATTTTGATCATTTTTTCTAGGTTTTTTGTATCACAATATACAAAGTCTGGGACTGGCCGGGCCTGGTGGCTTACACCTCTAATCCCTACACTTTGGGAGGCTGAGGCAGGCAGATCATGAGGTCAAGAGATTGAGACCATCCTGGCCAACATAGTGAAACCCCATTTCTACTAAAAATACAAAAAATAGCCAGGCATGGTGGTGCGTGCCTGTAGACCCAGCTACTTGGGAGGCTGAGGCAGGAGAATCACTTGAACCCAGGAGGCGGAGGTTGCAATGAGCCAAGATCACGCCATTGCGCTCCAGCCTGGTGACAGAGCGAGACGCCATCTCAAATAATAAAATAAAATAAATGAAATAAAATAAAATAAAATAAAATAAAATAAAGTCAGGGACCTGACATTTTTTCTTGCCAGTTTCCTTCTTTTTAAAATTTCTGTTATTTCCAGTTAGTCTTGTTGTAATTTAAATGTAATACTATAGTTATTTAAAAACTCAAAGTAATTATGTTCTAATATCAATCCTTTAAAGCTAAACAAGATCTTTGATTCAGAAATAATAACTTGAAATTTAAGTGTTTGCAATATTACTTGAAAAAAATTAGAAATAATTTTACACGAAAATATCTCTGGCATGTACATTAAGAACTAAAACACTCTGTGGACCTAAGAACTGACTGATGTTCAAATTAATCAACATTAGTGCCACCTAAAAAACTTCAAAGCCTCCATCCAAAGGGAAGGCTGAAAAAGTTACAATGGTCCTTGTTTTACCCTCAGGCCTTGTCTTTTTTCTCATTACTCAATCAAAGTGTGATTTTATCTAATCTCATGACTTTTTAACTGTCACCCCTTTACTGATGACTTTCATGTCAAAGTCCCTAGCTAGAAGCTTTGGGCCTATGTTTTCCATTGCACAATTTGACTGCAACATACCCTGTTCAAATTGTACTTCATATCCAACAAACTTGTCTGTTTCCAAGTGCTCCCTATATCAACTGTGCATTATTTTAATCATCTGGATTATAAAATGCAATTTAAGTTATATGTAGCTTTTCCAATTTCATCAAATTCAACTATCAAAAGCATCTGTTTTCTTGCACAAGAGTTCCCATACCCACACTTTGTCATTTCTGTGGCTGTTGCCCTTATCTAGACCTGTATCATATCATAACTGGAAGATACTGCAATATCTTCTTAGTTGACCTTCTTTCCTTCTTCCCTCACTCTCTCTTTCCCTCCCTCCCACCCTTCCTCCCTTCCTTCCCTTCCCCCTTGCTTCCTTCCTTCCTTTTTTTCTTTCTTTTTATCTTTCTTTTATCTCTAGTTTATTTATCACAACTAATCAGAGACGTTTGTTTAAATGTAATTATTATTATATTTATATATCTTTGAAGACAGTGATTTCTTCCAGATTAATGGCCATTATAATATATATAGTGATAGTTATAATAGTCTTGCTTCATAAAATAAAGTGGACTTGATGCTCCATGACTTCTTGGTGAAGCCCTTAACTGGCTTGTATTTTTACACTTTAAGATATTCGAAAGCCAGTTGTTATATAAAAAGAGTAAGAAGCCATGCTTTGAGAAGTCCAACACACATGAAGAGGCCCAGGCAGAGAAAGCCATGAAAAAAAGAGAGATCATCAAGTCTCCATACATGTGTGTGAAGAAGCCATCTTGGAAGTCAATCCCCATCCTAGATTTTTTTCTGGTATTGCGATGTCCTTGCATGTTAAAGATAAAGTTAAAAAAAAGCAAACTGGGCCAGGCACGGTGGCTCATGCCTGTAATCCGAGCAGTTTGGGAGGCCCAGGTGGGTGGGTCACCCGAGGTCAAGAGTTCAAAACCATCTTGGCCAACATGGTGAAGCCCCATCTCTACTAAAAATACAAAAATTAGCCGGGCCTGGTGGTGCATGCCGGTAATCCCAGCTACTTGGGAGGCTGAGGCAGGAGAATCACTTGAACCCAGAAGGCAGAGGTTGCAGTGAGCTGAGATCAGCCACTGAACTCCAGCCTGGGCAAGAGCCAGACTCTGTCAAAAACAAACAAACAAACAAACAAAACTGACGAAAAAGCTCAACAAAGTTAGGGTTGAGAAAGTATAGTATTGTTGTGTACAATTGAAGTTAAGTTATTATGAAATCAGTGTAAATGTTTACAAATACAAGACATTTTATGCAAATGCTGAGGTAACTGCAAAGAAAAATGTATAATAGAGAAAAAAAAAGATAAAGAGAAAACAGTCAAAGCAAATCCCTGCAAAAATCATCAAATAACAAAGGAAAACAACAAGAGAGGATCAAATCACTCACAAAACAGAAACAATAAACGCAATGGCAACAGTAACTTCTCACACATTAGCAATTCCTTTAACTGTAAATGAATTAAATTCCCCATATAAAGCAATAGAGTAGCTGAGTGGATAAACCAAGATCTGGTATCTATCTACAGGATATTCAGTTTAGAATTAAGGACACTAATAGGCTAAAGTGAAGGAGTATAAAAGTGAAGGACTATAAAAAGATATTTCATGCAAATTTTAACAAAAAGGAATCAGGGATGGTTATGCTTAAATCAGAAAAAATAGAATTTAAGTAAAATTGTTTTTATGGCCAAAGAAGTTTATTGTATAATGATAAAAGGGTCAATTAAGTAGAAAGATATAACAAGTATCAATATATACATATCTAACATGAGAACACCAAAATATGTAAAGCAAACACTGGCAGATCCAAAGGGAGAAATTGATGTGATACAATAATAGTAGGAGACTGTAATACTCCTCTTATAATAATAGATACAAAACTCACACAGATAATTAATTTTAAAAAATAGCTGACTTTAACAATACTATCAACTAAATTGACCTAGCCAACATATGCAGAACTTTCACCCAATAGCAGAAAAGCATACATTTTCAAATGTACAGAATATTCTACAAGACAGACCACAAGTTAGATTACAAAACAAGTCTTAGCAAATTTTAAAAAATTGAAATCATTCTAAGAATCTTTTCCAACCCAATGGAATTAAATTAGAAATCAATAACAAAAAAATGAGAAAATTCACAAATACATGAAAATTTGCAACACACTTTTGAATGACCATT
The DNA here is from genome assembly GCF_006542625.1 of Nomascus leucogenys. NCBI lineage: Eukaryota > Metazoa > Chordata > Mammalia > Primates > Hylobatidae > Nomascus > Nomascus leucogenys. The sequence continues at coordinate 100,353,191 of NC_044381.1, forward strand.
GGATTAAAGGGGAAATTAAAGGAAATTTTTTAACTACCTAAAGACAAAAGAAAATGAAAACGCAATACCAAAACAAACAAAACACAGTACTAAAAGGGAAGTTGTAGCAGTAATTGCCTACATTAAAAAATAAAAAAATATAAAATAAACCACCTAACTTAATACTACAAATACATCATAAAAATAATCTTAAAAATGAAAAATCAACTAAACTGATAGTTGGTTTTATTTAGAAGATAAAGAAACCCTTGCTAGACTAAGTAAGAAAAAAGCACATAAAATCATAAATGAAAAAGGAGACATTACAACAGATGCCTCAGAAATAAAAAGGATCATATGAGACTATTTTATGATCAAACATAGGTGAACAATTGGATGACCTAGAAGTGGTTGACATCTTAGAAACATACAAACTGATTCAAAAAGGAATAGAAAGTCCTAACGATGAATAACAAATGAGAAGATTAAATTCATAATTTTAAAAACCTCTCAACAACAACAAAAAATCTTGGGAAGCTTAGGACCAGATGGTTTCATAAGTGAATTCTCCCAAACATTCAATGAATAATTAATATTAATTTTTCTTAAAAGATTCCAAAAAATAGAAAAGGTAACACTTCCAAATTCATGTTAAGAGACTACCATCGCCTTGATACCAAACCAGATAAATATATCACAAGAAAAGAAAACTGTTTATTAATGCCACTCATGAACATAGATGCAAAAATTATCAATAAAATACTAACAAACTGAATTCAACAGCACATTAAATAGATTTTATATCATGATCAAATAGAATTTATCCCTGGGATGCAAAGATGTTTCAACATATGCAAATCAATTAATGTGAAATATTACATCATCAGAATGAAAGGTAACTATGATCAACTATAAAGATAGAAAATATATTTTACAAAACTAAATATACATTCATGTAAAATGTTCAATGATACAGGTAGAATAGGAAATTATTTCAACACAATAAAGACCATATAGAAAAAGGTAGGAAGCTAACTTTATAATCAATGGGAGAAAAGCTTTTGTTTTAAGATTTATTACAAGGCAAGGATGCCCATTCATACCAATTTTATTCAGCACAGTACAGGAAGTCCTAGCCAGAGCAATTAGACTACAAAAAAAAAAAGGCACCCACATCAGAAAAAAAGAAGCAAAATTATCTGTCTTTGTAGATAACATGATCATATATATAGGAAACCCTGAGGACCACCAGAAAATATGTATAACTAATAAGTGAATTCAGTAAAGTAACAGAATTCAAAATCAATAAAAAATCGTTGCTGTTGCTACACAGAAAGAACTATCCAAAAAGAAAATTAAGAAACAATCGCATTCACAGGAAAACCAAAATACTTATACCAAAAGAGTGAAAGATGTGTAAATTGGATATTACAAAGCATTAATGGAGGAAATTAAAGAAGACAAAGATAAATGGAAAGAAATTTATGAATTGCAAGAATTAATATTGTTTAAAAGTCTATATTACCAAAGTCATCTATACATTCAATGCAATTTCTATCAAAATCCCAAAAGTATTTTTGTAGTAATAGAAAGAAAAGCCCTAAAATTCGTATAGAGTCAGGAAAGAACTGGATAGCCAATTCAGTCTTAAGAAAGGAGAAAAATCCTGGAGGCATCACACTTTCTGCTATCAAAATATATTACAATGTTACATTAATCAAAACAGTATGATATTGGCATAAAAGCAGACATGTGGACCAATATAACAGAATACAGAGCCCAGATATAAACCCAAACATATATGATCAACTAATCTTTGAAAAGGTATCAAGATTATACAGTGAAGAAGAGAGAGTCTTCAGTACAGGATGTTGGGAAAACTGGATGTCCACAAGCAAAAGAATAAAATGGAACTCCTATTTTACACCATATAGCAAAAAAAAAATTGAAAGAAATAAAGAAAGGAAAGAAGTAAAGATAAAACTTCAAACTGTAAAATTACAAGAAAAAAACATAGAGGAAAATCTTCCTGACATTGTTCTGGACAAAGATGTTTTGGATATAATACCAAAAGCACAGGCAACAAAAGAGAAAATAGACACATGAGGTTTCATCAAGCTAAAAATCTAAACAGCAAAGGAAATAAAGTGAAAAGGCAACCTATGCTGAGAGAAAATATTTGCAAACCATATAACTGAGAATGGGTTATAGCATAAACATATGAAAAACTACCACTCAATAGCAACAAACTAATAATATCCCATCTTCCCTTTACTATTTTTCTTTCTATATTAATATACAGTAAAACAGATATAATATTTGTAGAAATTTATCTCATATGTAATCTTTCAATTCTTATAAAATGAGATAAGCATTTCATTTTGTTTGCTAGTAGAATTTTAGTCTACATTTAAATCTGTGAAACTATACCATATGCCTGTTTGGTTAGTCATTCTGTCATGTACTAGATTTTAGAAATCTACACCACAATTTAATCTTTACAGTAATTCATAAAGTGTGTTTTGTTATTGCTATTTTATTTTGTTTCGTGTAATTACAGAACTATCTTACTGCCTAAGTCAGTTGCCCAAGATTCCAAAGTAATGAAATGCATAAATAGAATTAGCACATCTTATTCCAGTTGTGCTGTGTTTTTCTTTTCTCCTCCCAGATAGCAGATAGGCTAATTAATAAATAAGGATTTGCTTTTTTCCACTTATTTTCTTATAAGTTACATGAGCAGAGTAGGTGTGATAGTTAATACTGAGTGTTAACTTGATTGGATTGTAGGATGCAAAGTATTGATCCTGGGTGTGTCTATGATGTATTACCAAAGGAGATTAACATTTGAGTCAGTGAGCTGGGAAAGGCAGACCCACTCTTAATCTGGGTGGGCGTCATCTAATCAGCTGCCAGCAAATATAAAACAGGCAGAAAAATGGGAAAAGGCTAGACAGGCCTAGCCTCCCAGCCTACATCTTTCTCTGGAGCTGGATGCTTCCTGCCCTGAAACACCAGACTCGAAGTTTTTCAGTAGTGGGACACCGACTGGCTCTGGCTCTCCTTTGTCCTCAACTTGCAGACAGCCTATTGTGGGCACTTGTGATCATGTGAGTTAATACTTAATATAAGTATATATATATATGGGAGTTTATTTTATATATATGTATATATATACATATATATATGGATATATCCATATATATATATATATATGTATCTCCACATGTGGATATATGTGGAGATATATATATATATATATAAAATGCATATCCATATATAAAATAAACTAGTATGATATATATACATCCTACTAGTTCTGTCCCTCTACGGAACCCTGACTAATACAGATTTTGGTACCAGGAATGGTTCTAGAGGAACAGAATATTAAGGATGGAGTTCTTTCATTGGTTTTGGGGTTTCTGGAGTTGTCTGCTTAATATGATTAGATCCAAAAATGTTAAGGACTCTACTTCTAATAGTATGGAAAACACTGATACTCTTTGATGTGGACTGTTTAGAGAGTTATGCATAATAAACACATTTGACACTTCTGATTCACTGCTTGTGAGAGGCAAGGAGTTTAATGACTCTATACATAATACCTTTGACCATATGTGGAGAAACAAGGAACATAATGAAGCTGGTTGGTTGCTCCTAAGTTCAGTGGACAAAGTGATGAGATAAAATGATTAACTCAGGGATTCTAACTCCCGGCTTCAGAAGCAGATATTGAACCTCAAATCTGCTAAGATTGCGCTGAGTGAGAGTCTTATCTCCTGTAAAGAAAGGGCTGAAATTGTGGAAAAACAGACACAGGCGCTTATTGTGCAAGTGGGTGACCTGTGATGAAAGGTGCAAGCACAGCCTCGCCTCGTGTTAATCTTTCTCCCAAGGACAACTGTATCGTTTTACTAGGGTAACTGGATACCCTAGTAAAAGGAAATGATCAGATACTTCAGGAATATTGGACACTGCCTCTGAGCTGACGTTGATTCCAGGGGACCCAAAACATCACTGTGGTCCTCCAGTTACAGTAGGGCCTTATGGAGGTCATGTAATTATTGGAGTTATAGCTCAGGTCCAACAAAGAGTGGGTCCCTGGACTCATCCAGTGCCAGAATGCATAATTGGCATAGACATACTTAGCAGCTGGCAGAACCCCCATATTGGCTCCCTGACTGGTAGGGTGAGGGCTACTATGGTGGGAAAAGCCAAATGGAAGCCATTATAGCCGCCTCTACCTCGAAAAATTGTAAATCAAGAATAATATTGCATCCCAGAGGGATTGTGGAGATTAGTACCACCATCAAAGACTTGAAAGATGCTAGTCTGGTAATTCCCACCACATCACTTTTCAACCCTCCCATCTGGGCTGTGCAGAAGACAGGTGGATCTTGGAGAATGACAGTGGATTATCATAAGCTTAACCAAGTGGTGACTCCAATTGCAGCTTCACTACAAGATGTAGTTTCATTGCTTGAGCAAATTAACACATCTCTTGGTACCTGGTATGCAGTCAATGTCTTGGCAAGTGCCTGTTTCTCCATTCCTCTCCATAAAGCCCACCAGAAGCAATTTGTCTTCAGCTGGCAAGGCCAGCAATATACCTTTACTGTCCTACCTCAGGGGTACATCAACTCTTCAGCTTTGTGTCAAAATCTTATTCAGAGAGACCTTGATCACTTTTTGCTTCTGCAAAATATCACACTGGTCCATTACATTGATGACATTATGTTGATTGGACCCAGCAAGCAACAAGTAGCAAACACACTGGACTGATTAGTGAGACAACAATATGCCAGATGAAAGGAAATAAATCTGACTAAAATTCAGGGAGCTTCTAGCTCAGTAAAATTTCTATGGGTCCAGTAGTGTGGGCCCTGTATAGATATTCCTTCCAAGGTGAAGGATAAGTTGCTGCATTTGGCCCCTCCTACAACCAAGAATGTGGCACAACGTCCAACTGGCCTATTTGGATTTTGGAGGCAACACATTCCTCACTTGAGTGTGTTACTCCAGATCCAATGGTGCCTTGAGGTGTCTGTGGCAGATAGGGATGCTGTTTGGGACCTTTGTCAGGCCCCAATAGGTGAATCACAGCTGAAGCCTCTAGGATTTTGGAGCAAGGCCCTGCCATTTTCTGCAGATAACTATTCTCCTTTTGAAAGACATCTCGGCCTGTTACTGGGCTCTGGTAGAAACCGAACGTTTGACTATGGGTCATAAAATCACCATGTTACCTGAACTGCCTATTATAAACTGGGTGCTTTCTCACCCACCTAGTCATAAAGTGGGTCACGCACAGCAGCATTGCATCACCAAATGGAAGTGGTATACACATGATTGGGCTCTAGCAGGTCCTGAAGGCACAAGTTACATGGGGAAGTGGCTCAAATGCCCAGTGTCTCCACTCCTGCTATCCTGCCTTCTCTCCCCCAGCCTGCACTGATGGCCTCATGGGGAGTTCCCTGTTATAATTTGACAAAGGAAGAGAAGACTAGGGCCTGCTTCATGGATGGTTCTGCACGATATGCAGGCACCTCCTGAAAGTGGACAGATGAGCATTACAGCCCCTTTCTGGGACATGCATGAAGGACAGTGGTGAAGGGACATCTTCCCAGTGGGCAGAACTTCGCACGCTGTACCTGGTTGTGCACTTTGTATGGAAAGGGAAATGGCCAGATGTGTGATTATGTACTGGGTCATGGGCTGTAGCCACTGGTTTGGCTGGATGTTCCGGGACTTGGAAGAAGCATGATTGGAAAATTGGTGACAAAGAATTTGGGGAAGAGGCATGTGGATGGAACCCTCTGAGTGGTCAAAATCTGTGAAGATATTTGTATCCCATTTGAGTGCTCACCAACGGGCCACCTCAGCAGAGGAGGAGTTTAAAAATCAAGTGGATAGGATGACTCATTCTGTGGACACCACTCAGCCTCTTTCCTTAGCCACCCCTGTCATTGCCCAGTGGGCCCATGAACAAAGTGGCCATGGTGTCCAGGGTGGAGGTTTTGCATGAGCTTAGCCACATGGACTTCCACTCACCAAGGCTGACCTGGCTACAGCCATTGCTGAATGCCCAATTTGCCAGCAGCAGGGACCAACGCTAAGCCCTCATTATGACACCATTCTTCAGGGTGGTCAGCCAGCTACCTGGTGGCAGGTTGATTATACTGGACCTCTTCCATCATGGAAAGGGCAGAGATTTTCCCTCACTGGAATAGACACTTACTCCAGATATGTGTTTGTCTATCCTACCTGCAATGCTTCTGCCAAAACTACCATCCGTGGACTCATGGAGTGCCTTATATCCACTGTCATGGTATTTCACACAGCATTGCCTCTGACTAAGGCATTCACTTTACAGCTAAATAAGTGCAGCAGTGGGCTCATGCTCATGGAATTCACTGGTCTTACCATGTTCCCCATTATCCTGAAGCAGCTGGATTGATAGAATTGTAGAATGGCCTTTTAAAGTCACAATTATGACACCAATTAGGTAACAATATTTTTCAGGGGTGGGGCAAAGTTCTCCAGAAGGCAGTGTATGCTCTAAATTAGCGTCCAATATATGGTACTGTTTCTCTCATATACAAGACTTCTGGGTCCAGTAATCAATGGGAAGTGGAAGTGGCACCACTCATCATCACCCCTTAGTGATCCACTGGCAATATTTTTGCTTCTATTCCTGCAACATTACGTTCTGCTGGACTAGCGGTCTTAGTTCCAGAGGGAGGAACATTGCCATCAGGAGAACAACAATTCCATGAAACTGGAGTTTAAGATTGCCACCTGGTTACACTTTGGGCTTCTCCTATCTTTAAGTCAACAGGCTAAGACAAGAGTTACAGTGTTGGCTGGGACAACTGATCCAGACTATGAGATGAAATCAGTCTACTACTCCTCAGTGGAGGTAAGGAAGAGTATGCATGGAACGGGAGATTCAATAGGACATCTCTTAGTCTTACCATGCCCTGGAATTAAGGTAAATGGGAAGCTACAATAGCCCATTCCAGGCAGGACTACAAATGGCCCAGACCCTTCAGGAATGAAGGTTTGGGTCACTCCACAAGGAAGAAAATCATGACCTGCTGAGGTGCTTGCTAAAGGCAAAAGAAATACAGAACGGGTAGTGGAAGAAGGTAATCATCAATACCAGCTATGACTATGTGACAGTTGCAGAAACGAGGACTGTAATTGTTATGATTATTTCCTTCTTCTTTTGTTAAAAACATACTTGAACACATATACAGTTACACTAAGACAATATCTTCATTTTATTTCCTTTTTCCTTTATAATGAGACATAAGATTAATTGACTTCATATCAGCATGTAAGTATTGTTAACTTTATGTAATGGCATTTGAGTTGGGCATTGGTGCATTTTTGGTTGTACGAAAGATAGTTGTATTATGTTAGGCATAATTATGAGCTTATTATTGTCTTTATTTGAAGATTATGTATGATCTCAGGAGATGTGTGTGTGTTCAAGTTGACAAGGCATGAACTTGTGATGGTTAATACTGAGTGCCAACTTGATTGGATTGAAGGATGCAAAGTATTGATCCTGAGTGTGTGTGAGGGTGTTATCAAAGGAGATTAACAGTCGAGTTAGTTGGCTGGGAAAGGCAGACCCACTCTTAATCTGGGTGAGCATCATCTAATCAGCTGCCAGCAAATATAAAGCAGGCAGAAAAATGGGAAAAGGCTAGACAGGCCTAGCCTCCCAGCCTACATTTTTCTCTGGAGCTGGATGCTTCCTGCCCTCAAACATGGGACTCCAAATTCTTCAGCTTTGGGACTCAGACTGGCTCTCCTTTTTCCTCAGCTTGCAGATGGCCTATGGTGGGACCTTTTGATCATGTGAATTAATACTTAATAAACATATATACATATATATGTATATACACACATATATATATATATAATTAGTTCTGTCCCTCTAGAGGGCCCTAATACAGCAGGTATGATTGGAATGCTTCACATTGTATAGCGTTTTGTACCCTGTGACATATTATAGATTGATAAATGGATGCCTATATATACCTAGAGACAAATAGATATATAGATACATAAAGGTATACATACATGTGACATCTATCTATATGTATATATATTTATATATATATATATGTACTGCAATTCATTCATTCATTCATTCATTCATTCATTCTTTTCTCCTTCCTTTTGTGATCGGAAAACTCTTACCAAACTTTTAGAAAATCGTCAAATTCCTAAACGTCTTTGAAACCATAATTTACTCATCCCCAAAGTAAACTCTCAATTATTTAAAACATTAATGATAACAATAATAAACACAGTAATTTAACGCTATTAGTATCTGACATTTATGGAGGGCAGTTACTGTTTTATGTGCTTAAAACCTCATTTAATTGCCAACATTCTATGAGGTAGTTGTGATTAGTGTCTTACTTTTAATGACAAGAAAACAGTGTCATAGGAAAGTTCATTAATTTGTTTAGTCTGCTAGCTAACAGTGACAATACTAGAACACTAAACCTAGGCAGCCTGGCTCCAGGGCCCATACGCAGATGATATTCTATACCTGTACTTTGATAATACTTTCATTTTTACAGTACTTACAGTACTTACTACATTGTGTATTGTGTTGTAATCATATGTTGGCACTTTTTTAGTTTTTAAATGCTAAGAATACAGCAGAAATCTATTGAATAACATTGAAAACAGAAAAACAATAGAAAACGAGTGAAACATCAGTATTTTAAATAACAAAACCTCTGACAAAACTGATAAAGAAAAAAATAAAAGAGACAAATTATCAATATTAGGAATGAAACGCAGAGTATCAGCATAGGCCCTGCAGACATGAAAAAGTGAAAAAGAGAATATTCGAAGCACACATACCTGGTCAACCTCGGTGAAATGGACCAGTTTTTCCAAAGCACAAACCACCAAGAAACTCACCCAAAATGAAAAAAATAATTTGTATAGCAGTAACTATTAAGACAATTAAAGTCATAATAAAAAGCTCCTAAAAAAAAAGTCTCCAGGTCCAGAGGGTTTCACTGGACGAGTCTATGAAGCATTTAGAGAAGAATTAATGCCAAAATCTCCACGATCTTGTCTAGAAAACTCAAGATAAAGGAACAATTCCTCACATTATTAACAGCTAGTATTATCCTGATACCAAAACCAGACAAAGACAATTTAAAAAAACTCCAAATATAGACTAATATTTCTAATAAGTACAAATGTAAACTCTCAACAAAATATTAACAAATTGAATTTAGTAATAGAGGAGACTAAGGAGGGAGGATCACCTGAGCACGGTAAGTGGAGGCTGCAGTGAATTGTGGTGGCGACACTGCACTCCAGCCTGGGTAATGAGAGTAAGACTCTGTCAAAAAAAAGATGAAAAAGAAAGAGAGAGAGAGAGGAAGGAAGGAAGGAAGGAAGGAAGGAAGGAAGGAAGGAAGGAAGGAAGGAAGGAAGGAAGGAAGGAAAATTATGTATCATGACCAAGTAAGGTTTATCTCAGAGATGCAAGGCTGGTTCAGTATTCAAAAGTAGAACCATATGAACAGGCAAAGAAAGAAAAATCATATAATTCTATATGATTATATAAATTTATGCAAAGGTAGCAATGGACAAAACTCAACACCCATTCATTCATTAATTATAAAACTGTCAGAAAACTAGGCGTGTAGGCGAATTTTTCCAATTTCATAAAGAATATCTACCAAAAACTTATGAATTATTGCTATTCCCCAAGTACCACAAGACTGCCAACACTTTTGCTTGAGGCCTTCTGTTTGGCTTCTTAGCTTTGTGCATCATACAGCTTAGATCTCAGCAGAAATCTTGAAGGGAAAATAACATGGGCCTTGGGCTTAGTTGTCCTCCTCTTCTCCTTTTCCATCACGATCCTGACACTTCAAGTCTCTAATTTTTGTCTCCTTATCCCCGTGACACTGCCAAGGTTCTGTTTTTTCTGCCTCTTAGTAGAATCCCTTTTTCCTAGGCTCATTGCCAGATCTTCAGTTTCTTGCCTCATGCCTGGAATTTTGAACGCTATGAGGAAAAACAAATGGCTACAGGTTGTTAACTAAGCTCTTCACGGTTTCCCCCTCTTCAAGATTCTTTCCCTGTGAGTTCTGGCAGCCTCAAAGTCTCTCTCATATATTCAGAAATTCATTTATTAGTTTTGAATCATACTTAGCATTTCTAGCTGTTTTTGAAGGGAGTGTCAGCTTGCTGCAAGCTATTTCGTCTTAGCTAGAAGTGGGAGTCTCAAAGCAGAAGTTTTCCAAAAGGTAAAAAATTTATCATCTAGAAGTGACATTGGGAAGTGAAGAAGACACTGACACTGTATTCTGATCCTGAAAACCATCAACTGCTGGAGAATGAGTAGCTTTGACTACAGGGTCAAAAAGGAAAACTGAGTGTCAGCTAATGCAGTGAAAAAGAAGGAACAGTAAACAGTCACTCTACAGAATTTTATAAAATGGATTTAAAGCAATGGTAAATCACATTTTAACTATTTCTTTCCTAGCTGTTTCATTAGGCTTGCTGCTTCCACGACTTTAGGTTAGCCCTAGTGCAATTTATTCCCTCCACATTAAACTCAGTGGTTGCTTTTCTAGTTATAAACTAAACACATAGTGTGCATTTTAGATCGAGTAATGTTCTCCATAAGAATTCCTGAATGCTCTCTTTATTCGAAAAGATTACATTTAATGAAAAAAGTTTATTGTTGAATTTGAGAAAAAAGAAAAAAAATAAAAATTATGCTTTTTATATGAGAATAAATAATGTCCAAAAGGGGATTTTTTTATTTTTTAAAATGCTCTTCTTTAACACAAATTGAATTGACTTAACATATATTTTAAGGATGAAAGCTAATGCTGATCCCAGAATTATGAGTGTGCGTGATCTCTTTAAATGCAGACCATAAAATGTGTTTACGATACATGAATATAGGCTACTTTTCACATGCATTATGTATATTTTATGCTAATATAATATATAAACTTTAGATGTTTGTGGTTTCAAGTTGTTAAAATTTTCTTTCTGTTTCAGACTAGCTTAAACAAATAGAAAATGTATTTATGCAACTGAAGATGGTACAACCAATTATGTCATTAAAGTCCTAAGTTCCTTCCGTTTGTCCATTTTGGCAAATGCAATAGAAGTTCCATCAAAAGACTTACCCCTTGTGTTTGCAATATTACTAACAAATAGCAGGAATTTTCTAGTGAATCAGCACTTCCCAGAAGCAATCATTTCCAGCGTTTTTTTTTTTTTTTTTTTTTTTTTCAGGAGTGAAGAAGCTTTTCCTAGAATTATACTAACATCTTATTTACCAGCATTTTATCCCCCCATGCCTAGCTATACCAGTTACTGGCAGGGGAGAGAGTCACGAACGCGTCAGATCACTCAGACTTATCTCGTGAGGTTAGGAATAGAACCAGTCTCCTTGGGAGCGAATGGTCAAAGGCAAGGAGTGGAGGAGTGTAAATATCCTAATATAGTCAGGTTTCTGTTAGAAAGGATGCAAACAGAAGATGGATGTTGTTAATTTCATTAAGTGCTCAATAAATAACCATTGTTTTACGTCCCTTATTTTTCTAAATACCTTTACAATTTTAAACTTTTCTTTATAACACTATCTTTACAACTACTCTGTCATTTTATAGATGAGAGAATAGGTGGGATATGTAAAATGCATTTTACATGTAAGTTGCTCTTTTGTCAAACTTATTCTTTCATAGTGAGACCTGGAAACTGAGCTAAGGCTTCCCTTCTGCTATTGCTTTATTTTTCTGTTCCTTTCTGTATGCTTCTTGAAAAGAAAAAGACTTTATTCACAGAAGCTTTTCACTATTATCTCTGTTCCAATGTAAATACTTGAACTTTTTTTCTCATGAAAATTTCTCAGTATTACTGGATAAAAGAAAGCTACCCTCATTTGAGCTAGGATTTGTGGAAAGGACTTTCCCATTTATATCAGCTCTTCCTTGAAAACCAGAGTAGGTAGACTCAAATCAGAGAAATAAAAGATAATTTATGTTTTAAGCAATTTCACTTCTTGACAGTTTATTATGCTCTTATCAAAAATTATTTTTCCTCAAACAGAACTGAAATGGTTTTAGAAGATTATGGTTTCATAATCCTTCCAGATGAAGCTCACTTTAATGAATATATGAGTTTGTGAGGAGTTGTATATAGAGTGACTTCGATCAAGTAATCATTTAAAATTCAGTTGGCTGCCTCATTGGTGTAAAAATAAATCATTTTTAAGACATATAAGAACTATTCTTTTTGTTCTAAAAATTTTAAATTTATTTCTTATATTGTATAAACATATGTTCCCAAAATTTGTTCGTTTTTACTTGAACGATCTCTTCTCCTTACAAGCATAATTTTTGGTGATTATTTCCCGCTAGACCACAGGATTAATGAGAATGTGAAACCTATAAACCTTGATCATCACTGTGTCCCGAGGCATGGGTTCTGAAAACAAGTAGGTGTAAAATAAATGTTTATAAGCTACAAAAAGATTGTCTCCTTGTACCACAAATATTTTGGATATGGTTAGATACTGGCCAGTTCTGTATATCAGTTGTTTTCACTCATTTATTTGTGTTTTTTTTTATGTTGGCTAAAATGACTTTGCTTTTCTATTTTTTCTTTTCTTTTTTTAATCTTTTTTAAAATTATACTTTAAGTTCTAGGGTACATGTGCACAACGTGCAGGTTTGTCACATATGTACACATGTGCCATGTTGGTGAGCTGCACCCATTAACTCGTCATTTACATTAGGTATGTCTCCTAATGCTGTCCCTCCCCCTTCCCCCCACCCCACAACAGTCCCCGGAGTGTGATGTTCCCCTTCCTGTGTCCAAGCGTTCTCACTGTTCAATTATCACCTATGAGTGAGAACATGCAGTGTTTGGTTTTTTGTCCTTGCTATAGTTTGCTGAGAATGATGGTTTCCAGCTTCATCCATGTCCCTACAAAGGACATGAACTCGGATTTCAATTTTGATTTTAGATTAAGGAGGCACATGTGTGGGCTTATTGCAAGGGTAGATTGTGTGATGCTGAGGTTTGGGCTTCTATTGATCCTGTCACTCAGATAGTGAACATAGTACCCAGCAGCGAAGTTTTTATTTTTATGTTTTTAATCATATCCAAAAAGAGAGATTATTTTTGAAAGCAATATCAGTTTTAAAGTATGATATTTTTATTTGGATTTTGTTTTCGTAGCTTTCTTATTGCTTGGAACTTAAACCCACTTTTAATCACTTATTGGAGAGATTTATTTAACTTAAGTAGGTAGCATCCTTTCTAAGGATGACTTAAAAAATGCATTTAGTCCACCTTTGGGTGAGAGTGGTGGATGTGGTCATGCTCTGTGTGTATATATTACATAGATGTGTGTACATAGATGTGCGTGTGTGTGGTGTAGACGCTGAATGAGGAGATAGATGCAGCAATCTCCACCAAAAGAGCTTCTGTTCAAGTACTTCATAGCTGCCATACCTACTGTTATTTTTTGAAAATACCATGAATAATTCACTCTTCTTTGGAATTAAATATTTACATATATTTCTTCCAGGAAGACACTTGAACTTTACTAGATCAAGACAGATAAATTAAAATAATTAATATTCATATCAGCTGGTGGCCTCAATTAACATCTGGATTACATGACAGTCTCCGTTTTTTGTTTTTTACTTTACAGTGTTTGCTCTTTGTTTTTCTCTTCAGAATTCTCGTTGGCTATGAATGCTAGAGCTTTAATTTGAGTCCGCATTTATTAGACCTCTATCTGTCTCCTCGTCTTTTATCATATAACCTATTGCTTGTTCTCTCTATGCTGTACAATTCCAGCCATATAGGTATCTTTTTTAGGCTCATGCCTGCTACTCCCTCAACATATTAAAACTTTTCTAAATTGCACATGAGTTTGCCATGGCCAGTGGATGTTCTATTAGGTGTCCTATTGACATTGGGCCGGCTTTGAGATAGTATCTTTTTTCCTCAACACATTAATCTCAGGCAAACAAAAGTGTCTGTGCCCATTTTTGTCATTCCTGTGGAGAAATACCGATTTTACAAGGTATTTTGCTTCCAATTCTAACCTATTTAAGATAAGCAGGTGGATTTTGTTGACAACTTATTTCAAAATATAAATCTATGGCAAGTGAGTTATATTTTACTTTTATTACTATTAAAGTTGGAAGCAAGCTATTCAAATTTATTTAATAAAAAAATGAATACACTTTGTGACAGATATCAGCTTCCAAAAATCTAGCAAGGTCTGGCATCATGTAATATTCAGTGTACCCAAACTGACAATAAAGCATTTTGGAAAGAAAGAAAATCAGCATCTCTGTGCTATCCTTAAATTGGCCTGAGGTCTCACTAATTCTGGTAGTCAAATCCTCTTGGCTGAGCATGTAGAAAATATAAAACTTGGTCACTGTGTGGATGTGCATGCAGAGATTACATTCTTAGTGAAGAAAAAAGAGATTGGTGAGAAATAAATATTAGACAATGATAACAGTGTTCTTTATTCTGACTTAAAGGGAGAATGTGCCTTTGGGGTGTGGATGTTGCCCACATTGTTAGAGATACAGACGTGTACAAGATGCTTGCTGTGCAGTGGGGTAGAGCACCCAAACATCAAAGAGTGTGAGCCTTCCAAAATAGTGCAGATCTATGACGACGGCAAATCCTTTCAAAATCAGATCCATAGATGCTCTTGGTTTCTTACTATTATTAACATGGAAAAGTGAGCATTTTTATTATTCCTTTGCAAAGGATGATACAAATATTTCATTGGGATATCCTAAATGAATGATAAATCACTGTTATAACGTAACATCAATAATGTTTAGACTCAAGAAACCGGTGATCTATCCTTTTGCTCACAAATAAAATGTATAAAGACTTAGTTCAACAACTCTTTATATGTCATGAAGATTGTTTTCCCCAATACAAACCATTAGACAAACTTATTATAATTTTTTTTGTGAAGGATGTTGTAATCAAAAGTTTTTAGCACCTTTCTTACCACTACCTTTTTTGTGGTTGTTGTTAGACAGAATCTCTGTTGCCCAGGCTGGAGTGCGATGGCGAGATCTTGGCTCATTGCAACTCTGCCTCCTGGGTTCAAGTGATTCTTCTGCCTCAACCTCATGAGTAGCTGGGACTACAGGGGCCTGCCACCATTCCTGGCTAATTTTTGTATTTTTAGTAGTGACAGGGTTTCACCATGTTGGCCAGGGTGGTCTCGATCTCTTGACCTCATGATCCGCCCCCCTCGGCTTCCCAAAGTGCTGGGATTACAGGTGTCAGCCACTGCACCTGGCCACCACTATCTATTTTTATAATGTCAATTTTGTACTTTATCTCATGCCTCCCCATGCATACCTCCAGGAAGGTAAAATAAGGCTATGTTGTTAATACAGCAACACAATGAATTATAAACAAATGGAAGCAAGCCCTCATTTTGTATCACATTAACATATTTAGAAGTTCTACAACTTGTATCATAAAACAGAGAAAATATTTCAGGCTTAAACTCTTGGCTTTATTAGCTTTTCAATAATAAAAGTAGGTAAGTTCCTCTCTTATTTTTAAGATTGACAGAAAACTTATTTGTCACCTGGTTCCAGTTTTACAAGAAAATTTTCATACATAACTACATTTCTATATTCTACAATTAAGTGTATTTTTTTTGCCATATATCCTCAGTGGATCTGAAGTAGTTCATCATCGTCGAGACTACAATGCTTGTTGTTCTCAAAAGTATTTTAAAATCTCTGTGTTAATGTTTCATTTGTCAAACTAAATCATCTCATTTTCATAATTGTGAAATAGGTTTTACACACACACATACATATGCATTTTACTCGTTTAAGTTTAATATTAATCTCTGTAAATTTTCAATTTTGTCTCAGTAATGACTGATGGTGTTTTAATATTTTTTTCCATAATTCTTTGGAACATGTTCTGTTATTTTTATTCCATTTCTTAGTGTTATCTACTTTAGTTGTAAAACGTTTTGCTACATATAAAAACTTGAATAAAACGTTGTTCATTTTTAGAATCTTGTAGTTATATATAATAGTTATAATGTAAAAATATATGAATTCTTTTTTCCCTTTTTCTTGCAACTTCAAGGGTACATGTGCGCGTTTGTTATATGGTAAATTGCGTGTCACGGGGCTTTGGTGTACAGATTATTTTGCCACCGAGATGATGAGCATGGTATCCAAGAGGTAGTTTTTCAATCTCCACTCTCCTGTCACTCTCCACATTCATGTACAGGGCCTGGTGTCTATTGTTCCCTTCTCTGTGTCCATGTGTACTCAATGTTTAGCACCCACCTTTAAGTGAGAAACGGTGACATTTGGTTTTCTCTTGTTGCATTAATTTGCTCAGAATAATGGCCTCTAGGCCAGGCGCAGTGGCTCATGCCTGTAATCCCAGCATTTTGGGAGGCCGAGGCGGGCGGATCACGAGGTCAGGAGTTCTAGACCAGCCTGACCAACATGGTGAAACCCTGTCTCTACTAAAAATACAAAAATTAGCCAGGCATGGTGGTGCGTGCCTGTAATCCTAGCTACTCAAGAGGTTGAGGCAGGTGAATCACTTGAACCTGGGAGGCAGAGCTTGCAGTGAAGTGAGATTGCATCACTGCACTCCAGCATGGGCAACACAGAGAGATTCTGTCTCAGAAAAAAAAAAAAAAAAAAAGAAAGAAAAGAAAAAGAAAAAAGAAAAGAAAGAAAAAAAAAAGAATAATGGCTTCTACCTGTATCCATATTGCTGTCAAGGGCATGATATCACTTTTTTATGGCTGTGCAGTATTCCATGGTGTATATGTAACGCATTTTCTGTATCCAGTCGACCGTTGATCAGTCGACCATTGACAGGCGTTTAGTTTGATTTTGTGTCTTTTCTATTGTGAAAGTGCTGCAGTGAACATACACGTGCATCTGTCTTTTTGGTAGAACAATTTATATTCCTTGGGAGTATATCCAGCAATGGGACTGCTGGGTTGAATGGTAGTTCTCTTTTAAGTTCTTTAAAAATCTCCAATCTGCTGGCTGGGCTCACGCTTGTAGTCCCAGCACTTTGGGAGGCCGAGGCGGGCGGATCACCAGGTCGGGAGATCGAGACCACGGTGAAACCCCATCTCTACTAAAAATACAAAAAATTAGCCGGGCGTGGTGGCGGGCGCCTGTAGTCCCAGCTACTCGGAGAGGCTGAGGCAGGAGAATGGCGTGAACCCGGGAGGCGGAGCTTGCAGTGAGCCGGGATCGCGCCACTGCACTCCAGCCTGGGCGACAGAGCGAGACTCTGTCTCAAAAAAAAAAAAAAAAAATCTCCAATCTGCTTTCCACGGTGACTGAACTAGTTCATGTTCCCTCTAGCAGTTTATGTGTTCCCTTTTCTCTGTGGCTTTGCTGGAATCTGGGATTTTTTTTTTTTTAACTTTTTAATAATGGCCATTCTGACGGTGTGAGATGGTATCTCATCATAGTTTTTATTTGCATTTCTCTAATGATCAGTGATGTTAAGCCTTTTTTTCATACTTCTTGGTCGCATGTATGTCTTCTTTTGAAAAGTGTCTGTTTAGTTCCTTTGCCCACTTTGCTTTTTTTCTTGTAAATTTGCTTCTGTTCTTTATAAACGCTGCATATTAGACTTTGTTGGATGCATAGTTTGCAAACATTTTGTCCCATTCTGTTGGTTGTCTGTTTACTCTGTTGATAGTTTCTTTTGCTGTGTAGAAGCTCTTTAGTTTAATTAGGTCCTATTTGTCATTTTTTTTGTCTTGTTGCCACTTCTTTTGGTGTCTTTATCATGAAATTTTTGCAAGGTCCTGTGTATAGAATGGTATTTCCTAGGTTTTCTTCTAGAGTTTTTAAAGTTTTAGTTTTACATTTAAGTCGTTAATGTATCTTGAGTTGATTTTTGTACATGGTGAAAGGAAGGGGTCCAGTTTAAGTCTCCTGCATATGGCTAACCAGTTATCCCAGTAAAATTCATTAAATAGTGAGTCCCTTCCCTGTGGCATGTTTTTGTCAGCTTTATTGAAGATAAAATGATTGCAGGATCATAGCTTTATTTCCTGGTTCTCTAATCTGTCCCATTGGTCAATGTGTCTGTTTTTGTATCAGTACCATGCTCTTTTGTTTAACGTAGCCTTGTAATATCATTTGAAGTTTGGTAGTGTGATGCTCTGGCTTTGTTCTTTTTGCTTTGGATTGTTTTGACTGTTTGGGTTCTCTTTCAGTTCCATATGAATTTTAGAATATTTCTTCTAATTCTGTGAAAAATGTCATTGATAGTTTGGTGAGAGTAATATTGAATTTGTACATTGCTTTGGGTAGTGTGGCCATTTTAACAATATTAGTTCTTTTTTATCCTTGAATATGGACTGTTTTTCCATTTATATATGTCATCTCTGATTGCTTTGAGCAATATTTTGTAATTCTTGTTGAAGAGATTTTTTTTTTTTTTACCTCACTGATTAGCTGTGTTACCAGGTATTTGTGTGTGTGTGTGTTTGTATGTGTTGGCCGGGGCATTAAATTGTGAATGGGATAACATTCTTGATTTGGCTGTCAGCATGAATATTGTTCATGTATGGAAGTGCTACTGATTTTTGTACATTCATTTTTTTTTATCCTGAAACTTTGCAAAAGTTGTTTAACAGCTGTTAGAGCTTTTGGATAGCGACTATGGGGTTTTCTAGGTAAAAATCATATCATCTGTGAAGAGAGATTATTTGACTTTCTCTCTTCTTATCTGGATGCTTTCATTTCTTTCTCTAGCTTGATTGCTCTGGCTAGGACTTCCCATACTGTGTTGAATAAGAATGGTGAGAGTGAGCATCCTTGCCTTGTTCTGGTTCTCAGTGGGAATGTTTCCAGCTTTTGCCTGTTCAGTATAATGTTGGCTGTGGGTTTGTCATAGATAGCTCATATTATTTTAAGGTATGTTCCTTCAATACCTAGTTCTTTGAGGATTTTTATCATGAAGAGATGCTGAATATTATTGAAAGTCTTTCCTTCATCTGTTGAAAGAATCATGTGGTTTTTATTCATAGTTCTGTTTATGTGATGAATCACATTTAAAAAATATTTTATTTTAAATTCTAGTGTACATGTGTAGGATGTGCAGGTTTCTTATGTAGGTAAATGTGTGCCATGGTGGTTTGCTGCACCCATCACATCGGTGTTAAGCCCAGTATGCATTGGCTATTTTTGCTGATGTTTTGACTCCCCCTTCCCTTGACAAGCCACAGTGTGTGTTGTTTCACTCCCTGTGTGTCTATGTTTTTGCATTGTTCAGCTCCCACACATAAGTGAGAATATGTGGTGTTTGGTTTTCTGTTCCTGCATTAGTTTGCAGAGGATAATGGCTTCCAACTCCACCTATGTCCCTGCAAAGGACATGACCTTGTTCCTTTTTATGGTTGCATAGTATTCCATGGTGTATACGTACCACATTTTCTTTAGCCTATCATTCATGAGCATTTGGGTTAATTCCATGCCTTTGGTATTGTGAATAGTGCTGCAATGAACATATGCGTGCATATATCCCTATAAAAGAATGATTTATATTCCTTTGGATACACACCCAGTAGTAGACTTGCTGTGTCACATGGTATTTCTGGTTCTAGGTCTTTGAAGAATCACCCACCACACTGTCTTCCACAATGATTGAACTAGTTTACATTCCCACCAACAGCGTAAAGGTGTTCCTGTTTCTCCACAGCCTTGCCAGCATCTGTTTTTCTTGGCTTTTTAATAATAACCATTCTGACTGGTGTGAGATGGTATCTCATTGTAGTTTTGATTTATATTTCTCTAATGATTAGTGATGTTGAGCTTTTTTCATATGTTTGTTGGCACCATAGATGTCTTCTTTGGTGAAGTGCCTGTTAATGTCCCTTGCCCACTTTTTAATGGAATTGTTTGGTCTTTTCTTGTAAATTTGTTTAAGTTCCTTGTAGACTCTGGATTGTAGACCTTTGCTTATGGATAGATTGCAAACATTTTCTTCCATTTTGTAGATTGTCTTTGGCTGTCTGGTTGTCTGTTGGCTCTGACAATAGTTTCTCTTGCTGTGCAGAAGTGCTTTAGTTATAATAGATCCCATTTGTCATTTTTTGCTTTTGTTGCAATTGCTTTTGGCACTTTCATCACGAAATCTTTGCCTTGCCTATGTCTTGACTATTTTAAAATTCATCTGGAACCAAAAAGAGAGCTTGAATAGCCAAGAAAATTCTAAGCAAAGAAAAAAGAAAAGGCTAGAGGCATCACACATCACACTACCTGACTTCAAACTGTAGTACAACGAGTAGTCTAGTATAGTACAAGTACAGTAACCAAAACAGCATGCTACTGGTAAGAAAACAGACACATAGATAAATGGAACAGAATATAAAACTCACAAATACAACCTCACATCTGCAACCGATCTTTGACAAACCTGATAAAAGTAAGCAATGAGGAAAGGATTCCTTATTTAATAAATGCTACTGAGAGAAATGGTAGTTGTATGCAAAAAAAAAAAAAAAAAAAAAAAAACCAAAACAATGAAACTGGACCCCTTCCTTACACCTTATACGAAAACTAACTCAAGATGGATTAAAGGCTTAAATGAAAAACCCAAAACTATAAAAACCCTGTAAAATAATCACATTTATTGATTTGTATATGTTGAACCAAACTTGCATCCCAGATAAACAACCTACTCGATCATAATAGATTACCTTCGTGCCACTGGATTTGGTCTGTCAGTATTTTTTTGAGAATTTTTTGCGTCTGTGTTCGTCAGAGATATTGGCCTGAAATTTTCTTTTTCGTTGTGTCTCTGGTAGGTTTGGGTATTAGGATGATGGTGGTCTCATATAGTGAGTTAGGGAGTAGCCCCTCCTCATTTTTTGGGAATAGTTTCAGTGGGATTGGTACTAGATCTTCATATGTCTGGTAGAATTAGGCTATGAATCCATCTGGTTTAGGGCTGTTTCTGGTTGGTAGGCTTTTTATTACTGATTATATTTTCATACTCTTTATTGGTCTGTTCAGGGTTTCACTTTCTTCCTGGTTCAAACTTGGGAGGTTGTATGTCTCTAGGAATTTTTCCATTTCCTTTGGGTTTTCTAGTTTGTGTGCATAGAGATATTCATAATGTCTGTTTTTTTTTTTTTTACTTCTGTGAGGTCAATAGTAATGTTCTCTTTGTCATTTCTGATTATATTTGTAGCTTGTCTAATTTTTAATTTATTAGTCTAGCTAGTGATCTATCAATCTTATTTATTCTTTCAGAAAACCATCTTTTGTTTTCTTGGGCTTTTGTATCCTTTTTCTCATCTCAATTTCATTCATTTCAGCTCTCATTTTGGTTATTTCTTTTCTTTCGCTGGCTTTCTCATCGGTTTGCTCATCTTTTTCTAGTTTCTCTTACTTTAAAAGATATTTGAATTGGCTTAATTATTATGGACAAAACTTTGCAAAGAATAATTTAGTGAATGAGTTACCGATTCAGCACAACTCCCACTTCATTGGACTACAATGAATATTCTTATTAATGGGAGTACAAGGCCATTTCTTTTTCCAATATAATCACTTCTTAACTTCTTTCTCAAGGAAAAAATTGCATTTACTTTAGAGATTATGGTATAAGTTGAAATTTCCTTTAAGAGAATGCATCTTATGCCATAAAATGAACATGCAAATAAAATTTAGATAAAATATGTTTTTTTAATAACCTGTGTTTGAAAATAAACATTTTATACAGACAAATATTCCTTCTGGTGGTTATATTTTGTTGAGATGCGCTGAATAAGAATTCTTAAGTTATGTGGGGTGAGTGACATTTGTACTAGAGATGTTTTCCTTTTCTAGTTGATCTAACGTTCCTTTAATTTATTTTCCCCTACTTTATTGAAATATACTTGATAAATAAGAATTATGTATATTTAAGGTATACAACATGGTGTTTTGATATACATATACATTGTGGCCAGGTGCAGTGGCTCATGCCTGTAATCCCAGCACTTTGAGAGGCCGAAGCGAGCAGATCACCTGAAGTCAGGAGTTTGAGACCAGCCTGGCCCATATGGTGAAACCCTGTCACTATTAAGAATACAAAAATTAGCCAGGGATGCTGGCGGGCACCTGTAATCCCAGCTACTTGTGAGACAGAGGCAGGAGAATCGCTTGAACCCGGGAGGCAGAGGTTGCAGTGAGCCAAGATCGTGCCATTGCACTCCAGCCTTGGCGACAAGAGTGAGACTGCATCTCAAAATAAAAACAAAAACAAAAAGATATACATATACATTGTGAAATTATTACTATAATGGAGCTAATTAACAGGCATAAATTAGCATTTTTACTCCAAAAACTGTCGCACTTGTTTTACCATAAATAAATGGCTCTGAAACATCTTTGGATTATGGAAGAAGTAATTTTTCATAGTTATTTTGCTGTGATTAGCTAGCCCATATTGCAATTGATCTTTAATTCATGGCCATTAGGAGGTCAAGAATAGGAGTTTGGTTTAATTACTATGAGAGATTATATACTCAGCTGAATAGACTGAAAAGGTACAGGATTAGAAGACAAGATACATAACTTGGAAAGTGCTTCTAGTTATATTACTTTCTTGCTTGATAAATGTTATATTTTAGTCTAATATTAAGAGTAATCATAATTATTATTATTATTGCTTATATAATAGTTATGTAATTACTTACATAATAGTAATTATTATAGTTTACTATGGGTCTTCTAAGTTCTTTACATGGATTGTCTCATAATTATTATCACCATAAGCCTCCAGAGAAACCTAAAGATCTGTACTTATTTTATTCCTATTTAATGAGGGAAAACTTATATAAAGTCTGGGAAACTTTCTAAAATGTCATAGCTAACACATTGCAGAATCAGTATGTGTACATTGGTACGCTTCCTCCAGAGAATAACCTCTTACATACCATGCATTCCCGCCTCCCAGTATTGTGCAAACTGCTGTGAAAGTAATCATTCTAAATTTTCTTTCATCATGTTATTCTTTTGCTTACAATTTATAGTGCCTTCTTGTTACTGAGAAATGGACGAACATAGGTTCAAATCCTGGCACATTGATTCTTGTTTAAACTGTTTTATTTTCAAGTCCTACACTAAATTTAGACCTAAAATTCTATACTATATTTGTGATGTGTGAAGTCCATTATAGCATTGATTTAAAAGAAACATTATTACATGATATCGTATTATTTAATACAGACATATTTGTTGAAACACTGAGCACAAAGGCTTCATGTGTCAGAACTGAAGCATATCATCATTTTTCCTATTTATAAAATTAACTTCATGCTGCTGCTTTCCTGAGAATGAAACCAATCAGCTGATCCTATGATCCTGTAATAGACCTGCTTGATGAATTTGAAATTAAACTAATTTCATTATAATAGAAACCTGCTTCTTCAAGGGATACCCACATACATCATTTAAATCTCTATTGAATCTGGATACTTAATTAATTTCATGCAGAATTAAGGCTTCAAGAATGCCTATGCAGATATTCCTTTCCAATTCTTCTATCTTTTCACTGAAGGTGGACTTTCAAATGCCAGGCTGTGGAAAGGGCTTACAGCAGAGCTTGGGCAGGTTTTTTTAAAATTTTATTTATTTATTTCTCTCTTTCTCTCTCTGCTGCAGCCCATATCTTTTCATATTTCCTCAGGGAAAACCTACGGAGCCAGAAATTAAAAGTTTAACTGATTTTGTCTGGTCAAGTTGGGATTAATTACCTGTAAGGAAGGGTACAAAGTTTTTCTCAGAATTCCCAGTGACTAAAAGGGAGAAACAGATAAGCAAAACAAATAAACCTATGGTTATATGATGTCAATTAATGATTTTGTTTTGTATTATTTTAACATTATTTTCATAGTTCATTTTCATTTATATTATGTTATATGCAGTTTAAATTTTTTTAATTGTGTTACTTAAATGGATTTATGTTTTTATTATCTGTGATATAGTCATTAAATGCTTCATTCTAACCCAGCAGTTTTTAAGTTTTATGATGCATTAGAATCACTTGCAGGGCTTGGTACACTACGTATAAATAGCTAAATTACTTCCCCCGAGGTTCTAATTTAGTAGGCCTTGTTTGGTACCCAGGAATTGGCATTTTCAAGGTGGTGCTAATGTTGCTGATCAAGAGTCCCCTCCCCACTGAGAACCACTTATCTAGGCTTTGAGGATATAGTAGGGATCAAGAAAAAGTCACTGTTCTCATTGGGAGATACAGACAACAAATAACTAAACACATAAGCAAAATACTGATGGTGACAAGTACTGTGTAAGGACCCATGGTCATAAAATAGAGATTAAC
Source organism: Nomascus leucogenys (assembly GCF_006542625.1). Lineage (NCBI taxonomy): Eukaryota > Metazoa > Chordata > Mammalia > Primates > Hylobatidae > Nomascus > Nomascus leucogenys. Next base: position 100,377,590 of record NC_044381.1, read on the forward strand.
CAGGTATAGAAGTTAAGGGTTATATTAACCACTATAGCCAGAGGAGGTCTCTGTGGCCAGGCATGGTCATTCTGAGGACTTACATGTAAAAAGCCAAACACGGTATATATCCGGCGTGTTAAAATCGACAAAAGAGGTTTGGCATGATTTTGTCAGGTTAACTCATCCTGGCTCTGCCACTCCCTAGTTCTAGGACTATGGATAATTTATGTTTTCACATGTGTCAAAGGAGTAAAATTATTCCTGCATAGAATTTTTGAGGATTAAAAAAGAAAAAAAAATTAGACTATTCTAGTTTCTGGCAAACTTTTGCTTATATAATAGTTATATAATTACTTACATAATAGTAATTATTATGGTTGACTATGAGTCTTCTAAGTTCTTTACATGGATTGTCTCATAATTATTATCACCATAAGCCTCCAGAGAAACCTAAAGATCTGTACTTATTTTATTCCTATTTAATGAGGGAAAACTTATATAAAGTCTAGGAAACTTTCTAAAATGTCATAGCTAACACATTGCAGAATCAGTATGTGTACATTGGTACGCTTCCTCCAGAGAATAACCTCTTACATACCATGCATTCCCGCCTTTTTCTTACCCTTATAATATGTAATACGTCATCTATATATTCATACTGGCTATCAACATTTCAAATTTGTGTAATTTGGTAATGATTTTAAATTTATTTGAATTATCTTCTCTGTTACCTTTGTCACTGGAGAAATAATTACAACCTGAGTGCATTTTGGCTGGCCTGTATTATTCTTTAGTTTACCTTTGACACAGTAATAACTTCAAAACTGGTTACAACTGTTGAACTGAATTCACGGAAAATTATCTATATGGTAGCCTTTTTTTAATGTAAGCCTACTACACTTTTCATACAATACACAATATCCACCAATTTATGTCTTAATAAAAATGTTTTTTCTTCACAATAAAATATTATACAAAATTTACTGATAGAAAACTTTTTTTTTTCCCCGAGACAGAGTCTAACTCTGTCACCCAGACTGGAGTGCAGTGGCACTATCTCAGCTCATTGCAACCGCTGCCTTCCGGGTTCAAGCAATTCTCCTGCCTAAGCCTCCTGAGTAGCTGGGATTACAGGCATGTGCCACCATGCTTGGCTAGTTGGAAAAATTTTTAATGATAATTTTTTCACACTAAGAAACTCAGAACTCCTACTAAATATTCATTTATTTTTTCATGCCCATATATTTGTTAGTAACCTAAATTATAAGTTTCTATGTGTCTTGATAAACATTTATTATTGAATTTTGTGTTGTAAGTTTCTATGAATCTTGATAAACATTTATTATTGACTTTTGAGTAGATGCGGAGCAGCACACTAGTGCTTATCAGAGATGTAAACATAGGGAAAACATGATAACTTTGTTGAAACTTACCATCTACTTGGTGTCATACAGCAATTTCTGGAATGAAAAGTGTAATATAAAAGATGCTTTAACCTAAAGACAAATTACTATGAGAATTAAAAGGAGAGGTTACCACTAGGTGAAATTGAGGCAAAAGGCAAAAAAGAACTTTCTGAAAGAAATTCTATTTTAGACAAAGCTTCAAGGATAGTTAGGAAAAGGTTCAAAGATGGGGGTAATCATTCTGTTAAGTTATTTCATGTACAAAGATAAAAAGCTGAAATGAATAGGGTATATTTAATGAATTCTAAGTACATGACATTATCTAATAGTGGAAATAAGAGTGCAAAGCCAAATTGTAGCCATGTATAGCAGTGAATGTTAGGTTGTCAGGTTCATTCAAATGAACACACAATGGATAGTCACTGACGCTGTGTCAACAGGTGGATAACATTTATAATGTCAACAAATTTCAGCCTGAACAAATTGTAATATATGAGAAGTATAGAGTAGGAAAAAGAAATAGTAAGATACTCTTCAACTTTAAATTACTTGCTTATGAGGATTTAAATGTGATCCTTAATATCCTGTTCTATTTTTAGGCAAATTAATTATTAGCACAACAGGCAAAAGTGGGTTAGCTAAGTATTCTAATGAGTATTATGAAAAATTTTATTTCAGCATGAAACTTAACTGTTATAATATATGTGTTTTGCAATGAATCACCTACCTAAACAACAAGACTTAATGATGCTGTGCTTTGATGATTAAATGCAAGTACAACATCTTGCTAATTATTTCAGTATCAGGTTAATTAAACAATAATATATTAAACGAATTCATTCAGAGTGCAATCATTTAATGTCTTATTGAGTTCTAAAAACAATGAGGTTGTCATTAACTATATGTGAAATTTTTGTGAATTAAACTTTATTAAAACTTTATTAAAACAAGTACTTCTCCAAAATAATACTTTTTAAAATGAAATACATGTGAGTGGACACACATATAATATAATTCTAATAATGAGAAATATACTGAGTTCATGATGTGCAAGGATTTATGTATGTGATTTTAAAAGCCTATCTAAGCATGGCAAGAGGGAAGTGACTACAGAGGTTGTTTGATGCATACGGTCAGGTTATGCCTCTTAACAAAGTTTTAAGTTGTTTTATATTTTCTAATTCAGAATTTTGGATTACAAAACCAGATTCATCTCAATGAAATAACGTAATGTACTGTATGGAATAAAATTAAATAATAATAGAAACAGTACATACAATATTAATTATATATTATATATGAATATGTATTTAAATGTGGGTATGTGTAAACATTTAGCAAAACAATGTGCCTGAGGGAGATTGGTAATAATAAAAGCCAAATTGTCTTTATTACAGTACTGGTGAAAACTTTATGAAGTATGAGTGTCTAAATATTTTGCTCTGCCATCGTGCTGAGTCTCCATTTTTGTCTGCTAGTTTGGCAATGTTTCATAAGCTTTCCTACATCTGCTAGTCCGTATTATTAATCTTTTTGGTCCATTTATTAATTCATCTTTTAATTTATTGAAAAATATTATCGCTAAGATGGGCATTTCAAAGGGCAGGGAAGATCATCTGGTAACACCTAATATTTGATATTTTTCCCTTTATTTTGATGCCTATTTTTTTCTTTTTAATTTCACATCAAGCTAAAAAGCTACCTTACAGCAAACAATTAACAAACTAAAAATGAAAGTGAAGAGAAACCAATAGAATGGAAGAAAGTGTTTGCAAACTACCCATCTGACAAGGGATTAATAGCCAAAATAGATAAGGATCTTGAACAACTCGGTAGGGAAAAAAATCAAATAATCTGAGTTAAAAATTAGCAGAATTCTAAATAGACATTTCTTAAAAGAAAAGATAGAAATGGCCAAGAAACATATGCAAAAATGCTCAACGTCACTAATCATCAGAGAAAAGCAAATAAACACTGCAATGAGATATCATCTCACTCCAGTTAAAATGGCTTTTATCCAGAAGACAGAAAATAGCAAGTGTTGGTGATGATGTGGAGAAAGGGGATCCCTTGTACAGTGTTTTTGGGAAGGTAAATTAGTACATCATTATGAAGAACAGTATGGTTTTTCTAAAGAAACTGAAAGTAGATCTTCCATATGATTCGCCAAGCCAGGAATGTATCCAAAAGAAAGGAAATCAGTATATTGAAGAGATACCTGTACTCCTCTGTTTACTGTAGCACTATGGACAATAGCCAAGCTATGAAATCAACTTAAGTGTTCATCAATTAAATATATGATTTTAAAAATGTAGTACGTATACACAATGGAATATTATTCTGCCATAAAAAAGAATGAAATCCTGTTATCTGCAGTAACATGAAAGGAACTAGAAAGCATTATGTTAAGTAACATAAGCCAGGTATAGAAAGACAATTATCACATGTTCTTACTGGTATGTGAAAGCTAAAAAAAAGAAATGAACTCATGGAGATGGTAGAATGATGATTACTGGTACTAGAGGGTGGGAAGAGTAGTGGGGAGGGAAAACACAAAGGGAGTGGTTAGTTAATGGGTACAAAAATACAGGTAGATAGAAAGTCTGAGATGTAGTATAAGGCAGCAAAATAGGACAACTACAATTAACAGTCATTTATTGAATATTTCAAAAAAACTGAAGAAGTGAAATTGGAATTTTTTTCAAGAGACAGAGTCACACATATTCCCAGGTTGGAGTGCAGCAGTGCAGTGGTAGCTCACTGTAGCCTTGAATGCCTGGGCTCAAGTCATCCTCCCACCTCAGACTCCCAAGTAGCTAGGATTACATGCACATGCCACCATGCTCAGCTAATTGTTTATTTTATTTTGTTTGTTTGTAGAGATAGGGTCTTGCTGTGTTGGTCTCAAACACTTGCCTTTAATTGAGTCTCCTGCTTTGGCCTCCCAAAGCTTTGGGATTACAAGTGGGAGCCACTGTGCCCTTCAGAAAATTCTTAATACCAAGAAATTAGAAATCTTTCAGGTGATGGATACCTCAAGTATCCTAATTCAATCGTTATACATTTTATAGTTGTACCAATATATCATATATACCCCCAAAATATGTGTAACTATTATGTATCCATAATAATTAAAAATAAAAATTGAAAAAGAGTCCTTACCTCATTTTCTGTTTTAAATTTTTATTTTTACAAATGTCATACATATACATGTTTATATGATTACAAAACAGACTAATAATATATAATACATGCTATGTTTAGATTCCTTTTCCATATATATACTTTTCTATCTCTCCTTACACCTTCATATCAGTAATTCATTTTCGTTAGCAACTCAACTCAAAATCACCATTATCAACTATGTTAATGCAAAATACACCCTTTGTTTTTAAATCCATACTTATATACAATCATTTGCATGTTTACCATATTTAATTATGTGTAATATTTATCTTATCCAGAATAATGTATCAAATATATAACACACCCACACATATATACACAGTGTGTGTATAAACACACACATAAATAGAAGTGTTTGGGCTAGTATTTTACTAAACTCAAGTTATATTATCCATTTCTACATCTTATTTTTCTCTCTCAAGAAAGCATTATGAAAACTCTACCAAGACAGCTGGAACATGAAAATTATTTTTTAATAGTTCTATAAAACAGTCCTTGGTATTGACCTACCAAGATGTATTCACATGTTTAATTATTAATAGTAGTTGCATTTATTTTAGTTTTTTTCCAAAATTAATGATGGGCAATACATAAATACATTCTTTAATAAATCTTCACAAAGTGATTTTACTTCTGTGAGACAGAGTTGTAATGTACATTATCTGAGTATTTTCCAAATGCAACCATTCCTACCCAAAATGTATTAGACTGTAAGTTTCTCCACATCCTTGACAAAAATAAGTGTTAATGCATTTTCTATTTTCCCAGACACATGGCCATAGCTAATGTCAAATTTTTATTTAAATTTGTATCCTTTGATTATATTGCTTTTGTGCCCTGTTTCATACGTTTTTGCATCTTGTGATAATCTATGAACAGCTTATCTATAATTTTGTCCATTCGCTATTGGATTCTTTTATATTTTATTTTAATTTGCAAGATTTCTTTGCAAATTGTGGCTATTAATATCATATTATTACATTAGTTAAAAAAGTCAATTTTAACACATCTTCATTCAGTTTATAATATATATACCACACAAACTTTAAAACATCTATAGTCAAATGTTTTTATTGTTTTTCCTTTATTCTTCAGACTTGAAGTTTTAATGACAATGACTTCCTCGTTTCCCAGAGCATGCTGATATGTAGATGTCTACATTTTCTTTATTTTTAAATTTCCTTTAAAAATCTATTTTTTTTAAAGAAAATGTACATAATGGGAAAATGGAATGCAGAATGAAGAGATAGGAGTAAAGTTCTGATTTGGCGTTGTTAAGTCTCCCTGAAAAAGTGACATTTGAGCAAAGCTATAAGGGAGGTGAGGAAGTGAGCCAGGCTCAGAACTGGGGGAAGATAATTTATACAAGAGGAGGCAATTGGTGAACAGCCATGAAGTGGAAAACTACCTGAGATGTTCCAATGTACCTTAAAGTAAACAGGAGATGAAATGAGGAAGATAATGAAGAAAGGAAGTGCTGGGTCATATAAGATCTATGCCATTTGGGGGACCTAGGCTTTTACCCTTCGCGTAAAGGGGATGCTTGAAGGAGAAGAATGATGTGATTTGTACTATATTAAAGATAGATTGTAAAGAGGCAAGACTACAGTCAGGGGCACTACCGGGGTTTAACTTTGAGCATCCAGGAAAAAAAAAGGATTGTCGTTTGGACAAGTGTTATAACAATTGAGGTAATAAAACATGATGGAAATCTAAATATAAACTAGTAGGATAATGATAGATTGGGTGTGGTCTGAGAGAGAAAGAGAGATATTATTAATGATTTCAAGAATTTCGGCATAGGCAACTGGCAGGATTGAATTGCCTTTAACTGAGATATAAAAAACCCAAGAGATGCCTAGAGATTTTTGTTTTGTTTTTGGGGATAGATAGCAAAAGTTTGATTCTGAACATGATATTTCTTATATATATTTGAAAGAAGATGTTGAATAAAGTTGATTAGAAATTCTGAAATTCAGGGGAGAGGAGCATACTGGCAATGTAAACGTGAAATTAGTCAGCATACAGCTTCTCCTTAAAGTTATTTAACAAATTGAGATTTTTAAAGCAAGTGTAGACAGAAAAACAATATCAAAAGACTAAGTCTTGAAGTACTCCAAAAGCTAGAAGTCAAGGAAAAAAGTAGGTATCAACAATGAAAACTAAGAAGCAGATACTTTTAAAAGTAGGGGGATAACCAGAAAGCTGGAGTCTCAGAAGTCAAATAAATTGTTTTTAGGGATAGTAAAGGAATAGCTACATCAGAAGTTGGTGATAGGATATGACCATCAATAGAGTTAACAGGTCATTGAAAGAGAAAATTTGACAGTGTGTTTGGGAAAAACTTATCTTCATGAATCTAAGACAGAGTAAGAGGAGAGACAGTGGCAAAGAAAGTGTAGATATTTCCTTCAATAAATTTAGCAATAAAGATAAATACAGAAGTGGGGGTAGTGGCTAAAATTTGAAATAATGAGGCTTAGATGACTATTTTGTTTGTTATCATGTAAGAAAAAAATGGCAAGCCTATGTGATTAAAGGAATGACCTAGGAGGGATAAATTGATGATATAAAGAGATACAGAAAAGGTTTGATGCAGCACTGCTCCGATATAGTTAAAATAATAATAAAATATGACCCTAGCAGCTGGCAGCTAACAACAGCCAACTGAACACAAACAAATACTGCAGAATATAAACATCTTTCAAAGATTTTGCTTCTTTCCCAATGACAGTGCTAGTCCTGATTCATTTCTCCTGCATCCTAGACAAGAATTATTCAGATAGCATATTGTTGAATTGCCCCCATTTATTGACAGCCCTCAATCCAGAACAGATTCCACTTCTTTAAGCCTATTCCAATTCACACAGCACAAACCCAAAGCATATAAAAAAGGTCTCCCAATTCCCTATGTTCTGATACTTCATAGAGCCTTGGTATATACAAATTTGTCACAAGAAGCTAACATGCCTAGATTTTACTTAAGGTGTGTCTCTGGTAATCTTCAGTTGGTCATCTTTAACAACTCTGGATGAAGTAGGATCTGCTACATAAGCAGTTGGCTGCCTTAGATAGGGACAAGGGAAAAAAGGCAATATATGTGCTTAAGGACACTAGTAAGTGGGCAAAGATGATGATATGTTTGTGTAACTTTTTTTGCTCATGGTCATTAGTTGGCAGTGAGGATACAGTGATAGTTTTGAAAATTGGAGATGAGAAAAAATTGTAAAATAATCATTTTGACAAGTGAAATAATAAATAATCTAAAGCAATGATTGTTGGGCGTCATAAAAGATCCACCTGAGGTTCATGATCAGGAGTTTAAAGTGACTCCAGTCCGCAAGGCAATGACTTTTTCTCCAATAACTTCAATTGCAGGGGTCCAGGCACAGAAGAGTTAGAATTTTTGTTGTTGTTGATATTGTTGTTTTGACAAATCAAACCTGAGTTGTAGTTTGCCAAAAGAAAAGTACAAGTCAGTTGAAGATATAAGCAGAGGGGAAAATAATATGATGTATCATTCAATTATTGCAGGTAGGAGGCAAAAAGAGGGAATGAGGGAATTGAGAGGGCTGTGGAGGATTAGAGTAAAATGGTAAAATCATTTTATTTTGTTTTTAATTTTTATTTTTAATTGACAATATATGCATACATTGTGAAATATTTATATCAAGCTAATTATTTGTTACTTCACATACTTTTCATTTTCTGTGGTGAAAATTTTTAAATTCTTCTCTTTTAGCAATTTTAAAATATAAAATACATTATTATTAGTTATGGTCACCATGCTATGCAGTAGATCTCAAAAACGTATTCCTCCTGTCTAACTGAAATTGTGCTGCATGATTCCCAGTAACCAAATACAGAATCAACCTGAGTGTTGATGGAGAAGGAAACATGTTATAAACATACAAAATGATATACTATTTAGCCTTAAAAAAAGAAGGAAAGTCTGTTATCTGTGACAACACGGATAGACCTAGAGGTTATTACTGTAAGAGAAATAAGCCAGATACAAGAATATAAACATGCATGATTTCACTTACGTATGGAATCTAAAAAGTCACACTCATAGAAATGGAGAGTACAATAGTGGTTACCAGAGGTTAGGGTTGGGTGGGGGAAATGCTGGTAAGATGGATACAAACAAAGGGTACAATGAATGTTTTGTAGGCTCTGGTACAGTCAAGGAAAACTGGTTGGGGTAATTGAGGGAATATTTATAACATGGGATGGTTGAAATCAAAATTATGTAGGCTTGCAGATCATGATAACCAGCAACTGAGGTAGGGTGGAAGAGAAAACTATTGACAGAGATTTTTATCTATAGATTCATTTTTGTTTACTTTAAGAATTGCATTTTATTTCAACAGTTTGCTAGCTTTATAAAATAAATATGGACTTTTCCACCTTTTTTAATTACCTGCAAAATTTAGATGAGATTGGAGTTCTTTGAATATATGAAATTTTAACTATGTATCCACCTAGACTTGAAGTCTTGTACATCATATGACTTACAATATTTTTAAATTTTGCAGTGGTAAGTAAACTTGTTCAAGGTTTTTTCAATTTCTGATAAGTTTTAGAGGCTTACATTTTGCTAGAAAATCATCCATAGAGTTATTTGTAGCATTCCCATAGAATACTATCATTAACTTTTATATTTATGGCTTTCTTTGCTTATCGTATATGTCATTCTTTTCTCTTTTGAATTTTGTATTTGCAAGTTACTTCTCTTTATTTGCAGTTAATGAATGTTGTAAGTAAAAAGTTCTAGTAGTTTGTCACAAGGATAAAAATTATTTTGCAAAACTACAAGTCCCAGAATGGCTACAGAAAAATGTCAGATTAGACTGTGTGGGATGAGATTTTAGAATTTCTTGGACTTCAAATTTATTCTTTATCTCCTACCTAAAAATATTGCATGCCACCATGCCAAAGTTACAGGCCATTTAAAAACCATTTACATCATGACATCATGCTTATCTGAAATATATATCCTCCTCTTCCGAATGTATTTCTCCAACCTAGCTATTTTGCTCTGTTTTTGCTTGTATCTGTTGCTGTTTAGAAATGACATACGCTTCCACTGTGGACAATAGATTTTCTTTTGGTCTCATTTATCTGAAAAGGCATTTTTGGATCAGGTAAGTGAAAAAAAAAAAACATAATTTCTGACATCTGCAAACTTGATAGGAGACAAAAACCAAATATAGTCACCGGGCACTTAGATCTTTACTATAATAAATGACAGAATGTAGCTATTTTGAAATTATCAGATTCATTAGTTTATAAAGGATTATATATTTAAAGTGCTTAACTATACTTCCATTTAATCTTTATAATTGTTTTATTGTTATTATTCTTTCTGTTTAAAATATTTAAAGAAAGTAACAAATGAATATAGCCAAAATGTCAGCATTGGATATTTACTTAATATCAGTATCTAGGAAAGGTCTTAAAGTCACAAGAATTTACACTGATTCCTTCATCTGTGGTCAAGGCCAACGCGGAAAATTATGATTTTAAGGTGTGATAGGTCATAAAAAAAGTTTCAATAATTCTCATCCTTCAATTGGTACCGAAGCACAAACTTAAAATTGCATATAGTTAAGACCATTGATAATGGCTAGGAAGACCTGGATTACTAATTATGATAGTTTTCACCAACATTCTTTTACTTAATGGTAGTAATCTGCTGTTAAATGAATACTGGAATTCTTCCCCAACTCCCAGCAAAACCAAGAAAATGAACAAAATCGTTGGTTAATGTCATTTTATTTGTATGAGGAAGCATTATTAAATATAATCCATGGTTTGCCAAGCTCGTTTGCTGAAATTTAACTCTATATACGAATGTAAACATTTCAAATGCTAAAGTTATTTTTTACATTTACTTTTAAAATAATGTTTATCTGAATGAGTAATGAAAAATAAGCTCTTGTTTTGTGAAAACTTTTTCTGATATACAGTGACCATTCATACTTTTCAGTTCAATATAAAGCAATGCCCTCACACTGTAAAATGAAAGAATAAGATGAGTTTGGGACATTAAAGTATATAAACAAGTCTCCCAAACTCAGAGGCTACAAGGTAACCACTACCTTCAGGAGTTCCTTTTTTGATAATAATTGGTTATTTTATTTTTAATTTAAATTATTCCATTTTAATTTTAATATTTTTATTTAAGGCACACATTAGATCCACTGCCTCTTCCCTTATTACCTAATACGGGGTAGGCTATATTTATGAAATGACTAATAGCTAGGAGCATGTGTATTTTAATGTTCTAATCTAGAATATTTATTCAGTGGGTCTAAAGTATGGCCCCCAAAAAAACTGTATTTGTAATAAAAAACCACTACTCCGTCTCTCTTTGATTAATTCAAATGCAAATCTCCTACAAATCGTAGCTTTAAAAATAAAATGATTACACATTAGACCTAGGATTAAGTCAGGTATTTTAAATGCATACAAGATTAATGTATATAAATTTTTGATTCTGTGGCCATCATCCAAAACTCTGTCAAGATAGTAGGTCAACATGGCTACAAATAAAACAGTTTAACATTTATGTTTCTTGCTTAGTTGACAAAACAGGCTTGTGTTCTTTGTGTCTAGAAAAACTCACCCAAAATAAAACAAAACAAATAAAAAACCTATTAAAAATATCTTCAAAAATCTTCACAATAATTGGTTTATACTCAAATATTGAAGTCTTTGTTATGTACCAAGTGATATTTTGTGTTCTAGAAATAAAAAAAGTTAAATAAGTTATTATTTTTCAACTAATTAAGCTCAACTTAAACATAGCTATAAAGACAGCAGATTTATATTTGCTACTTCCTGCTTTTGTTTTTCTATCCATATTATATCTGATATACTCTCTTTTTTCCCCCCTTTTTGAGACTATTGTATTAAGTGTTTTCAAACTGATTAAAGAGGTTCCTTTACTATCATGCATAGCTTCCTGCCCAAGCTTGGTCCAAAGCCCTCTCATCTACCCCTGCACGTGCTTTTATTATATTTTTCCTACACTGATGGATATTCACAAAGATTTGGCTGTAAGATTTTTAATTATAGAATAATTTTAAATAATTTGTAACATCCAAATTTTCAAAAACAAAGGATTGCTTGATAAAATTGGGGAATATTTTTTGGTCATAGAATTTTATAAAATCATATTTTTACAGAAATGTTTTTAATGAATAGAGAAAATAGTCACAATGTTTATAAATATTGACAAACTGAAAAGTATTTATAAGGAGTAACATTTGATTCTAATTGTGCATATATTTGTGAAGCTAATTGGCAATTTATGATCTCATGTCTTTCAGATCAAGTGACTTGTCTTGCATTTGTTACAGCGCAAATTTCACATCCCTTATTCAAGAATTTCCTGACTATATGAAAAAAATCAAGCTAATTACAAAAATGTGTATATCTTCATCTTATTTACTAGCATTACTGCAGCTCACTAACTCTCCAATGTAGCTTGAACTTCCATATAGAGAAAATCATAAATCCTACTCTTGATTTCCTAGTATAACATCTACCTTACTGATTATATACGTGATACGTTGATATTTCTTTCAATTATAGATTAAAGACCATTATTTAGGAGGCTGACAGGATTTTTGTTTAAATTGTCTGAATTGAAGAAAATAAAAATGTTTAAGCAGCTTAGACTGAGAGATATGGAAGCCAGTTGTTTGATCAAAATCCAGATTTTGACCATATTATAGAAATTATAGAATGATAGGTAAACATCGTGGAATGGCAACCTGAATATTTTGGGAGCAATACTGTCAGACATTTATTTATCCATAAAAATATACACATGCACATATATAATGTTACTTACATGGGATAACATCATATATGTTGTTTTCATGGCTCATGCCATAACTGTCTATTATATATCCTCCCTTCTATATATTTTTCTTTAATATACCATATATAGATGTAACTATATATATATAATACATGTATATACATATGTGTGCACATTTTTGGTTTCTAAATATGAGGCAGACAGGAAATAACATAAGCATGTTTTATGCATTTATTTACTCATGAAATGATACATTTTGATATATTACTAATCCATCTGTAAGTTCAATTCATTCTTCTATGTAAATATGTAGTTATTAATGTTTTAGATATATCAAAATATAGTCAGCCAGTGCTTATCAGTGCTTATTTGGTTTCTGTTCTTGTCATCTTGAAATAATATTGCAGTAAACAACCTCTGTATATATGCCCTTAGGAACTGGCATTTTATTCCTATGGTATAGCTGCTCAAGAGTGGAACTGTTATATGTGATGGTATAATAATATTTAATTTTAATAGATATTTTATGATCATCTTAAAAAGAATTTGACACTTGAAACTTTAACCAGTGATGCATGAAATTCACTCGCATCCCAAACAAGTTTCATATCCGTTTAAAATTTTTGACAGTCTGAGAGATACACATTGATAATTCATTTTTATTTAATTTGTATTGCCCTGTTAGAGAGATTTAGTATATTCATACTATTTGAATATTTGGCCAATTCAATTTGCTCTTCTTTCTGTTCACAGTATTTGTTTACTAAAGGTTTTAAGTATATTAAATTATTGCAGAAATTATTGCTTCTTTTACTATGTGGATTAAAACCTATTGGCCCTATGAATAACTAGTGTATTAGCATTGCTTATAGTTTATTTTCCGGAGTAATGGCTAAGCATATTTAAATAACATTTATATATATTCACATTGTAGCTTGTAATTTTGCAGTCTTGAGAAGTAAGCTATTCTTCATCTTTATATTTTAAATGCAATCTAGATTTCCATGAAAGACTTTTATTGTGCAACTTTGGACATCAAATTCTTTAATCTGACTGAAATATTGTTAATATTATGCAGTACTTTGTTATTTTTATTTTTATGGATATCATAAAATCTTTAATTTCTGTGGATATATACTAGATGTATGTATTTGTGGTGTACATGGGATGTTTTGCTATAGGCATTCAATGCATAATAATCATGTCATGTAAAATGAGGCATCCGTACCCTCAAGCATTTACCTTTGTGTTGCAAACAATCTAATTATATTCTTTTAGTTATTTGAAAATGTACAATTAAATTATTATTGACTATAGTTAACATGTTGTGCTATCAAATAGTAGATTTATTCATTCTAGTTTTTGTTTGCATTTTCTTTCCCCACTTGCCACCCCCCATCGCTCACTATCCTTCCTAGGCTCTGATAACCACCCTTCTACTCTCTAGCTCCATTAGTTCAATTGTTTTGACTTTCAGATACCACAAATAAATGAGAACATGTGATGTTTTTCTTTCTGCACCTGGCTTATTTCACTTACCATAATGACCTCCAGTTCCACCCACGTTGTTGCAAATATCTGTATCTCACTCTTTTGTATGGCGTAGCTCTAACTGAATTGACCTCTTTATCATCATATAGTGAGCTTCTTTGTCTTTTCTTTTAGATTTTGTATTAAAATCTAATTTATTTTCTGGTATAAGCATAGTTACTCCTACTCCTTTTTTGGTTTCCATCAGCATGGAATATCTTTTTCCATCCCTTCATTTTCAGTCTATTTGTGTCTTTATGGGTGTTGCTTTTGTTGAAAGTCATTCAGCCACTCTGTGTTTTTTCACTGGGTAGTTTAGTCCATTTTCATTCAGTGTTATTATTGTTCAGTAGGAACTAACTCCTGCCATTTTGTTATTTGTTTACTGGTTGTGTTTTGGTCATCTATTTTTTTTTCTTTTATTCATGTCTTCCTTTTATAAATTATATAATAAAGTGCTGGTGGGCTGCATTCATGCAGTATAAAATGTTAGAATTAGGTAAAATTTTAAACTGCCAGATAAGTATAAAATAATTTGTATATATTTGATTTAAGATTAAAAGTTGATTTTCTCTGGTAGTATATTTTAATTTCTTGTTTTTTATTTATTTCTTACCCATTGTATATTTTTTGATTTGAGGTTACCATGATGCTTGCAAATACTATCTTACAACCCATTATTTTAAGCTAGTAACAACTTGCCACCATTTGCATAAACAAACAAACAAGCAAAAAGAAAACTAATGAAGACTGTACACCATAACGTTATCCCTCTGTTTCTTAACTTTTTATTGTTTCTGTTTATATCTTATTGTACTGTCTAGAACTTGAAAAGTTGTTGTACTTATTATTTTTCATTGGTTCATCGTTTATTCTTTCTACTTAAAAGTAGTTTGCGCACCACAGTTACAGGGTTATAGCAGTATTTTTTTGTGTACTTGCTATTACCTGTGATATTTGTACCTTCAGATGATTTCTTACTGCTCATCAATGTATTTTTCTTTCTCATTGGAATATCACCTTTACCATTTCTTGTAGGACAGGTCTGGTGTTGATAAAGTCCTGCAGCTTTTGTTTGTCTGGGAAAGTCTTTATTTCTTTTTCATGGTTGAAGGATATTTTCATTGGGTATAACGTTTTAGGGTAGAAGGTTTTTTCCTTTACCAGCTAATAATACAATTTGTCCTGCCACTATCTCCTGGCCTGTGAGGTTTCACTGAAAAGTCTGCTGCTAGATGTATTGGAGCTCCGTTGTATGTTATGTGTTTCTGTTGTGTTGCTGCTTTAAGATACGTTCTTTATCCTTAACATTTCGGAGTTTGATTATTAAATGTCTTGAGGTAGTTCTTTTAGTTAAATCTGCTTGGTGCTCTATAACCTTTGTGGACTTGGATATTAATATCCTTCTTTGTCTTTAGGGAGTTCCCTGTTATTATCCATTTGAATAAACTTCTACCCCTATCGCTTTCTCTACCTCCTCTTTAAGGCCGATTACTGTTAGATTTGCCATTTTGAGGCTATTTTCTAAATCCTTTGGGTGTGCTTTAATTTTTAAATTCTTTTTTCATTTGTCTCCTCTGACTATGTATTTTCAAATAGCCTGTCTTCAAGCTCACTAATTCTTTCTTCTGGTTATCAGTGTTGCTACTAAAAGACCCTGATGCAGTCTTCCATATGCCAAGTTCATTTTTCAGCTCCAGAATTTGTTTAATTTCCTTTAATGATTTCAATCTTTTTGTTAAATTTATCTGATAGAATTCTGAATTCCTCCTCTGTGTTATCTTGAATTTTTTTGACTTTTCTCAACACAGCTGTTTTGAATTCTCTCTCTCTGAAAGGCCACATATCTGTTTTTTTCCAGGATTTGTTCCTAGTACCTTGTTTAGTTGATTTGGTGATTTCAGGTTTTCCTGTATGGTCTTCATATGTGTAGATGTTTGTCTGTGCTGGCCATTGAAGAGTTAAATATTTATTATAGTCTCCTCAGTCTGGACTTGTTTGTACCCGTCCATCCTGGGGATGCTTTCCAAACATTTGAAAGGACTTGGGTGCAGTGATCTAAGCTATATCTGCTTTAGTAGGCACCACAAGCCCAGTAATACTGTGATTCTTCCAGACACATAAAGGTACCATCTTGACAATCTTGAAGAAGATTTGGAATAATTATCTGGATTACCAGGCAAAGACTCTTTTTCTGTTCTCTGTTATAAGCCACCTGGAAATGGGTGGCTGTGGACATCACTTTTAAGACTCTGTGGGAAAAGACCTAAAGCGAGAACAGTACTGGGTCTCAACGAAGGACCACTGTAACCACTACCTGACTACCACGTATGTTTGTTCAAGGACTTGGGACTCTACAGTCAGCAGACAGCAAAGTCAGATAGGCTGTGTCCTTCATTTCTAGGCAGTGAGTTCCCCCAGTCCTCAGATGTGTCCAGAGGTGCTGTCCGGGATCTAGAGACTGGAGTGAAAATCCTTTGAAGTCTACCTGGTGTTGTACTGTACTATGGCTGAGCTGTAACTCGAAATACAAGATGCAGCCCTTCCCTCCCCTTTACAAAGGCTGAGGTTCGTCACCCCATGACTACCCTCCACCACAGGCCCACGGGGAGTCCTGACAGACTAGCACTAATGTTTCCTAAAGGCCCAGGGTCTCTTAAGTCAGCTTGTGGTGAATGCCGCCTTTGCCTGGGACTCACTCTTCAGGGTTGTAGGCGCTCCTCTGGCCCGGGGTGGGTTCAGAAATGCCCTCCAAGAGCCAAGTTCTTGAACTGGGGACTCCAGGAGTCTGCTTGGTGGTGTATTCCACTGCGGCCGAGCTAGTACCTGAATCCGGCAAGTCTCTGAGTCTCACCCAAGGCTAATGACATAGTGCCTAGGTGACACTGCTAGTTACTCAGAGCCCAAGGGCTCCTCAGTTAGCAGATGATGAATCCTGCCAGTACTAGGCCATTTCTTTCAAGGCAATGGGCTCCCTTCTGGCCCAGAATGTGTCTACAAATCTCACCCAGGAGCTAGGGCCTGGAAAGGGGGCCTCATGATTCTGGCTGGAGCCACATTCTGCTGTGGCTGAGCCGGTATTCAAGATGCAAGATAAAGTCTTCCCCACTCTTCCCTTTCCTTGCCTCAAGTGGAGGGAAGGGATATCTTTTGGAGCCATAAGCTATGCAGACTGGGTTCAGAGGAGGGATGATGCCAACACTCTCTTAGCTTTCCTGGCTAGTGCCTCAGCAGATCGCTCTAGCCCCTAGTCTGCTGTCTCTGGTCCCTGTTCAGCACTAGGACTTGTTTAAGATTTGCAGTCCTAGTGTCCTAGACCACCTTTCGAGTTTATTTGGAGCCTCGTTGCACTTTAGCCCATGGTGGTGAAGCTTGTGAGATACCAATTTCTCACCACTCACATTGTCAATTCCCCGCTGCCTCGGGCTGAGTTCAATGCTCCCTCCATGGGTGACCACAAGCTGAGTTGGGTCTGGTTTTGTTTTTTATTATAATAAGGCAACTCTGCGTTCAATGCATCATCATTGTTGGACTCTCCCTCTTCCCAGTGCACAAAAATGCTCTCCACATCACACCGCCACTTCTAGGGGATGCGGAATGGCATTTTTAACTTAAGACCCTCTTCAGTGCCACTTTCAGCAACATGAATTAAAAACAACATTCTGTGAGTGCTCACCTGACTTTTTGGCTGTTATGAAGGTGTTTTCTGTGTGTAGGTAGTTGTTAAATTGGTGTCCTTGTGGTGGGGTGGTAGGGGCGATGGTCAGTGTAGCCTTCTATTTTGCCTTCTTGCTCTGCCACGTGTCCTAGAATGTTTTCCTATATGATGTACGACAAGAATTCAGTTTTTATTTTCTTCCTGTAGTTTTTTAGTGAGGTTATTATTATTTAATAAATAGGTCCTTCTTTTCCCAATGTTCTACTTAAGATGTTTTTGCCATTATCAGGAGATTAGATTAGCGTGGCTTCATTTATATATGTGTGTGTGTGTGTGTGTGTGTGTGTGTGTATAAAAAATAATGTATAAACAATGTATATTAGTTTTTATTTGTATTTTATATAGAACTTTTCTATTAAATTTGTATATTAAAGGGGGGCATTGATATTTTTACATTTTGATTATTTTCATTCAAGAACATGTTATAACTGATTTATTCAAATATTATGTTGTGTTTCTTAAACTCATTTTTCATATAGTTTAGACATTTGTCATATTAATTTTTCTGCATTGTAACTTTTGGTTGCTATTTCAAAGAGAATATATTTGCTTGCCATTTTTTAAGTTTTTGTTTCCTAGAGTAATAAAAAATTGATCTTTGTAATATTTTGGAGCCAGATACTTTCTCATATTATCAAATTAATTTTCAGGTTTTCATATTCAAGATATTTGCTTTTATGTTTTCTGATATTCAATGTATATTAGTTTCTATTTGTATTTTATATGGAAATTTTCTTAGTATGAGTTTTGAGTTTTATCAAATGACTTTTTATCATCTACTGAGTATCACAAAAATATTCTCCTTTTAAAATGAAAAAAAAAAAAAGCCAACAGCTGGGCAACACTGCCTTAGAAGATTTGAAAAATATAATTACGTATCGAACATCTAAATTATGGAAAATTATTCCAACTAAATGGAAAGCAATCCATGAGGCTGTGGAAGACCCATACAGCTGTGGGTTATGGTGGAGGTCTGGGGAAGAAACAACAGTAACAAAACAAGTGCAGAGTCAATATTTCAACTTCGCAAGCAATAATGTCAAATATATAAAGTGCAAATTAGTTATTTCAGTTGTGACTAAATTTAAGGTCTTTACATCCAATTATTTCTGGTTATAAAATGAATAGAAGGAGCAAGAAAAGAGAAAGATGATTTGAACCCAAATTTTAAGACAACAAGATTTAAAACACAAAGTTAAACACAATATAGAAGATTGTGATATTTGGGAATTCTCTGTGTGTGTGTGCGTGTTTTTTAGAGAGAGAGTGTGTGTGTGCGTGAGAGAGAGAAAGAGAGATTATATCTATACCTCTGTCTGAAAAACTCATTGAAAATGAAGAAAAAAGCTAAGAGAGTGAAATTGACCTCCAAGTGATGTTCAGAGTCAAGGTTGTTTTTCTCGTATTAGAAAGCCGTTTACTTCATGCTGCTTTTGAGAAGGTGTCTTTTGAAACACTCAGTGATACAGTCCTGAGTGGCAACAGCAGGAGGTAAAATGGGTTTTCTATCTTCGGTTTGGCAGACAGTGCTATTGAAACTACGTGAAACTATAGGGTCAAAGATCATATGATCTTAAAGGCCATGTGGTGTGTTTTGTTGTTGTTATTGTTATTTTTTCAAGGCTGGAAGAATGTAAGTTTTTCAGTTTGGTATTTGGATCCAAAACTTTGGAAGGAGATACTTTTGTATGGAAAAATAAATAAATAAAACAATGTATTTAGCCTTGATATAAACGTTAAGATGACACAATGGTAAGTTTTACTTTTAAACAAAAAGTGAAAAAGTAGAATTATTATATAATAAATTACTGGTGGAATGCATTAATGAAATATAAAAAGTTAGAGTTAGGTAAAATTTTAAATTTCCGGGTAAGTATAAAATTTGTGTATATTTGGTTTAAGATTAAAAGAGTGTTGTATATTTAGTTATTTCAAATAAAATTTAGTTCAGTTAGAAAGTACCTTCCAATATAATTTTTTATTAAATTTTTTAAGACGTTCACTATCTTAGAAATGGTACTAATATGGCACTGCCACATTGCAATCTCTCACCTTTTAAAATTCACTCATTCATTCATATTGATGGAGTTCCTAGTTGTGCCAGGCACCATTCATATTCTTGGGCTCCATCAAGGAACCAAATAAAAATCTTTGCCCTTATGAAGCTTATATTGTGATTGAGGAGACATACAGTAAACATAACAGAAAAGTAACATTATGCATTTTATAAAATGTTGCAAAATGATAGGTGTTATTAAAAATATAAGAAAAATGGGCTGAGGGAGTAATGCAATGTTAGGGTGAATGAAATGGTGATATTAGAGCAAGACTTGTTAAGGTGAGGAAATTAACAGCTGATTGTCAGGGAGGAGAGTGGTGAAAGCAGAACTAGAGTAATTGCAAAGGCCCTAAGAGGGAGCATACTTGACAGTTACTAGGAATTTTAAGAAAACCATCTCAGCTAGAAGAGAGTGAACTGTTGAGAGAAGAGTAGGAAACGCAATCCAAAGTAAAGGAAAGGAAGGATTAGAACCTTGTAGTGGCTTTTATTCTGACCGTATTATGGATTCAGTGAGAGTTGTATGCAGAGGATGCAGAGGAGTGTCCTAATCTAATCTGATTTACATTTTTTTAAGGATCACTATAGCTATCATTTTCTGGATAAAACATGTCGGGGGGCCTGGGCTATGAAAAGCGTTTGCATTAATGGATGCATTTTGAATGTGAAATTTCCAAGTTTTTTTTTTTTTTCTGATAGGATGCAAGGTTTGTTAAAGAGAGTAAGGTTAACTGCAAAGTTTTGGACTGAATAAGTGAAGGAATAAGTTTGCCAACAGCTGAGAACCATTGTAGGTGGCTCAGGTCTGGAGGAGAAAAATAACAAATTTGGTTTTATACAAGTTGAGCTAGCATTTATTACAGTTTTAAGTGGAGATGTTTGTATTAATATACAATGTGTTACATGTGTATGTAATATATATTTAAAATATTAGACTTATATAACATGTAGTATATAATAAAATACTGTATATAATATATATTCTTATAAAAATTCTGAAGTAGAGGTATATAATTTGAACTTGAATGCAAAACGAAGTGCAAATAAATAATTAGTAGCTAGTATCAAGAATGGTGGGATAGGAGTTCAATATAAATTTTATAAACTATTCTGTTAACAATTCGCTATATAGCCTTGATTGTAGCATTCAATGTCCCCAGTCCTCAATTGCCAATAATCCTGAACCTCAATTATCACTTGTAAGGCTGCTATGATAATGTTTTCTCTGTTTTAATTCCAAAAATGAGCTCATTGAAAATACCAAGACTGTTATTGGCAAATAATTCTACACAAAGATAATAAAAAATATAATAAAATGAATTAAATATTTAATTTATTGTAATTAAAACACTCAGATGTTAGTGGAATTTTTATTTGTTTAAGTTTTGTTTTAGGAAAAGTATCACAATAAAATTTTCTTAACAATTAATGAATACTTTTCTGGTGGATGATATAGATATGATGCATACAAATGTAAACCTGGAAGAGTCAAGGAAGTTTCCTATATGATTTGTCTTCATGCTCATCCATAGTAGAATCAGCTTATGTTCTGTGATGCATTAGGAATATCATGGATCATAGCAATCCATATTGCAATTACCCAGTAGCCCATAAATTTATTGAGGATAGTGACTCAGTTATCTTCATCTGAATAATTTGCTAACTGTCATTGACTCACGGTATTTATGGATAAGTTAATAAATGTTTGCTGAATAAAATAATAGAGGCATGGTTCCTTTTTCCTCTGGGTTTACATTTGAAATATGAGAGCATTTAAAAATAAAAATAAAGATCCAATAAAAAATATAAATATTTTGCTTTTAGTAACGGGTGTCCATAAATGAGTCTTTCTGTTAATCCTGTAGAAAGCATGAAACACTGCTTTCATTACTTCTATTTAAGGTACAGAAATTTTAAGTGATGTAATGAGATATAAAACAGAAATAAGAGGTATAAATGTTTAAAACATTTAGACAGATTATCACATTCTGAAGTAAATATGCATAGCTAGAAATAAAGAATATAAAATGTGAAACTGTCAAAATTCAAGTGTTTACTAAAGAAGCTATTTATAAGTCAAACTATGAACATTGAAAGCTTTGCCTTTTACCAGTAATAATTCATTTGGAGTTGTTTTTATAAGTCTTTGTCTTGGGAAACAAATGATTTCACTTAACTAATTGTAATATACGTAGTATAATGTACAAATACAGGGTCAGAGAAAATGTGAAAGTGAAGTCAAGAAATCAAAGAAAGCAAAGTTGCATACATACAAATCATTAGATGCTACATAGTTACTGTAGTTGAGTTGCAGAGTGACTGTATGTTTTCCTGGTGGACAAAGTGAAAATGAAAATACGACTAGTTGAAGATTTCTCCTGTGCATGTGAAAAAGCAAACGCTGCAAAAAAAAATAACTGTCACCAAATTAGCATACAATAACTTCCAAAAAAAGAGCAAAAATTTTCTTAGCACCGAGAAAGCAAGACAAATCACTCCAGTAGCACATAAAGGGAAAGTTTATATGGGTTCATGTCTCCTAGCCACTCTTAGTTAAAACAAATTAAATGCCAGAAACTAAATCAATAAAAACAAACATTGAGAAGGCCACATATTGACCCAGTAATTATGAGACTTTCTTAGAGTTGCATTCAATGCAATAAGAAAACTTATTGAAGTAAAAAAAATCTTTTAAATTTTTAAAATAAATTTTCTTCAAAAGTGATCATCATTGGGGATCATTTGAAATGATATAAATTAGGTTATTTTTAGGATAAATATTAAACTACACAAATACCTCATCTACAAAACCATTAAAATTTTCTAGTAATTTTTTCATTCAACAAATATTTATTGCTCTCTGATACGGTTTGGCTGTGTCCCCTCCCAAATCTCATCTTGATTGCAATTCCCATAATCCCCATGTGTCATGGGAGGGACCAAAGGGGAGGTGATTTAATAATGGGGACAGTTACTCCCATGCTGCTGTTCTCATGACAGTGAGTGAGTTCTCATGAGATCTGATGGTTCTCTAAGGGGCTTTTCACCCCTTTGCTTAGCACTTCTCCTTCCTGCCATTCACGTAAAGAAGGATGTGTTTGCTTCCCCTTCTGCCATGATTGTAAGTTTCCTGAGGCCTCCCCAGCCATGTGGAACTGTGAATCGATTAAATCTCTTTCCTTTATGAATTACCCAGTCTCAGGCAGTTCTTTAGAGCAGAATGGGAATGGACCTATACACCCTTATTGTGTATTATATTTTCCTGGGCATTGACAATCAACTGAAGGAGAGGGAGACAATCTTGCATTACAGAATTTACCATTTTTCTTGGTGTTGAGAAGTGGGGGCATGGAAAAGTGAAAAGGAAATTAGTATAACAGATATTAATTGCTATGATGATAGAAATAAAGTGTGCTTACAGAGGAATTAGGCACTGCCATTTAATGGAATGGAATTAATAACCCAATGTATTAGTTTCCTATTGTAGCTGTAACAAATTATCACAAACTTAGTGGCTTAAAAAAACACAAACTGATTCTTTTACAGCTCTGAGTTCAAAAGTCTAAAATGGTTTGGTAAGGCTGTGTTCTCCCTGAAGGCTCCAGGGAAAAATCCGTTTCCTTGCCTTTGCTAGCTTCTAGAGACTGCTTATATTCCTTGACTCATGACGCTTTCCTCATTTTCAAAGCCAGCAGCAGAGCAGCTTCAAATTTCTGTCTCTCTTTCTCTATCCTTTCATAGTCACATCTTTCTGTAACTGACTCTCCTGTCTCTTTCTTGTTAGGACACATGAGATTACATTGGAGTGACCTAGATAACCCAAAATAATCTCTTCGTCTCAAGATTTTTATATTAATCACATCAACAAAGTTCCTTTTGCCATGTAAGGCAACATACACAAAGGTTCTGGGGATTAGAACATGAATATATTTTGGGGTCATTATTCTGCCTACTACACCCAGGGAAGACTCTCTCTCTCTCCTCTCTCTCTCTCTCTATATATATATATAGGTAAAGGAAACACATACACACATTAAATGTCAAACAATGAAGACAAAATATTATTAGAAAGACAATATATTACTTGATAAATGATTTTTGGATAGTTGATTACATATTTGAAGAGAAATCATCTATTTAGATGCTTATCTTCCAAATTAATACCAGAGTAATAATTCCACATGAGAATCTTCTATCTCCACAGGGTTTCATTGACCATAAACAATAATGGGAATGGCTTCCCCTAGAGTTTCATAATGTCACTTTAAACAAATGACCACAGAAGCACTTTTATACAGCAGCTGTAAAAAATCATAGAATTCTTCAGGGAATGCATTTGTAAAGATATCATGAACTTTCAATTATGCATGTGTTATTGGTAATTGTAATTTTGTCTTGTTTTTAAATATAGAGGATGCTTAATTGTATAAGAAACCTTTACATGAAATGATAGGCATTTAATGTCTCATTTAGTGGAGTTTGGTAACAATCTATAATTTCCTACGTAGTACCTTAAGTAAAATATTTTACATATATGTAATGGAATATTTTGCAGTTATTACTATAACTTTACAATATGTTTGCAGAGAACACTTAAGCGATATAATCAGCATAGAAATTTCATATATTGGAGACTTTGTTTAATCAGTTGATCGTCCATACATATTTATCTTTTCTCTACCTGTACCCCACCAAATTACAAAGAAAATATATGAATTTGATGCTACAATGCAAATATTTGAATTAATAAATGTCTTAAAATTTCAATAAATGGAAGACAGAAAGGAAGAGGAAGCTTCATTAATAACTCAGAAAAGTAGAGAGGAATGAAGCTCAAGGGTCGTATTTCAGACTGTTTCTTATATCTTTGCATGGTTTTATTAATTCAAAGTATCCAGATGAAGCTATCTGTGATGGTTAATATTTAATGTCAACTTGATTCAATTGAAGGATGAAAAGTACTGTTTCTGAGTGTATATGGGTGTCTATGGGGTTGCCAGAGGAGATTAACGTTTGACTCAGTGGACTGGGAGAGGAAGACCCACCCTCAATGTGGTTTGGCACCCTCCAATCCGCTGCCAGCACAGCTAGAAAAAACAGGCCAAAGAAGGTGGAAGAAGCTGATTTGCTAAGGGCCTTCATTTTTCTCCCTTGCTGGATGCCTCCTGCTCTGAACATTAGACTTCAGGTTTTTAGCTTTTGAACTACTGGGCTTACACCAATGGTTTGCCAGAGACTTTTGGGCCTTCGGCCATAGACTTAAGTGCTGTACTGTCAGCTTCCCTACTTTTGAGGTTTTGGGACTCAGGCTGAGCCTCTATTCAGGCTTCTCTGCTCCTCAGCTTGCAGATGGCCCATTGTGGGACTTCACCTTGTGATCATGGGAGGCAATTCTCCTTAATAAACTCCGTTTCATATATGCATATATCCTATTAGCTCTGTCTCTCCAGAGAACCCTAATACACTTTCATTTTTTCAAATTTAGGACACAACATTTAGAAATAGTTGGAAAGAAAGAGGGAGGTCTTTTATCTGACGTCCTGAGTTTTGTAGTAGGAGGTGTGTTCCTGCTCCGCTTACACCAATCTTGAGTAGCCCCATAATAACAAAACTACACTCTTCATGTCAAGGTTTTATATTCTCTCCCTTAGTTACCATCATTTGTTTTCCCTGAATTCCACCTTGACTTGCCATAATCCACCACTTCTTTTAAGTTCTAACTTAAAGAATTTCTTTGATATAAATGTTTTTCTCTCTCCCAATTGTTAGAATTAACTGATTATTTTTATCCCATGACTCTTTGTAGTTCCTTTATAATATACTATCAGACTGTTTATTTTAATCTCGTGTGTATATCTCTAGTTTCCATTCTTCTGGATGTCAAGGATACAACTTTGTTCATCCTCAATGTATCATGTTAATGCTTGTTAAATTCAATCTAAAACGAATCTATCGACAAATCTACAAAACACAATAGTGTAGATAAATGAATTAATTGGATTCTATTTCCATACTTCATTTGAATTCGCAAATTATATTTCCTATTATTTGATTTTTTTCACAAAACATAATTCATTTATTTCACAGGATCCTTGGGGTGTTGCTTCACCAGCTGGAAACTTCTATGGCTAATGGTGCCTTTGCCCGAGTTTTTACTCTGGCATACTGGACTTGTTCCACTCACTAGGTATGGCTGGCTGCCCTTGGCTCACACTACCAGCCCAAATCTCATGCCTGCCAAGAGTGAGTCATGCACAGAGTGGCGAGGGGTGCTTGAGAGAGCAAGCATTGGGCCAAGCCACTGCTCACAGCCAGGCATGCCAGCTGCAGTAGAGCAGGCAGCTCCAGCCACTGGAATGGGCACTGGCCCCCCTGCAAGGTTGTGACTTGACCAGGCGTACCACAGGCAGCTTCCACAGCTGGCAACAGGGAACACAGTGGCACCTGGAAACTTTGAGATGCCAAGGAACTGCAGAGCCCCAGAGAGGGTGTCACAGATCTGTTTCAGGGAGCTCCTAGATCTAGGCTCCCCAAAAAGTCACAGATCTTCTTTCCTCTCCTTGTCACCTGTAATGTGGTGAACAACAGGGACATGCTTCAGCCCTGTTTTTCTTACAGCTCTTTTAGCCCAGCCCTACCATTCAGCAGGTTCTGATTTCTTGTCCTGTATCCAGGAAGAATGAGGTATGTGGACAAATGGAGTGTGAGCAAGGTGAAGAGGAGGTGTATTGAGCAGTAGAACGGCTCAAAGGAGACCTGCAATGGGTGGCTCCTCTCCGCAGGCAGGCCATCCCATTGAGTGTTCGGCTCTCAGCAAAGACGACACCCTGAGTATGTAGCTTCTCTCTGCAGCTGGTAGTCCCAAGATCTGCTCAGCTCTCAGCTGAGAGGAGACTCTAGAGTGGGTAGCTCCTCTCGGCAGCTGACCAACCTCTGCAGTGCTCCAGTCTGGATAAGTCTGGGAATTTTTAAGGGTTTCAGGGGGGAGGCAGTGCATGCTGATTGGTCCATGGGTGGCCATGGGTGGGGTCCAGAAAAAGCACCATTAGTTCTCACTCCAGTCCATGGGACTGGTAGCCTAACCCCCAGGCTTCAGGCCTTCCCCAAGCTTGAAGGTGGGCTTTACCAAGGGCCTGCCCTTTCCCCCGCAAGCCTGTCTGCCTCCTGCTGTTGTTGATGGTGCTCAGGCTGTTTATGCTGAGGGGGTATCTGCAGGCCTGCCCTGAGCTGCTTTCAGCACCCCATCGGTCTTCCTCCCTTGCTTGTGATGCCCAAAGTTCAGAGGGGACCAAGGCTGCAGGGGGCTGGTGCATCAGTGCTGCCTCGAGTGTGTGCACACCTGGCCACATTGTGACAGCACCTAGGCTCAGCCTCAACTTTGCTCCCAGATCAGAGTAGATGCCAGGAACTGGGAGAGGCCATGCAGTGGGAGCAGGCACTTCTGAGCCTGTGGGGGATTGTGTGGGTGGGGAGCTTTCCAGGCCACTGAGAATGTAGAAATGCCTAGGTCCATAGCTGCAGCTTGTGCTGCTGCAGCTGCACCCAGGAAGATGGGGCCCCTGCCTGCTCCTGGCCCCCAGGAGCACAGGGAGGCCAAAGTCTTCAGCTGCAGATGAGCAGCTACAGTTTTGCCCTGGAAGTTAAAGGCTCCTACCCTGCCAGCTTGGAAGTGTGTGGGACTTCTGCCTGCTCCTGGCTCCTACTGCCGCAGGCATCTTCCCAGGGGCCGCTCCAGAGGGGTCATCGCTGCCATCATTTATACAACAAAAGTGTATACAACAAAAGTGCCAAATAAACAAGATTCAGAACCTATTCTCTAGGAATGAGGTCTCAGGGGTGAGACAAATATAGAAATCTAACGTCAAATAAGTAGCTAATATAAACTGTTGCAGAAACATGTACCAAGAAATTTAGACTCACAAAAATACTCCGCCTAAAGATGTCATGACAGGAAAACTAACATTTAGTTGATGCTAGAAAAATTGAATGAATACCATCAGATTAGGCAAGAAATTACAGCACAACCAGAGAGATCAGCATGTGCAAAATCACACATAGATGAAAGAGGCTTCTTTGTAAAGGCATTAACTGAAGAACCTTTATTAGTGTCTTGGAGACCTGTAATAGTTACAAAAATGATATTTTGGAAATACTCTGGCTGCTGCATTTGACTTTCCTGCAGTGATTTAATATCTCTATTGTTCACTGATTGAAGGTTTATTCTGCTTTTTTTCATACTTTCTTTCTCTTTGTTGCAACTCTAATAGCCACATTCAAACTCACATAGGTGACGGCAATAATAACAAAAATGACTCTGAGTTTATGAATATCTGACAAATCCGTTTGCAAAAGTTCACTCTTATAATTCAGTGGACGGGAGGTTGAGAAAAAAAAACAACGAAAAGACCATTCCTAAAAATGCTTATTCAATTAAAGCCTCAGAGAGAAAGGAGAAAACACATGATGTACCCTTCAGCAAATACTGCTTTCAGAAAAAGAGCTGATCTTACTGTCCTGAAAATGTAAGTAAAATGTCTTTGTTTATATAATGGAGAAAGACTTGTCTAAGTCTTTTCTCTGCAATCCAACATCATGGTTAATTCAGTATAATAATTATTTTACTAATATTTATTATATAATTATCCACTGAATTTTTACAATAGTTTACTCAAGTGATTGTTGCCTGGAATTATTTTTCATTTATTGTCAGTTCCTTCAACTGTATTATTTTATTTGGTCAGCAAACTTGCTACAATGTTTCTCATATTAAAAGACTCATAGAAACAACTGCCCTTGACTTGCCTATCAGCTCCCAACATCATGCCCCTTCCCTTGTCCCTTTCACATGTGCATGAAAATATTTCAATATTAATTCCCCAGTATTATCAATAACACATGACTCTATACTAGTTTTAAAATAAAGCACAGAAACATCTAAGGAAAGATGTTCTTACCCTCAATTCTGTTGACACTTTAATTACATAGAGGGGCAGGAATAGGTGATCAAGATAGACAATGGCGAAGGGCCCCCCCCCCACACACACACACATAAGAGTAGCAAGAACTAAAGGCTACCTGGAAACACTGGATGTCTGGACTAATCTGTATGCCAGTAAATAGCTATAATAGCTACCATAAATGACTAACGAAAATTAAATATTGCATCTTTTACTGTATGTATGACAGTCATAGGCCCTAACTGTTCAAGGTTTTTATTGCTTCAACTATTATAATACATGGTCTTAGTTTACCAACACTTATTAAATAAGGTATTTTTATTTTTTGCCTCAAAAATTTTTGTCATTGTACATGCAGCCAATGGCAGAAATATAATATTTCCTTACTTAGAAAAATATTTTTAAAATTATTATCAATGGTGAAAAGTTAAAATATTTTCCTTAGGAAAAAGACAAGGATATTCACTCTAGGGACTTCTATTTAGCATAGTTTGGGAAGTCCTAGACAGAATAGTTCAGGAAGAACACTAAATAAAAGGCTTCAAATTAGGAAGGAAAAAGTAAATTGTTGTGGTTTGTAGATGACATGATCTTATATACAGAAAATCCAGAAGACTCCACCAAACAACTGTTATATAAACAAATTCAATAAAGTTGCAGGATACAATATCAGCATAACAAAAATCAGTAGCACTTATATAAACTAACAACAAACTATCCGAAAAACATATAGAGAAAACTATGTCATTTAAATAGCTACAAAAATAAAACTAAAATCCCTAGGATTAAATTTGAACAAGGAAGTAAAGTATCTGTACACTGAAACTATACATCATTGATGAAAAATTGAAATAGACACAAATATATTGAAAGACAGTATATGTTTATGGAAAAGAATATTGTTAAAATATCCATACTATCTAAAGTGATATATAGATTTAATGCAATCCCTATCAAAATATTAATGACATTTTTCACAGAAATAAAGAAAATTCTAAAATGTGTAAGAAAACTCAAAAGAACTGGAGGCCCAGAACAGCCAAAGCACTCTTGAGTAAAAAGAGTGAAGCCGGATACATCAATATGTACTACAAAATCTGTTACAAAACTATAGTTGTCAGAACAGCATGGTACTGAGGTAAAAACCTACGTGTATATATATATATATATATATATATATATATATATATATACACACACACACACAGAGAGACAGAGAGAGAGAGAGAGAGAAATGCAATAGACTGGAAAGCACAGAAATAAATCTATGCATTTACAGTCAATTGATTTTCAACTGAGATGCCAAGAATACACAATGGGGAAAGAATAGTCTTTTCAATAAATGGTATTTAGAAAACTGGATATCCATATACATAAGAATGAAATTAAACCCTCATCTCACACTGTTTACAAAAGTCAATTCATTATGAATCCAATACTTATGTAAGACCTAAAACTGTAAAACTACTAGAAGACAACATAGAAGAAAGGCCCCAAACATTGGTCTTGGAAATGAGTTTTTGGAAATTACTCCAAAAACACAGAAAACAAAAGCAAAAATGAGATTGCATCAAACTAAAAAGTTATTGTACAGTTAGAAAATAATAAACCAAGTAAGAAAACATTCTCTGGAATCAGGGAAAATATTTGCAAACTGTACACATCTGATAAAAGCATACTATTGAAAATATAAAAGTAACTCAAACAATTTAATAGTAAGAAAACAAATAATAGCATTAAAGCATGAGCAAAATTTCTTAAAAATATATATACAAATACCCAACAGGTAAAATAAAAAAAAGAAAGAAAAAAAGCTCAATATCAAATTAAAGAGATCACCTTATACCTGTTATCATGGCTGTTATTTAAAAGGATGAAAGATAACAAGTGTTGGCTAGGATGTAGATAAGTGGGAACTCTTGTACACTCTTGGTGAGAAAGTAAATTTGTACAGCCATTATGGAAACTAGTATAGAGTTTTCTCAAAGAGTTAAAAATAGATCTACCATATGATCCAGAAATTCCACTACTGGCTATATATCCAAAGGAAATGAAGTTAGCATGTCAAAGAGATACATGCACTCCCATGTTCATTGCAGCATTATTTGTCACAGCCAAGACACAGAAATAACCTAAGTGTCCATCAACAGGTAAATGAGTAAAGAAAATGTGTTATATATACACGATGCGATAATAGTTTACCTTGTAAATGAAGTAAATCTTGTCATTTGTGACAACATGAATGAACCTAGAGGAAATTAAGTGAAATAAGCAAGGCACAGAAAGACAAATACCATGTTATCTCACTTATACATGGACTGTAAAAAAGTTGAACTCATAGTAACAGAAAATGTTATACAACTTATAATAAAATGCTGGTTACCAGAGGCTGGAGTTGGGGAATTGTGGAGAATTTGGTCAAAAAATACAAAATATCCATTAGGAGGAATAGGTTCTACTACAGAGTAAAAGATCTATTATATATCATGGTGACTATAGTCAATAACAATATACCTCACAGTGAAAATTTCTAAGAGTGGATTTTAAATGTTTTTGCCAGGAAAAAAATGATAAATAGTTGAGGTGATAGATATGTTAATTAATCTAATTTAATCATACTGCAATGTATGCATATATTCAATCATTCTGTTGTACACCATAAATATATATCATTTTTACTTGCCAGTTAAAAAAATTAAAAACTACTTCAAATATTACCCTAAATAAAACCATTACAAATTACTATAAACAATCTACTGACTGAAAATTTTTTAAAGTAAAACTTACATAAACATTTTTCCTATAATTAGTAAAAGTAAGATGTTCAGATGAAAGCATTCTAAGTGTTGTCGAAATATCTGTTGGATTAACAGAATCAAGTTTTCTTGGTGCTAATTTTTCATATTCCTTAGAATGTCAGTCTTTCATTATTTCTTCAACTGTACAAGTCATTTCTTCCAGTAGTGGGTATATAATTTTGTTGTGCGTACTTGTGTGTGTTCGAAAGAAAGAAAAACTTAATGCCTTTTTTTCTACTAAATCTCTACTTGCAGAAGATAATTTTTTACAGAATGATGCTAGTGTGACAATTGGGTAAAATAATCTAGTAAGAGTCTAATTCGTAAATTAAATTACCTGAAGGAAAAATTACCTTTGATAAATTGTAAGCCTATTTACATTTCATTATCTCCACATTAAAATATCCAGTTATAACGATTGTTACAAGAGATTTATAGTAAAATCTCTCAATCTGCTACTCATTTTTCTTGACTACTCAGTAGCTCAGAAGTGTCTAACACTAGAAGGCAAGCAGATTTTATAATTATGATCAAAGTTTCTTAAGAGAAGACTACAGAGAATTTTCTGAAATTCCTTCTGTTGCAATTTCTAAATATTTGACAAGAGCGTAGCCTTCATAACTGTGTAAACATTACGCCTGTCTTATATAGAATGATGTCAGATAATCTAACCCTTTCTTACTCCTTGTATTCTTCTACAAGGGCTGCCATAACAAGACACTATGGTCTGGGTGGCTTAAGTGGCAGAAATTAATTTTTTCACAGTTCTCAAGATTTGAAGTCCAAGGTCAAGACAAAAGCAGGACTGGTTTTGCTTGAGGACTCTCTTCTTGGTTTGCAGATGGTCAACTTCTTGCTCTGTCCTTACATGACCTTTCCTCTGTGCCTGTACAGAGACAGAGAAAGACAGGTCTCTGGTGTCTCTTCTTTTTCTTATAAGGACATCAGTCTTATTCCATTAGGGGCTCACTCTTATGACCTCAATTAACTTTATTACCTCCTTGAAAGCCCTACCTCCATACTGAGTCACGTTGAGTGCCAAGGCTTCAACTTATGAATTTTAGGTTGCACGGTTCAGTCCATAACCCTCTCCCTTCAGGAGAATTTGTTGTTCTCACCCAGTATTTAATTCCATGTCTTCAGAGCTGGTTACTCTGAGAGTTGTGATAAATTTACCCTAATACAATGATGATCAGACAGCTTTATTTCTTCGTTAGGTGTTTGAATACCTTGTTAAAATACCAATTATTTTTTCTGTGAGCTCAGGTTGTAGACTTCGGTGGGAAGTATTCTCCTCCACTAATGCTTAAAAAAATCATTTCGCACAATATGATTAACAAATTTTACTAGTAAATTGATTATTATGCCATTATTCAATAACTTTTCTATCTTAGGGATCAAATACAGGAAAATAGATATTTCTTATTTATAAGTGAATGTTCAAACAAGATAAACATATGACTTTGTATGTTAGTTGCAGCATATGTTTTATTGAAAATGGAAAAAAAATTCACTTTAAATACATAGCCTATATCCTTGATGTTTCTTTACTAAAGCCTTTAAGCAATTATCTATACTTTAATGCTTTCAAAAAACAAAATACGTATCTGCCAGGGACTAATTTCACAACAAATACACATGAATAAAAACCCATTAAAATTTTAGAATATATTTCAAGTACCTATAGCTTTTGTTAAAATTGTGTTAAAATATGTATTAATTAATTTCACAAATATGTACCTGGTGTCCGCTGATGCCAGCAAGTTCTCAGGTCATAGCAGTAAATAAAACAAATGATTGCCTTTGGTAAGCTTATGTTGTAGCAGGAGGAGATAGATAATTAACATTTACACAATAAATAAACCTCATGGTAAGTCAAATTGTGAAGAGTACTGTGGAAATGAGCAAAAATAAATAGGGTGGGAAAATAAAAAATTTGGCATCAGATGAGGTTGAACCAATAAATACAGATATAAGAGTAAGTCTCATTGAGGAGAGATATTTGAGGAAATCTAGAAGTGGATGAAAGAATCAGACAATCTTCTGCTAGAGGGAAGAGTCAATGAAAAGACATGAAATGTTTGAGAAAAATAAACTGGTTTGCCAAAATAGGGTGAACAAATGGGTTATTCCATGAAGATAAAGTCAGAAAGAAAATGTTATCAATATTTTTTAACATTTTATTGATCAATTTCATCAAGTGAACAATGATATTGATTTTAAATTAAATCTAATTTTTGCATTTTGTTATACTAAACTACACAGGGTAGATATCAAACAGACTAATGTATATCTGGAAAGAAAACCTAGATACATACACAAAAATATTTTAATAAACCCACTTATAATTGTTGAAATATTGAACTTTTTAATTTTTTCCACATTTTATCTGTTTGTTCTTATGTATTTCATTTTCCGTCAAATGTTCTTTCTTTTACTTGGAATCTTCTGAAATCTGAAATTGATAGTACAGTAGACAGGCGATTTACTGAGAGCAATACCATTGGGCCTTGGGCTATACTCTCCCTAGCTGGCCATATTTTGACTTACATCACATAATTTTGAAACTGGATGTTTTGAGAGCCCCCAGCTACATTGGGGTTTTAGTTTCAGAATGGCTAGTCACCCTCCCCAAATGTGAAATAAAGGGGAGCTGGACGTGTATATTCACAGTGTACCTCTCACAGGATACTTCCTTTACGTGGAAGATGACCTAATGTCTAATTGTCCAACCCACAACCAGGGGGTTCTGCACACAGAAAACTTGTTTGTACTGGCAGGTGCCCCTATGGCTTTTGTTTGACCTGTGTCCAGTTTTTGCCTACCTGATCATTACTCTGGCACAGAAGCCCAACCTTGTGTTCCCCACTGGTGTCCCAGGAAACTAGTTTGGGGCAGCTCCTTGTTCTTCATATGGAAGGTACAAATTTAAGACACCATCACTATAGGAAAAAAGTTAAAAGATTTTTACTTACAAATTCCAGGCCTAATGATTTGGAAGGGCAGTCCTCCATCCCTGAATCGCTAGACAAAGGAATGAAGGGGTCAAGTAGAGAGAGGAAAAGCATGCAGCAACTCACAGTTAAGGGAGTAGTGAATAGGTCACATGAAGTTTGCAGGCAAATGTCTGTCTAGTTTCTTTAAAGGAAAATGCTGGAAAGCTGGGACCGCAGCCCGCCAGGTGAAAGAGATGCCACTAAGTTCTTATCTCTGGCCATTTGGATGT
Source organism: Nomascus leucogenys (assembly GCF_006542625.1). Lineage (NCBI taxonomy): Eukaryota > Metazoa > Chordata > Mammalia > Primates > Hylobatidae > Nomascus > Nomascus leucogenys. The sequence continues at coordinate 100,412,286 of NC_044381.1, forward strand.
GGTGTAGAAATGGAAAGTGTGTCAAAGGTGACTGAGACCAGCTTCTGGTATAAGAATGGTAAATTTGTATTCAAAATAAATGCCAAGGCAACAGGAAATTATACAAATTCACTGCACTGGAAATGCCAAAGTTAGTTTTCTGTTATATCTCATTTGGCTGAGCATTTTTCCTTTTTTGTGTTTTGTATGGACCTCAGGTGTAAAAAATTGAATTAATTACCCTTCTTTTCATGACACATTATTATGGTGGCATATTAACTTCATGGTACTGGGTAAGGTTCCACTGATTTTTTAAAAAATTATTTTTTGTTACTTCTATTTGTTTCTGGTATTACTTGTTCATGTCCTCACAATTATGTATTTTTCATTTACTATAAAGGGCTGTTATAAAGTAATAATTTAGTGGTATACCTATTCAAATTGAGTAACTAAAGGCTCTGATTTCCAAAGGTTCATATTTTTCCCTGAAATCTGTGGTGAATTAAGATCAGTTCAATAGTTTAATAAAAGGGAGATGAAATGTAATGCAAACTTATTTTGCCCTCTGTCAAAATAAATGGTTAAATAAACAAAATGATTAGGTCAACTTCCTCTAGTGCTATGCCAGGCAGGTATTTAAACTGTACTTTTACAGACAAAATGACACTAGAATTTGGGTGATTACCAGTGGATTTCACTGATGTTTGAGTACAAAAGTATCCAGTTACTATCCATTCTCTTTACATCAATGCTGTATTGTCTGCTTTGAATTACCCAGATGACTGGTTAAACAATTGCTTGTATCATTTAAGTTTAATTTAATTTATTTAGACATTTCTGTTTTCTCTGTATATAAAAAAAAGAACAGAGGCAGATCCTTGCCTATTTGTGCATGGTTATAAAGTGAAAAATTCAAACTATGTATTCTTCCACTTAAAAATTAACATATTCTTCAGAATTAGTTTTGATGCAGACAGTAGAACAAATTGCATTCTTAAACAAGTATCAGAGATCATCTATGAGGCTCGCTTTTTGTATTTATAAATTCTATGTAACAAATCTGCACATGTATCCTTGAGCCTAAAATAAAAGTTGCAAAGAAAAATAAAAAAGAAAACAATGAAGAAGTAATAACAACTAAGAAGACGTAACATTATAAAAAATGTTAACTATCTCTCTCTTCTTCGTCTTTCAGACAGCGTGCCCATGTGTCTCTACCCAGCAGTGTTGAAGAGTGACATGTTCACAGAGCAGCAGGAACCTCATCATTGTTCTTTTCAAAGTATCCTTAAGCTCCCTATTCCTCATGCTCCAGATCAAGGGGCCTAGCACAGGGATAATACATGTGTAAACCGTAGACACTACCTGACCCCTCTCAAGAGAGCTGCTAGAAGTGAAGCACAAGTAGACAAGGCTTGTGCTTGTTAAATTCTATACCAAAGTTAATTTTTGCATATGGTGACGGGGTAGGAGTCCATTTCCATTCTTCAGCACATGAATAGCCATCTGTCACACCGTTTATTGAACAGGGAGTTATTTTCCCATTGCTTATTTTTATCAAATTTGTGGAAGACTAGATGTCTGTAGGTGCATGGCTTTATTTTTGGATTCTCTATTCTAGTGCTCTATTTTTCTGTTTAGTACCACTACCATGCTGTCTGGTTACTGTAGCCTTGTTGTATAGTTTGATATTGGGTAATATTATACCTCTGGGTTTGTTCTTTTTTCTTAGGATTGCTTTGGCTATTTATCTTTTTGGCTCCATACGAATTTTAGAATAAGTTTTTTTTTTCTAATTGTGTACAAAATGACATTGGTAGTTTGATAGGACTAGCATTGAATTTGTAGATTGCTTTGAACAGTATGGCCATTTTAATGATACTTTTTCTTCCAATCCATAAGTATAAAATGTTTTCCATTTGCTTGTGTCATCTATGGAACACTCTTTCAGCAGTGTTTTGTAGTTGTTCTTGCAGAGATTTTCACCTTCTTGGTTAAGTGTATTCCTAGGTATTTCATTATTTTTGTGACTATTGTAAATCAAATTGCATTTTTTATTTGACTCTCAGCTTGAACATTATTTTTATATATAAATGATACTGATTCTTCTCTGTTTATTTTGTATCCTGAAACTTTACTAAAATTTATTAGATCACAAAACCATTTAGTAGAGTTTTTAGGGTTTACTAGGCATAGAATCATATCATCAGTGAAGAGAGATACTTTCACCTCTTCTTTTGTTACTTAGAAGCCTTTTATTTCTTCCTCTTGTCTGATTGCTCTGGCTGGGACTCTGAGTGCTATGTTGAACAGGACAGTTGATAGTGGCCACCCTTGTATTATTCCTGTTCTTAAGGGGAATGCTTCTAGCTTTGGCCTATTCAGTATGATGTGAGCTGTGAGTTTGCATAGATGGCTCTTTTCATTTTGAGGTGTGTTCTCTTGATACCCAGTTTGTTGAGGATTCTATTATCATGAAAGAATGTTGGGTTTTGTTGAATGCTTTTTCTGCATCTATTGAGATGGTCATATAGTTTGTAGTTTAGATTTGGTTTATTTGGTAGATCGCATTCATTGATTTGCATACGTTGAACCAACCTGTCATCCCAGAAATGAATTCTACTTGATCTTGGTGAATTAACTTTTTGATGTGCTTCTGGTTTTGGTTTGCTAGTATACTGTTGAGGATTTTTTAATCTATGTTCATCAGACATATTGTGCTGTGGTTTTCTTTTGTTATGTTGTCTCTTTAGCAGGTTTTGGTGGCAGAGTGATGCTATCATTATAGAATGAGTTAGGAAGGACTCCTTTCTCCTCAATTTTCTTTTGGAAAAGTTTCAGTAAAATTGGTACCAGCTCTTCTTTGTTTGTCTGATAGAATTTGGCTGTGAATCCACCTAGTCTCTTTGTTAGTGTGGTTTTGTTTTGGTTTTTTGTTTTGTAGGTTTTTTAAAAATCATGATTCAATTTCAGAATTCGATAATGACCTGGTCAGGCTTTCCATTTCTACCTGATTCAATCTTGGAAGGTGGTGTGTTTCCAAGAATTTATCCATTTCCTCTAGATTTTCTAGTTTGTTTGCATAGAGATATTCATAATCATCTCTGAGGATCTTTTGTATTTCTGTGGGATTTGTCGTAATGTTACTTTTGTGGTTTCTGATTATTCTTTACATCTTCTCTCCTTTTTTCTTCGTTAATCTAGCTAGTGGTCTATCAATCTTGCTGGTCTATCAAATAACCAACTTCTGGTTTTGTTGATGATTTGTTTTCATTTTGGGGTTGCAATTTTGTTCAGTTCAGCTCTGATTTTAGTTATATCTTTTCTTCTGCTAGCTTTGAGGTTAGTTTGTTCTTATTTTTCTAATTACTCTGGATGTAATATTAGATCAATAATTTGAGAATTAAAAAAAACTTGTTGAGGTAGGTGTTTAGCAGTGTAAAATTTCCTTCTAATATTGCTTTTGCTGCATCTCAGAGATCTTGGCATATTTTGTCTCTGTTTTCATTTATTTCAAATAATTTTCTATTTCTTTCTTAATTTTGTTGTTTACCCAGAAGTTATTCAGGAGCAAGTTGTTTAGTTTTTATGTGATTGCATTGTTTTGGGAGATCGTCTTGGCTTTGATTTCCATTTGTAGTCCACTGTGATGTGAGAGAGTAGTTGGTATGATTTCATTGTTTTTAATGTACTGATACTTGCTGTATGGCTGAGTATATGGTTGATCTTAGAGTATTTTCTGTGAGCAAATACGAACATTGCATATTCTGAGACTGGTAGATGGAGTATTCTGTAAGACGCCTACTAGGTAAAATTGGTCAAGTGTTTAAGTCCAGAATTTCCTTTTTTAAAAAAAATTTTCTGCTTCAAAAGTCTATATGAAGCTGTCCATGGGGTGGTGATGTATCTCACTATAATAGTGTGGCTGTCTGTTTCTTTTCATATGTCTAGAAATACTTGTTTTATGAATCTGAGTGCTCAAATGTTGGCTGCCTGTATATTTATGATTTAGGATAGTTAGGTTTCCCTGTTGAATTAAACCTGTTATCATTATGTATTGCCATTTTGTGTCCTTTTTTATTGTTGGTTTAACATCTGTTTTATCTGATATACAAATAGTGACCCTGGCTTTCTTCTCTTTTCTTTTTCTTTTCTTTTCTTTTTTTTTTTTTTTTTTTTTTTTTTTTTTTTTTTGAGTGTGTGTGTGATAGATCTTTCTCCAGTGATTTACTTTGAGCCTATGGATGTTACTACATGTGAGATGGGTCTATTTAAGACAGCAAATGATGTATTTTATACAGCTTGTCACTCTGCCTTTTTAAACAGGGTGTTTAGACCATTTATGTTCAAGATGAATATTAATGCGTGAGGTTTTGATCCTATTTTGCAGCTTTGAGCTGGTTGCTTTAAAGGGTCTATAGGCTATGTACTTACATATATTTTTGTGGTGGCAGGTATTGTTCTTTTGTTTCCATGTTTCAGACTCACTTAAATATCTCTTGTAAGGCTGGTCTACTGGTAATAAATTTTCTTCGTGCTTTCTTGTGTGGAAAAGATTTTATTTATTATTCACTTATGAATCTTAGTTTGGCAGAATATGAAATTCGTGGTTGGAATTTATTGCTTTGAGAATGCTGAAAATCTGCTCGCAATCTCTCTTGGCTTCGTAGGTTTCCACAAAAAAGTATGATGTTAGCCTGACAGGGTTTCCTTGTATGTGATCTTACTGTTTTCTCTAGCTGCCTTTAAGACCTTTTCTTTAGTGTTGCCCTTGAACAGTCTGGGAACTATATGCCCTTCCATGCTCCACAAACAGGCAGGTCTCCAGGCATTTGAAGAAGCTTCTCACCTAGATTAGAAAACTGAGTCTCCTGCCTTTCCTGTGCAAAGATCCGGGAGGAGTGAAGCCCTCCCTGTTCCATGGCCAGGCATTTCTCCAGGTATTCAGAGCACCTGCTCACTTGAATCAGCAGACTGAGCTGACCCACCCTACCTATGCAGAGACCATGGTGGACTGGTGTTCTTGTAAACCCACGCCCAGGCAGATTAGCAGGCATCTAGAGCACTCACTCTCTTATATTAGGGGTGTAGACAGCCCCACATCCTTGTGCAGAGAATTTGAGGCCAAGGAGGTTTCCAAGCTCCATGCCTAGGCACTTGTCTGGGTGCTTGATGGCCACACACTGAATTCTCCCTTAGAGCTGGTACTCGTGCCTGCCATTGATGTTCTGTAGGCAATTCTGCTTGTTCCAGTACCTCCCATCTTGCCTCCTATCCCCTAGAGACTGAGAAGGGAGCTCAAACTACTGTGTACTCTATGAATCAGCATATTGCCTGTAACAAAGATTAAGTATATACCCAGCCACAGTGGCTGCAGCCAATACATACCTATAAGCACCATCTACTGGCTTGTAGGTCAAACTGCACGGCCCAATAAAAAACCTGTCAACATGGGGAATGTTACAGCTCATAAAGGCAGTGTGGACCCAAAGCGTGAGCAGCAGCAAGATTTATTGCAAAGAGCAAAACAACAAAAGCTCCCACTGGTGGAATGGGACCCCAGAGGGTTGCGATTGCTGGCTCAGGCAGCCTGCTTTTATTCTCTTATCTGGCCCCACCCACATCCTGCTGATTGGTCCATTTTACAGAGCTGATTAGTCTGTTTCAGAGAGCTGATTGGTCCGTTTTGACAGGGTGCTGATTGGTGCATTTACAATCCCTGAGCTAGACTTACAAAAGTTCTCCACCTCCCCACTAGATTAGCTAGATACAGAGTGTTGATTAGTCTATTTACAAACCCTGAGCTAGACACAGAGGGCTGATTGGTGCATTTACAAACCTTGAGCTAGACACAGAGTGCTGATTTGGTGAACTCAAAATCCCTTAGCTAGACACAAACGTTCTCCACGTCCCCACTAGACTCAGGAGCCCAGCTGGCCTCACCCAGTGGATCCTGCACCCGGGCTGCAGGCGGAGCTGCCGGCCGATCCTGCCGTGTGCCCGCACTCCTCAGCCCTTGGGCGGTTGATGGGACCAGGAGCTGCGGAGCAGGGGGCTGCGCTCGTCAGGGAGGCTTGGACCGCGCAGGAGCCCAGGGCGGCTGCGGGAGGCTCAGGCAAGGCGGGCTGCAGGTCCCGAGCCCTGCCTCGCGGAGAGGCACCTAAGGCCCAGCGAAAAATCGAGCACAGCACCTGCTGGCGCAGGTGCTAATCCTCGCACTGACCGTCGAGCCCACGCCCACCCAGAACTCGCGCTGGCGCGCAAGCGCGCGCGTAGTCCCGGTTCCTGCCCGGGCCTCTCCCTCCACAACCCCGCAAGCCGAGGGAGCCAGCTCCGGCCTCGGAGAAGGCCCCCCACGTTGCAGTGGCGGGCTGAAGGGCCCCCCAAGCGCGGCCAGAATGGGCGCCAAGGCCGAGAGCGAGCGAGAGCTGCGAGGGCCGCCAGAATGCTGTTACCGCTCAATGCAACAGGTGATGTTAACCTTCTTCATTTGCATAATACAATGTTTGCCATATTTCTCTGCTAAAAAGTAATTACAATTCCTAGTCCAGCTTATTCCTTGAAGTAAAACCTAGCCTACCTTCAAAAGACAAAAGGAAGGATTAAGCGCCCCTCCTAGAGGGGAAAGTATTATGTATATTATCTAAAATTCTTCTGTAAGAAATATTTCACAAATAATATTTTTAAATCATAGAAAAATCAAAAAATTGTATTCCAACTACCTATTATGAATAATACATATGTAAAAATATTTTTCATATTTATCTTGTATCTCTTTTCATATAAAACAAAGCAGATAAAGTTGAATTCTACTATATTTGCCTGTTTGAACTTCCCCTTTCCTGCTACTTTTGAATCAACTACCAGCAGAAATTTGAAGTATATGCATTATTTTATGATATTATTCTTTTACTTACTATAGGTAGCCATAAAAGTTAACATATTGTTTTTTACTCAAATTTTTATACAAATGAATTTATAGTTATTTTTCTTTAATATTCAAAGTTAATTTGAGATTCATCCGTGTTGATATCAATATATTAGTTCATTAATTTTGCCTGCTATTAGGTGTTTTTTGGTTTGAATATCATGATGAATTTATATATTGAATTATAGATGGACTTCGGTATATTTTCCATTGGGGGGGCCGTTACAAACATTACTCAGTGAATGATATAATTTTTTCCTTGTGCACATAGGCAATTATTTATATTGAAGTAGTTTTTCAGCTGTTACTATATATTACAATCATCTAAGAAATTTAAAGAATATGTGATTGCCAGAGTTGGAACCCAAATTCATGTCTAAGCAGCAGCTCTATGTATATGTATATGTATACTTATTTCTGTATAACTCCCTAGGTGTCCAAAAAACCAGTAAGCTTTGGAAACTACTACACTTAGATATATGCCTGGAAGTGAAATTGTGTGGGTTTTCTTTTAACTTCATTAGGTATTTCTCTTTAAAGTGGTTGTGCCTTCAATATATGAGTTTTTTCAATCTTGGTTTCATGACAATATCTGAAAGTAACTGATTTATCTTTTCTTTAAAAGTGTACTTCATTGTTGTTTTAATATGTTCTTCTCTGATTGCTACATGTGAGCCCATTGAATCAATATACTTTTTTTTTAGGTTTGTAAGTATGTAAATACTCTCAATATGATCTGAACATCAGTTTTATTAGGTTTAACAGCACAAAATGGCAACACAGCACCTAGCCAAACAATATATGTATCAAGAGGTCTGGCAACATCCCAGGTGCATTTCCACCTAATCTCCAGTGCCTTAGGTGTATAAAATGAAGTTGAAGTGGAAAATTCCCCTACTATTCCTAGTATATATTATATACATTGCTTGGCACTTAGCCGTTCCAGGGTGTCAGCTTTCATCATTGCCAGCACAGAGGCAAGTTGTTTAGAGGAATTTCCCAGTAAACCATTCTGATAAGCAGGTACCAACTGAACAGTTAACATTGCACATGTATTTTAGATCTTTACATTCAAGAGAGTAGTGTTTGGGGAAGGTAAATTCAGGAATATATCCCAGACTCTGTTAGAGTTCATAACAGCTGTTAACATTTTTACTCAAAGTAGCGATATTATACATCTTTTCCTATGTTTTTCTTTCCATTCACATTTACTCTTCTGCAAATTACTTATTTATAGGTTTTGCCTATTTTACCACATTATCTTTCTTCATCTTATTGGTTTGTAGGAGTGCAAAAAACTTCTGAATGCTAACTTTATTTTCAAAGTTGCAGGTATTTTTTCTCATCCTATATTCAATATTTTAATTTTGTTATAATTTCATACTAAAAGCTAGAAAGGATTCAGAAATATTCCTAGAAACACACATATATGTGAAACGTACAGACATACATATGTGTGCACAGTAACATATACATGTAGATATATGCATGTGGACATACGATTTAAATTGATTATTCTCCTGGTTTGTGAACTAAAATATAGATTTTGTATAGAGATCCATGGTAGTGGACAGGAGAAGAGCTGAAGGAGCCTAGAAACCAGACAGTAATAGCATTATTATCTGTATTATTAACAAAATGACAATTATTACTGAAGTCCAGCTTAGGGAATGGATTTTAAATGGTAGTTACTGAGGATAAACATTCAATATGTGCTTACTGAAAGGTTTGAAAAATTAAATTCTTTGATAGGTCATGTTTCTAATCTTTATTTAAAGGAATCGCTTTATTCCATATTTATCCCATCATAAAATATATAAGGCAAAGAAGGCCACAATGGAATGGTAAGTTTGACTTTCAAGCATCTAGAGAAGCATATGACTTATTTTTTGTGTTTAAATTGTAGAACATATGGTTTTAAATTTTTATCATATTCTTACTTGAAAATGGGACTGTATGTTTCTTTTCTGAAAATTTGCTTGATTTTACTGAGACATGATTGGGTAACGTTCCAGACAACCAAAAGGACCCACTTGCCAAACAATAAAAATAAATAGTATCTTTAAAACTGTGCAGTACGGTCCCTTTGTCTCAGTCATTTATCAATGAGAAAAATTCAGTGCAGCTATGCACATTGCCAAACATCTCAAATTTTAAAATCTTACTAGAGATGACAGCACTTCTAAATATAAACTCCTTAACTTTGAAGTGAGATGTATTACATCTATGTCCAGGCACGCTGTGGTACTCCAGAAAGCTGCGTTTCTGCCTCATGTTTCATTGCAGCTGTTTGGGGTTTGAAGTTAATTTGTTACTCACTTTGAAACCACTAGCATATTTAAAAGAGATTTTCAAGACATTTACCACCTGGTTTGATTTACTACATTATTTAAAGACCTGAGAAGAAATTACCTCTCCTTAATTTTCTAATTTCCTAAATATATCTTTCAGTTTGCTCATGCTGGTAAGAGTAAGCTGCTCCAAATCATTGGAGAAGTCTGTACTTACCCATTACTCAGATACATAAGATTGGAACAATTTGATATTTTTAAACCATTAACTGTGGCATCTTTTGATATAGAAAATATTGTAAGCAGCCTGAAGTTTCACTAATATAATGATGGATAAATAACATGTAGTGTATTCATATCAAAATACTGTAAAATGACTAAAATAAAGAACTTCTCTCCATCTACAGATAGAACACAGAGGTATACAGTTGAATAAAATAAAGTTGAAAAGATGTATAGAACATTATTTATGTAAATATATGAAGCAATTGTAATGATATATGTAATATACAAGTATATACTAATAAGTATACAATATACTTAAATAATGTGTAATTATGGCTGTCTGTACTTGTTGGACTATGAACTTCAGATCAGGAGTGGGATTAGAAGTTGAAAGGTATACTCTCTATTTATATATAATGTATCTTATTTGTAAAATTCTAAAATAACTGTAAATTTATAATATTTTTTAGAATTGTAGTAAAGAGGCCGGGTGTGGAGGCTAAAGCCTGTAATTCTAGCACTTTGGGGAGCCAAGGCAGGAGGTTCACCTGAGGTCAAGAGTTCGAGACCAGCCTGGCCAACATAGTGAAAACCCTGTCTCGACTAAAAATACAAAAATTACCCGTGCATGGTGTGCGCACCTGTAATCCCAGCTATTTGGGAGGCTGAGGCAGGAGAATCACTTGAACTCAGGAGGTGGAGGTTGTAGTGAGCCGAGATCACACCACTGCACTCCAGCCTGGGCAACAAGAACAAAACTCCATTTCAAAAAAAAAAATTGTAGTAAAGATAATTTTCAATTAATTTAAATCTTCTGGTCACTATTTGGGCAAGGTTGTAGATTAGTGTCTCAAGCTTACAGAAGTATACTTATGTAATGTTTAAAATTTATGAGGATTAAAGAATTAATAAATTAGTTTTGTTTAATTCATGAATAAAAATTTTCTAGTAATTTCCTTTCTTCTGCTGGGTTTTGGTTTGGTTTGTTCTTGTTTCTCTAGTTCCTTGAGGTGTACCCTTAGAATGTCTGTGCTTTCAGTCTTTTTGATGTAGGTGTTTAGGGCTGTGAACTTTACTCTTAGCACTGCTTTTGCTGGATCCCAGAGGTTTTGACAGGTTGTGTCATTATTGTCATTCCATTCAAAGAATTTTCTAATTTCTATCTTGATTTCTTTTTTGACCCAACGCTCATTCAGGAGCAGGTTACTTAATGCCCATGTATTTGCATGGGTCTGAAGCCTCCTTTTAGAGTTGATTTCCAGTTTTATTCCACTGTGGTCTGAGAGAGTGCTTGATATAATTTCAGTTTTCTTAAATTTATTGAAGCTTGTTTTATGGCCTATCATATGGTATATCTTGGAGAAAGTTCCATGAGCTGTTGAATGGAATATTCTATATGTATCTATTAGGTGCGTTTGTTCCAAGGCATAGTTTAAATCCATTGTTTCTTTGTTGACTTTCCGTCTTGATGACCTGTCTAGTGCTGTCAGTGGAGTATTGAAGTCCCCCACTATTATTGTGTTGCTGCCTATCTCATTTCTGGGGTCTGTTAGTAATTGTTTTATAAATTTGGGAGCTCCAGTGTTAGATGCATATATGTTAAGGACTGTGATATTTTCCTGTTGGACAAGGCCTTTTACCAGTATATAATGTCCCTCTTTGTCTCTTAACTACTGTTGCTTTAAAATTTGTCTCGTCTGATATAAGAATAGCTACCCTTGCTTGTTTTTGGTGTCCATTTGCATGAAATGCCTTTTTCCACCCCTTTAAGTTTATGTGAGTCCTTATGTGTTAGGTGAGTCTACTGAAGGCAGCAGAACAGAACTAAATGAAATGAAAACAAAAAGTAAATACAACAGATAAAGAAAACCTGGTTCTTTGAAAAGTTAAACAAAATTGATAGACCATTCATAAGAAAAGAAGAGACAAAATCCAAATAACCTCACTAAGAAATGAAACAAGAGATATTACAACTGACATCACTGGAATACAAAAGATCATTCAAGGCTACTATAAACACCTTTATGCACATAAACTAGAAAACCTAGAAGAGATGGATAAATTCCTGGAAAAATACAACCCACCTAGCTTAAATGAGGAAGAATTAGATATCCTGACAGACCAATTGTAAGCAGTGAGATTGAAGTAATAATTTAAGAATGACCAACAAAAAGAAGTCCAGGACTAGACGGATTCACAGCAGAATTCTGTTAGATTACAGCAGATTTTTTTTCAAAGTCAGAATTCAGTATAACATTAAGATACTTTCCATTTCTATATCTAGAGAACTTTGTAGGATGAGTTAGTATGCAGAGGACAACAGTAACTCTTTGGGATTCTGCATTTATCTCTTGTTCAATTGTGAACATCAGGCTCCTCTGTCCTGAAGTCAAAGGCTCTTACACTGAGGTGACATCAAGATATTATACTAAGTCAGAGAAAGGCACAGACATAAGAGAACTTACAGGCCCTTTCTCAGAGGGAAATATGATCTTGTTTTGAAAAAATAAAGTTGATTGGTCACAGAAATTATATTTATGATTAGATGATGATAAATCTGTTGTAAAAATTAATATTTTCTGTTTTCTATCTATTGCTGTACAATAAATTACCCCAAAAGTTAGCAAACTAAAACAAATAAAAAATTACTGTTTCACAGTTTTTGTGGGTCGGGATCAGGGAGCCACTTAGCTGGGTGGTTCTGGCTCAGAGTCTTTCACGAGATTGTGGTAAAGCTATTGGCTGGGACTGCAGCCTCTGAAGAGTTGTCTGTTGCTGGATTTCTGTGTCCAAGCTCACTCACCTGGTTGTTGGCTGAGGATTACAGTTCCTTGCCAAGTGAGTTTCTCCAAATGGCTGCCTGTGTCATGGTTTCCCTCAGAAAAAGAGATGAGAAACAGAGAAGAGAGAGAAAGAGGGGGGAAAAAAAAGAAGAAGCCAGAAGCCAGAATCTTTATAACCTAATTTAAAAAGTGAACATAAATTATTTCTATTGAAAAAATACCTAGGAATACAGCCAACAAGGGAGGAGAAAGATTGCTACAAGGAAAACTACAAAACACTGCTCAAAGAAATCAGAGATGACAACAATAAATGAAAAAAAAAGCATGATCATAGGAAGAATCAGTAAAATTATTTTACAATTTAAAGCAACTTATAGAGTCAATGTTATTCGCATTATATTACCATTGATATTATGTACAGAATAACAAAAACTATTTTAAAATTCATATGGAATCAAAAAAGAACACGAATAGCCAAGGCAATTCTAAGCACAAAAAACAAAGCTGGAGGCATCATGCTATCCAACTTCACCCTATAGTACAAGGATATAGTAACGAAAGCAGGATGATACTGGTACAAAAACAGACATGTATACCAATGGGACAGAATAGATAGCCCAGAAGCCCAGAAATAAGGCTGCAAATCTACAGCTGTCCCATCTTTGACAAAGCTGACAATAGCAAGCAAGGGGGAAAGGACTCCCTATTTAATGAATGGTGCTGAGATAACTGGCTAGCTATATGCAGAAAATTGAAACTAGATCCTTCCTTTATACCATCTACAAAAATGAACTTAGGATGGTTTAAAGACTTAAATGTAAAACCCAAAGCTATAAAACCTCTGAAAGACAACCCATACCATAGCATTCTGGGCATAGAAATGGGTAAAGACTTCTGGACAAAGACACCAAAAGCAATTGCAATGAAAGCAAAAAATGACAAATGAGATCTAATTAAACTAAAGAGCTTTTGCACAGCAGCAGATACTATCAACAGAGTAAACATTTGACCCAGAAATCCCATCACTGGGTATACCCAGAGGAGTTTTTCATATAAAATGATACAAAATGTTTGCAAACTATGCATCTGACAAATATCTAATATCCAGCATCTATAAGGAAATTAAACAAATTTACAAGAAAAAATATGAACAACCCCATTAAAAGGTGGGCAAAGGGCATGACCAGACACTTTTCAAAAGAAGACATACATCTGGCCAACCAGCATATGAAATAAAAAAAGCTCAGTATCACTGATCATTAGAGAAATGCAAATGAAGACCACAGTGAGATACCATCTCACCACAGTCTGATGGCTATTGTTAAAAAGTCAAAAAGTAACATATACTGGAAAGGTTTTGGAGTAAAGGTAACACTTGTACACTGTTGGTGGGAGTATAAATTAGTTCAACCATTATGGAAGACAGTGTGGTGGTTCCTCAAAAACCTAAAAGCAGAAATACCAGTTGACCCAACAATCCCATTACTGGGTATATACCCAGAGGAATATAAATTATTCTGTCATAAAGACACATGCACATGTATGTTCATTGTAGCAATATCCACAGTAGCAAAGACATGCTATCAAACTAAATCCCCTCAACGATAGACTAAATAAAGAAAATGTGGTACATATGCACTATGGAATACTATGCAGCTACTTAAAAAAATGACATTATGTCCTTTGCAGGGACGTGGATGGATCTGGAGGCCATTATCATTACCAAACTAACTCAGGAACAGAAAACCAAATACCACATGTTCTCACCTTTAAGCAGAAGCTAAATGATGAGAACACATTAACACAAAGAAGGGAACAACATACAGTGGAGGGTATAAGAAAGTGGAGGTTGGGAGGAGGAAGAGGATCAGGAAAAGTAACTAATGTGTAGTAGGCTTAATAGCTGGATAACTAAATAATCTGTATAACAAACCCCCACGACACAAGTTTAGCTATACAACAAACGTGCACATGTACCCCTGAACTTAAAAGTCCTGTTTTAAAAAATCACTTCTGTTGTATTGTTGTGTGCAATTGGACACACAGACCAAACCTAATACAATATGACAGAGAACCACAGAACAGTATGAATACCATGGGGGGAAACTGTGGACCATTTTGGAGTCTGACTACTATATGTATGTATGTATGTATGTATGTATGTATGTATGAAGCATTTAGCACTGCTTCACTGTAAAAACTGAATCAAAATGGTTACTGGTATTATTACATAAAACAATCCATGGTTTTATTATGATTATTTGCCAGATCAGGAAAGCGAAGGCCAGAGGTTTTATGATTCATTTGTGGTCACAATGTTAGTAAATATTAGTTAGTGATAAAGTATAGCTTTTTAAAATTCCAGATCCCATGATTTTTCTACCAATAACCAATACAAGACAAAAACTGCACTCATCTCTAGCATGTGTATGAATGTGTGTTTTTATGTATGTACACATTCAGTGCGTCAAAAAATGAATTCCCAATCTGCTCCCTGCTCCAAGCCTATTCCTCTATCTGTCTTAAATTAATGACAATTTCCCACTTACTTTCTCAAACCAAAATTTGCAATCAGTCTTTCATCACTGTACATACATTCTATCAGCAAATCTCAGCTGGACATTTCAATCACTTCCATTTCGTTGTTAGCCCAAACTCCTCCTGGTCCAGCATACCATCATCACTCACGTAGATAATTGCAATAGCCTCCTTCAGTGTATTCTCCGTGAAACAGCCACAAAAACCCTGTTAAATAGCACCTCATGCCATTTGCCTACGCAAGTATTTCTAATAATTTTCCGTGCCATTCCCAGTTAAAGTCAAAGGCATTTCATGGCCCAGACATTCTGGTGCTGCTTTACCTTTCTAATGAGTCTGTTAGGTTTCTTCTCATCATTCACTGTATCTCCTATGTTTCTTTCTTTCGTTAATGCCACATTCACCTCATTCGTTGAATTTCTACCAATTTTTCAAACACTCAAGTCTGTCTTACTGGGCATGTTTACCTCTGCCTGGTGCCCCCTTATCTGAAAATTTTATTATTCAGGAGTTTATTCAACTACAAATTCTTAGTCAGATGTTTCCTAACTATCCTGTTTAAATTTTATGCCGTACCCTACCTAGAACTCCCTATCCTTTCCCTAGTTTACCTTTTCCTCAGTAATTAGCAAAATCCAGTATATTGTCTGTTTTACTTCTTTTTTTTAAATGTGTACGTGTGTTTTGTTTTTCCTGTGTTCTCTTAATCATAATGTAGTTACATTTGACCATAAACACCGGAAGGTCAGGATGCTTATATGTTGAGATCAGAAAAAATACAGTTAAGAAAAACCTACTAACAGGGAAAGAGGGACACTACATAATAATTAAATAAATCAAACATAAATTATCACAATCATAAATTGGTATGTATTAAGCAGTGTAGCTCATGACTATATCAAGACCAATGACAGAATTACAAAGTCAAAAATTTAAATTGACATTTATGGCAAGAATTTTTAATTAACATATTAGTAAACAACACCAATGATAATATGAAAATACAGACCAATGCAGTTAACAAGACTGGTCTCATGATATTTGTAGAATCTCATAAACTGCCCTATTAAGTGGAAAGAAGATGTATGCTTCTCAAGTTAGCTTGGAATGTTTACAAAGTTTAGTAAATACCTACCATCTGACCCAGAAATGCCATTCTTAGGTTATTTGCCCAAAAGAAATTAAAGCATATTTCCATACAAAAACTTGTACTCAAATATTTATGGCAGCTTTATTACTAATCACTCAAAACTGAAAACCACCCAAGGTTCACAAGCAGGTAACTGCATCAACAGATTTTGTCATATTCATATAGTGCAATTATATTCAGTAATGAAAAAGAATGGATTATTACTGTACTCATTAATATGAATAGCTTTGAAAGCACAGTAAGTGAAAGTAGGTGGTTGCAGAAGACTAATAACAGTGTTATGTCATTTATGTGAAATGCTAGAAAAGTCAAAGCTATGGTGACAGAGGTAGAAGGGTGGTTGCCCAGGTCCAGGGAAGGCAATCAACTGCAAAGACTTGCAAGAAAGATTTTGATGTGATGGGAATGTTCTATATGTTGATTGTGATGATGGTTTCTCAGTCATATTTTGCAATAATAATTAAAATAGGCAATTAAAATGGGGAATCTTATATTCTGTAAGTGTACCTCATGCATTTGATTTGATTAAAACAAACTCAAAATGTAACCAAAGATTCCATGAACCAAAAATAAAAACAACCCCCCTAAATTTGCATAACTATATTATTGAAATCAACTTAACCATAAAAGGTATTTTACAGTTTTCCCAAATTTTTAGTAGTTTTATATAATAATCTTACAATGGGTGAAGATAACAAGACAACAGATAATAACGTAAACTAATTTATATCCGAGGTTTAAAATGTTGCTAAGTTTTTCCTCAGGAATTGAATTTGTGTCATTCTATATTAAACATTAACTTTGCCAATTTTGTTCCAACAATCAAGTCTTTAGAGAGTATTTTATAACACAATAGAAAAGATCAATATTAAAATGATAAGAGAAATGAAGGAAGTGAATAGATTACCAACTAAGTATGAAGAACCCAAGACTTGACTCTTAGAAAGTGACAGCTTAACACAGAAAAAAAGTGAAAGAATCTTCCTGTTGAACTATTCAGGCAGCTGAAGAGACAAAGAAACAACCAGTGAATCCTTTACTGGGACAGAGAAACCACTCTGAGGTGCTGATGGAAAAGGAAGTGTGCTTGTTTTTCAACAATGAACTCCAGCATTAATTACCTTCTTTCACTGTCTCCTTATGGGGACCCAAACTCAGCCTGAATTAGATGCTTCCTCCACCCATAGCTGTTTGGAATAAACACTCTCACCATTCTGGTGACAAATGTCTTTATATTTGTATTCTTAGGGTCTGAACTTACATAGAAGAGTTCCTGGAAGTTTTCAGTCAGAAAGTAAAATGTATTATGTAGATTGACATAGCATAAATAAAATCTGACAGATAGAAGAGTCCACACGATTTCAGCGTGACTCCAAAAAATTTAACTTGAACAAGTGTGGTGAAGTTGGGAGGATTTAGGTTTTGCAGTTCCAGATGTTAAATACGAACTCATGAATATCTTGAAAGCGTTTATTTGAGGGAAACTTATTTTTTTCATTGATTTTAGAGCAGTGATTCTCAACACTGGTTTATATTAAAATCATGAGGTTTTTGCTTTTAATACTAATTCTGAACTCCATACCAATAGAGGCTGTGACAAGTGATTGAGGTGGAGCTCAAGCATCCATATAGTTTAAGGCTCTCCAAAGTGAGCTCTAGGTAGAGTCAGTGTTAAAAATAGCAAGTCAGGAGCACAGGTATGTGGTAGGAATCAGTGGCGGTTGAGTCAATATCTGATTGAGATTAGTGTCGGTGTTAAGGTATTTACTGCACAAACCATAAGAAAAAGGAAGTTTTTAAACAAAATGAATTAAGTTTTTGAATTGAAGAAGATATTAGTGTGGAAAACTAATTTTATTTAGAGAGGAAAAAGAGAACAAACCCTTTGAAATAAAGGCAATAGTTGAAGTCAGTTTTGATTAATGTAGTAAAGAGAAGGCTGAACACAGAAACCAAATTTTCAAGACTTTTTAAGATGGAGCAATTAGAATTTGAGGGCCTTTTGGATGGGATGGAAAGAGCGACATTCAGGTCAGTTGTACATTTGTGTGTGAGAGAAAGCTGGACAGAAATATCGGGGGCTTCAATGCTACTGACATTGATGAATTAAATAATTTTAATTAGTAATTAGTAATACTCAAACATTTTATGTTTGTTATTTATTTTGTACTCTGATCTGTAAGTCTTCAAAAATATTCACTTAAATTATTTCGTGTCGTAAATAGTGACTAAATAATGCCACATTTATTTATTTGTTGTTTATATTCAGAATTTTTAAAGATTGTTTTGGAAGGAAAAGACAGTCTAAACTAATTTCCACAACACTTCCTTCTTGTTTTCTTTTGTTTGTTTGTTTAATTTTTGTTACTGTGAGGAGATAAAGCAGAACAGTGTCTCAGATAAATCTGTGAGACTCTGCCTTAACTCCTTGGCAGAGTAAATTAATAAACCCTGTTGGATTGAATTCAATCCAATTTCCTTCAGGTAAATTTATGTCACCCTGATAATTTTATTACGGAATCTCAGAAATTCTTTGCTATAGCAAGAAGCACCCTCTGACTACAAGCTCACTGTGACCCAGTACAACAGATTGAGTCTGATTTACTTGGTTTTTCTTTACCTGTCCACTTCAGAGTGGAGTTTAAACACAGAAACAGTAAGGTTAGTCATATTGGTCCTATTCTTATCAGAAATTCACCAAAATTCTTAGACTGCTTTAGGCAGTCAGAAAAATGAAACTCAGATTTAGAAATAGTTGTTATGTTGCAATAAGATAAGATGAGTAATGGAATGTTATCAGATGGGTTACACATGGCTATAAGCTCAAGGCTACAGTGATTTAATGTAGGTATACCTGAAGAAGAAAGAGAAATGTTCCAAATTGCTGGATCAAAATATATATATATTTTTATATATAGAAATTGTTTTAAGAAGCTGCCTGTCATTATTTTCTTATTACATGATAATTGTGAATATGTAATTTATTCAACCTCTCTTACGATATCTCACAAAGAATGAAATGTTATAAGTTTACAAAACTGTTCTCAACTATTTAGGCAGTACAGTTATATTACTGCTTTCAATTTTTAAGGCAAACAAAAATATCCAATTTTTCTATCAGAAAAGTATAGCAGAGGAAAAGGATCAGATAACTGAAGCATGTGTTATGACCATATCTGAAAAACTGATGTGTTATGACACATTTGCAATCCTAAAATCGTTCCCTTTGGATGTCAGTTACTGACTCCAACAGCGTTAATGTATATAGTGGTTATTTAAAAAGCATTTATAAAGACATAATCTACTAGTATGTTCTCATGCTGCTAATAAAGGCATGCCTGAGACTGAGTAATTTATGAAGGAAGGAGGTTTAATGGACTCACAGTTCAGCATGGCTGGGGAGGCCTCAGGAAACTTACAATCATGGTGGAAGGGGAAACAAACATGTCCTTCTCTACATGGCAATAGTAAGGTGCCAAGCAAAAGGGGGAAAGTCCCTTATAAATTCATCAGATCTCATGAGCACTCACTCACTATCATGAGAACAACGTGAGGGTACCTGCCTCCATGATTCAATTACTTCCTACTGGGTTCCTCCCTTGACACGTGGGGATTATGGAAATTAAAATTTAAGATGAGATTTGGGTGGGGACACAGCCAAACCATATCAGATAACAAACTAATTCCAATCAATTTTTCTCTTATACAAACAAGTTTTGAGTGTAAATAGTTTCTTTTTTATATATAAGGAAAGTGATAGAGTTAAGGCCCAAGAATAGACATGAAAGGCTATAATTTTGTCACATATTTGATTATATTAAACAGTCCAATGGTCTGAATTTAGGAATAGAATACTAGGATTCAAAGAGGGTAAATCATTATTTATTCAAGATATTATTATTATTTTCTACAGAATGGACATTTTGAAATTGTGAAAATAATCTGGATCTATGTCTTTATTTTCATTTTTATATCAGATAAATATTGTTGTAACTAATGCTAGTAATAAGAAAAAAATAATTTTAAAATTGCATATTATATAAGCAAAACACTTTAAAATTTAAAAAAATTGAAAAGTTAAGTCAGACTTGAGTCATCCTTATAAATACACTTAATTGATTAATTAAATCTTTATTGCAACTAATGCCAGTCAATCAAATGAAGAACTATTTTCTCTGTGATTAGTTCTCAGTGCCTAAAGGTACTTGACTCAATTCAAAGGAAGTACTTATTATCTCTTCCTCACTGCTTAGATAAATGCCATCTGACCAATGGGTGACTCCTCCTGATTGACATTTTGTCCATTTCATTAAGCAGATTTATCTATTATTTGTATATTTTATTTTTTATTTGGTCCTACACGCTATGAGTCCTTTATATCTTTTTTTTTTTTTTTGTTGTTGTTTTTTACGTCTATCTTGACACTGGAGAGGTGTGATCTCTCATTGCAACTCCCCCCCCCCCCCCCCCCCTCCCCCCCCCCCCCCGTATCCTTACCTTCCCTCCTCCCCCCCCCCCCCCACTGAGCCACCGCGCTCGGCCTTTATATCTTATTTTTCTGACACTATGAACACAAGTATTACCAAAAATAAAAACAGACATACTAGAGGAGTATATACTCCTCTAGTGTATCTTTTTCTGAAAGCAGATAATTAATTCAGGTTTATCATATACATAATATGAAGGTATACATTACATTAGGTATACATTTATTTAGGTATATGGTGTACATAATATTAGGTTTGTGGTATACATAATATGAAGATTAATTCAACAAAGCATTTATACAAATGGTAGATTAGATCTTGAAGATAGGTAACATTCTCTGAATAATTTTTCTGAATGTATAAATCATGAATTGATAATAAGATTTCACCTTATACAAAAATTAATTCAAGGTGGATTAAAGACTTACATGTTAGGCCTAAAACCATAAAAACCCTAGAAGAAAACCTAGGCAATACCATTCAGGACATAGGCGTGGGCAAGGGCTTCATGTCTAAAACACCAAAAGCAATGGCAACAAAAGCCAAAATTGACAAATGGGATCTAATTAAACTAAAGAGCTTCTGCACAGCAAAAGAAACTACCATCAGAGTGAACAGGCAACCTACAGAATGGGAGAAAATTTTCACAACCTACTCATCTGACAAAGGGCTAATATCCAGAATCTACAATGAACTCAAACAAATTTACAAGAAAAAAACAAACAACCCCATCAAAAAGTGGGCAAAGGATATGAACAGACACTTCTCAAAAGAAGACATTTATGCAGCCAAAAAACACATGAAAAAATGCTCATCACTGATCATCAGAGAAATGCAAATCAAAACCACAGTGAGATACCATCTCACACCAGTTACAATGGCCATCATTAAAAAGTCAGGAAACAACAGGTGCTGGAGAGGATGTGGAGAAATAGGAACACTTTTACACTGTTGGTGGGACTGTAAACTAGTTCAACCATTGTGGAAGTCAGTGTGGCGATTCCTCAGGGATCTAGAACTAGAAATACCATTTGACCCAGCCATCCCATTACTTGGTATGTACCCAAAGGATTATAAATCATGCTGTAAAGACACATGCACACATATGTTTATTGTGGCACTATTCACAATAGCAAAGACTTGGAACCAACCCAAATGTCCAACAATGATAGACTGGATTAAGAAAATGTGGCACATATACACCATGGAATACTATGCAGCCATAAAAAATGATGAGTTCATGTCCTTTGTAGGGACATGGATGAAACTGGAAACCATCGTTCTGAGCAAACTCTCGCAAGGACAAAAAACCAAACACCACATATTCTCACTCATACGTGGGAATTGAACAATGAGAACACATGGACACAGGAAGGGGAACATCACACACCAGGGACTGTTGTGGAGTGGGGGCAGGGGGAGGGATAGCATTAGGAGATATACCTAATGCTAAATGACGAGTTAATGGGTGCGGCACACCACATGGCACATGTATACATATGTAACAAACCTGCACGTTGTGCACATGTTCCCTAAAACTTGAAGTATAATAATGATAAAACTAAAAAAAGGTAAACTAATACAAAATGAAACAAAAAGATTTCAAAAGAATTCCTCAACTCATTTCTGAGGAGGAAGTACTATTGATGTCCTTGATTTCATAGTATCTCCTAAAGGCAAAGAACTTTAGATTATTTGGAGTTTGTGTTTAGTGAGAGAACCATAGGTGGGGTGACTCTGAAAATTTGTCTGTGACCAGGCAGTAAGCTTCAGATCCCTATTGAGAATTGAGTAATCTGCCCCAGTGCAGCAATGCCACAGGTGACTTGCAGGTCAACCAGCAAGAATATATAGCATGTCCGGTTGTTATACAAACCAGTATCATATCCAAGGAAAAATGGAGTAAGTATCCCCATGTTCAATGAATGAATGACTGTAAGAAATGTGGTAAATCTCTAGACTTCTTTTCCTACATAACTGCAACTTTGTATTCTTTGACCAATATCTTCCTCGTTTTTCCCCCCTTCCTAGCCCTGGTAACCACCATTCAAGTACCTGCTTCTGTGAGCTCGACTGTTTAAATTCCATGTATAAGTGAGATCATGTGATATTTATCTTTCTGTTTCTGGCTTATCTTACCCAACATAATGTCCTCCAGGTTCATCCAGCTGTTGCAAGTTTCAGAACTTATTTCATTTTTAAAGCTGAATAATATCTTCCTGTATATATGTGTGTGTCTGTATCACATTTTCATCAATTCATCCATGAATGCACAGTAAGCTTGTTTTCACATCCTGCCTATTGTGAATAATGTGATGAACATGGGGGTGCAGATATGTCTTTGAGATACTAATTTCATTTCCTTTGGAGCTATACTTAGAAGTGGGATAATCTTGAAGTTCAATCTTGAATATAAATAAACATTTTGTATAAATATTTTTATTAGTGCTAATGATAGAATGGTAATATGATTTACTGAATCATGCTATATGAAAATATCAGCCATAATTTTAAAGATTTATTGTGTCAGGGCTTCAAAATAATATGTAGGCAAAGAAGGCATAAAATGTAATAGGGCTAACTATATTAAAAAATTTATGGATTAAATATGTTAACAGTATGCTAACTATTGTGACTAATTTGGGGAAGTTAGGGTATGAGTCTCATTTTCTTTTTTTACTTTAGTATATTTTACACATTAAACATTGAACAGTAATTATTTTTATAATCAAAAATCTGAAATTGATTTCTTAATCCTGTCCTCATTCTTAACTAAGCACAGCTGTATATTTTCGTACTTCTGTTAATCGGACGCCTTAGATATCTTTTAGTCTTCGTTCCTACTCAGCCCCAACATTCAGTTAGTTACTAAGACACTTTGTTCAACCCCTAAAATATCTCATATCTGTACTCCCTGATTTCTATTTCTATTGCTATTGTTTTTGTTCAGTACATCCTCAGTTTTCTGTTGAAATGTTAAAATAGACTACCAACTGGTTCCCTTGGTTCCAATCCAGCTCCACCTTCTGTTTTTGCCTCAATTTCTCTTCTAAGCTGCTGCCAAAAAGATATTTCTAAAACACAGTCTTGGTCATGCTATTGCCCTGATTTTAAAAATGTGGAATAACTCCCCATTACCTACAAGATTAGGCACTTTATCATGTCAGTCAAAACTTTCAACAGTCCAGCTTCAATTTGTCTACTGATTTTTCTTTTGCCCCTAATCCCAGCACGTGTGCACACACATGCACATGCACACACACACGCAGCATTTAATGCAGAGAGGGTCCAGTTATATATACTGCTTGCTATTTGTGAAAGACTCCATGCATTTTCATTTTTGTGCATTTGTATATGTTATTTTTCCTACTTGACATGTTCTTCCGTTCTTTCTAAGACTGGCAAACTCTTACATGTTCTTCCATGCACAGTTAAAAATTGTCTTTCCTGTGGCACGCACAAATATTAAATGCTCGTCAATGCCCCCAGTGTTCTGAAGCTCATCTCTCACACTGTATCATGAATTGCCCTTTGCTCATCTTTGCCATTATGGACAGCTATGCAATTAGTTTATAGGAAGCGGGGCCTATAATGTATTCATTCTTTTCTTTAGGGTCCTGAACAGTATACAGCATGTTATAGATGTGTTTTCAATAATTTGTGAGTTACATATAAATAAACAAGTGCCCTTAGGGAATTGCTCATTCATTTCTAAGAAAAGTTTTATGTTTTCTTTATTATTTATCTGTTCTGGTGAACTAAATGTTGCTATATATCTGTTATATGGGTTGCTATTTTCTGCCCTTTCTATCCTATTTATTACTTAACACCCTGCAATCTGCTTTTCAGTCCCATAACTTATTTGAAAAGATTCTCACTGGGATCACCATGACAAGGCATATTACAAAACTCAACGATCCTGTTTACCTATTTTTAATAATTAATTCTTATTAGTTTTATAGACATTTTTCCTTACTTAAACACACTTCAACTTTTGCGTCTGTTAAGTACTCTCTGTTTTGAAATTCACCTGTCCTTGGTGATTTCCTACCCGTCCCAGATTGGCATTTGTCTAACACTGGCCATTACGTCTCAGCCTACTGTAAGGATTCCACTTTTTCATTGATTCCTAAAATGTTGATTTCCCTTTAGCTTCTTTTCTGTGCACTTTAATTATCATTCACTGTCTTCAATATAGGCCCCTCCAACCAATAATCAGCATTCCAGATCAAATGCTTTCTACAAAATATAAATCTGATTGTTTCAGTTCCCTATTTAAAAACCCTAAGGATTACCATAAATCAGTTTATGTAAACAGTTTTCTTGTGTAATGTGTGTTACATCAAAAGAAGATATGTAAGTTTCAATCCACATTAATATAATGGACATCTATGTAATCATCTCACAGGTTAAGAAAACCTCAAAATAAACGAGTTTCTTATGATCCCTACCCTGAATAAACTGTCTTTTGTATCTCTACTCAAAGATAATCACCATTCTTGATATTGTATTTACTGTTCCCTTGCTTCTTTTAAAGTAAACTTTCAATTTTAGAAAACTTCTAGATTAATAGAGTTATTGTGACGAAAATAGACTTCTCATATATCTCACTTCAGTTTTCCCTGTTGTTAACGTCTGACATTAGCAAGGTACATAATTGTCACAGTGACTGAAAAAATGTTGATATAATATTATCAATTAAAACCTGTATATTTTTCAGATTTCCTTGGTTTATTTCTTTAATTTCATGTTTTGCTTGAAGGATTCTATCCAGGATACAGCAATACTTTCAGTCGTTGTTTTCCCTCTTAGGCTTCTCTTGGTTGAGTCAGTTCCTCAGGTTTTCCTTGCTTTTGATGACTTTGACAGTTATGAGAATTTATGGCCAGGTGTGATTTGTAGAATTCCCTTCGATTAGAATCTGTGTGATATGTTTTTCTCAGTCAACTGCAGCTATTAAATTTTAAGAAGAATTTAACAGAGATAAAGTGCCATTCTTATCCTATCATCAATTGTGCATTCTATCAACATAACTTATCAAATATTGAATTTAGCCTTGATAATCTGGCTAATGTGTTTTTTGGGGTTCTTTCAAATTTTACTGTTTTGCCCCTTTATTCTTTGAAACAAAGTCCCTATGTGCAGCCCATACTTCAGGAGTGGGGAGCTATTCTCCGCCTCCTCGATGGTGGGGTATCTACATAAATTATTTGAAATTTCTTTGAATGGGATATTTGTCTGTTTTTCTCCCTTTTGCTTATTTATTCAATTATTCATTTATACCATTAAATCATGAATATTTATCTTACATTTTAGATTATCATCACATACCATTTGACATATTTTTTGCTCAAATTGCTCTAGCTTTGGCCATTGGAAACTTTCAGATGGTTCCTGTATTACTCTACCATATCAGTGTAATTGTGTTATGTTGTTTTGAGTATAGATGCTCCTTGATTTACTATGGAATTGTGTCTCTATAAACCATTGGAAATTGAAAATATTACAAATCAAAAATGTATTTAAGACACATAACCTACTGGTCATCATAATTTAGCTTAGCCTACCTTAAACGTACCCAGAATACTTTCGACACAAATGGTCAAAGTAATCTAACACAAAGCTTATTTTATAATAAAGTGTTAAATATCGTAACTTATTGAATACTGTACTGAAAGTGAAAAACAAAATGGTTATATGGGCACTTAAGATATGGTTTCTACTGAATGCTGATCGCTTTTGCACCATCCTAAAGTGGAACCATTATAAGTTGGGAACCATCTGCACTTTCTGACTTTCTACACTACAAGATGCTCCAGGCTTATTTTGCATATATCCTTACTCAGTTGTACAATCAGCCATTTCTCCAAGGAGCCCTATTTTATTCTATTTTATTTTGTTTTATTTTATTTTAATTTTATTTTATTTTACTTTATTTTACTTTATTTATTATTTTTTGAGATGGAATCCTGCTCTGTCGCCCAGACTGGAGTGCAGTGGCATGATCTCGGCTCACTGCAACCTCCACCTCCCGGATTCAAGCGATTCTCCTGCCTCAGCCTTCCTGGTAGCTGAGATTACAGTCGCATACCCCCATGCACAGCTAATTTTTGTATTTTTAATAGAGAGGGGGTTTCACCATGTTGGCCAGGCTAGTCACGAACTCCTGACCTCAGGTGGTCCGCCTGCCTTGGCCTCCCAAAGTGCTGGAATTACAGGCGTAAGCCACCACGCCTGGCCCCTAGTTTATTTTATTGAAGAATGGTATTAGAAACCAAAATCTAGGTGCTGGCACTGTTATTGCTAATGGGATGTTGTTGCCTCTAGGCTGTCTCAACAGACAGGACAAGGAAATATATATGTGCATACTGTCTCCTGCATACGCAAACACACAATAATATAGAAATATTCACTATTTTGTATGTAATCATGTATATCTACATTAAGCTAAACATGAGCTTATACTTATGTCTTCACCTCTAATTCACTATTACTTGAATTATTCTAATCTCCCCACCGGATCTGTAAAATTGGAATTTTAAATTTAAATTTGAAATGTGTATTATTTTGACATAGGTTTGGTTACAAAGTTTCTGCT
Organism: Nomascus leucogenys; assembly: GCF_006542625.1. Classification (NCBI taxonomy): domain Eukaryota; kingdom Metazoa; phylum Chordata; class Mammalia; order Primates; family Hylobatidae; genus Nomascus; species Nomascus leucogenys. The sequence goes on from NC_044381.1 coordinate 100,439,265, forward strand.
TTCTTTCTATGGTCCTGGTCCGTCCGAGTATAATATACATTTTAATTACTAACATGTCAAACTTTAAGTTACTAAGGTTAAATACCTTCAAATATTTCCTTTAGAAAAGCATGTTTGTTGTTACAACTTTCACTGTTATAATCGTGGTCCAAGCCACCAGCATATCTCAGTTGTTTCTATACTAGGAGTTTTCCTCTAACTTATAGTACAAACCAAAGTTCTTCTAGTGTAAGACCCTCTGTGATCTGCCTTCCTATTAACTTCTCTGACTTAATACTTAATTTTCTCATATCATTCCACACCACTCCACTCACCTCCACCCTAGCCATCATTTCTACAACATGCTGATAATTCCCAACCTCAGGACATTGCACTTGTAATTCCCTCTGCCAAGAATGTTCTTCCACCAGAACTATGTACAACATAGGTATTCACTTCCTTCTGATCTTTCTTTAAATATTACCTTCCCAGTGAGGACTTCTGTACTACATGAAATTTATGCGGTTCCCAAGATGAAGTCAGCTTTAATTTCCTGAATAATATATTGATAAATTTCAGTTTAGATCAACTGGGCTCAGTGATGAAGCTTACATCTTTCATGAAGAAAGGCTCATTGAGCTCTGTCTGAATTTTCATGGCAAAGACTCTCCTACTCCTTTTCCTCATGGTACTAATCCTACTACAGAGGTTCTTCTGTTCCTATTGGTTGATTGTGGAAGATCCCACAGTAGATAGATTCATGCGTCTCACCATTCCTTTTACCTTTGGACTTCCTCGTTACTGTTGAGGCTGTATATGTGCACTGATTACCCTTATTGGCACACACGGCATATACATGTTTTATGAACTTCTTTCTGCTCATCATGTGTACTCTAGCTTGTTCCAAGGATGCCACTGCTGCTAATATTGGGCAGATAACATAATGTGACAATATGCAGGAATTAATACTCTATAGCAGAGATGAGCAACTATGGCCCAGGAGCCAATCCCGTCTGACATCTGTTTTTGTAAATAAAATGTAATTAGGTCCCACACATACTCATTTCGGTATTGTCTGTGGCTGTTTTTTGCACTCTATCAGCAGTGTCAAGTAGTTGCAACAGAGACCCAATGGTCTGTAAAATTTAAAATATTACTGTATGTCATTTTACATTAAAAGTTTACCAATCCCTCCTCTATGGCGTGAATTTCTGACTAACAATTGATGAAAAAGGAAATATCGTGCTTTCATCAGGTCTCTCCAAGCAGCTTTGTTTTCTGGTGGAGCTATCATCAGTTCAGTGATGTGCCACTTAGTATTTGATTTTCTTCCTTCACTGACTTGTTTCCCTTTCCACTTCAGTTTTGGTCACAAAAATTGTATTTTCTCCTTAGGAAAACATCAGTATATAAGCTTTATCTGAGTATTTGCAGTCTAGGAACTACCTTATCACAACATATGATTTCAGTATTTCTCCAACACTCCTCCTCCCCATTTTGCTTTATTTTTCTTTTTAACAAACAGCATCTAATACACTATGCTGTGCATTTTATTTTTTAAGTCCTTTTTACTGTCTGTATCCTGTCACTAAGATGTAGTTTCTGTGAAGGCATACACATTTGTTTTCATTGGATTTTTTTCACTATTCTACCTAAAATCCTAGAACAGTTTCTGGCACATAGTATGCCCTCAATTCACCTCTTTTGAATGAGTGAATTTATTAATGTTGCACCTTACGTCTTCACTTCTTAAAACTGTGAAGGTTTTTTTGTTTCCCAGTGCCTCAGTCACTTTCTTGACAATATTTCACAAAATAGAATTAATGCTGGCAGAGTTTTATGTAACTTTTAATAAATTTCTCTAGAGATTGGATTCTTTAAAGCTGAAATTCTGCCCTCTGATTCCATATTTTTCTCATTTCAACCTCCAGTCCCAGTACCCTAAATTTGACATTCCTTCTGCCTGACTCACCTGACCCTCACTGCCTGCTGTTGCATGTTGCTATGCCTCTGCTTCTATTTATTCCATTGCCCTGAGTGTGCAAACCAGCACGTGCTCCATGCTTGTCTCTCCATGTGGCTCATCTTAGTGTTAAGAAAACCCTTGGGCCCCTGTTCCCTCTTCTGGCAGTGTTGCTATTATTAATGAGCAAATAGGATTCCCTTTAAAAATTATAAAAACGACTGGTGAGGGAATTTCAAGAAGATAGCAAAACAAAGGAGATTAAATTGGTGATTGATTAATTGGCAAAGGGTGACACAAATAAACCTACCTGCTTTCTTATTTACGTGAATCAAAAAGAATGATTAAAATTACACCATAACAATACATAATTTAAGAATACATATATCAAGAAAAAATGAATTAATAAAGTATCCAGGCATAGTTTTTAAAAATCATATGATCTGATATTTGTAATATCACTTTAGGCAGGCCACAACAGTAAACAAAAATTTGTTTACCATGACGACAACAGCAAATGAGACACAGAAACATGGAGAAATCTCACTCCAATAATTCTTAGGAGTCATTAGAAAGACTACACAAAGCACCAGAATGGACATAAAAATCAATCACCACTAATGAAAGGAACTTTCGAAAGGAAAGTAGACATAACGGAAAGACATTACAGTAGACATAACAGAAAGACATAGCAAAAATCCATTACATGACTGTACAATGAGCTGTTTTAAATGCTTAATCATGATAGTAAAATGCATATACCAGCTGAGGTACCCTTCCTCTGAGTGCCAAATTAAATCAGCTTGAATCATAGTGCATGTGAATGAGTGCCTGGGGATTTTTCAGTCATCCTGGAGATTGGGGTATGCAAGGTAGTAGGAAGGTAGTAAAGGGAGGATGGTGTTTGAGCCACTTCTAATTCTACATTTCTGCTGCTTTTAAATTAATGAGTGGATCACCTCATCTCCCACACTGTGTACACATTCTGTCACTGATGATTCTAGATGAGACACAGAAACCTTCTCCTTGATTTCTCATGGTAAAATCACTCATCCAAGGCATATATGCAGTGTGTGTGTGTGTGTGTGTGTGTGTGTGTGTGTGCGCGCGCGCGCGTGCGTGTGTAGCAGAACTTTATTTAGTTTTAGGATACCTGCAGGCTTATCTGTTATCAGATTGCTTGATGTTCTTTTTTTTCTATAAATAATCCATTCACATATTTCCTTCCTCTACAATTCTCTGGGGTTGCACCTCTCTCAAGATCTCCGAAACTCAATGCTACAGTCTTCATTTCATATAGCAATTTAACTTCCACTCATACACTCTATGGTTGCTCACTTTTATGTATCATGGAACTCATCAATGTTTTGTACAAATAATGAATCATCAGCCACAGGACACAAACTAACTACCAGAGATTTTCAGTGTTCACCTTTTCTTTTCCATTATTCACCAATCTGCTTGATGGGAAGTGAATAAATACAAAGATTTATATCACCAAGCCCATTAATTACAGTATCCACTTAAATGACAGAACTAGATATATTTAGCTTAACTCTGTTTCTCTCTTTATTTAATAGCAGTCCTGACATTTAACAAAGGTTCATTCTTAGTAGTAATGATGACTAGAGTAGTTAATGAGCACCTCCTCTGAACCAAACACTGCTAAGTACAATATATTCATAAGTAAAAATATTAATGGATATTTTACAGATGAGAAAACCATGACTTAAGGATGTTAACTTGCCTCCCTTCCCTTAGATTTTACTTATTCTGCCTGTGATCCAAACCCATGGAACCTGATCCTCAAACACATATTCTTAACCATTACACTGTGTTACATTTGCTGATTAAGAAGAAATGTGGAGATGCTCACTTGTTTGAGATCATTAATAAGGAATTTTTTTTCCAGGCGCTGTGGCTCATGCCTGTAATCCCAGCACTTTGGGAGGCAGAGGCGGGCGGATCACGAGGTCAGGAGATCTAAACCATCCTGGCTAACACAGTGAAACCCCGCCTCTACTAAAATCCCAAAAAATTAGCCAAGCGTGGTGGCACACGCCTGTAGTCCCAGCTACTCTGGAGGCTGAGGCAGGATAATTCCATGAATAGGGGAGGTGGAGGTTGCAGTGAGCCGAGATCACGCCACTGCACTCCAGCCTGGGCAACAGAGCGAGAATCCATCTCAAAATAAATAAATAAATAAATAAATACATACATACATACATACATACATACATACATACATACATGCATGCAAACTATTTCCAAAGAAAACCCAAGGTGTTCCCAACTTTGTTACTTTAGCATGCCCACTATATAGTGAGTATTTCACTGCTAAATCTCTAGAGTTGTGGATGTGTTTTTTTCAATAATTTTTTTTTTATTTTTGAGACGGAGTCTCGCTCTGTCGCCCAGGCTGGAGTGCAGTGGCACAATCTCGGCTCACTGCAAGCTCCGCCTCACAGGTTCACGCCATTCTCCTGCCTCAGCCTCTCCGAGTAGCTGGGACTACAGGCGCCCGCCACCACGCCTGGCTAATTTTTTTTTTTGTATTTTTTTTTTAGTAGAGACGGGGTTTCACCGTGGTCTCGATCTCCTGACCTCGTGATCCGCCCACCTCGGCCTCCCAAAGTGCTCGGATTACAAGCATGAGCCACCGCGCCCGGCCGTTTTTTTCAATAATTATAAAGTTTAACTTTTTTCTCATTTGCTCACTCTGGGAAATGGATGGAAGTAATATTTCACCTGATTTTTTCTTTCTGAAAATATAACCATATGTTTCTGTTCTCCCTGCTGTTCTCTCATAGCATTACTGTGCTGTCCAGTTCTTTAATTCAGTCTCTAAATTATAGGTATAGAAAGACCTGTGATTTAGAACACAGTTGTGAGAGAAGGAAAATGAAGAACTATCACTGAGCTGAGAAAGGTTTACAAGAATCTCAAACACACGTAAATCAATACTTTATATTTGGACTTGTTTGAATTACAGGAGCACAAGATTTGTGATCTTCAGCATTAATTAGCCCTTCTCTTACGTTTATGTTTTTCGTTCATAATGATCATCTTGCTTGCCTTAGTCTCTTAGTCTAGGAATATGTAAGATAATTCTTAAATTCCTTTTTTTTTTTTTTTTTTTTTGACAGAGTATCTCTCTGTTTTCCAGGCTGGAGTGCAGTGGTACATCTCTGCTCACTGCAATGTCCCCACCTCCCAGGCTCAAGCCATTCTCCTGCCTCAGCCTCCTGAGTAGCTGAGACGACAGGCACACACCACGCCCTGTTGTTGTTATTATTATTATTATTATTTTGTATTTTTAGTAGAGATGGGTTTCACTTTGTTGGCCAGGCTGGTCCTGAAATCCTGGCCTCAAGTGATCCAGTCACACTGGCCTCCCAAAGTGCTGGGATTACAGGTGTGAGCCACAGTGCCCGGCCAAAAAGTTCTTGCTAATAAAATTGCAAGCTTGCTAAACAGGCAAGTTTTGGCAAACTGGCATAAACATTTTTTTTTCTTGACTGCAGTTTTATATTGTACTTCTTTTGTAAGCACCATCGCTTAAACTACTTCTCATATTATAGTTTATTAATATATAAAAGTCAATATTGATCTGGACATAGCTTTTTTTACTGTTATCTAGACTTATCTAATCAATTTTAATATGTTTCTATGCTGTTGTCTACAGTAAAGAACTTTATTTTAGTTTATACATGTATTTAAAAATAATTAAGTAAAGTCATATTTTATTTATATTATAGTCTTATTGATTGCTTTCATTTTTCATGATAACACTTTACATATCTTGGTAGAATAAAAAGAATGTAGAATTCCAGGCACAAGAACAAGGCCCCAGGTCAGATTTTTCATTTTCTTTCCATGTTTCCTTGGGCAAGACACTTCATGACTATGTCAATTTCCATTTCTAAAATGGATTTTATAATCCGCCCCCCCGACAATATGTTTTGACAAATTAGGTAAAAGAAAGTGCTTTCTTCTGCAAATAGCAAAATGCCTGGCAAATGTTACATCATTATTTTTAAAAAATCTTGTATGTTTATGATTTATAGAATGTAATATATAGTTTATACTTCTTGTATTTGTATGTAAAAATACACAGACATGCAAGCTCTACCAAAGTTCAAGGTATAAGTCGCTCTGAGATATTAAGAACAGATAAAGTATTGCTTTGTATTAATATGTAATTTATTTATCTTTCAACAATATAGTTACACTTATTTTAATATTTCATATTCTGTAATCTTTCTGGCCTCTGGTACAAAATTATTTTTTAATTATTTTTTTAACTTTTCTTTTAAATTCAGGGGTACAAGTGCAGATTTGTTACATAGGTAAACTTGTGTCTTGGGGGTTTGTTGTACAGATTATTTTGTCACCCAAGTATTAAGCCTAATACCCATTAGTTAAAAGCTTAACCTCACTGATCATTAGAGAAGTGCAAATCAAAGCCACAATGAGATACCATCTCACAATAGTCAGATGGCGATTATTAAAGAGTTAAGGCCAGGCACGGTGGCTCACACCTATAATCCCAGCACTTTGGGAGGCCAAGGTGGGTGGATAACCAGAGGTCAGGAGTCCAAGACCAGTCAGCCATCATGGCAAAACCCCATCTCTGCTAAAAAAATACAAAAGTTAACTGGACGTGGTGGTATGTGCTTGTAGTCCCAGCTACTTGGGAGGCTGAGGCAGGAGAATGGCTCAAACCCCGGAGGCGGAGGTGGCAGTGAGCCAAGATCACACCACTGCACTCCAGCCTGGGCAACAGAGTGAGACTCCGTCTCAAAAAAAAAGTCAAAAAATAACGTATGCTGGAAAGGTTTTGGAGAAAAGTTAACACTTACACACTATTGGTGGGGTGTAAATTAGTTCAGCCATTGTAGAAGACAGTGTGATGATTTCTCAAAGACCTAAAGACAGAAATACCATTCCACTCAGCAATCCCATTACTGGGTATATACCCAAAGAAATATAAATCATTCTGTTATAAAGATACATCCACACGTATGTTCATTGCAGTACTATTCACAAAAGCAAAGACATGGCACCAACATAAATGCCCATCAGTAGTAGACTGGATAAAGAAAATGTGGTACATATACGCATGGAATACTATGCAGCCATAAAAAATAACCAGATTATGTCCTTTGCAGGGACATGGATGCATCATGAGGTCATTATCCTTAACAAACTAAGGCAGGAACAGAAAACCAAATACCTCATGTTGTCACTTGTAAGTGAGAGATAAATCAGATAAAGGCTGCTTTGGAGCAGGCCTTTCCTCTGTTCATGGCTGTTTCTCTGGTCTTTAACATGTCTGACAGAGTTGCTGCACAATAAGTATTTTTTCAATTAATAGACAAATTATTCATCATCTTACCTACAAAGATAAAAGTGTTTTTAAAAAATGACTTTTGCTACAAAGTTTCAGGATATATACACATTTCAAAAATATTTCAATATATACATTTACAGTTTCGCAAGTTTCAACTAAAATTAGACTGCCAGCCTACTGAAAATTGTACAAAATGAATATCACAAGACTAACATGTCATCTAGACCATTTGTTTATCATCACATGATTGCACATACATTGTAATGGGATCAGTACATTAAACTAATAAGGATTATTATTTTTTCTTCACACATTATTGCTATATGAGTATTTTTATCTGGTTTCAAGTATGGATTATTTAAATACACATTGCTTTTGCTCTCCCTATTTTATAACATAATTGGAAATATTACATCTAGCTGTGAAGACTTGCTTACCAAGAAATATTTAAATAAGTCATGTAATTGCAGCTGCAGTTGCCACTGTAAACAGAGAACAGAGTTCCATTCAGAGACTGAATACACAGGAGATTGGCATTTCTAAAACCTTTTCATTTTTCATCAACACTTTCAGAGTTCAAATTGTGTGTGCTTATCTGCTCCAGAATGTTACTTCATATTAACAGAAGTGTTAAAGGAGAGACTTGAACTGACTCCCCTTTGTCCTCCAGAACTTAAACACTGGTTTAAATCTCATAAATTTTCATATCTCATGCTTTTAGAGGTAACTCTGTATTTGTGAGAATTGTTCCCTGTGACAAGTGAAAAGAAGAAAGATTATTTAAACAAAATAATTTCTATATTTATATTTCTTGGGTAAAATCCAGTATTTCCAGTGTAAACTAAAAGCTGTTTTGATTGCAAACAAAATAGTTTACTATGCAACTTGTGATTATTGTTTTAGTTGAGCAGTAACCATTACATTTTTTTATTCACAATCACAATTTTAAAACACACAGTCTTCTCTACACCTTCACTCAAGAATAAACTATCCTGTATTTATATTTTCAAAAGATTTGGCAGTTCCTTTATCACTTCATTGTCTTTCCTCACTCCTAAACTGCTTCAGGTTGAAAGAATAAAGTCTTTTGAAAAGCGACATGACCAAAACCATAAAAACTTAACTTATTTCCATTTTCAGAGAGATGGCAGAAAACCAAAAAAACTCATCTGTTATAGATATCCTAAAAAACTAAATTTTTCAAAAGTAAAATATGTTCTAGAGCTACATAAAATGTAAGGTAATTCTCCAAAGCCAGAAATAATGAGAAATCATCAATCTAGACACTATGCTGTGTTTTGCCAGAGGCATCAACCACTACCTGGTAGTTAAGCACATGGGTTTTAAAAGATCCAGAGCTGAGAGGAAAGGGAACAGGCCAGGGTCCATGGAAACATGGGAAGTTGAAATAAACGTTAAGCGTTTTAAAAAAAAAGAAAAAGTGATTTGCCAAGGCAATAGGCAGCAATACCAGTGAGTGAACTAGGAATTGACCTAGTTGAGAGAGATCATGATATTTGCTTCTCTCTGTCAGTTCAATGTGAGGGGAAAATCTGCAAAAATTTCACTCTGATTATTATAAATCATAAACTATGCCTAATGGAAATTTGTAGCTCTAATTTTAATTTGTCTGCATCCTAAACAATAACCCACTGCAAAATTTAAGTCCTTTTGATTACCAAGCAGAAACATTTCTTCAATAGAGTTATTTCATATTCAGGTTTTATAGAATATCACAGATATATTTAAGGAAGATAGTAACCTCAAAATAATCAGATAAATAAATAAAACACACATGAAAAAAAACAACCACCATGACTGAATGCTCAGAGAAACAATCAGCTGCATAATCATGCATGAAAGATTGTATATGTTGGAACTATTGTGTATATTCTATAGAACTTAGTTATAAACTTATTAATTTAGTAAAAAAAGGAAATTTAAAATAAATAGTTATAAATAGCCGATCATGTTTGAGAAAGAACCAGTTTGGAAATATCATATTACTGGACTTCAAACTATACTACAAGCCTGTAGTTACCAAAACAGCATGGTATTGGTATAAAAGTAGACACATAGACCCATAGAACAGAATAGAGAACACAGAGATAAAGCCAAATACTTACAACCAACTGATCTTTGACAAAGCATACAAAAACCTAAATCAGGGAAAGGACACCCCATTCAATAAATCATGCTGGAAAAGCTGGCTAGCCACATGTAGAATAATGAAACTGGATCTTTATCTCTCACCTTATACAAAAATCAACTCAAGATGGATGGAAGACTTAAAACCTATGAGCTGCAAAATCTACCTCATGCAAGCTGAGGCAGGGCTTGCCTGTCTGACATAATGTAAGAGTCTTGGAACATGTCCAGGGTCCTGTGGCCTTTGGAACACCAAGCTCTGTGCTAAAGGGTGGAAGGCTACCCTGATGCACCATAGTCTAAGCCCAGGGCATAAAACCCCTCCTGGCTTGGATAGAATCCAGGGCTCAGGGCGTAAAACCCCTGGTGGCCTCTGGAATGTGTCTAGACTTGCTGGCTCCTTGCTCCTTGCTCTCCCAGGATCGATTGCATCTTGAATTAAAGAGCCTGCTCTCCACATTTTCTTAATCCAGTCTGTCGTTGTTGGACATTTGGGTTGGTTCCAACTCTTTGCTATTGTGAATAGTGCCGCAGTAAACATACGTGTGCATGTGTCTTTATAGCAGCATGATTTATAGTCCTTTGGGTGTATACCCAGTAATGGGATGGCTGGGTCAAATGGTATTTCTAGTTCTAGATCCCTGAGGAATCGCCACACTGACTTCCACAATGGTTGAACTAGTTTACAGTCCCACCAACACCGTTACAGTGTTCCTATTTCTGCACATCCTCCCCAGCACCTGTTGTTTGCTGATTTTTTTAGTGATGGCCATTCTAACTGGTGTGAGATGGTATCTCATTGTGGTTTTGATTTGCATTTCTCTGATGGCCAGTGATGATGAGCATTTTTTCATGTGTTTTTTGGCTACATAAATGTCTTCTTTTGAGAAGTGTCTGTTCATGTCCTTTGCCGCTATGCAGCCATAAAAAATGATGAGTTCATGTCCTTTGTAGGGACATGGATGAAACTGGAAAACATCATTCTCAGTGAACTGTCGCAAGGACAAAAAACCAAACACCGCATGTTCTCACTCATAGGTGGGAATTGAACAATGAGAACTCATGGACACAGGAAGGGGAACATCACACTCCGCGGACTGTTGTGGGGTGGGGAGAGGGGGGAGGGGGGAGGGACAGCATTAGGAGATACACCTAATGCTAAAAGACAAGTTAATGGATGCAGGAAATCAACATGGTACATGGATACATATGTAACAAACCTGCACATTGTGCACATGTACCCTAAAACCTAAAGTGTAATAATAATAAAAAAAATAAAAAAAGAGCCTGCTCTCCATTATATCAAGTAGCAGATGCTAAAGCGACACAGCTGTAAATCATGTGCTTAATGCAATGCTCCCTTTCATCCCCACATTCTCACCACCTGTTTCTTTGTTTTATCACCAATAAATAGTCTGGGCTTCCAGAGCTTGGGGCCTTTGCAGCTTCCACACTCGCGATGGCCCCTGGACCCACTTTCTCTCTCAAACTGTCTTTTCTCCTTCTTTTGACTCCACCTGACTTCATCACCCCCACAACCTGGTGTTGGGTCTGATCACCCCAACATCCATGTCCCTGCAAATGTCATTATCTCATTCTTCTTTATGGCTGCTTTCTACTTTCATGAAGTTCTTGCATGTCTTACACCACCATTTATTATTATTACTATTGATGCATAATAGTTGTGCACTGTTTTGTGGCACATGTGGCAATTTAATGCATTCATATAATTTGTAAATATCAAATCAATGTACTTGAGATATCTATCACCCTAAATATTTGTTTTTTCTTTATGCTAGAAATGTTCAATTTATTCTCTTCTAGCTATTTTAAGATGTAAAATAGATTATGGTAAACGACAGTCACAGTACTGATGTATCTATCACTAGGTCTTATTTATAGTATGAATGAAGAAATAAGAGCATCTTTAAACCTGGCCTGAATTTTCTCTCCTGTAGTCAGCTGGTCAGAGGGAATTCCCTGTGAGTATATAAGGATTATATGAAACAGAAAGATAACATAGCAGGAGTAGAGGCCAAGGCCACCTCTGAAAGGACATCTCAAAATGCCCCATGCTACTGGTTCTCAAGAAATTTCTCTGAAGTAGAACCTCTAAATTTTTGTAATATTTATTTCTTACCCTCTGACAGAAAAGTACTTTATCAATATGTCTAGATAAAATACTACAATCTGCTAATGATAGCTAATTTCATAGTATCATCAATGAAATGAAACAACATAATGTCTTGTGGAAGAAAACAGCAAGCACGGTCTCTATGGAATAAATTATGACATGGGGCTGGAAAGTTGACACAGGCCTAAAATAGAATAGTAAAGATGTATTACAGGAAGCAACTGCTTTCAGTGATCTTATTAACAGGTATTGACAAAGAAAGACATTTGTCAGCTTAGCTGCATACCAGATGTGAAAAGATGTGCTAATTTTCTCAAGCAACAAAACCACAATCGGAATAACAGCTATAATTACAGTTACCAGATGATTAAGTTTATGATAATCCACTCTCGTTCACCAAGATCCATCTGCTTTTTGTACAAGCCAAATAGGCAAGTTCATTAGTGATTTTCAGGAATTACACCTGCATCTTTCAAGTTCTTGGTGGTGGCACTGATTGATGCAATATATCCAGGAATGGAGCATTGCTTTTAGTTTACTGTTTCTGCAGTTAAAGGCATTTCTGGTGTCTGCTACTTAGCCTAATAACCCTTATTCCACAAGTCAGAGACCAGATGTGGGAACTGTAAGTGCTATCTATTCCAATTATGCATTCCAGACCTGGAAAAATAAGTATTGGATGAGGTCATGGACCCAGTAGGTCAACTGTAATATGACCTGAGCTAAAACTCCATTGATTACCTGACCTGCAGAGCCGCTATGCTGACTGGTGGACCTCAGTGAAGTTTTATGTATCTTGGAATTAGTGTCAGTTCAGGGATTATAGTATCCAGTATTCCCTGAATACTCTAATTATTTCACTTTTACAGTGCATAGTCACCTTGGTAAATGGACATGGATTACTTGGGGAAGGGAGGAAGAATGATTAACAATACAAATTTTTGGTAATGTAGCAGTGGCCTTCCTCTAGGGGACTCAGTCTCCCTTTTATTCATTCTATAAACTGGCTCAACTCTGGGAATTGGGGGACCATGAATCTTTCTTTTGGTGGTTCAGGTTAGATTTCTGTTCTCTATGCCTAGTAATGGTGAACTTCTGTTCACCATCGTCTGCTAATACATATCCAGCACAAATTTAGTAGAGTTCCCATCTGTTTCTCTCCTAGGGACACTAGCCAATGCTATAGGTTTCTGTTAGACAAATTGTTCTGGTTAATTATTTAAAACCATTACCTATTAGGTGATGGGCAGTATTTGTGGAAGTTAAAAGACAGATATTAGGAACAAATATGTACTATTACAGTTAAACTGACATGTAGAAACACTAAATTGGTTTACTTAATTAAGACATGTTAATATTTCCCAGTTTTGTGAAGTAAATTTAAAAAGCCCACCTATCATAGCATTTCCTCTATAAATATTGAAGAACATGACACTGTGAAGCAGAGACCCAGATACACAAGATGAATACATAGCAATATGGATTGTTATAAAAATATAAATTTTTTACAGATTATTTAAAGACAAAATTTTCAGCCTAAAAACAAAGATTCTTATATAGTGATATTACATCTATCATGATAAATAGTAAAATTAGAAACAAAAATATTAGAATTTTATAAGTTATTGATAAATTTCTAATGATAGTCTGGCCCAAACTGTGGAAACATTGGTGCCAGCCTCACGGTGAGTAGGGCACTGAAGATCTGAATTCCACAGTTTCCCTGATACATTGATTGAACAATAGCAAGGTGACTCTATATATGGAAGAGACATCACTTGGCCAGACATACAAATCAAGAAAAGCTTTCATCACAAGTATTTGAAGAGTCTCCACGTTAACCTCTTTGGAGAAGGTGTAGTGTAGGCTTGAGACATGGACTTCCTAGCCTCTCCATTGGCCCTTAAGGGTTTTTTGTTTTGTTTTGTTTTGTTCAGTTTTGTTTTTTCTTATATGCTTCAACTGCTCCCTTTTTTGCCTCTCTTGTCTCTCCTTCAATTTCACTCTGTAGTGTCTCTGTAATATTGCCTGTCCCTTTGGAATACTATTTGAACAGCTGTTTGTGCCGAGAACAGCACTTGTTGCAGTTGTAGTTGAGTGCCTCTCTTAAGGTTTTCTTTTGTTTGTTTGTTTTTTACAAGCACCGAAGTGTTTTTAACAGTTGAGTTTGTGTATGAGTGAAAATTAAAATACTTTTCTCACCATTACAGATATATATTTGTGTAATGCAGCACATAATATTACAAAGGGAAAATGTATTATAATGAAAAAACACAAAACCAGAAGAGTTTTTTCTAATCTCTACTCTGCACTAATTTACTCTGTGATATTCTCAATTCACCCAACCTCTCTGAGTAATAAGGTGTCCTTTCTACCATGAGGATTAAAAAAAGAGAGGAATAATAGCTATTAAATTGTTGTAAAACAGTTTAAAGTGCTATGTTACAAAAATATTGGGTAAGAAAACAGCTAAATCCTGCAGCCACTTAACTAACTGTTTTTTGTTGTGCTTTAGGGATTCAATAAAACATTGAACTATCTACTGTAAAATCCTTCTAGAACCAAAACGATCATTACTTTATTTGCTTCTCTATTTGTCTCATGTAACTTTTATATGTTTTCAATATTAAGAGGAAAAAAATTAAGTTTGGATGTGTCTTCCATATGATAATAGGAATGATACTACCTAAAATATATGGGTTTTAGGTTCAATATAAAGCATACTAATTACTCATAAATATCATTCTGAATGATAAAGTATTGTTGTAGGTATAATGAAGAATATTCTTTCCTGGAAGTGTTTATAAATTAGCCCAGACTACATGTGAAGGCAAATAGTTGGACTAGACTCTATATTAATGGTTTTTGCATTATATGACTCTTCTTGATAATATTACTGTATTGCTTCAATGGCTTCCAATTTTCTACTTAGAAAGTTAAATTTTCCTATCAAGGCAAGCAAATATTTCCTCAAACTTTTAATTTCCGTATCTTTTCTTCTTTACTTACTAGTGCTTTAGACTCCTATTTACCTGAACCTAATAAATTGTTTTTTACATAGCTTTTCTATGAAAAATTATTTGGTCAATTACTCATTTCAAGTAATTATTTTTAAGTTTCAATTCATTGCAATTGTATACTAAATCATTTGAATCAAATATCCCCTTGAGTACAACTAAAAAAAATTGGAAGAAATAATTTTTTAAAAAATTCTTAAACCTATCAGAGAACTAGCAAAGCAGTGAGAAACTGTTGAGACAAGATGAGAGAAAGGCAAAGAATGGTAGCATTGAGAATTACTTTTAGTTGAAGAGTTTTTTTCCAGTTTCAAAATTGTGGTTGAGAATTTGAGAAACAGAGCAGTAATTTTGAGGATTCAAGCTCTGGGAGAAAAATTGTAGTTCAAAACCCACCAAAAATGAGAAGCCACGGTTAATCCCTAGGTTTAGTGTGTTCTGTCATTGTTAACCCCTGCTCTAGCTGCCTTCCAAAAAATATGAAGTAAACTTCATCCAAAATCTTAAACTATCTCTACTTTTTAAATATACATATGGTCAGTACTCAATAAAAATTATCAGGCACATGTAGAAATATAAACTACAATTGGCATTCAAAATAAATTTTACACAGTAGAAAAAGATCAACTGGTACTCTAGATAATGGACGTAGACATGGACTTTAGGATAACAGTGCTTGTGGGTGATCAAGAAAATAGAACACAAAATTGAGACCTTAAGTAAAAAACTTGAAACTGTTGATAATAACCACATGAAAAGTCTAGAACAAAAAATTAAATAATAAAATGTATAATTCAATGGGTAGATTGTTTAAGAGATTAAGCACAGCTGAAAAGCATTTAAAGTATAAGATATATCAGAAGATATCCAGGTAAAGCAAGTTAAAAAAAATATAGGAAATTATGTAAAAGACACGTGGGAGACAGTGAAAAACTCTAACATGTATAGTTGAAGTCTTGAAGAAGAGAAAGAGAATATAGTAGAAACAACTTTAAAAGAGAAAATGACAAAAAACATTTTCAAACTGTCAAAAACTATCTAGGCATTTAATCAATAGATGCCACAGATCTTTGGTAGAAAAAATGTTTTTAGAAAAACACCAAGAGCACATAGTAATACAGGTTGAACAACATAGGTTTGAATTTATAAGTGAGAACATGCAGTATTTTATTGTTTTTCCTTCGTCACTTATTACTTAAGATACTGACCTCCAGCTGTACTCATGTTGCTGCAAAGGGTATGATTTCATTCTTTTTATGACTGTGTAGTATTCCATGGTGATTTTCTTAATAACATTGTATTTTCTCTAGTTTATCATAAGAATATAGTATATAATACATATGACATAGAAAATATGAGTTGATTTACTGTTTATCAGTAACACTTCTAGTCAATAGTAGACTATTAAGTTTTCTGGGGAGTCAAAATTTATACATGGGACTGTTGTATTAGACTTTAATAAATTAAGGAGACACATTGCAAAAGCTAGAGTGACTATTACAAGAATAGTAAATAAACATATCAGTGCTAAACTAAGATAAAGGAAAAATGCATTAACAGATATAATCAACCAAAAATAAAGTAAAAAGGGAGAAAACAAGTAATACAGGGCTATAGGGACAAATAGAAGCATTAGTAAAGTAGTAGTTTTAAAACCTAATATGCATGTAATTACATTAAAAGTGAATAGACTAAAAGCTCCAATCAAAAGACAGATTTTTGTAGGAATTAAAAGATATGCACATGTGTGCACACACACAAATTCACAAAACTGTGAGCCATTTTAAAGAGAGAAACCTTACCTATAAAGAATCAGAACATTTTGAAGTATAACACTGAAAAGAAACTAAGGACACAATCCACCAAAGGATGTTGCTGCCACTGTGCCTGTAGCACACAAAGCAGAATTAAAAGGAAAGAGCATCACCATAGATAAAGGACAATTAATGATAACAACATGGTCAATGATTTATCTGAATGCTTCCAATAACATGGTTTCAAAATATGTCAAATTTTAGAACAGTGAAAAGCAAATTTAGCAAATCTCTCTGAGTGACTACTAAGCATGCAGACAAAAAATTTGGTAAAGGTAGGAAGTATAGAACAACTACATAACCCAATTTGATAAATTGACTTGATGTACTTGTATAAAACACCATCCAACAACTAAAAATGGTTGAAAATTTGAATGGACATGCAGAAAGAAATTATAAAAACGATGAATAAATATATAAATATGGTACTCAAAATCAGAATTTGTATTAATGAGAATTAATTAGAAAGATAAATGCCCATTACAAAGAGAACCACAGAATAGTTAATTTATAAGAACAGATAATGCAATTTATTGGCAGTGAGATGGAAAAAACAATGATATACTGCCATTGAAATTGCAAATTGGTACAACCAATTCAAAAATTGAGTTCCCTGGGAATCTCATGCAGATCAGGAACTTGTGTGCATAATATTTGTTAGAGATTGCTCTCAGTATCAATACCTGTGGAAAAGTGCAGGATACAAGTCTGGGCAGAAAAAGAGTTGAATTGCAAAGCATTTGCAACAAAAAGACTTCCATTTAATCTTAAGCAGAGGTTTTGAAATGCATTGGTCCTTGACACCTATCCAGAATTTGAGCTAAATTGCCAGTCTTTTATAACCCTGAATCATCTAGTCATTGGAAAGGGTCTCTCATGAAGAATGGTCTTGACCTCAGAGGAGCCACCTCACGGTAATGAATGAAAAATTTCAGAGTAGAACTCAGTTGATGGCTGTTCACTACCTATTCAATCAACAGTTTTCAATATGAGCACTTCAGTCCTAGAAGAGAGGATCTAGACAGCACACCACAGCAGCCCCTAAAATACCCAACAGACAGGTGGGTACATGTGCATCAAAGGTATATAAAAGTCGTCATAACAGTATTATTCGTGCATAACAAAATTTACAAGTTACCCAAATGCTCATTGACTGTTAGATGGATAAATTGCCATGTATTCATACTATAGAATAGTATTTAGTAACGAAAATTAATTAACTATAAATCAAATGTGTAAGTAAAATTTACATACATAATCTTAAGCCAAAGAAGTCATATACAATAAAAAAACACACAGCCTGATACCATGTATATATAGTTCAAAAGAGGCCAAATTTGGAGGTTTGAGTTCTGGCAAAATTGTGTAACTACACCTGGTAGAGCTTGCTTAGAGTCTCTTCACAGCACAGTATGATAATTTATTGAGCTGTACTCTTATGAGTTGGGCACTTTGCATATGTTAACTTCAGTAAAAATGTAAAAATAATGTGAAATATTTGTACCTTTTCTTAATGTTCTTCAAAATCTTAAAACATACATTCAATTCCCAATGAAAAAAAAATAGGTGAACATGCCCTCTACTATTTGTTTTCCATATGTGTATTATCCTCAAAATATAAAATAAAATAAATAACATTCTACATTAAAATATTTTCTTCCCAACAACTTTCCAATTATTTTCTCTCATTCTTGGTGCCATCCCTACTTGTGTGTATCCCAAAGTAAATAGTGTGGTTCTTTGTATGTAACTATTATTTATTTTCTCATTCATTTAAGAAATGAATGAAACTACTCATTTCTAGAAACTACATTTCTAGAAAATTAAATGTACTAACTCTGAGGGGTAACAAAACTGCATATATTTCTGTTGCATTCATGAACTGTCACATGTATTAGGAAACCTATGATTTGTGAAAATATTTTAAAAAATTGTATGTTACAAACTGGTACTTTTTGTAAACTAATTTTTTTTACAGCTGTCCCAGTGAGCAATACCTTTTTTTTCTCATAAAATTGCTAAGTGTACCTCAGTTTTAGGGAAAAAAAAATACGATAGCATATTGAAAGCATCTTGTGTAGACTTTAAATTTTCTAATTTTTTTCACATCCAAATGTTATTGGCAGGGTTGAAATTCAAATTTATCTAGGTTCCTGAGTGGCATTTCTGTGGCTATTACTCAATAGAATAAAAAAAAAATCGAATGGTAAGATATTTCTATGAATATTTTAATTTTACAATTATTACATTGAGTCATGTTTTAATTCAACAAATATGTGTTGATTGCCTACTGTCTTGATTGGTTCAGATTGCTATAACAGCAAACTAAAGACTGGGTGGCTCAAGCAACAGAAATTTGTTTGGCATAGTTTTGGATGCTGGGAAATCCAAGATCAAGATGCCTATTGATCTGGTATCTATCAAAGGCACTGTTTTTTTATTTTTGTAATTATATCCTCACAGAGCAGAGAGAAAGATCATGTGTCCCATGTCGTTTCTTATAAGGCTACTAATCTCATTTAGTAGTGCTCCACCTTCATGACCTAATTACCTCACAAAGGTCCTACACTCCAAATATCACATTGGGGATTTAGGCTTCGACACACCAATTTTGAGGGCAATAAAACAGTCAGTTTATAGCTCCTACTATGTGCCACAGGCTGTGTTTAGGACAGAAGGTGAAAGATTTGTATACTGAAAACTACAAAATATTTATGAAAGAAATTAAAGAAAATATAAATAAATGGAAAGATATTCTGTATGTATGGCTTGGAAGAATTAATATTATTAAAATATACATACTGCCCAACATAATCTACAGATTCCATGCAATCCCTATCAAAATTCCAATGTCATTTTTCACAGAAATAGAAAAAAATTTAAAATTTCTATGAAATCCGCACCCCCCCCACACACACACAAATCAGATAGCCAAAGGAATCTTGAGCAAAAAAGAAGAAAGCTGGAGGCATCAACTCCCTGATTTCAAAATATATTAAAAAGTACAACAACAACAACAACAACCTATTTTCAAAGAAAGTCAGGCTGGGGAGAAAAAAAAAAAAAGAGATAGCATGGTATTGGCACGAAAACAAACACATAGGCCGATGGAACAGATGAGAAGGCTCAGAAGTAAACCTATGCCTTTATGGCCAATTGACTTTTGACAAAGATGCCATGAGCACACAATGGGCATAGGATAGTCTCTTCGATACATGGTGTCAAAATACTGGATATCCACATGCTGAAGATTAAAACTGGATCTTTATCTCACACTATATACAAAAACAAAATTAAAATTGATTAAATATTTAAAAATAAGACCTGAAACTGTAATACTACTAGAAGAAAACAGGAAAAATTCCTCATGACATCAGTCTAGGAAATGATTTTTTTGGGGGTATGACTCTGAAAGTACAGGCAACAAAAGCAAAAATAAACAAATGGAATATTATAAAACTTAAAACAAAAACATCTGCACACTAATAAAAGCAATTAGAGTGAAAAGACAATTCCCCGAATATTGTAAAATATTTGCAAACTACACACCTGATAAAGTATCGATATACTAAATCAATATATAAGAAACTCAATAGCAAGAAAACAAATCTGATTTTAAAATGAGCAAAATATCTGAAAGTCATTTTCTCAAAAACAGACATGCAAGTTCATAAAATGAAGCAACAAGTTTAATAAAATGGCCAATAAGTTTATTTAAAAAATGCTCAATATTACTAATTATCAGGGAAGTGTAAGTTAAAACCACAATGAGATATCAACTGCCACCCTTAGATTACCTATGATCAAAAAAATGAAAGATATAATAAGTATTGGAGAAGATGTGGAGAAAAGGGAACCCTTACAGTTCCTTTTGAGTGGGAACTCTTGTAGTGGGAATGTAAATTGGTATAGCGATTATATATGGAAACAGTATGGAGGTTTCTCAGAAAACCAGAAATAGAACTTCAGTATGATCCCACAATGCTACTTCTGTGAATATACTCATAAGGCATGAAATTAGTATGTTGAAGAGATACTTGCACACTCATGCTTATTGTAACATGATTCACAATAGCCAAAATATAGAATCAACCTAAGTGTCCATCAAAGGATGAATGGATAAAGAAAACTGGTATATAAACCCAATGGAATTCCATTCAGATTTAAAGAGAGGGAAATTTTGTCATTTGCAACTACATGGCTGAACTTAGAAGACATACTAAGTGAAATAAGCCAAGCATAATAAAACAAATACCACAGGATTTAACTTATATGTGGAATCTAAAAATGTCAGACTCGTAGAAGTAGAAAAGAGAATGGTAATTACCTGAGACTGGTGGAAATGAGTAAAGGGAATGGGGCAATGTTGGTCAAAGGATTCCAAGTTTCAGGTAGAAAGGAGGAATAAGTTTTTGAGATCTACTGCATAGCAGGGTGATTATAGTTAATGTCTATTTCCAAGTTGCTAAAAGAGTATATTTCAAATGTCTCATGACAAAAGATAAGTCAGTAGACATATTCATTAGCTTAATTCAATTATTCCACATTCAATGCATATAGCTAAACGGCACACGGTACCCCATAAAAATGTGTAATTTTGATTTGTCAATTTAAAATAATTTTTATAAAAAATAGTTCAGAATATATCATTGAGCAAGTATACAACAATTTCTGCACTTTGGTAGCTCATATTCTAGCAAGGGAGACTCAAAAATCACAACCATTGTAAGAAAGTAAATTACACAGTTTATTGGCTAAATGCTGTGAGGAAAAGAAGAAAAACAATAAAAGTAGTAGTGTAAAAAGGAATCTGTAATGTTAGGAAAAAGAGTTTTGATTTTAAGTAGGGTTTAAGTGGGCCTCATAGATAACGGAACAGTTGAACAATTACTTGAAGAATTAGAATTAATTAATGTTGTAGATATCTAAGAGAAGTGCATTCCAGGAAGAGATAAGAGCTACTGAAAAGTCCCTAGGTTGCAAACGTGACGACAATGTTTGAAGAACTTCAGGGGTTCAGTAAGACAAAAGTGGAGTGATCAGGAGAAAATAAGCAATGCAATCAGAAAGGTTGGAGGCAGGGAGAGAGGTTATACGTGGGCATTGTCAGCCATTATATACACTCTGGTTTTTGAAAAGAGGAGCTGTTTGGGTTTTGAGCAGAGGAGATACATTATATGATTTATTTTTTAGAGGGCCACCCCAGCTACTGTGTGCTGTCAATAAATTACAGAGGGCAAATGTAAAGCAGAGAGATTCCTTAAATGGCAATTACAGTAACCTAATCTAGATACTAGGATTGCTTAGGCCAGCTTGGAATTTGGATACATTTTGAAAGTACAGAGGAATAACCTGAAATAGCAGGTATAGAGTATGAAAGAAATTAAAAGGAAAGGATAATTACTATTTTGGAGGTCGAGGCAACAGAAAGAATAGAGTTGCCATCAACTGAGATGAGAAAGCTGGAGTGTGGTGCAAGTCTGCGTGGAAAGGTTCAGTCTTGAGCATGTCATGTTAAGATGTCTCCTAAGCATCCAAATAAAAATGTAGCTTACATTCTCCAGCTGAGGTTATTAATTTGTAGTTAAAACATTAGTCATTTGATTATTTGTATAATTCCAAGGACTGACTGACATTCAGCTGCATGGATTTTGCACTGTCTTGCTTGGAGTCTATTATAAGGATATTGGTGGATGATGGCTGGGGCTGAAATTTCCAAGATAGGTTTACACAGATGTTTAGCCTCTTGGTAGGGATGGCTGGAGGGCTATACTGCTGGGGCTACTGAGTTTCTCTCTCTTTGTATAGCTTTTTCATGTAGTTTAGTCAGCCTCTCCAGCACAGTAACTAGACCACTTGCATGATGGCTTAGAGCCCCAGAAAAATAAACATGTAAATTAGCAGGACTTGTTAAGGCTTAGGACTATGACTGGCACAGTTTCCTTCCACTGCATGTGTTGAATTAAGCAAGTCCAAATTCAGTGTGAGAAGGATCTCCGAAAGGCATAATAATAAAGGATGTGATTTCGGAGGGGGGACATTCTTGGAGATTAACCACCACTGGCACATTACATTTGAGATATCTACTAGGCATTTCAAGAATGATGTCAAGAAGGCAGTGAAATATATGAGTTAGAATATTCATAGTATTTTCTGTCTTAAAGCTATAAATTCTAGAAATTTTGTTATTTTATGCAGAGAACATCACCAAAAATAGATTTACAGGAGAATCAGAGGCTAAAATTGTTTTCAGCAAGTTTTTAATAAATCTTGGTATACTTGAGACATTTCTTGATAGATCGATAGAAAATATGTAGGTAGGTAGAGATTATATATCGGTAGATAATGTGTGTTTTAGTAATATGGCTATCTGGTGCTCACTGCATTACCTTATCTTGTGATTTTGCTGTAATACCTGGTTGATAAAATTGGGCACGAAAAATACATGAACATTTGATATAATTGTCCATGAAAATTGGACATATAAGTTAGCTGAATGTACAGTGTGGCCTTGAGGTAAACTAAATGAATAAAAATATTCTCCTCTAATATAGTTCACAGGTATCTGAGAAAAAAACATTAATATATTGTCAAATATCTTGAGGGGTCGCACTGTCCACTTTGTTAGCCTTAACTAGATACAAAGGCTCAGAGTAAAGTAAGTGGCCTTAGGAAGGTTCATTAAAGATATTTCTAATATTTTATTGAGCCCCCAGGTCTCACTGTCTACTCTACAAATATTAATAGTACAGCAAAACCCAAGTAGAGTCAGACCTGTTTGTTACCCGTTCTAGTTCAAGATTGCTGTGCTTTCTTAACCTTACTCAATCGGAAATATTTAGTAAAGTCAATGAACATGTATAAACAAGAAGGGTAAATTTTCTTTTATATTTTTAGTTAGGGGATTAGACTGAGAATGACATGCTAATGACCAAGCGTAGATGTGGCAGTGGGAGAAGACAGGTCTTCTGCTCACAAGAAGATACTCTCTATTGCACTCACATCCCATCCTCCCTCTTTCTTTGCTTCTGTCAAGCAAGGAGAGGACTAGATAAAGGATACCTGCAACAGAAACGCCAGCCCTTCTTTCATTTGTATTTGCTCTCCTTTGTTACAAAAATAATAATCTAGATAGAACCATGATTTTGATATTGGGCTCATATAAGCAGGTAAGTCAGTTTCTTAGTCTATGAAGTACTTCAGATATTTGGCCAAAATTAGGCTAGGCAAAAGGAGTCCTTAAAGTCCCTGGGATGCAACTGACTCATCAGCAAATGGGGCTGGAGTTTATACCAAGTTATTTTGGAAAAGAGAACATATGTTTGCGTGCAGATTTTGTCTTCCTGTCTCCATGAGAAAAGTGGATTAAACAGTAGGTGCTGTTTAAGAGTTAAAGCATTCAGCAATGTGGGTACTCAGAAAAAAAAAATGCTATCTTAGAAATCTTGACAACTGCTTCAAATTTTGATCAATATAGGTAGTTCTTTATGAGTAGAAACAAGCCATTTCAATTGCATCTTTTCTGTGAAATATAAACATGAAACAGAATATAGTAGCTTTCCCTCATCCATGGGACATACGTTCCAACACCCTCAGCAGATGCCTGAAGCCTAGAATAGTACTGAACCCTGTATATAGTACCTTTGTTCCCATACATACATACCTATGATAAAGTTTAATTTATAAATTAGTCACAGTAATAGATTAACACCAATAACTAATAATAAAATAGAACTATAACATACACTGTAATATAAGTTATATGAATGTGGTCTCTCTCAAAATATCTTATTGTACTATGCTCATCTATCTCAGTGTCATGATTGACTATAGGTAACTGAAACTACAAAAAGTAGCACCACAGACAAGGGGAGACTAATGTGGCCACACTTCTTATGTACACCTCTGTATGCTGTCAAAATTATACTGAGTAACTTGACTGGTTGCCTGTGAAGCTTGATGTGCACCACTGAGTTGGGAAGAATTAAGCTCAAGGGGAATGTGTGTTTATTTGATGAAATTCTCTTTGTACTTTACAATCCTTATAGATTTACAACAAACTTGACCTCTTGAAAGTAATCTGTGCATATCTCTTTCTTATGACACTTATTTTTCCCCTCCTTTAGTTGGAGATGTTTTTAATACAGCATTTTTTTTTGTTTCTTTATTCATTCTTCATTGAGAAGAAGTCAGCCCAGCTATGCTCTCTATAGATGGGTGAGATTGTGTGTTTATGTGTATCCTACTGTTTTCGTGTATTTGAAGTATAAATTCATATGCACAGCTCTAGTTCAAATTTCCAATGATATGAATGAAATCTAACACTCTTAGCATGAATTGATGTAGAAGTTTTTCTGTATGTTCACACCCAGTGATTTTCCTCACAGAAAGTAGTTAACTACCTCTGTTAACTCTTTATTTTTTTCCACGGAGTTTTTGTTTCTGAAGATTTATGAACATTTGAAAATGGGATTTTTGGAGTAAGTCAGGAAATACTGGATGGGAAGAGCATGCATATAACCTCACAGTATACTAAATGCTTATACCATAGTTTCAACTACTGATTTTCTTATTGATTCCTCATCCCAATGGTTAACAGTGTTTGTGGTTGGGAAATTGAAAAACTATATGTAATTTTACCTTCTTGTTAAAAAATGAAGCATTGATATAAAACCTCCTATTTTTATAAACTCTGCTCCAGTTCAGGCATTGGTTGATTGTGGGTAAAAGGTTTAGATTTTTGTGTCATTTAAATATATACATATATAATATCTTCATACATATTTTTGTAGAAATTTGGAAAATGTTATGTCCAGAGCTGTTCTTCAAGCTGTTTGAATTACAAATTAACTCTTGGCTTCTTTAATTATTTTGGATTTCATTCCTGCCCTTCACCCTGATTTATATGACTTTACAATTTGACCTGCTTTCTGTTCATTTTATAGCTCTCTTACCTAAAAATCCAACAACTCATTTATGGCTAGGGAAGAATAATTGTAACCACAGTGCTGGGAATGTAATGTTTAGCTTCTATCCCTGTTTATAGAATAGTCTATCAATCACCTTCCAGTGTCACTGCCAACATTTGCCTGTGGATTCTGTAGGGGAATAACCCCCACATGTAGATGTAGACCCACTAGCTAATGGAGTTCTTTTATTTCACGAAGAATCAAGAGCCAAGACTTATCCGTGATGTTTTTCTATTTCCAACAACTTGATCCTTCATTTTCTGCATATGACAAAAAGGAAAGGAAAGCTGCAAAAAAAGAAATATGTTAATCTCCAGAACCAAAAGAAAAAATACAGTCAACCGGGCTGGAACTGAGAAGTGGGGCTCAAGAATTAAATGACCTGAGAATTATGTGGGCTTCTGATTACAAAATCCCAACTGGTCTCTAGTTTGTAAAATTCTTCAGTTTCCACACTCCAGATGAAAGCAAAATTTGTCCTCAAAGCACCATGTCCGAACTGGTAGCTAGACATGAACACACAATAAAACAATTCTTTTGTTATGCATTCAATCACAAGAAGAAAACTCCTGAATCCCTATATCAAATACATGCATTTATAACAACTTAAAATGATCTCAACTTGGAATATCCCCAATTTAGTCATATTATTGATTTTTATTCCTTAATCCTCTTCTCCATATCTGAAGTAAAATTTACCTTTAGAGAATCTAGATCATGTCAAATAAACCTGTTTGTGTCAGGTTAACTTGATTATAAATGACACATTGGGTGTTAGTTTTTCATACTTCTTTGTGTTATGAATCTATTATTGTGTTATGTATGTAACAGCAGATGGGCTAATTCATGGTCTCTTCCTTATCACAAAGGGACAAAATATAGAGCCTACTTAGAACTTATTTGTTATCTGCTGTCCCCTTCTTGACCTTCCCATACTAAATTGACCAATTTCCTTGTTCCCTTTCGAATACAACCCACTGTGAACCAAGTAGGAAGTGAAATTTTAGGTTTGATCAGTCATAAATTCTTGCTTTTGATGCAGAGTGCTCTTACACATCATTAACTGGGAAGATGTTTCTTGAAGCTTCGGCCTGGGAAGCAGCTACTCACATTCTGACCCTTCACATTGTACTTGTCTTCTTTTCCTTTTGTAACATCAAATATGGTCCAGAATTCACCCCCTTGGTGCATACATTTGAGAAAAGGGAAGAAATGTATGAGGACCTTGTAATTTCTGGGACAGACAGAAACTGTGAGCTAAGACTGTACAATTACTTTTTTGTTTCTGCAACACATCTCTAGTACCCTTGATCACCCAGGGTCCTGTGATGTGATATAGCTGCACTGGGCCAGAGGTAGAATTGAGTAGCATGTAGATTTGACAGTTTATTTTTAAATGTGATTTAAGAGATATATTAAACATTTTCTAATCAAAGATGTCTACATCTTATACATATCGATAAAACAAACAGTGAAGACTGTGACCTATATTAAAATCAAAACTAGCCATCATTAACTTGCATATTACTGATCGTAAATTAGCAAGTTCTTTCCAAGTTGGAGGAGAGTAAATAGTGAATGGAGACCACCTACCATTTATAGAGAAGATAACTTTAAAAAGAAAGTTTTAGAAGATGCATGTAATTAATTTTTATCATTTTTCCTAAAGTCAGCCCTGGTTTAGGACATTAGTAAACACATGGGGTGTGATATGGCTTCATTCAAAAAAGGCATTTGAGAGATGTGTTAAATATGAAGACTTTGCATACTGGCAGGATTGCTCAGAATTTTTAATCATTTTACTACATAAGTACTATGGGAAATTTATTTCCAATCTTTGTAAGAAAATTTCTGCAACTAAAATCCTATGTGATTAATTTTTTTCCAGAATTACTTCTTTGTGTGCTGTATTGGTTTAATATGGTTGCTATAACAAATACCACATAATGGTTTAGATAAACATACATTTATTATCTCACAGTTCTGCAGACAGGAGTCTTAAATTTCTAAAAGCAAGCTGCTGGCAGGGCTGGTTCCCCCTGGAGAGTTAGGTGAAATTCTATTTCCCTGCCTTTTCCAGCTTGTAGAAGTGCCACCAGTTCTTTGCTCCTGACTGCTTCATTCCATCACATCCCTCTTCCTCTATTGTAATCAAATCTCTCTCTCTCTGCCTCTCTCATATAAGAACACTTGTGTTTATATTTAAGGCCCATTGAGATAATTGAGTAAAATCTCACCATCTCCATATCCTAAAATTAATCATATCTGCAAAGTCCCCTTTTGGCGTATACAGCAACGTTTCCAAATCCTAGAATTTTGGACCTATGGAGGTCATCATTCAGCCTACCACATATGCTGTTAGGAATTTTGTTTCTAAAAATATATTTAAATATTAACTAAATTAAGTAAATGTTCATTGGACATTAACATACAGTGCCACCCAAGTGTACTTATCTGATTGAATATTAGCTGAACTGTAAAAATCATCATGCGTTCACATACAAACTCCACAAATCTACATCATCATGTAAATTTTTTTATATTTAAATATTTTAGTAGATAAGTGTTGCATTTCAGGAGAAAAGGTGAAAGCTCTCCCAACTGATAATTAGATTTCAGTTGCTTATAGACGAAAGTTATCAATTTTTGTCATCTCTAAAAATAGCAGAACAAAACAGAAGATAGTTTCCGCGTCTTTTTTGCATGCATATATGGAAATATAACCAAAGTGTAGTTATTTTTAAATAATTTATATAACTAATTGAAATTAAAATATCATTTTTCAGAACAATCATCTCAAAAAACTGGTTGAGAAGGATAGTTTTGTTAAATAAACATTTAATTATTAAACTCTCCAAAATTCACCTCTATGTATTTGTAGGCTTTTGAAATTTGCTTTGGGATTTCAAAAGGTTGTCATAGTATTTAAAGGAGGAGAATTTTTGACAACCAATAAATGTATCTTTTAGTGCATTTGAAAAAGTACTAGAATCGGTAGGAAACATGGCAAATGATACTACAGGAAGTCTGTTTCTATTATAGTAAATGCTAAACGAAGCAAAAAAATGTGGTAAAATCTAGATGGCCTAAGAAATAGCTACTTCTGTTATGCTTTTGACTCAGTAACCAAATAGGTCCTAGCCAGTATAAACTCTGTAATTATAAACCTCTTGGGAAAGTGAATATAAGAAGAAATATGTTCAAAGTAAGATTACTGCAACTGTAGGTGAAGAAAGCAAAGAAACTTTATAAAGGCAAACCCAGAAGTCAATTTAATCTAGAATTCCTCAAATAAACACAAAAGATTTGTGGTTCTTGTTTCATGAGGTATGCATAAGTTTATATAGATTCAACACCTCTATACCAATATAACTATCCTTATAATTTAATATAGAAATGGGTTGGGAGTGATGGTCCCTGATTCTAGATGGATTCAGGGCATGAATAGGTGGAATCTAGAATGTTAAGATAATTAAAGCCAAAAGTTTTATCTTCATTCATAAACAGAGGGGATTATATATCAGTTATTATTTTGTCAATACGTAGTCTGTGGATTGGAGGATGAAACATCTTCAAGGAAAGTGATTACTTGGTAGGTTTTACAAAGAAATATTATTAGCTGTAACAGATCTTGCTGTTACCCTCTCCTCATATATATAACAATTTCCTTGCATATTGCCCAATTTCTAACTTTCAGCACAAACTTCCATTTACCTGAGTATTTTTTTCTGGACTCCAAAGCCCTCTCTACCCAAGTTTAGTCAGCTTGGAATGCCAGAGAATTAATGACATCCGGAATTACCTTCAAACTATTATCTCTCAGTGGGATAATCTGAATTATGTGTTCTACGTAGGATCCCAGACTTTCCCGGTTGAATGAAGCCCCTTGGCCATAGAGGTAACTTGTTTATTAATTCATTCTTTTTTAAATTTTATTTTAAATTGAAAAATGGTATTTACTTATGGGGTAAAATTTGATGTTTTGATATATGTTTACATTATGGAATAAGTCAGGCTAATTAACAAATTCATCTCCTGTGTGTGTGTGTGTGTCTGAAAAACATTTAAAATCTACTCTTAGTAATTTTGAAGTATACAATGCATTATTTTTTATTGTAATCACCATTTTGTGAAATAGGCCACTGAAACTTACTCCTCCTAGCTGGGACTTTGAGCCACACGTTCCATTTTTCTATCCACACCCTTCCCCCACCCTCTGGTAACTACCTTCTACTCTCTATATCTAGTTCAACTTTTAAAAATTCTACATATAAGTGAGATCACCTAGTGTTTGTCTTTCTGTGCCTGGCTTCTCTAACCTACACAGCATCCTCCAGCTTGATCTATTTTGTTACAAGCGACAGATTTCCCTTACGTTTAAAGACTTAATAGTCTTCCATTGTATACATATACTATATTTTCTTTATTCATTCATTCAATGATAGACACCTACCTTGTTTCCATATATTATGTATTGTGAATAATGTTTCGATGAATATGGAAATGCAGATACGTCTTCAGCATATGAATTTCAATTGCTTTTGGATATATACTCAGAAATGGGATTGCTGGATCACATCATAATTGTCTTTTTGGTTCTTTATTTATTTATTTTATTATTATACTTTAGGTTTTAGGGTACATGTGCACAATGTGCAGGTTTGTTACATATGTATCCATGTCCCATGTTGTTTTGCTGCACCCATTAACTGGTCATTTAGCATTAGGTATCTCTCCTAATACTGTCCCTCCCCCCTCCCCCCACCCCACAACAGTCCCTGGAGTTTGATGTTCCCCTTCCTGTGTCCCTGAGTTCTCATTGTTCAATTCCCACTTATGAGTGAGAACATGCGGTGTTTGGTTTTTTGTCCTTGCAATAGTTTACTGAGAATAATGTTTTCCAGTTTCATCCATGTCCCTACAAAGGACATGAACTCATCATTTTTTATGGCTGCATAGTATTCCATGGTGTATATGTGCCACATTTTCTTAATGCAGTCTATCGTTGTTGGATATTTGGGTTGGTTCCAAGTCTTTGCTATTGAGAATAGTGCTGCAATAAACATACATGTGCATGTGTCTTTATAGCAGCATGATTTATAGTCCTTTGCGTATATACCCAGTAATGGGATGGCTGGGTCAAATGGTATTTCTAGTTCTAGATCCCTGAGGAATCGCCACACTGACTTCCACAATGGTTGAATTAGTTTACTGTCCCACCAACAGTGTAAAAGTGTTCTTATTTCTCCACATCCTCTCCAGCACCTGTTGTTTCCTGACTTTTGAATGATGGCCATTCCAACTGGTGTGAGATGGTATCTCACTGTGGTTTTGATTTGCATTTCTCTGATGGCCAGTGATGATGAGCATTTTTTTCATGTGTTTTCTGGCTGCATAAATGTCTTCTTTTGAGAAGTGTCTGTTCATCTCCTTAGCCCACTTTTTGATGGGGTTGTTTGTTTTTTTCTTGTAAATTTGTTTGAGGTCATTGTGGATTCTGGATATTAGCCCTTTGTCAGATGAGTAGGTTGCAAAAATTTTCTCCCATTCTGTAGGTTGCCTGTTCACTCTGATGGTAGTTTCTTTTGCTGTGCAGAAGCTCTTTAGTTTAATTAGATCCCATTTGTCAATTTTGGCTTTTGTTGCCATTGCTTTTGGTGTTTTAGACATGAAGTCCTTGCCCACGCCTATGTCCTGAATAGGTTTTCTTGTAGGATTTTAATGGTTTTAGGTCTAACATTTAAGTCTTTAATCCATCTTGAATTAATTTTTGTCTAAGGTGTAAGGAAGGGATCCAGTTTCAGCTTTCTACATATGGCTAGCCAGTTTTCCCAGCAACATTTATTAAATAGAGAATCCTTTCCCCATTTCTTGTTTTTGTCAGGTTTGTCAAAGATCAGATAGTTGTAGATATGTGGCATCATTTCTGAGGGCTCTGTTCTGTTCCATTGATCTATGTCTCTGTTGTGGTACCAGTACCATGCTGTTTTGGTTACTGTAGCCTTGTAATATAGTTTGAAGTCAGGTAGCGTGATGCCTCCAGCTTTGTTCTTTTGGCTTAGGATTCACTTGACAATGTGGGCTCTTTTTTGGTTCCATATGAATTTTAAAGTAGTTTTTTCCAATTCTGTGAAGAAAGTCATTGGTAGCTTGATAGGGATGGAATTGAATCTATACATTACCTTGGGCAGTATCGCCATTTTCACGATATTGATTCTTCCAAACCATGAGCATGGAATATTCTTCCATTTGTTTGTATCCTCTTTTATTTCACTGAGCAGTGGTTTGTAGTTCTCCTTGAAGAGGTCCTTCACATCCCTTGTAAGTTGGATTCCCAGGTATTTTATTCTCTTTGAAACAATTGCGAATGGGAGTTCACTCATGATTTTGCTCTCTGTTTGTCTGTGATTGGTGTACAAGAATGCTTGTGATTTTTGTACATTGATATTGTATCCTGAGACATTGCTGAAGTTGCTAATCAGCTTAAGGAGATTTTGGGCTGAGACAATGGGGTTTTCTAGATATACAGTCATGTCATCTGCAAACAGGGACAATTTGACTTCCTCTTTTCCTAATTGAATACCCTTTATTTCCTTCTCCTGCCTGATTGCTCTGGCCAGAACTTCCAGCACTATGTTGAATAGGAGTGGTGAGAGAGGGCATCCCTGTCTTGTGCCAGTTTTCAAAGGGAATGCTTCCAGTTTTTGCCCATTCAGTATGATATTGGCTGTGGGTTTGTCATAGATAGCTCTTATTATTTTGACATACCTCCCATCAATACCTAATTTATTGAGAGTTTTTAGCATGAAGTGTTGTTGAATTTTGTCAAAGGCCTTTTCTGCATCTATTGAGATAATCATGTGGTTTTTGTCTTTGGTTCTGTTTATATGCTGGATTCCATTTATTGATTTGCGTATGTTGAACCAGCCTTGCATCCCAGGGATGAAGCCCACTTGATCATGGTGGATAAGCTTTTTGATGTGCTGCTGGATTCGGGTTGCCAGTATTTTATTGAGGATTTTTGCATTAATGTTCATCAAGGATATTGGTCTGAAATTCTCTTTTTTGTTTATGTCTCTGCCAGGCTTTGGTATCAGGACGATGCTGGCTTCATAAAATGTGTTAGGGAGGATTCCCTCTTTTTCTTTCGATTGGAATAGTTTCAGAAGGAATGGTACCAGTTCCTCCTTGTACCTCTGGTAGAATTCAGCTGTGAATCCATCAGGTCCTGGACTCTTTTTGGTTGGTAAGCTATTGATTATTGCCACAATTTCAGAGCCTGTTATTGGTCTATTCAGAGATTCAACTGCTTCCTGGTTTAGTCTTGGGAGGGTGTATTTGTCGAGGAATTTATCCATTTCTTCTAGATTTTCTAGTTTATTTGCATAGAGGTGTTTGTAGTATTCTCTGATGGTAGATTGTATTTCTGTGGGATCAGTGGTGATATCCCCTTTTTCATTTTTTATTGCATCTATTTGATTCTTCTCTCTTTCTTCTTTATTAGTCTTGCTAGCGGTCTATCAATTTTGTTGATCTTTTCAAAAAACCAGCTCCTGGATTCATTAATTTTTTGAAGGGTTTTTTGTGTCTCTATTTCCTTCAGTTCTGCTCTGATTTTAGTTATTTCTAGCCTTCTGCTAGCTTTTGAATGTGTTTGCTCTTGCTTTTCTAGTTCTTTTAATTGTGATGTTAGGGTGTCAATTTTGGATCTTTCCTGCTTTCTCTTGTGGGCATTTAGTGCTGTAAATTTCCGTCTACACACTGCTTTGAATGTGTCCCAGAGATTCTGGTATGTTGTGTCTTTGTTCTCCTTGGTTTCAAAGAACATCTTATTTCTGCCTTCATTTCATTATGTACCCAATAGTCCTTCAGGAGCAGGTTGTTCAGTTTCCATGTAGTTAAGCGGTTTTGAGTGAGTTTCTTAGTCCTGAGTTGTAGTTTGATTGCATTGTGGTCTGAGAGACAGTTTGTTATAATTTCTGTTCTTTTACATTTGCTGAGGAGAGCTTTACTTCCAACTATGTTGTCAATTTTGGAATAGGTGTGGTGTGGTGCTGAAAAAAATGTATATTCTGTTGATTCGGGGTGGAGAGTTCTGTAGATGTCTATTAAGTCCACTTTGTGCAGAGCTGAGTTCAATTCCTGGATATTCTTGTTAACTTTCTGTCTCGTTGATCTGTCTAATGTTGACAGTGGGGTATTAAAATCTCCCATTGTTATTGTGTGGGAGTTTAAGTCCCTTTGTAGGTCACTCAGGACTTGCTTTATGAATCTGGCTGCTCCTGTGTTGGTTGCATATATATTTAGGATAGTTAGTTCTTCTTGTTGAATTGATCCCTTTACCATTATGTAATGGCCTTCTTTGTCTCTTTTGATCTTTGTTGGTTTAAAGTCTATTTTATCAGAGACTAGGATTGCAACCCCTGCCTTTTTTTGTTTTCCATTTGCTTGATAGATCTTCCTCCATCCCTTTATTTTGATTCTATGTGTGTCTCTGCACGTGAGATGGGTTTCCTGAATACAGCACACTGATGGGTCCTTACTCCTTATCCAGTTTGCCAGTCTGTGTCTTTTAGTTGGAGCATTTAGCCCATTTACATTTAAAGTTAATATTGTTATGTGTGAATCTGATCCTGTCATTATGATGTTAGTTGGTTATTTTGCTGGTTAGTTGATGCAGTTTCTTCCTAGCCTCGATGGTCTTTACAATTTGGCATGTTCTTGCAGGGGCTGGTACCGGTTGTTCCTTTCCATGTTTAGTGCTTCCTTCAGGAGCTCTTTTAGGGCAGGCCTGGTGGTGACAAAATCACTCAGCGTTTTCTTGTCTGTAAAGTATTTTATTTCTCCTTCACTTATGAAGCTTAGTTTGGCTGGATATGAAATCCTGGGTTGAAAATTCTTTTCTTTAAGAATGTTGAATATCAGCCCCCACTCTCTTCTGGCTTGTAGAGTTTCTGCCGAGAGATCAGCTGTTAGTCTGATGGGCTTCCCTTTGTGGGTAACCCGCCCTTTGTCTCTGGCCTCCCTTAACATTTTTTCCTTCATTTCAACTTTGGTGAGTCTGACAATTATGTGTCTTGGGGTTGCTCTTCTCGAGGAGTATCTTTGTGGCATTCTCTGTATTTCCTGAATCTGAATGTTGGCCTGCCTTGCTAGATTGGGGAAGTTCTCTTGGATAATATCTTGCAGAGTGTTTTCCAGCTTGGTTCCATTCTCCCCGTCATTTTCAGGTACACCAATCAGACGTAGGTTTGGTGTTTTCACGTAGTCCCAAATTTCTTGGAGGCTTTGTTCATTTCTTTTTATTCTTTTTTCTCTAAACTTCCCTTCTCGCTTCATTTCATTCATTTCATCTTCCATCAGCGATACCCTTTCTTCCAGTTGATCGCATCTGCTACCGAGGCTTCTGCAATCTTCGCGTAGTTCTCCATACTTGGCTTTCAGCTCCATCAGCTCCTTTAAGCCCTTCTCTCCATTGGTTATTCTAGTTATCCATTCGTCTAATTTTTTTTCAAAGTTTTTAACTTCTTTGCTATTGTTTTCTATTTCCTCCCATAGCTCAGAGTAGTTTGATCATCTGAAGCCTTCTTCTCTCAACTCGTCAAAGTCATCCTCCATCCAGGTTTGTTCCGTTGCTGGTGAGGGACTGTGTTCCTTTGGAGGAGGAGAGGCGCTCTGCTTTTTAGAGTTTCCAGTTTTTCTGCTCTGTTTTTTCCCCATCTTTGTGGTTTTATCTACTTTTGGTCTTTGATGATGGTGATGTACAGATGGGTTTTTGGTGTGGATGTCCTTTCTGTTTGTTAGTTTTCCTTCCACCAGACAGGATCCTCATCTGCAGGTCTGTTGGAGTTTACTAGAGGTCCACTCCAGACCCTGTTTGGCTGGGTGTCTGCAGTGGTGGCTGCAGAACAGCGGATTTTCGTGAGACCACAAATTCAGCTGTCTGATCGTTCCTCTGGAAGTTTTGTCTCAGAGGAGTACCCGGCCGAGTGAGGTGTCAGTCTGTCCCTACTGGGGGGTGCCTCCCATTTAGGCTGCTCAGGGGTCAGGGACCCAGTTTAGGAGGCAGTCTGTCCGTTCTCAGATCTCCAGCTGCGTGCTAGGAGAAGTACTACTCTCTTCAAAGTTGTCAGTCAGACAGGGACGTTTAAGTTTGCAGAGGTTCCTGCTGAATTTTTGTTTGTGCCCTGCCCCCAGAGGTGGAGCCTACAGAGGCAGGCAGGCCTCCTTGAGCTGTGGTGGGCTCCACCCAGTTCCCGCTTCCTGGCTGCTTTGTTTACCTAAGCAAGCCTGGGCAATGGTGGGCGCCCCTCCCCCCGCCTCGCTGCCGCCTTGCCGTTTGATCTCAGACTGCTGTGCTAGCAAGACTAGCACTATCAGCGAGACTGCGTGGGCATAGGACCCTCTGAGCCAGGTGCGGGACACAATCTCCTAGTGTGCCGTTTTCCTGGCCCGTTGGAAAAGCGCAGTATTAGGGTGGGAGTGACCCGATTTTCCAGGTGCCCTCTGTTACCCCTTTCTTTGACTAGGAAAGGGACCTCCCTGACCCCTTGCGCTTCCCGAGTGAGGCAATGCCTCGCCTTGCTTCGGCTCGTGTACAGTGAGCTTCACCGACTGTCCTGCACCCACTGTTTGGCACTCCCTAGTGAGATGAAACCGGTACCTCAAGGAGAAATGCAGAAATCACCCGTCTTCTGTGTTGCTCAGGCTGGGAGCTGTAGACCGGAGCTGTTCCTATTTGGCCATCTTGGCTCCTCTTTTTGGTTCTTTTGAGCGACATCCATAGTGTTTTTCATACTGACTGTGTTAATTTATGTTTACGGCAAAAGTGCACAAGGATTTCTTTTTTTCCACACTCTTGCCAATGCTTGCCTTTCCTCTTTTTGATGCTAGCCATAGGAACGGTTTGAGGTGATATCATATTGTAGTTTTAATTTGCATTTCACTGATCATTAGTGATGATGAACATTTGAAAAAATACAGATCTCTTGGCCATTTATATGTCTTCTTTTAAGAAATGTCTATTTAGGTTCTTTGTCCATTTTTAAATTGGGTTGTTTTCTTGCTGTTGAGTCACTTGAGTTTCTTATATATTTTGGCTATTAGCTGTTTGTCAGTTGTGTGGTTTGCAAATATTTTTTCCATCTCTGTGGGTTGTATCTTCACTCTGTTGATTGTTTCTTTTAAAGAGCAGAAGATTTTTAGTTTGATGCAATCTTATTTGTTTATTTTGCTTTTGTTGTCTGTGCTTTTGGGGTCATGTACAAGAACTCTTTGCCTAGGCCAATGTCATGGAGGTTTTTTTCTATGTTTTCTTCTAGTTCTTTTATAATTTCAGGTCTTATATTTAAATATTTAATCCTTTGTGGGTTGGTTTTTGTAGATGGTATGAGATAAGGATCCAACTTTATTCTTCCATACGTGAATATCCAGTTTTCCAAACAACGCTTATTGAAGAGACTGTTTTTTTTTTTGCACTGTATATTTTTGGCAACTTTGCTAAAAATCGAACAATTGCAAATACATGGGCTTATTGCTGGGCTTTCTATCCTGTTCTGTTGGCCAGTGTGTTTGTTTTTCTGCTGTTTTCTTATTAGACTTTTGTAATAGATTTTGAAGTCAGGTAGTCAGATGCCCTCAGCTTTTTGTGTTGGATTTTGTTTTGTTTTGCTCAAAATTGGCTATTAGGGGTCTTCTGTGGATGTTCCAATTTTTTTTTTCACTTTCCTTGAAAATGACATTGAGATTTTGATAATGATTGCATTGATACATAGATTGCTTTGATACAGATTGTGTTGACCTGTAGGTCACATTGGATGTTTCAATAAGATTAATTCTTCCAATCCATGAACCTGGAATTCATTTTCATTTGTTTGGGTTGTCCACAATTTATTTCAATGAAGTTTTATAGTTTTTAATTTGCAGCTTCTTCACCCCCTTGGTTAAATTTACTCAACTATTTTTTCTATTGATGCCATTGTAAATGCAATTGTTTTTTTTTTAATTTCATATTCAAGTAGTTTATTTTCAGTGTAAAGAACTGTTACTGATTTTGTGTTGGTTTTGTGTACTGTTCCTTTACTTAATTTGTTTATCAGTTCCAACTTATTTTGGGGGGGTTTTCCTATTAAAAGTTTAGAGCATCAGTAAACAAAATTTTACTCATTTCTTTCCTATTGGGATGACTTTTACTTCTTTTCTTTGTCTAATTGTCCCAGCTAGAACTTTCAGTTCTGTATTGAGTGGCAAGAGTGAGTATCCTTGTCTTGTTCCTGATCTTAGAGGAAAAGCTTTCAACTTTTCACCATACAGTATAATGTTATCTATGGGCTTTTCATATATGGCCTTTATTGTGTTAGGTACATTCATTTAATATCTAATATGTTCACTTTTTATATGAAAGGATGTTGAATTTTTTCAAGTGCTTTTCCTGCATATATTATCATTTTTTTGGTTCTTCATTCCATTAATGTGTTGTATCATGTTTATTGATTGACATATGTTGAACTATTTTTGCATCTCGGGGATAACTGCCACTTCATCATGGTGAATGATTCTTTTAATATACTGCTGAATTTAGTTTGGTTGTATTTTGTTGAGAATTTTTGCATCTATATTCTTCAGAGCTTTTGGCCTGTAATTTTCTTTTTATGTGATGCCAATATCTGGCTTTGAAATCAGAGTAATACTGGCCTTATGAAATGAATTTGGAAGTATTCCCTTTTCTTTAATTTTTTAGAAGAGTTTGGGGAGAATTAGTATTCATTATTTAAATGTTTAGTAGAATTCTGGTGAAAGAACATCTAGTCCTGTGCTTTTATTTTGTGGGAAATTTTGTTATTAATAATTCAACCTTCTTAAACAGACTGGTCAATGGTCTGTTCATGTTTGTTATTTCTTCTTGATTTAGTCTGGGTAGGTTATATGTTTTTAGAAATTTGTCTACGCATTTTTTCTAGAATATACAATTTTGGGAGGTATAGTATCTTTTGATCCTTTGTGTTTGTATGATAGTTGTAATATCTTCTTTATTTCAGATTTTATTTGAGTCGTCTCTTTTTTTTAGTTAGTCTGGGTAAAGTTTCATTGATTTTATCTTTTCAAAAAGCAACTTTTAATTTTACTGATCTATTGTCCTTCCAGTGTCTATTTATTTCTACTAAGATCTTTATTATTTACCTCATTCTAATGACTTTGGGCTTAGTTCGTTCTCTTTTTTTCTAGAGCTTTGAAATGTAACATTAATTTACTTATTTAAGATCTTTCTTTTTTTTGAGTTAGGTATTCATTCCTGTAAATTTCCTTCTTCAAACTGTTTGTGCTGCATCCCATGAGTTTTGGCAAGTTGTATTTTCATTTTTATTCATCTCAACATATTTTTAATTTTTCCTTATAATGTCTTTTAACTCATTTGTTGTTTAGGTGTCAGTATTTGTGAATTTTCCAAAATTTCCATGCATTTATCAATTTTCCAAAATTCCTCCTGTTATTGATTTCCAGTTTTATTCTATTGTGGTCATAAACGATACTTGGTTTGCTTCTTCTTAAGTTTGTTAAGACTTCTTTTGTGTTTTAATATATTATCTATGCTGAAGAATGTTCCATGCATAGTTAAGACTGTGTATTCTGTAGGTATTTGATGAAATGTTCTATATATATCTGTTAAGTTCATTTGTCCTAGAATATAGTTTATGTCCAATGTTTTCTTATTGATTTGCTGTTTGGATGATCTGTCCATTGCTGAAAGTGAGGTGGTGAAGTCCCCTACTATTATTGCTTTGCAGTTTATCTTGCTGTTTAGATCTATTTATTTTTATTTTATATATTTAGGTGTACACATATTGAGTGCATACATGTATTTAAAATTTACAATTGTTATATCCTATGCCTTGGGTTTCACCAGGGTTTTACAAACTCCTACTTGAATCCCAATGCTCCCGCAAAGATACTTTTGTCCATAGGTGGGTGGAGAATTCTTGCTGTTGTTAGGATATGAGCTGGTGACCTCCTATTTTGCCTTTGTGCCTATGTTATTTGGATGCTGTGTTAATGCATTCCTTACTGATTGCCTTCCTTTCCCTTCCCTGTTTCACTTCCTGACTACTAAATACCCACTAAACGTCTGCACGTTTCCCCCCACCCCCTACTACCCTTCCCAGCCTTCCTTAACCATTCTTCTACTCTCTGTCTCCATGAGTTCAATTGTTTTGATTTTTAGATCTTTTAGATTTTTCGATCTTTTAGATCTTTTAGGTCTTTCAAATGAATGAGGACATGCAATGTTTGTCTTTCTGTGCCTGGCTTATTTTACTCATCATAATGATCTCCACGTCCATCCATGTTGCCAGGGATGACTTTCCAAATAAACTACTTGCATTTGCGTATTTTCCACAGGGTTGGCTTCTGGAGGAAGCCACACTAATAAAGTTACTATTGGAACTAAACATAAGAAGCAAATTCCCAGGATAGAACTCTGAAATTGAATCACCTCATTCACTGGCCAGAAGTCTATAAGAAGATAATTTTATGATGAGTCATGGCATGCTGTTATACCACTATTAAAATGACTCATAATTGTAAACATGAGTAAAGTAAGGAGCACTGGCTTTTGCAATGTCTCCTGTCTCCAGCATCTGATAGATATAAGGGCAATGGTGATTTTAAGACAAAAAAAAAATTAGCTGGTTATTTATTGCTATTGAAGCACAGCCAGAAGAAAATAACAACTTAGGCTATGATGCAAAAGCCAGAAGACTCCCCTGGCCTTGTTTAAAGAATTGTTCTTTGCAGCAGAGAACTGACTACATGGAAAATCACAGCTAGTTAGTCACTTAAAGAAGTTGTGCTTCCCATCCCTTTATAATTCAGTTTTCCTGAGCTACTGGTCTTGTTGCTGGAGTAGAGAAGATGTTGCCTCTATTGTGGGGCACAAAAATGATTCCACTGATCTCAATTATGACTTTTACCTGATCAGTTTGGATACTTTATGGAAGCAGATAAAAAAACAAAGGAGTTACTATACCACCTAGTATAAATTACCTTGGTTTTTAGGAAAAGATACAATCTCTGACATATAATAGGATTAAGAATGTGTATTATTATAATAGGATTAAGAATCAGTAACTCAGGGGATTTATTAATGTGCTTTGAATAGATTCATGCCTGGTGATAACTGTAGGTAGAAAATTGCGGTAGCCATGGCTTGACAAGAGTAGAGTAGCCAGGAGCCCAAACTCCTCAGGGATGTAGATTTGAGTTACTCCACTGGACAAGCAACCTAAAGCAACAAAAATGCTTGTGAAGGGTGAGAAGAAGCTAGAATGGATAATAGAGAAGACAGATGATTTACATCATATGTGACCTTGATAACAACTGCAGTGGTGTGAATGTAGCTTGTTACGTGAACCCTCCAGACAGGGAGTCAATTTTTTAAAAAGAAATTGTGGTTAGCCACTACCTTGAATAATCAATGGCAGGATGAAATAAAGTTAATGTGGGGCATGGATGAACTAGGTGCTGCAAGTGTCTTCATCATTTCCATATACATTGGCCCATCATCCCAGTGTCAGCCCCTGCCTTAATTTGTCTGGGGACTTTTTCTTACATTGGGAGCCTAATCCGTTGACCACAGGTCAGGCTATAAGGGAGTATTTAACTATCCTTTTGATACAGAAGCAACTCTCAACCTAAGACTTCTGGAGTTGGTATATAAATACACTAGAACCTTCACTCATCCTTGGATGGGAAATGCTAAAAGGTATGCTCTGTGCTGACTTGTAGAGTTCTCCAGTGAAACTGAAAATGAGCTGCCTATAGTGATAATTAATTTAGCCATTGTGCTAGGTAGAATAGTGACCTCCCCAAACACACACATCAAAGATGTTCACATCCTAAAATGTTAATGTACCCAGTGTAGGATACAGAATTGCATCCATCTTCTACTATTGCTGCAACAAATTACCACCCGTTTTGTGGTTTAACACATAACAAATTTATTATGTTAAATTTCTGGAGGATTAAAGTCCAAAATGTATGTCACATTGGTCTAAAATCAAGGTGTCAGCAAGAGTGCATTCCCTGTGGAGGCACTATGAAAAAATCCATTTTCTCACCTTTTCTAGTTTCTAAAGACTGCCCGTATTCCTTGGCTCATGTCCCTCTTTCAACAGTCACATCCTGCTAATGTCTTTTCCTTTTAATCTCAGGTTTTATAGCTATTTGCTCCAAGTATACATGGTTAAATGGAACCCATCTAGTTTTTTTTTTTAACAAAGAATAATCGTATTATTATGAGGACCAGTATTGTTTTTAATTACCTATTAGATTTGTTATCCAGCACTGCTTCTGTCGCTCATTATTATGGCTACTTGACAATATAAACATTTTTTTCAATTTAAATAAAGTCAGTGAATTTATAAGGCCCTTGTCTCGGCAATCACCCTTTTGGCAGATGGCTTAAATGACTTGATACACACTTGAGAAATTAAGGCAAATCTGTTTCAGATTGGTGGTTTTGTTGGCATTGTACATTAAATAGCCCAGGGGCTTAGTAGAGGTTGTAAAATTCTCTGGAACTCTTAAAGTGAAAACAAAAGTGTCATTTTGTATATATTTAGCCAATTTAATGTAGGCTTTCAGAATTCAGGTGTAACTTTCCAAATTTATGACTTCTGTCTTTTATTTACTAATCAATAATGACATGTAAAGACTTTTCTTATTGTTCGTGCAACCTACACTTAATTTTACAACTGAAGATGACAAATCAAAGTTGTTGCTATGGCAGTGTTGTAATAACAGAGAACACCTTTTTTTTTTTTTTTTACTTTGTGCAAGACAAGGTTGAGTAATTAATTTGCACTGTATTATTTTGTGGAGGTAAATGTGAGAAAGCCCATATGCATTAGAAAACCTTTCATGACTTTCCTTTCCTATCACTGCACCACTTCATATAGCTCACCTACAAAGTTATCATCATACAGATTTTACTACCAAAACCATGGAAAAACAGACTTGGCCTAAGTTTATCTACCCATTGGTTATGATGACCATAAGCATTAGATGTGAGCATTGAAGACTGGGGATCTCAAGAATGAAACAGAGGCATGAAACAGGAAGAAAAGTAGTGCAATAAGAATAAATGTTTTACTTTGGGTGTGCCATATCTGTTTGTCTTTGAGGAACCTGCTTCAAGAGGCAATTATAGTGAATGGAGATCATGTTGGAGCAGTTATCAGGGCCTATCCTCCCAGAGAAAATTATGTTTCTACTCTGTTTCTTACTTCCTTCATCCATAAATGATGAGTTTGTATTATATAATTGGCCATTTTTCTCTCTCAGCAATAAGAAGGTACTTTCTGTGGTAAGGGCAAATACAAATTAAAATCAAAGGTTTCATTCTGCCTGTTGAAAACCAGAAAAGAGACTGCTAACACTTTTCTTCGAGCTTGGACTTTAAAAGACTAGGAAGGTCCCTTGCTTGTCTTTGTGAAATGTATGCAACTCTTTTTGAGAGTTAAATAAGTCTCTAGAAATCTTTAGAACCCAAGAGTGCCTTTCTCAAGTGCCTGGAGCCTTCATTTTGAAATGTAACCATCAAGAAATACAGTACCTCATATCCAGTCTCTATGGGATAGTAAGAATGTAACTTTGGTGGTCCTCCTGCTCTAAATTGTAAAACTACCTTTTGTCATAAAGATATCAGAAATTTATTTTTCCTTTTGTCGAAGCCAATTAGCTAGCACAGACGGTCGCTCAAATATCAAGTGAGTTTAGATTAAACTATGTGCAACAAACGGTGTTGTCAAATCCTCTTACTTGAGGATTATTGTTCATCTTGAGAAGATGTATGTAATGGGTTTTATCTGTTTGGCTATATAAAAGGATGAAATTTCTTTCTGTCTTTACAATCTCTTAGCAGATTGCCTCTTATGTGCATCATGTTCTGTTTTTAATGGTTATTCAATAACAAAACTGCCTCATTT
Organism: Nomascus leucogenys; assembly: GCF_006542625.1. Taxonomy (NCBI): domain Eukaryota; kingdom Metazoa; phylum Chordata; class Mammalia; order Primates; family Hylobatidae; genus Nomascus; species Nomascus leucogenys. The sequence goes on from NC_044381.1 coordinate 100,482,623, forward strand.
CTCTTCCTATCTTCATGGAGAGGTTTTCTGGGTTGTGATGAGGTTTCTGTTTTAAATTATATTTTCCCCAAAACCCAGATTTATCTTCTAATCATTTAAAAACCATCAAGATGACCAAAGTATACTGTCCTTTGTAGAGAATTTTGAAAGTTACTAGATAAAATCTACAGATAATCCTATCTTTTATTCTTTGTTATACTCAGAACAGAAGGAAGTCAAGGGGAAAGAGTCGCAATCTTTCCCACATCTTTTCTATTATATTGTCCTCTAGCTTTGTCCTTCACTTTTGCTCTCAGTCCCTCTCTTTATCACAGCCTAGGAAAGTCATTGTATAAGGTAAAAGCAATACATGTAAATTATTTTTTGAAAATGTACTCATTGGTTACCAAATTCTTTCTTTCTGGTCCATACAACCTAGATCTTCAAGTCACAATGTCACTTTGGGGGAAAGAAATAATTTATAATGTATGTTTTATGTATTTTATTAATAAAATAAGCACACTACGATTATTTATATTGCAAAACATTTAAAGTTTAAGTGAAGTATTTGTTACAGCTTCTTACATACAATTTATGAAAGAAACAAAGGTTAGAACATCAAGGGATAGTGCAAGACTGCACAGCAAGGCTGTGCATGAAAATTCTACGTTAAAAATAACTCCACAGCACAAGAGGTAATTATGAATATGCCAGGCAATTAATTATCTCTGCTTGACAAATGTAACAAATATAGGAAAGCAGGCAATGCTATCAAACTTTTAGTTTGTTGGGATCATGTCATAAGTGAGGTATTATTTTTATAATTCTTCGAAATGTTTTTTGAGTTTTTGATAATAGCTTATAGGATATTTAGAATAAATCATTTTTATAGTCATTTGTGAAATTATGATTTATTAATCATACCTGAGATACCATAGCCCTCTCCTAGTTTGGGTCACCTTGGAGGTTGCATTGGTTTTGGCTGAATAAACCTATGAGAACCACAGATGCTACAGTTACATTAGCTGTGTTTCTTCAACTTAATTTGCTTTTTAAATCCACAAAATGCTTTCAGCTGGTTGTTGCAACCTTATTCTCTCTATAATTAGAATGTTATTAGCCTTAAAAGATATATCTGAGGAGAGATAGTGTTTGTTTTTTTTTTTCCTGAAACTTTAAGCATACCAGCCTTGACAAATTTGCTCTGAGATTTTTCTCTAGAGACTTAGAATCTGTGGCTTTTAAAATATTTAAATTAGGCAGAGGGCACCAGCAGCAGTAGCACTGCAAGATTTTGCCTGTTCTCAGTCTTTAACTAATTGCCCCGTTTAAATGGCAGCCAGCTTCTAAAAAATAATCAATAGTTGTGTTACAGGAAAGGGGTCCCAATCCACATCCCAAGAGTTCTTGGATCTCATGCAAGAAAGAATTCAGAGCTAGTCCGCAGTGCTAAGTGAAAATAAGTTTATTAAGAAAGGAAAGGAATAAAAGAATGGCTACTCCCAAGGGCAGGGTGCTGGTTGCTAATTTTTATGGTTATTTCTTGATGATATGCTAAACAAGGGGTGAATTATTCATGTCTCCCCTTTTTAGACGATATAGGGAAACTACTTGACATTGCCATGTCATTTGTAAACTGTTATGGTCCTGGTGGGAGTGTAGCAGCGAGGACGACCATAGGTCACTCTTGTGGCCGTTTTGGTTTTGGTGGTTTTTGGCTGCCTCCTTCACTGCAACCTGTTTTATCAGCGAGGTCTTTATGACCTGTATTTTGTGCTGACTTCCTATTTCATCCTGTGACTTAGAATGCCTTAACCGCCTCAGAATGCAGCCCAGTAGATGTCAGCCTCATTGTACCCAACTCCTATTTAAGATGGAGTTGCTGTGGTTCACATTGCCTCTGACAGTTGTTTTCCTCAGACGTTGGTTGAATTGTAAAAAATTTACTTTGTATATCACTGTGCCATTCAACAAAAGATAATATTCTTTGAACCACTTTTTTTTTTTCAAAACTCTAATTGTACAGCCTGCAAAGTCTGGTGATATTTGGTCTCAAACAAATATCATATTTAATCATCTTCTGTAATCAACTTAATGGTTTCAAGAAACAAAACAGTTGCCTTGCAGGATTTCTAAATGCCAGGCATGCATGTCTCACTGTCAATAACACATTATTGCTTTGAATGGGAGCGAAATTCAAGACAATTGATGCCTCAGCTGCTGAAGAAGCAGAGGAAACATCAGGTGATAGAAAGTTGCTTGCTCAGTAAAATTACTCCATGATGAGGGGTTCAACCATGAGAAATTCACTCTAGTAGTCCTGCCTCAGTGTACTAAACAATGCTGTGCGATGACTGATTTCAGATGAAACAGGTTTAAAAGGCTTTGGATTGCAGATCTTCTAAGTTTACATTTTTATTGTACTGGATGTCTAATCCTGTAATGCTGATTTGTATCTCAGTGATAGTTTAAAAACACATCTACGAATTCTTTGACACCCCTTACATCAAAAGGTAGAAACAGTGTCCCCTCTGCTTCAACCTGGGTGAGCTTTTTTGACAGCTTCAGCAAATAGAACCCAGTGGAAGTGAAGCTTTGTGATTTCTGTGAGTAGGTTAGAAAAGGCCATTTAGGGCCAGGCACAGTGGCTCATGCCTGTAATCCCAACACTTTGGGAGGCCTAGGCGGTTGGATTGCTGGGGTCTGGATTTCATGGCCAACATGGTGAAACCCTGTCTTTACTAAAAATACAAAATAAAATTATATGGGTGTAGTGGTGCACACCTGTAATCCCAGCTACTCAGGAAGCTGAGACAGGAGAATCGTTTGAACCCAGGAGGCTAAGATTGCAGTGAGCCAAGATCCTGCCATTGCACTCCAGTCTGGGCAACAGAGCAAGACTCTGTCTCCAAAAAAAAAGAAAAGGCCAGTTAGGCAACTTTTGCTGGTCTCTCTCAGAATATTTGATCTGGGAGCCAGTGTAGGATATCCAGCTACCTGGAGGCTCTATGGAGAGACCACAGGGTGAGACCACACAGAGATAGAAAGGTAATAGAGGAGCCGCAGTAGTACTTGTCCTCAGCTATTTGATTTTCCCAGGCCATATGTTAGAAATATAAGTAGAAAAGTTTCAAGATGGTCTCAACTCCAGCCACCTTCATGTTGCAATTGTATGAGCCAACCAGAGTGAGAATTGCCTAGCTGTGCCCCATCAGCCTGCAGAATTATGAACAAAATAAATGATTATGATTAAGCCAATAATTTGAGATGCATTTTTTCATGGCAAGAGAGATTGGGAATGTTTCATTATATACTTATTAGTAGGCTTATAAGCAAAAAATATTTGGTTGCCTAAACACATCTAATTATTATTCTTTAATAGGGGTTTCTCACACCTTATACCAAAATAATTTCTTATGTGATTTTTTGACTCTACATCTCTTTTATATAGCTACAGATACTACGTTAAGCCTAAATTGAAGAACTGAGTTTCAAACGCCAGAAAAGAAATATGAATGATATAAAATAACTTTAAACTAATAAAAGTTTTACAGATGAAATGCAATTTGGCAGGTGTTTTGCTAATCTTTTCCTCCTTTGTTGAATGTGAGATACACTAAGACATTTGGTCATTGGATCAACTGTGAATTTTTATGGGTCTCAATAATTGTTTATGTGATTTTTAGGTAGTTAAAACTCTTAGTGGTGCTTGAAGAATAGGACCTTACTTGTTTTTAGATTTGTTCTTTCCACAGATTCAATATATTATATAATTTTAAAGTTCCTGAGATCGGAAAGGCATTTTACAAACCTTAGGATAACAAATAGGGAGGCTCTAGAATATTAGTTTTAAAATACTCTTTAAGAAATTCACCTTAACACACTTATTTTCATTTTTAAATACAATCTTCTAATATGCACACATATGTATAAATTTTTAATTGATATTATAATAATGACTGTATGATTTGTATATTAGAAAATACATGATTATATTTTAATGTATATTTATATTTTGTCTAGTTGGACTACTCTTTAAAGTTTCATTCTAAGACTAAGAAAGCCTACTTGCTTCTCAGTGTGAAGTAAACTTATGGAGTTCACAGTGCAGGAATTAAAGTCCCTTGGATTTGTAGTCTGTTTCTTAAATCCAAGTTTGGTCTCTACCTTCCTTTCCATTCTTCTTTTGAACAGCGTTAACTTAAGCCATCTTTACAAATCTTTTTTTTTTAATTCTGTTTTACATGGTGGAACATTGTAATCGTTAGATAGGATAGGCTAAATTAAAGTCGGGAAAAAAATCTAAACATCCCAATAGTGTTAGACAAAAAGATGTATTTCTCTTTTATATTACAGGGTCGCACACAGTGTCACTAGGGGAGCTTTATTTATTTCAAGCCCTCAATGCCCCAGGCTGACAGAGCATGACCATATACAGCTTTGCTGATTGTCCTGACAAAGAGAAGTGAGAACTCTGGATGATCTCATGTTGATAATTAAATAGTCAGCATAGATATATGTCATGTCTCCTTATTGGCTTATATGAGTTAAAATCGTATCACCAGAAAGACAGCAAATATAAACCTACCGTATTCCTCAAAGCCTTTGGTTAATGATTTTAATGATAACCATAGGGAAAAAAAGGTTAAAACGATGCAATGGTAAATTTTCAATGTTTTAATTTCATAAATGTAAATCATAGAGTTAATTCCACAAACATGTACTGAATATATGTAACACTCCCAAGTAGAATGTTAAATATTGTCTAATGTAAATGAATAAGACATTACTCCTCAGATTACTCACAGTATGATAGCATGGACACACTGAAACGAGTACTTTTAAAATGGTATTTGAGTAGGTAGCTAGTCAGGCATGAGCAGGGCAGGAAAGGGCTACCCCTACCCTACTCCACCAGAAATGTCAGGTGACTCTCAGGCCGTGGTCTAGCAGTTGTTACACTGCCTCTCTAAAATAATAATTGGTCACAGCTGGTGCAGAGAAAGGCGGTCCCCCCCGTAGATAGAAATACCTGAAACCGGTGATCAGGGGCTTCCCAATAAGATCTCAAGAGCTGGGCAAGTGAGCTTAAGCATGCGCATTAAGAGGCAAAATGGCAGAGTTAACTGGTATATGACTTTCCAGGGTCATTCGACTGCTAAGGGAAGAACGCCACGAGTGAGCATGCATACAAGTCCAGTAAACAGGCCGTGCAGGCTCACTTTCCAAACGCTAGCAGTACACTGTGCATGTGAACAGCCCACCCCAAGGGAAGAATCGGGGAGAAGGGATGCAAGACCCCAGAAATATGCCAACATATAAACCCCAAGTCAAAAAGTGAAACTGCACACTTGTCTCAAGCCACCCATCAGCCGTCTTCCAATTGTACTGTACTTTCTTTCATTCCTGCTCTAAAGCCTTCTAATAAGCTTTCACTTCTGTTCTAAAACTTGCCTGGTTCTCTTCTTCTGCTTTACGCCCCCTGTTCAAATTCTTTCTTCTGAAGAGGCAAGAATGGAAGTTGTTGCAGAGCCACGTGGATTTGCTGCCAGTTACAGTAAATGTGTGGCAAAGCTGTGCAGAATGAATAATGGGAGCAAAGAGGAGGGAAACACTAATTCTGGCTAGAAGCAAAGATGGTTCTCCAGTTATTCTTGAAATCTTTCACTTCAAAGATGAATTGTATTATTACTCTTTAAAAAGTGCCATATTTTAAAAAGCAGTCCTCACAATTTACAAAATAATAATCTTGTAAAATTTAAGTTCCATTTTTAAAATATTTTCACAAACCTGTTGATACTATTTGTTGTTTCAATTTCAATGACCTATTAAGAAACTTCTATTCAATTTATTATTAAAGATACAAAAATTGCAGCATGCCAAATTATATGTTACAGTTTAAAAACACAAATTTAAAAGACATCACTGGGCACAAAACATATACACTTTAAAAAGAAGTGAAAAATATAAATTGATTATGTAACTGAGGACCCCAATTTTTCTGGAATAGTTTATTTTTTGTTGTTTTCTCTTCTTCTTTCCCCTTCTCCCCTGCTCCACCCTTCCTACTTAGCCCTTTAGAAATGCAAATATAAGGCTGAGTGAGGTGGCTCATGCCTGTAGTCCTAGCACTTCGGGAGGCCCAGGAGGGTGGTTCACCTGAGGCCAGGAGTTCAAGACCAGCCTGGCCAACAGGGTGAAACCCTTCTCTACTAAAAATGCAAAAATTAGCTAGGTGTGGTCGCGTGACCCTGTAATCCCAGCTATTCAGGTGGCTGAGGTGGGAAAATTGCTTGAACCTGGGAGGTGGAGACTGCAGTGAGCCGAGATGGCACCACTGTACTCCAGTCTGGGTGACAGAGGAAGACTCCGTCTCAAAAAAAAAAAAAAAAAAAAAAAGAAAGAAATTCAAATACAACCTTTCACCTCTCTCTCAACAGACTTTCCCCACAGGGCTAGATCATCTATATGTTCCGAGAAGGATACCTCTTGACAGTTGATGTGCAGACCAAAGCGTGGCCCCAGAGAACTCACCTCCACAGGGTCAGTTTAGGAGAACATGTGGAAAGCATGGCCACTTGGCCACTTTTACAACCTACCTCTGCCCAGAAAGGTACCAACTCAACTACCCAGTAGATAAGGTACCAAGCTAGCAGGGGGACCCCTATCTTTGGCCATTTCCTCCCCTACCTTAATAGAAAAGTGCCAATTTTCTGCTCCAAAATTGAAATGGCGTATTTAAAGACAAGATGCTTTGTGTCCCTTACCCCAAACTAGGTTTGAAATAAATTCATTTTTTTTTGGTAGCAGATCTTGCTCTTGTTAATTGGACTCTGCCTGTAGTGAGCAGCTAACGTGCTTTTTTTTTTTTTTTTTTTTTTGATGGAGTCTCACTCTGTCACCAGGCTGGCTTGCAGGGCGACCTTCGCCTCCTGGGTTCATGCCATTCTCCTGCCTCAGCCTCCTGAGTAGCTGGGACTGCAGGTGCCCACCACCATGCCTGGCTAATTTTTTGTATTTTTAGTAGAGATGGGGTTTCACCATATTAGTCAGGATGGTCTCGATCTCCTGACCTCTTGATCTGCCTGCCTCGCCCTCCCAAAGTGCTGGGATTACAGGCATGAGCCACCGCACCCAGCCTAACGTGCTTTTTAGTTACAATGATACTTCACAATCACCAATTGCCAGACACTGTAATAGAAGACTCTTCCCCAACTACTGCCCCCAGTCATGTGGATCATATTTAAAACAGCCCTTTGAGGTAAACACATTTTTTTCTTACACCCCCTTTCACAGATAAGGCAGTTGGAATTCAGAGAGCTTAAGTGACATGTATGAGATTTCCCTACCTTTACATCGTAGAGTGGCTTTTTGAAACAACCTCTGACATCAGAACATGAATTCTGAACTCTTACTCTACTATGTATCACAAAATTTAAGCAAGCTTCATAAAATTGAATAAGATGGAGTAAATGTATATTAATAGTTGGCATGTATTATTTATCGATATCTGCTAAAAATAATTATCACACATTACCTAAATTGATTTTTTTAACACAATCAAAAAGTTATATTAAGTGGGAAAGTCAGTTGACTCATCATCTAAATGCCAATAGATTAAAACCCAAGTTTTAACAATGCCATAATGAGTACATGCTAGTTCAAATGCATTCTATTATAATTACAGGATCTTATAAAACATTATGAGATTGTGAGTAATTAAGTCATTGGAGAGAGATATTGAATTAAAATTGGAGAATATTGTAACCATTGCTTCTCTTAGAAGACATGACAGCAGGCCGGGCGCAGTGGCTCACGCTTGTAATCCCAGCACTTTGGGAGGCCGAGGCGGGCGGATCATGAGGTCAGGAGATCGAGACCACGGTGAAACCCCGTCTCTACTAAAAATACAAAAAAATTAGACGGGCGTGGTGGCGGGCGCCTGTAGTCCCAGCTACTCGGAGAGGCTGAGGCAGGAGAATAGCGTGAACCCGGGAGGCGGAGCTTGCAATGAGCCGAGATTGCGCCACTGCACTCCAGCCTGGGCGACAGAGCGAGACTCTGTCTCAAAAAAAAAAAAAAAAAAAAAAAAAAGAAGACATGACAGCCATAGAATACTAAATATTGTATAAAGGACATAAATGGAAAAAGTATCTGCTACGCAGTGATGGAGGTGATTTCTTTCTCTCTTTCTTCTTTCCTTTTCTTTTCTTTCCTTTTTTTCGGGATCTTCCGGAGCTGTTGCCCAAACTGGTATACAGTGGCATGATCGTGGCTCAGTGTAGCCTCAACCTCCCTGGCTCCAGTGATCCTCCCACCTCAGCCTCTGAGTAGCTGGGACTACAGGCTTGCACAACCACACTTGGCTACATTTTCTGTTTGTTTGAGATATGGTCTCACTATGTTGCCCAGGCTGGTCTTCTTTTTTTTTTTAATACTTTAAGTTTTAGGGTACATGTGCACAAAGTGTAGGTTTGTTACATATGTATCCATGTGCCATGTTGGTGTGCTGCATCTATTAACTCGTCATTTAACATTAGGTATATCTCCTAATGCTATCCCTTCCCCCTCCCCCCACCCCACAACAGTCCCCGGAGTGTGATGTTCCCCTTCCTGTGTCCAAGTGTTCTTATTCTTCAATTCCCACCTATGAGTGAGAACATGCGGTGTTTGGTATTTTGTCCTTGCAATAGTTTGATGAGAATGATGGTTTCCAGTTTCATCCACGTCCCTATAAAGGACATGAACTCATCATTTTTATGGCTGCATAGTATTCCATGGTGTATATGTGCCACATTTTCTTAATCCAGTCTATCATTGTTGAACATTTGGGTTGGTTTCAAGTCTTTGCTATTGTGAATAGTGCCGCAATAAATATACGTGTGCATGTGTCTTTATAGCAGCATGATTTATAATCCTTTGGGTATATACCCAGTAATGGGATGGCTGGGTCAAATGGTATTTCTAGTTCTAGATCCCTGAGGAATCGCCACACTGACTTCCACAATGGTTGAACTAGTTTACAGTCCCACCAACAGTGTAAAAGTGTTCCTATTTCTCCACATCCTCTCCAGCACTGGTTGTTTCCTGACTTTTTAATGATCGCCATTCTAACTGGTGTGGGATGGTATCTCATTTGATTTTGATTTGCATTTCTCTGATGGCCAGTGATGATGAGCATTTTTTCATGTGTCTTTTGGCTGCATAAATGTCTTCTTTTTGAGAAGTGCCTGTTCATATCCTTCGCTCACTTTTTGATGGGGTTGTTTGTTTTTGTCTTGTAAATTTGTTTGAGTTCATTGTGGATTCTGGATATTAGCCCTTTGTCAGATGAGTAGATTGCAAAAATTTTCTCCCATTCTATAGGTTGCGTGTTCAATGTGATGGTAGTTTCTTTTGCTGTGCAGAAGCTCTTTAGTTTAATTAGATCCCATTTGTCAATTTTGGCTTTTGTTGCCATTGCTTTTGGTGTTTTAGACATGAAGTTCTTGCCCATGCCTATGTCCTGAATGGTATTGCCTGGGTTTTCTTCTAGGATTTTAATGGTTTTAGGTCTAACATTTAAGACTTTAATCCATCTTCAATTAATTTTTGTATAAGGTGTAAGGAAGGGATCCAGTTTCAGCTTTCTACATATGGCTAGCCAGTTTTCCCAGCACCATTTATTAAATAGGGAATCCTTTCCCCATTTCTTGTTTTTGTCAGATTTGTCAAAGATCAGATAGTTGTAGATATGTGGCATTATTTCTGAGGTCTCTGTTCTGTTCCATTGGTCTATATCTCTGTTTTGGTACCAGTACCATGCTGTTTTGGTTACTGTAGCCTTGTAGTATAGTTTGAAGTCAGGTAGCGTGATACCTACAGCTTTGTTCTTTTGCTTTAGGATCGACTTGGCAATGCAGGCTCTTTTTTGGTTCCATATGAACTTTAAAGTAGTTTTTTTCCAATTCTGTGAAGAAAGTCATTGGTAGCTTGATGGGGATGGCATTGAATCTATAAATTACCTTGGGCAGTATGGCCATTTTCACAATATTGATTCTTCCTACCCATGAGCATGGAATGTTTTTCCATTTGTTTGTTTCCTCTTTTATTTCATTGAGCAGTTGTTTGTAGTTCTCCTTGAAGAGGTCCTTCACATCTCTTGTAAGTTGGATTCCTAGGTATTTTATTCTCTTTGAAGCAATTGTGAATGGGAGTTCACTCATGATTTGGCTCTCTGTTTGTCTGTTATTGGTGTATAAGAATGCTTGTGATTTTTGCATATTGATTTTGTATCCTGAGCCTTTGCTGAAGTTGCTTATCAGCTTAAGGAGATTTTGGGCTGAGACAATGGGGTTTTCTAGATATACAATCATGTCATCTGCAAACAGGGACAATTCGACTTCCTCTTTTCCTAATTGAATACACTTTATTTCCTTCTGCTGCCTGATTGCCCTGGCCAGAACTTCCAACACTATGTTGAATAGGAGTGGTGAGAGGGGACATCCCTGTCTTGTGCCAGTTTTCAAAGGGAATGCTTCCAGTTTTTGCCTATTTGGTATGATATTGGCTGTGGGTTTGTCATAGATAGCTCTTATTATTTTGAGATACATCCCATCAATACCTAATTTATTGAGAGTTTTTAGCATGAAGTGTTGTTGAATTTTGTCAAAGGCCTTTTCTGCATCTATTGAGATACTTATGTGGTTTTTGTCTTTGGTTCTGTTTATATGCTGGATTACATTTATTGATTTGTGTATGTTGAACCAGCCTTGCATCCCAGGGATGAAGCCCACTTTATCATGGTGGATAAGCTTTTTGATATGCTGCTGGATTCAGTGTGCCAGTATTTTATTGAGGATTTTTGCATCGATGTTCATCAGGGATATTGGTCTAAAATTCTCTTTTTTGGTTGTGTCTCTGCCAGGCTTTGGTATCAGGATGAGGCTGGCCTCATAAAATGAGTTAGGGAGGATTCCCTCTTTTTCTATTGATGGGAATAGTTTCAGAAGGAATGGTACCAGCTCCTCCTTGTACCTCTGGTAGAATTCGGCTGTGAATCCATCTGGTCCTGGACTTTTTTTGGTTGGTCAGCTATTAATTATTGCCTCAATTTCAGAGCCTGTTATTGGTCTATTCAGAGATTCAACTTCTTCCTAGTTTAGTCTTGGGAGGGTGTATGCGTCGAGGAATTTATCCATTTCTTCTAGATTTTCTGCACAGTCTAGTCTTACACTTCTGGACTCAAGCTATCCTACTGCCTCAGCCTCCCAGTGTTCTGGGATTACAGGTGTGAGCCACTGCACCTGGCCAAAGTTTTATTTCTGATGTTTCATTTATATAAAAATAAAATGTCAACAACAAAGCAATAAGGCAAAATGCAGCATACTATAAGCTTTGAGGTAAATATTGTTTTATTTTTTTCTCACTTTCCTCATTGACAATATGTGATTAATCTATCAGAAGAAGTCCATGCTGAATTTAAAATATCACATGATCTGTTTCATTCTGTTATTCAATCATATTAGGTAAGAAAGTTATAAATGTAATCAGATTTATATCAACAACTCTGTGCACTGTATTCTTTCACCTGTCTAAATATGATGTAATGATGGCTAAAAATGGTTTATTTCCAACAAGTTAATTTTAAACTCAAACCATGATGTTGCTTTCCCCATCTGCCAAGATGATAAATACTGAATGGCTTATAAATGATTAAAGAAGATCTAGTAATGTTTTGAAAAACAATAGCAAAAAGTCTATGTTTCCTTTCAATCTTATTCATAAGCAGCATGAGACATTAATCTGAAAAACTCAGACCTTGAACTTCGGAACATGGTAGGTGGTGAAAAAGTACACAACTGAGCTTACACAGAAACAATTTTGCCTTAAAATAATTTTATATCCATTTCAGGATTTTTCCATTTTGACTTATCTGTAGTGATTTTTATGAAAGTTTTATACTGCATAACACACACCATGGTTTTTAAATTCCTCAGATATTAAAACTTGACAGCTATGACCCTTACTATCAACTCAATTAGCAAGAACCACGGAGAGATGGCATCAGTACTACTTCACCACACTATATTATATACAGCGTGTTCTCCAACATATCATGTTTAAATGATCCTTTTTCATTACTGTAGACTGTAAATGTATTCTTCGTTAACAGTCTATTTCTTGTAAAGTCACTGAAGCCAAAAAGAACCGTAGGAGAACTGCTTTGGGAGTGACAGCGCAGGTTGCTGGAATGAGAAATTTAAATATCTAGGGCACTGAGTAGATTGGTTTCTTCTTAGGGTAATAGCATCCATCTCCCAGTCTTCCCTTGGGAACAGGAGCTTTGCACGTGACTCCACAACATCAGTTGCACCTTCTCCAGATAAGTTTCTGGTAGGTAAGAGGAATTCCTATTCCTGCTTAAATTGCGTCCCTTATGATGAACAGGTTATATATTTTCTTATATACATTTGTGTTGCCCAGTTTCTGTAAACAAGATCAAAATATATATAATGCATAAAAATAAACATACAAAAGTACTGAATTGTGATGAGGCAGAAAATCTCTAGGAGGAAATGGAAAAATGGAAGGATCATTTAACACTAGACCAGAGAAGCAAGGGGATGTGAAAGAAGGTAATGGTGAGAGCAAGAAGTAAGGAAAAAAGGAAGAGTAAATTAAATCAGAAAAGCTTTGAGTCTATCAGATTCATGTTATCTGGCCACTGGGTCAAAGAAAATGAGAATAATCAGTTTGTTATATGTAAAAATTAGCAAGTGAGCCTTCCTGACATCAATGTAGGAGCTCTTTCCACATAAACCGGTTGAAAACATCTGGTGTTTTAGAAGAAAGGGGGCTTATGGGAAGTTCTATTTTAGCTGAGAAAAACATCTAACTTAATTTTTAAATTAAATTTTTCTGTTAAATTGGACAAAGAAGACCTGAGTTTGCTGTGCTGCTATATGTAATGTGCTAATCTCTGGGCAGTCTGCATCCCCAAATTTTCAACACTTTGAAAAGAAAAATAAATGTAATTAGTTTAAATAGCTGGTGGGGTAAATACTGTGCTGAAATTGTGATTCTAAAATATCCATACAAATCACTTGGGGAGCTTCATAATACTTCAGATTCCCAACCTCTATCTTTAGACTTCTGATCAGTGGGTCTAGAGTTTTGTCTCAGGTAATTTTTATGAACCAGTTAACTTATCTTCATAATTCCATGTTAAGGAAAAATGAAGAGTTTAATATTTTACCTTACTTGCAAGCTAACAAATTAGCTTGCCACAGCTTTGTAGATAATGGCAGAAGATACAGGATTCTTGGGTCAGAGGGCAACGTGATCATCATCCTATTTGCAGCAGTTCTCCTTGCCCCCAGGTCTCATAGGTCCATGCAAATAGGCCCAGATGAATGCCTACATATGCATTGGGCTGTCTCATAAAAGAGACACTGGGCTTAGAGAATCCAGATTATTTTTTTTTTCCTTTTCTTTTTTCCTTTTTTTTTTTTTTTTTTTTTTTTTTTGAGATGGAGTCTCCCTCTGTCACCAGGCTGAAGTGCAGTGGCATGGTCTTGGTTCAATGCAACCTCCACCTCCTGGGTTCAAGCGATTCTCCTGCCTCAGCCTCCCGAGTAGCTGGGACTATAGGCGTGCACCACCATGCCCAGCTAATTTTTGTATTTTCAGTAGAGATGGGGTTTCACCATGTTGGCCAGGATGATCTTGATCTCCTGACCTGATGATCCACCTGCCTCAGCCTCCCAAAGTGCTGGAATTACAGTTGTAAGCCACAGAGCCCGGCCCAGATAATTTTGTAATCCAAACTCTGCGTATAGTTTTTCTAAACATTTCTATAATGACTGTCACATATTTACACCATAATCTCTAGAAAATATAGAATAGATGCATACATTCATTTAAAATTTTAAGTTGTATTTTATTAATTATTATGAATGCATATAGTTTTACATATTTATGGGATACATGTGATGCTTTGATACAGGCATAGGGTCTGTAATGTCAAATCAGTGTAATTGGGGTATACCTCATCTCGAGCATGTATCGTTTCCATGTGTTAGGGACATTCCAATTCCATCCTTTTAGTTGTTCTAAAATATACAATAAATTATTGTTAACTATAGTCACCTAATTGTGCTACTGAACACTAGATCTTATTCATTCTAACTGTATGTTTGTACATTATGTACCTTTGTACAAACTGTATGTTTGTATAGTATCCATTTCCACTTTAGCCCCTACTCTCTGCTACCCTTCCCAGCCTCTGGTAACCATCATTTAATTCTTTATTTTCATAAGATCATATTTAAAAACAATTAGCTTCCACATTAAAATGAAAATATTTGAAATTTGTCCTTCTGTGACTGGCTTGTTACACTTAATATAATGCCCTATAGTCCATCTATGTTGTTGCAAATGGCAGGATTTCATTCTTTTTCATGGTTGAGTAATATTCTATTTATTTTAAATTAGAGGTGAGTAAACATGATTTTGAGCGTTATTCACTTAACCCTAATGTTTGCTATCAAGGCAATTACAGATACCTATCTTTTACTGAAAGTTATGTTATTTCTGTAAACATCTTGTGACAAAAATATCCCCTTAATTATACTTCTGTTTTCTTCACTTGTGATATATTTTTCCAGCATAGTCACTGTTTCTGGGTAGTGGAAACAGCAGCAAGGAAAAGTGCATGACTAGCGAATATATTTTTGTAAATATACAAACTACATGAAACACTTCATTTTTGTTTTTTGTCACATTTTATTTTGACCAACGAAGTTCCATCAAACTAGAATTGGCTCTAGTTTAATATTGGCCATTTCTGAAATATAAAATCAATATTCAGTAGTACAGACTTGCTGCTATTGATGAAATCCTACATTTTATTTTATTTTATTCATATTTCTATTCACATGGCATTTTAGGATTTTGGTAAAATCCACTTACTGAGTTCATCTACATATTTTCCAGTATACTGCACTAATGTCATGTTCTCCATAGAACTTCTCCATTTTACAAGATGAAAATCATTTCACCCTCTGTCTCCTTCTGAGGCCTTTTTTTTACCTTTAATGGCACTTATTGTATCCATCTTATATGACTGGACATATGTCTGTCTTTTCTCAGAGACAGTGAAAACTTCAGGGCAATGGAACATGTATTAGTAATTGTTTCATTCTTCCTAGTGCTAAGGATGGTTTACCCTCATGTCATTCAGCTCTTTTCCGAAAGGCCACTTAAGCAGTCAATCTCCACTCAATTAACAGAATTAATTTCTTTAGATAATACTTAATTACTTATGTATATATTTTGCATCTGCATTTTCTGCCTCATCTATTTATGTCCATGAGAGCAAGTGCATTTTTTATTTTGCTTACTCTCATATTTCCAACACTCATGCCTGGGAACAAAATAAGTGCTCAAAAAAAAAAGAACAAATATATGCATGCGTGCACACACACACACACACACACACACACACATATATATAAACATATATATATTGCAAAAATACTCACCTAATGTGGAAAATATCTCTATGTGCAATGAATGTGTTCATTGTAAATTATTTATATCACTATACTACATAATTCTTAGAAGGAATGCTACTTGTAGAATCATTAATTGCAGAAATTATCTGTCCTAGTCTTCTGAGTTCAGTTAGGTAATATGTCATTCTTTAACCTTTATAGATAACTAAGAATCACATACCCAGTGATTAAAAATAGGTAGGCTTATATGGGAGGGTAACTAGTACCTAGTGATTAAAAATAGATAGGCTTATATGGGTGGGTAACTAGTACCTAAGTTGCTTAACTCAAGTGGACAATGCATAATCACATTATTTTTATTTCAACATAATAAACTACATATACTAGAAACGTTAAAAATCATTTCTAGCATATTTCTGTCTTCAGTAGCTCACACTCTTTTATTTAAGAAATGCTTTTAGTAGATTACTTGAAAATTCACTGTGTACCATCAGAAAGTTATTCACCAATATTGAACTTCCCATAGTAAGTGCTACAGTAGAGGAACATAAATCAGATTTAGTAATAACCTTCTTGCGTTTGGCTTTTCTAGTAAATATTACAGAATTTTTCTGTGTTCTATTAACATTTTCTCTACAGTAAATATACACCAAAAGTACTTTTTGTGTTTTTTATATTTTCTTATTTTTGTATCTGTATTTGCATTTTGTATTCTTACAGTGGCAGAAAATTACAGAACAAAATAAGATATTTTTAATTTATTTTTTTCAAAAAGCAATCATTTTCTTGGAAATAAGTTATGGAACTAGAATGTTAGTGCTTTTCTCCCCAGTTCTGTGTATAAACAAAGTCAAATATTTCCACAGCTCATGAAGATCTGGGGAAAGTTTTATTCGGAAAGGTAAAATTTGAAGTCTCACATTTTATCAAGATAGAACCCTCATTGGTAAAAGCAGTAGTGCAAAAATAAATATAAAGCAAAAACAAGAAATAAAAACATGATTATTTCCCAACTCGAACAATCTTTTTTTCTCAAGGAAGAGGCTTGGATGATTTCTGCCTGTCTTGGAAAGTAAACATTTATGTGACAGAGGAACTGGCAAACACTTTCAACTTATATTGTCAAAAATTAAAATTATAGCATGTCAATGATTCCTGCTATGGATAAATGTTGATTTTAATATATGGACAAAGTTAAAACTACAACTACATTTGGCGGAAAACAGAAAGAGTATAGCTTTATATTTGGAGCTTTGTCCTATAGACCTCTGTTTCTAGAGTCTGTTGATTATCAAGGGTCCAGAGAACAAAATCAAACATGG
This sequence comes from Nomascus leucogenys, assembly GCF_006542625.1. Classification (NCBI taxonomy): domain Eukaryota; kingdom Metazoa; phylum Chordata; class Mammalia; order Primates; family Hylobatidae; genus Nomascus; species Nomascus leucogenys. Next base: position 100,499,421 of record NC_044381.1, read on the forward strand.
TTCAATGTGTAATATTATGATCTATACATTTTATATTCTAAAGAGAGACATCAGCAAATGTATGTAATGAATTATCAGATACCAATGTCTTTTGAGTTTGATGTTAGCTGCCTGCTTTCCTAAGTGTGAATGAAATTCATTTTATCTAAAAAACTCAAAGTGCATCAAATAGTATCAAAATAAGTGTTCAGAAGAATTAAATTTCTTAGTGCTCATGAACAGAGTCAGAAAAATATACTATGGAAGCCAAAGCTGATGGCTATTAATTTATATATATTTTTCTATAACAATTATAGACAATTGTTAAGTTAAAAGCTGCCTATAGGCAGTGGTTTAGAGAATATGGAGAAATGACTATTTAAAAATAATATACGCTATAAGTAATTAATAATGGTGAATTCAATTTCATTTTTGAAAAACATCTTTAGTTTTTGAAATCACTGTAAATACAATCAAAATATGCTTTCATACATAGTAACTTCATCTTTTATCTCTTTTTGAGTCATAGATCTCATACCTTCTACCTACAAAAGGAACGGATTCATATAATATTAAAACCTACACCTTTACTACAACTTTTCTCTATGTGCCTCATTGACCTTCCACGTATTGCAAGTGAATTTCACTTTAAAGCATTCTAACACTTTCCTACTCACGTAACTAATCCCTTTTCCTTCTCTCATTATTTTCCATTGCTATTTAATTTTACTGCTGTATTATTTTTATATTCCTCCGAAATGAAATTTAGAATGAAAAACTTCTCAGGATTACAATACCGTGATAACTAAGCAGATACTCTCTGTCATGTGTTTTATTATTGTAGTATTTATGCATGATGTAGGCGATGAAAAGCTGTTAATGATTTTATGCTCATTTTCCCTGTAATATGATGTTGATTTCTAATCACTTTTTGAAGCTTCTTTGCAGTTTTTTTAATTCTATTGCTGTTGAATAATATAAACTTGGAAATATTTAAAAATTCATAATTTCATAAGACTAGATACGGTGCATATTTTTCAGATGTAAAAGTAAATAATACTGATATTTTACAGTATGTGCCACTTGAGTTGTAAATATCTTACATAAACATATAACTGCCCACTTAGGTGAAAACCTAGCTTTGACCGAGGCACCCGGAGAAGCTTCTTTTCCTTCTTCCATACCAAATCCATCAAGGTGACCCATTCAAAATAATTGCTGACACTAGGAATGACTCTCCCTATCCTCAGCTTTTGCTTTTCCTTTTCTTTTTCTGGTACAACAGTGGCCACTGCTGCTTGCTGAAGCCAGTAGTTAGTCGTGGAGTCTGCTGCTCCTCATTCTTCCACCTTCGCCAGCCAAAAATAAGTTCTGGACACTTCAGTTGCTGTGCAATTAAAGCACTGGATAATGCTGATGTTTCTGAAAAAAGATGTGGAGTTGATACCACCCCTTTTTAAAACATCAACTTTAAATTGTGGTCCCAATAGACAGGTATGTGTCCTATAAAAGGATCATAAAGTTTAATGGTAATATTTAAATCACAAAAGTTTATAGTGTTTTAATTTTGAAATATGTACAAATGTGAGGGACTCAAGATAATTTCTAATTTAGTACCTCACTCGTTTGTTTTCCAATATGCTTTTTGAGTGGGTGGAATTACAGTTAGTATGCTATGAATAGAATATAACTCTTCAGTAATCTAATTTTTGTGCAATGAGCATGAATATTTCTAATGGTAATTGTGTTGTTTTGTCTTGAAGCATTCTTTCTTTTGGAAAGCACCCACCTCCTCTCACCACTCTTATCCCATGATAATCTTGGGCCTTGTGGTTTTGTTAAAGCTGATTCCATATCCCTGTCATTGAAATAACACACTCCTGGTCCTGTGACTAACGACGTGGCACATGACCTAAGCCTTTGTTGTCAGGATGCCCCACTCCTTGCCACAGTGATAATTTCAAGGGCAAGTAGGGAAACCTAGTTGAATTAGTCTTTTCAAAAACCTTTTACACAGCCAAAAAAAGTCCTTTTTAAGGGGTCAGCCAGAAAATGTGCTTTATAGAAAAGAAGGTGGAGCTCAGAAATAGAAAGGTCAAGTGACCCCACGTCCTAAGTTCTTTTTTAGCTCATGTTTTCTTTTTGTTCCTCTTGCCTGGGCGTGGACGTAGTGGCTTACTGCAGTTGCTATTTTTGGGTTGTTTCCCTGAAAACTGTTTGTTTTCTCAGGCTCTTCCATCATCTGAGTAACCTATTCTCTGTTTTAAATACCCAAATGTTTGTCTTCTTATCCTCCTGTTTTTCTATTTGTATATTGATGGATACATTTTCCGATAGTATTTTGTTTGTTTTGTTTTAGCAAGAGTGCTTTATTTTCTTCAAAGGCTTACAAAGAAGCTTAATAAAACAGATAAAAGTAGAGCTATGAGTAAAACTCTTTGGTGACCAGATGTTATACAACCTAACTGACTTAAATTGTCTAGCCAGATAGCGTCTCAAATCCCGAGGGCACTACTTAGTAAAATTTAAAATTTACTGCTCTATTCTTTTCAGTTGGGAATATCTACATTTACTATTAATATATAGGTGTCATAGAATTAAAATAGAAAAAACTCAGAAATACAATGTTATTTTTAACATTTTTAAATTTTTTATTATTATGGGTACATACCAGGTGTATAGATTCATGGGGTACATGTGATCTTTTGATACATACATACAATGTATAATAACATTAGGGTAATTGGGGTACCTATCACCTCAAGAATGTATGATTTCTTTTTGTTAAATACATTCCAATTCCACTCTTATAATTATTTTTAAATATACTATAGATTATTCTTGACAATAGTCACCTTCTTGTGCTATCAAATATTATATCTCATTTGTGAAATATAATATTCTCAATGTATTTCATCATATGGGGAATGATGAGGTCTCTGTTTCATTCTGATAAATATAGTTGAAAACACTTCTACCTTCATTTATATCTGCAAATAACTTAGTTTTGCTTAACCTTAACTTTATCATTGGATTTCAGATCTTTTCTAGGTACTATCATTTAATGAGGGCTTTACCTTTTCCATGTCCTGCTGCCATTATAAGGCTTCTCAATTTTTAAGATTATGGAAAATTCTACTTCATTCATACAACCATATGTGTTAAAATTACCTTCCAAAATCTGATCCTGCTTTACTTCTGCTGCATACCACTCTCTCTCTCTTTTCTTCTCTTTCTCACACACACAAACACACCCACACAAAGTTTAGCACTGTGCTTGAATAAGCCATAAAATCTTTAGACAGGGCACGGTGGCTCACGACTGTAATCTCACCACTCTGGGAGGCTGAGGTGGGCAGATCACAAGGTCAGGAGTTCAAGACCAGCCTGGCCAATGTGGTGAAACACCGTCTCTACTAAAAATACAAAAATTAGCTGAGGATGGTGGTGGGCACCTGTGGTCCCAGCTACCCAGGAGGCTAAGACAGGAGAATCACTTGAACCTGGGAGGCAGAGGTTGCAGTGAGCCGAGATCATGCCACTGCACTCCAGCCTGGGCAACAGGGCAAGATTCCATCTCAAAAATAAATAAATAAATAAATAAATAAATAAATAAATAAATAAAATCTTTAGACAATTCAGTTTCATCCTTCTTCTCCTGAACACTGATCAACTAATTTTGACCATCATAGACACTGACCCCCAAGGATCAAATCTTCATCTCTATAATCCTCATCAAATTATGAATGTGGTATTTTAAAGGAGAATTATATCAGAGAAAGTAAACTGTGATATGGCTAGATTGAATGAAGTAATGTGTGTATAAGAGAATATTGATTGAGCATGAAGTGCTGAAACAATTGCACAGAATTAAGAGATAACCCCAAGCAACTATTTGACAACTCTGCAATGTCAGCTGTCCTTTTTAGACCAGACTTGCCAGGGGGCAGCCCCTGTCTCTTCACAGGAAATCTTCTTCCTTGAGGAGACACAGTAATTCATTCAACAATTATCTATTTAATGCCTATTTGTTCCTGGTCAATGTATTAAGAAGTGGGAGCAGAAGGATGAAAAGCATGGATTACATCTTTAAGTACCTTGCCCTCTAGCCTAATGAGAGGAATATAAGTGATTACAATGCGAAGTTGTGTAATAAAAGCATGCATAAATTTGGATGTAAGCTACAGGGGAGGCTTTGCAGAGTAGTATTCAAGTTCAGACTTTGATCACTATGTGTAACTGATGCATAGAGGGAGGTGTAGGGTGGGGGCTAAGGCCCTGACGTGGGTATTAAGCCAGCTTCCTAAGGCTAGATGATTTACTTTTATAAGGGGCAGACACATTGCATTAAAAAAAAACACTATATGTGATTTGTATAAATGGATGGACAGTGTAGCCTAGTGAAGTGACAGAGACCCTGGGGACAAAAAAAGTGAGGGTGAACCACCTCCATACCCCTTCATTTTGTACATATTTGCAATTCTCAGTGACACTGAAAAGTACAATAGAGACAACGTGTGTTAAACACTTATCACACTATCTGTCCCGTTAGAGACACTCCAAAATTGGAAGTTGTTTAAAATGGCATGAATATTAGTGAAAGTGGGAATGGTGGCTCTTTTGGTGGTAATATTAGGTGGTCCCTTGGAATTACTTCATTATCCAAACCACGTTCTCATTCCTTGCCTGCCTGATACTTGAAAAAAAGAAACTCTTGACATTCAAAATATATATTTTCTTATGCTTATCATGTTAAAACAATATTGAATATTTATCTACAGTAGGGACTGTGTTTAATTTAGCTTTAAAAGGCATATAAGGAGCTCTAGTACTCTGCATTTTGTACACCCAGGTCCTGATTTTAAAGTCGATAGTAACCCACTGCTGCAGCGGGTACACATCTGCTCTTTCATTCTCATCCATATGTAAACGATGCATGTCTTCCAGTGAATAAAATAAAGGTAAATAACGTCCTCTACCTAAGAAGTCCAGGCCTATTGTTTTAAAACGACAACATAGTGACTGAGCTATTTGGGCATAGAGCTCTGGCTTCAGTGAAATGGGACTATCCTTGAGACCAGAAAATGGCTTACTAAAGGTGTAGGCAATCCCTATCAGAGGAAAAGCAGTTTTTTTTTTTTTTTTTTTTTTTTTTTTTTTTTTTTTTTTTTTTTTCAAAAATCTCAGTAATTTTAAAAGTGAATAAGCAAAACAAACAAACAAATGCCCTGATAACAGCAAAACACAAATTCTGCTTTGGCCTTTTGTGAGGTATAAATTTATTAGCGGTCAGAGACTCCTGGGAAACATCTCTTTTATTCATTTACATAAAAATAAAATTTACATTATGAGTCTACTCTTAAATTGTCTTTATATAAAGAACTAACAGAAGTAGCTAAAAATCATAGCCTATACCCTTCATTGTCACTCTTTAACTGTGAAATATCCTCTGCCAATTTTATCAGTAATTTAATCAGTATTTTAAAAATTGTAGTTCCCTGCTATTGTAATGTACCTTAATTTTACTTTGAGGTACCTTACTATAAAATACTTTGATGTTTGAAGTATCATCTTTGATAACTGAAATACTTTTATTTTTCCTTAAGAGATTTTAAAACTGTATATGTTTAAATCTTTTATGTGGTTACATGTGATCTGTACAAATAAACTGATTTTAATCATAGTATGTACATTTTTAATTTTTTTAAGTATGTACATTTTGAAAAGTTTCAATTATTGAAACCAACCTTAAGTTTGAGTACTTAGGACTGTTTATTGTGTTCATTTGTTTTGAAAAATTGTTATTTCATCTCAGTACTGCTTAAATTCTACAATTTAGTGTTCCAAATTTTTTTCCATAGGAATTACCTTTTTCATTGATTACACAACACATTTCTTATGATATTTTTCACTAGTTTGAGTTTAAGGAAGCAGTGGTGGTAGTGAATGGGAGGATGCTGGAATATGTAGTAGAGTTGGTAATCTTAGCGAAACCAAGCAAATACAGTGAGGAGAAATAATTAAAAAATAATGCTTTAGAAACCTTTTGTAAAGTGATCATTATTGCTTATGTTTCTAGGCCTTATGTGTTAAAATGAAACTTTAAATACAGGACTCAGAAATAGTATGCTAATAAAAAGAAACTATCCATTACAATGGAATTTCAGGATACTGCAAATGCCACTATAAAAGCTACACAGTTTGGCAGAAAGAAGTGATAAACATCATGGAACTGTGTCACTGCATGGGGTTGTGGAGCAAAGATTTTAGAGAAATTTTCAGTTCCAATACTAAATTTTTCACTAAATTGCAAACAAAATTGGTTTAGCTAAATGCATTATGGTGTGCATGTACAATGCAATAGCATGTAGCCCTTAGACAAGAGGACATTTAATGATATGGAGAAATGCCCACAGGCATTTTGTTCAAAATAAAATGTTTAAAATAAAATTTAAAAAAATTGAAAAGTTTTGGCTGGGTGCGGTGGCTCACGCTTGTAATCCCAGCACTTTGGGAGGCCGAGGTGGGCGGATCACAAGGTCAGGAGATCGAGACCACAGTGAAACCCCGTCTCTACTAAAAATACAAAAAAAAAAAAAAAAAAAAATTAGCCGGGCGTGGTGGCGGGTGCCTGTAGCCCCACCTACTCGGAGAGGCTGAGGCAGGAGAATGGCTTGAACCCGGGAGGCGGAGCTTGCAGTGAGCCGAGATGGCGCCACTGCACTCCAGCCTGGGCGACAGAGCAAGACTCCGTCTCAAAAAAAAAAAAAAAAAATTGAAAAGTTTCTAAAATATGAGTCAATATTTTTCTAATCTTTGGATGTATTCATAAGGAAAACGTCTATAAAAAACCTCAAAATATTAGTATTTGCTAATAGGTTGTTTTATTGACCAGTAAAATAATTGATGGTTGCTGCTTTTTGCTTTGGAAACATAATGAGTCAATGTTATTCATAAATGTTTGTATTATTTAAAATACTCCTCTCACATCTTAAATATATGCATGTGAGCTGGGAACATGGCATTCTTTATCTGTGCATACTTACACAATGCTTATCAGGTGGGAGAGTGTCTGATATTTGTTAAATAAATGAAATGTTTTTGGGAAAGAAATTACACAATTTTTTTTTCTGTAAAGGGAAAAGAACTGGAGAATGTAACAAACAACATCACTTAATGGTGCCTAGAATGCTTTCTTACTTGGGTATATTTGTCATGGCTTTACTTTTATTTAACTGGAGATATTGAATTTGTATCCTGACTTTTGTGAGGTTAATTTCAGTTATTAATGTTACTGAGCGTATTCTGCTATGTACTCGCTCTCTGCTTTCAGTTCAGTATTTTGTCTACAAATTAGACAAGGATCTCATACTAGAGTTCAACTTGGAGTTCCAACATGCCCTGACACAAACACTGAAAAGCCTTAAACATTAAAGAATTTGGTTGTCTTGTCTATTTTGGCCATGGAAACTGCTGGAAGATATCCATTCTACAAGCATATGCAAAAATGCTCGACATTACTAATCATTAGAGAAATAAAAATCAAAACCACATGAGATACCATCTCAGAATAGTCATGATGGGTTTATTAGAGTCAAAAAATAACAGATGCTGGTGAAGCTAGGTTGCAAAGAAAAGGGAACACTTGCTGATACACTGCTGGTGGGAACATAAATGATCTCAGCCATTGTGGAAAGCAGTTCAGCGATTTCTCAAAGAACTTAAAACTGAGCCACCATTCGATCCAGTAATCCCATTACTGTGTATATACCAAAAGGAATATACATTATTCTACCGTAAAGACACATGCATGTTTTATGTTGATCACAGCACTATTCACAATAGCAGACATGGAATCAACCTAAATCCCCATCAATGGTAGAGTGGATAAAGAAAATGTAGTACAGATACACCATGAAATACTATGCAGCCATAAAAAAGAATGAGATCATATCTTTTACAGCAACATGGATGGAGCTGGAGGCCATTATGCTGAGTGAATGAATGCAAAATCAGAAAACTAAATATCAAGTGTTCTTACTTATAATTGGGAGCTAAAGATAGAGTACACATGAACACAAAGGAACCATAGAGCATGTGGTCAACTCAAGGGTGGAGGGTGGAAGAAGGGTGAAGATCATAAAACTACCTATTGGGTTCCATGCTTATTACCTGCATCACAAACCTGTATGACCTGTACACCAAACCCCTGTGACACACAATTTACCTATATAACTAATTTGCACATGTGCCTCTGAAACTACAATAAAGTTAAAGAAAGATACCTGTTGTATATACATTTTTGCATAGCTAATTAAAATAGTCTTCTAATTTTGTGGTTTCTTCTCAACTTGACATCTTTATCACCCCTTCAGAGACACCTCAGATTCTTCTTGTTATCACAATTCACTGCATTATTTTTGAACATCCTCCACCATCTCTTTTACTGTGATTCTTTCTTTGTGTCTTAGTATCTTTCAGCCCTTCTCAGGCAGTTGGTGCAGCAAATGTCATGAATATCAGTGGCCCATATTCATTAATTTGGGCCATCATTTCTTTTGTCTTTAAGATCTTTCTGTTGTGTTTTGTTGTTAATATTATGGTATCTTTATGTAATCACTATGCTACTGAAAGTAAGAGTTTAATTTGTTAAATGCTAGCTGGCTTTATTGTATATGAATGAATAGATTGAAAATATCACATGTCTGGCTCCTGTCTTCCTTCACTTTTTCCTTCTTTCTTTTTCAATCCACAAACATTAAACCGTGCAGTTGTTAAAAAACCAGAAGCCAAAGCTAAACTGATAGTGTTTAAATTCAAACTGTGCTGCTAGTAACTGTGATCTTGGATAATTCCTTAATTTCTCTGGGTCTCAATTTTCTCATGTATAAAATAAGAATAATTATAGTAGTTGTGGCAGCTAGAATAATGACTCCCTAAAGATGCTCATGTCCTAATCATCAAAACCTGTATGCTACTTTATATGGCAAAAGGGATTTTGCAGATGTGACTAAGCATCATTAGAAAGAGAGGTAATCCTTAAAAGAGAAATAGAGAGGAAGGAGAGTCAGAGCAGAAGATGTAATGGAGGCAGATAACCAGAGTGACATCCATGGCCTGTGACCGGCCATGGATGACTTCGAAGATGGAGAAATTGAGCCTGAGCCAAAAATATGGGTGGCTTCTGGAGGCTGGAAAAGGCAAGGAAATTGATGCTCCTCTCTTGCCTCCAGAAAAAACACAGCCATGCTGACACCTGGATTTTATTTCACTGAGAGCCATTTTGGAATCCTGACCTCTGAAAGTATAGGACAATAAATCTATGTTAAGCCACCAAATGTGTAATAATTTGACATAGCAGTAATAAATGACTGTTATAGTCTTTTATTGACTATATGACTTCTAGAAAATAGAGTTAATATTAGTAAGGCAATTTGAAGAGTATCTTGCTTATAATAAGCTATACATACACATGTTTTTGTAAAATACGTAAGTAATACAACTAAAGAAATAAGTATTGAGAAGTATTGAGTGTCTCCTACAAGTATTTCACCCACAGGTAGACAGAAAATATGTATAAAGAATTGGCCCTCCATATATTGCGCGCGTGCGCGCGCGCGCGTGTGTGTGTGTGTGTGTGTGTGTGTGTAATAGAAAGCTCCTGAGGTACTGAGGGCTTTGGCACATCCGTGTACAAAATGACAGGCACATGCAGTAGGTACCATCTGTAGTTGCTTTAATGATGCTGTTCTACTACTTTTAGATATAATTCTGTGAACATAATGCTCACCTCTGAATGGTTAAATCTGAGAAAGAAGAAAGCTTTCAGATCTTTCTATAAAACAGTACTTTCAGTTGAGAGAGCTGGTTTCAGTTCAAAAACCCCCAATTTAGTTTTAGAGAAAAACCCCAAAGTATCAGTGTACACAGAGGTGCTTGAATCGAAAAAAAGCCTTGACTTCTGAGAGGAAGTAAAACTGCACTTGGATAATCACCAATCCTCTCAAAAGAGTCTGCAGAGAAAACCCGATGCAGCTGGCCCACTGAGGTTCGACTTTTCAGGTGTTCTTCAGTGAAGAGGTTGCAGATGTCAGTATAATCACAGCAGATGGCTATCCCTCCTGGTTCTCGGAGAGCGGTGTTCTGAAACTCCCTCTGCCACTTGGGCTGACTCAGTACTTTTGTGACTCCAATTGCTATAGCCGTGCAATGTCAAACCACATGCCTGACTCTTGGGAGAAGAGCTGTTGTTCTCTTCCCTGACCTGCTTGAATAACAACCTAGAAACACGGACATGAAACATGCCTCAAGAGATATGAAAAAATTACTTCAAACACCCCCAGCCCAGAAACAGATTAGGAAAAATTGCAGTTCTTGGGGGTTCCCTTTGGAGAGATGATCAAGGAGATTATCTCTATTCTCAGAATACATAGTATTTTTCAGGACATCAATAATTTAGGGAAACTGAAACCCTGCTAGATCATCATTATATATTTTGCAGAAAGATCTATCTATATGTTTTACTATTAGTACAGTTTGACTTCCAGAAAATAGAAAAAAAAATATCTTCAGTTTTCCAGTATTAAAACTAAAGAAAAAAACTCAAAAAGTATTTTATTTGCATTTTAGAGAAAACCTGTCTGTATCACTGATTTATTAAGTATGTAATTTTTACTAAGCACTATTCTACATGCATCATTTTAATCCTCGTAACTCTCTCAAATATGTTGATTCAATGGTGTGTACCTCATAGATAGGAATTTCAAGATATATGTAAAAACTGTTTGAGGATAAACACGAGTCCAGATTTATCTAACTCCAAAGCCTTTGCTAGTAGCAATACAACAATTCTGTCTTTAAGAGTCTTTTCTGGGGACAGTATGATTACCTGAAAAAACACAGAGCAGAATTGCAAATATGAAGGAAAAATTCACACAAACACATACACCTATGTGTCTACTCCTAAAAGCCTGGTATTTCAGATTTTCTCTGTGACCTTATCTGTTACATCTCCGGATATTGAACTTGACTGTGCGCAGCTGCTTTACTAAATATTAAAAACCCACAGGAAGCACAGAGAAGCTTGCACCACAGAGGGCCCAACAGTGCCTTTATCAGAAGGCCATAGTACTAAATCAATGTAACCGAAATGTGCTTTCATCTCAAAGTGCTCCAATCAGAGAAGTTACTTGAAAAATGCAACACATTTATCTTCCAGACAACAGATTCCTGGTGGGTTACTCCTCCGTTCTCCTAATCTGTGTGATTTCACTCCACCAGGGGGTGCCAGAGCAACAAGGAGAGCAGTGCAGTTCCAAGGAAGGGGACATAGATTTTCTTCTAAATATGACTGATCCATGGAGAAAAGTATCTCCTATTGGCAAATTCCTGATAAACTGGTACTTTACAAAAGTTCATAGTTTTTATTTTAGTTAAGGAAAAATAAATCTATTTTATATATTCATGTGCTATTTATGTATATAGGTAGTTCTACAACTTTATCTATCAGAATATTTCTTCCTGCCAAATTTGTCAGGCTTATTATCAAGAGGCAATTTATTTCGCTTTCTGACTACTTTTTTTTGCCATTTAATATGGCTCCTAACAGAAAGGCAGAAAAGGTCTGCTAAAATGATGGGAGGCATTTAGTAAAATTGGCTACATAACAATAGAGATAGTGGCGTTTGGGGAAAAAGAAAGCGTTTTTAGAAAATTTGTAAACTTCTTAGAACTCCACAAAGTAGATACTACTTATAATACTATTGCCAAGAAATTTTATAAAGTGAAAGTTCTCATTTCATGTATCTCATTGCACCACTGATTTTTTTTAATATGGTTTCTGTTTTTATCCTTGTTTGTGTATATTTGTGGAAGTGTGCATGTGTGTGTCACATGTCTGTCATATGATATATGTAGCATATATATTTTATAACAATAGATTTATGCTATGCGTGTATGTGTAATTTGCACAATTTTTCTTTTTATTCACTTCATAGATCATGAACATCTTTCTACATTAGGACATAAATAACAAGTTCATTTTTTCCATAGCTTTATGAAGGGTTAATTGACAAATAAAAATTTGTCAGACTGTACTACCCGACTTTAGGTTAATTGTAACCACTTCAGGTTAATTCTTTTATTTTACCTGACTTTAGAGCAGTGGTCCCCAAACTTTAATCTGCATATGGATCACCTGGGTATCTTATAAAAATAATAAACTAGAGCTGTCTAATTTTACAGGTAAAGCTATGCCAAGAATTCACTGTTTTTATTAGAATGCATTTGATTTTAGCACACTGGTGACAAATGGCTCAAAAAAGAAAAAAAAAAATTATTGTAAGGAAACACACACAGCAAGCCTCAGGAAATGTATGATCCAGGGCAACTGTGAGGGGTTCAGCCCAAGAAATTCTTAGACCTTCACTGTGGTATTTTGTCACTCATCAGAACTTATCTATAATTTACTAAATCGGTATGCTTGTACTATCTAGTTCAGCATCCCAAATGAAATAACTATATTGTTTGTTGACTGGCAATTAAATAATTTTCCATGGGCCAGATGGTCACATTTGAGACAATAAGCTATGATTATGGAAAGGAGGTTCACGAGGTATGACATTAATCTCAGATCCATTCTTTTAATCAGGCACACATAGGTTTCAATTCTCAAAGGATAAATTATGGGCAGAAGCAGCAAAACAAAATGCATTTCATATAAATTTTCTTCTTGTTGTTTTGTTGTGTTTTCTAGTAGCAACTTTCTTTAGCATTCCCTAGGTTGCTACAGTAAAAATGAGAATGGTGCGGATTGCTATGGCAGGAAACTACTATAAAGCAGACTAACCTGGCAGTGTGGTTTTGGGCACATGGTGTCAGCTAAAACTATGGCACTAAGACTCAATATGGAGCTGAAGTTAATTGAGAAGACTAGAATCCTTTTGGAGAAAATAGAGTAATCCCAAAATTCCTACAAGGTTTCCAGGCAGCTTCATGAGAATCTCATGGTAAGATAAAAGAAAATAAATTGTAGCACATTAAAACTTCCCCCCAAATTTTAAAGTTAACTAATCCATTTCATTGAGTACTATTCTTTTTGAATTTCAACTTTTATTTTAGATATAAGGGCCACAGGTGTAGGTTTGTTACATAGTTATAGTGCACCCAGGTAGTGAGCATAGTACTCAATAGGTAGCTTTTCAGCCCATGCCCCACATCATCCCTCCTGCCACTGGTGGTCCATAGTGTCTGTTGTTTCCAGGTTTATGTTCATATGTGCTGAGTGTTTAGCTCCCACTTACAAGTGAGAACATGCATTATTTAGTTTTATGTTCCTGTGTTAGTTCACTTAAAATTATGGCCTTCAGCTCCATCCATGTTGCTGCAAAGGACATGATTTCATTCTTTTTTATGACTGAATAGTATTCCATTGTGTATAAATATCACATTTTATTTATCCAACAGACCATTACTAGGCATCTAGGTTGATTCCATGTCTTTGCTATTGTGAATAGCACAGTAACAAGCATGTGAATTCATGTGACTTTTGGGTATAATGATCTATGTTCCTTTGGGAATACACCCAGTAATGGGATTGCTGGGTCAAATTGGTGGCTCTGTTTTAATTTTTTTGAGAAACCTCCTAACTGCTTTCCGTAGTGGCTAAACTAATTTATACTTCCACAAACCATGTGTAAGTTTTCCTTTTCCTCTGCAGCCTCACCAGCATTTGTTGTTTTGTAACTTTTTAGTAATAGCCATTTTGACTGGTGTGAGATAGTGTCTCATTTTGCTTTTGGTTTGCATTTCTCTGCTGATTATTGATGATGAGCATTTTTTTCATGTTTGTTGACCACTTGTAGGTCTTCTTTTGAGAAGTGTCTGTTCGTGTCCTTTGCCCATTTTTTAAATGAGGTTATTTGTTTTTTGCTTGTTCACTTAAGTTGCTTACAGATTCTGCGTATTAGGTCTTTGTCAGATGCATATGTAGTGAGTATTTTCTCCCATTCTGTAACTTGTCTGTTCACTCTCAGTTTATTTTGCTGTACAGAAGCCCTTTAGTTAGGTCTCAATTGTGAATTTCTGATTTTGTTGCAATTGTTTCTGGGGACTTAGCCAAAAATTCTTTCCCAAGGTTAGTGTCCAGAATGGTATTCCCTAGGTAGGATTTCTGCATGTGGTGAATGGTAGGGGTCCAGTTTCATTCTTCTGCATATGGCTAGGCCATTATCCCAACACCCCTGGGAAAGAGAGTCCTTTCCCCGTTGCTTGTTTTTGTCAGCCTTGTATTTATTTGATCAGATGGTTTTAAATGTGTGGGTTTATTTTTGAGATTTTTATTCTGTTCTATTGGTCTGTGTGTCTGTTTTTATACCAGTACCATGCTGTTTTGCTTAATACAGCCTTATATTAAAGCTATGTTAGTTTGAACATATAGTTTGAAATTGGGTAGTTTGATGCCTCTGGCTTTGTTCTTCTTGTTTAGGGTTGCTTGGGCTATTTGAGCTCATTTTTGGTCCCCTATGAATTTTACAGTAGCTTTTTCCAGTTCTGCGAAGAATGATTTTGGTAGTTTGAAGGAATAATGTTAAATTTGTTTGTGGCGATTTTAATGAGATTGTGTTCCTTATTTAAGTTTCAGCCTCGACATTGTTGGTGTATAAAAATGCCACTGAGTTTTGTGCGTTGATTTTGTATCCTGAAACTTTCCTGAATTCATTTTTTGGTTCCAGTAGCCTTTTGGTGGAGTCTTTAGAGTTCTCTAGGTACAGACTCATATCATCAGTGAAGAGAGATGGTTTGACTTCTTATTTTCCTATTTGTATGATTTTTATTTATTTCTCTTGATTGATTGCTCTGGCTGGGACTTCTGGTACTATGCTGAATAGGAATGGTGAGAGTGAGCATCCTTGTTTTGTTCTAGTTCTCAAGGGCAATGGTTGTAGCTTTTGCCCATTAAGTGTGACATTAGCTATTGGTTTGTCTAAGATTGTTCTTATTATTTTCAAGTATTTTCCCTCAATGCCTAGTCTGTTGAGGGTTGTTGGGGTTCTTTGTGTTTTTTGTTTTTGTTTTTATGTTTGTTTGTTTAAAAAAAAAAAACCATGAAGGTATATTGGATTTTATAGAAGACTTTTTCTATGTCTATTTAGATGATCATACAGTTTTTGGTTTTGATTCTCTTTACGTGGTGAGTCACATTTATTGGTGTGCGCATGTCGAACTAGCCTTCTATTCCAGAAATAAAGCCTGCTTGATGATGTTGGATAAGCTTTTTGATGTGCTGCTAGATTAGATTCTGGTAGAATTCAACTGTGAATCTATCTAGTCAAGGTGGCTGAAGTGTGCTGGAGATATGAGCAAAGCAATCTGGTTCTTTGCCCCCTTCCTAGTGGCAATGACAGAGGCCTGCTGGTTGTTTCTTGGAAACTCTTCTGAGAAATGCAGAGCCATGGCTGGTCAGAGTGATAAGCCAGCATTAAGGCAGCTGCGCTGTGAGCCCAAACCAGGATACCCTGTCTGGTTAAAAGCAGGTGAGGTGAGGGCTAGAGAGGAAGACTGGCCTTCTCTGTGTAGGACAGTTTCAGTGTGTTGCAGGTGGATGAAAGCAATCAATCTCTTTGTTCCCTGCCTAGCCTGGGGTGAGCAAGGGTGGGTACCACAGAGGTGACAATGGCAGAGGGCCTGTAGATTGTCTCTGGGAGCTCCATCCCAGAGAAACGGAGAGCTGTCACCAATTGAAGTGATCAGGTGGGGGTGGGTCGACTGCACTGGAGACCCAAGCTTGGAGGCCCTGCCCTGTGAGGCGCAGCAGGGGAAAGGGGAAGGGATCCATGTGGAAAACAGTCTGTCCACCTTTTCATACTACAGCTGCAGGGTTTTGGAGGCCCGTGACAGTTCTCTGACTCTTTGTTGCCTAGCCTGGGTGAGGGCAGCAGGGGTGGATGCCACAGCAGCAGCAGTCATAGGAAGCCTGTGAGTTACCTGTGGGAGGTCTGTCCCAGAGAAATACAGGGCATGACCACCAGAGTGCTTAGACAGGGGTGAGTGGCTGTTCTGGGGGCCCAAGCCGGTGGGCCTTGCCTGCAAGGAGCAGGGAAAGTTAGGCCTCCAGCCTGTCAGCTCCTCAGCACCATGCATGTGGCCCTTATCCTAGGGGCATGTGAGAGAGACTGGCCTCTCTTGTTGGTAGAGCTATGGCAGCCGGAGCTGGGGTGCTCAGGGATCCAAGGCCCATGGGGCTCCACGTGGGCTTGAGCAACTGTTCTGCCTAGACTCTCCAGGCCGTTCTCCATGTCAGTCTGGAGGGTGGGGTGGGATGGTGGGGTGATGGCGGTAGGGGTGTCAGAAGGGATCTGGTTGCTAAGGTCCATGGCAGAAGTGTGGGTCCCAGGGGCTCTCGTTCACTCACTCTTTCCCCATGGTAGGGAACCACCCCTTGCTCTATGTCAGTCTCCCATGGGCAGCGATCCTGCCCCCGCCATCTCTGCTCTACTCTCAGTGGGTCACTCTTGCTTCTTGGATGGTTTGCTTGAGCTAGTATTTACTTGCCCCTCAGTCTGCTCTCCATGAGAGCGATGTGCACCAGTTGCTTCTAGTCAGCCATCTTGGCTCTTCTCCCCGACATTCTGTATTCTCATTACACCCCAAGCTACGCTAGCCTGTCTGTGAATAGATTTGAATAGTAAGACCTTAAATTAGAGAACAGGATGTAATTCATGTACAGCAGAGTTGTTTCTATCATAGAAAAGCTAGGAAGCAGAAATTAGAACAAAATTTTAAATTCATAAAAGGAAATTTTTCCTCTTTTTTCGTGTGATTCATTTGCTGGTGCTTTAAATTGTAGTGAATTTTTAATACTACATTTGAACTTGGCTTAGGAGAGCCCTTTAAGGGGAAGAAGAATGGTTAATATTTCACCTGAAATATTATTTTAACTGCAGTATACTAACCACATTTGTGAGTAAGAGAAATGAACTAAGAAGCAAGTGTTATTTTATCCCCCATGCCAAATTCTACTATCCCTGCTTGATATGTGTGGAGTTGCATGGCAGCCTTTTTACAGGAGGATAAGCTGTTCAACATACATAACAGATGGGGTCATAACTTCCCAGTTCCATAAACATGGTCTCCACTCCTGGAGGCAATAATGTACTAAGATGCTTTTTCAATGTGTTTATAGTAGGTGTATTACTGGCATTTTACAAGTTATTGAGGCTCAGTGCAGCAATAACTTGTAATGTAGTTTTCTCCATAGCTTCATGTGTTTTTAGGGATGAGGTAAAATAGGTAAAAAATAGCTTAGTAAATTATTATTTTATCCTGTCGCCTAGTCCAAGAGTGTTACGCTCTTTCATTTTAGAGTGCATTTGCAGTTGTTTTAGTAGCATTATTAATATATTTTGTCCTCTGTAGGATCATCTTGTCAGTAAGGTTTTCAGTTATTTCTGGTAAATAGTATCCCACTATAACATGCTTATCATGCTTCACCCAAGATGGAGGGCAACCTGCTGCTCTCTAAAATCCATTTAGCCTCATTGGAAATGGAGTATCCCCAGAAGACAAGAAAAATATGATTCTAATACAGCATGTCAAAAATATTTCCAGAGGAAAAGTTTTATTTTAAGGTCTTTCTATAAGCATTATATTCATCCATTGAATAAGACTCAATGTAAAATATCTAGCAAGTGTATTAAGCAGTTAATACATGTCAGTTTGGGTGTTTTCATCATTCCAGTTTCTAGAAGTTGATTTCAGGAAACAGTGATGATATATTGGTAAAATGAGATCAAATTACCGTGGGTCTATTGATGGGGGAGGTAAATGGTACGGAAGCAGGTTGTTATTTTATCTAAAGATTTAGTTTCAAAATTTCTTTACACGATCTCCGCTTTTTCCCATCTCTCATATAAATCCTATTCTGCATTCCATAGCCATGGCAATTATATTTTTCTTTGTTCTATGTATTTATTGCATTTTGC
Organism: Nomascus leucogenys; assembly: GCF_006542625.1. Lineage (NCBI taxonomy): Eukaryota > Metazoa > Chordata > Mammalia > Primates > Hylobatidae > Nomascus > Nomascus leucogenys. Next base: position 100,517,381 of record NC_044381.1, read on the forward strand.
CATTTATTGTAGTGTTATACACGATTAAT